>NC_058126.1:9151374-9760749 GCF_914725855.1 Thunnus albacares
TTACTGTTTACTCCGGGACTAAATTGCCCCTGCTCTTCTGGATATTCAGGGGTATTCTCGTTCTCTAATACAGAATACAGCTGGAAGGCACATAGGAAGCCAACTGACGCATCGCAGTTTTTACCTTCCCACTGCGGCCACACACCACAGCAGCTCCAGCATTCCTACGGAAAGTGTAATCACGCCGGTTTTGTCCCGGCTGCACGGCCACCGCCACTGGCAAGGAAAGTGAGAGGGATTAAAGAAATCATCTCAGCCAATCATACGCTGAAAGTCAGGAATCCAGGATCCCTGAAAACCATCTTTTGAAATATCTAACATTTTTCATCATAATGTTTCTTCTCGAACATTATAATGACTCTAGTGCAACTTTTTAGAGCAGCAGTTTTCATTTTTTGTTTATATTTCCTTTTTTTTTTTCTTCTTTTGGGAAAAGGGATGGAAGTCATTAAGACATGATTACAAATGGGTCTTAATGAAAGGGCAATTAGAGGCAAACTTTGACCAGGCTCATTAATTCTAATTCAACACAAACACACCATGCTCAGGACCAAAAGCCAGCTTCCCCTTCATTAAAGAGAGGATGGTAATTGCCTTGTCCTTTATTGGACACTTGAATAATTTCAAAAGAAGGGGGAGGACAAGAAGAGGATAAAGCCTAAAGCACATCATTTGCAATATCCTTATTGGTTAATCTCCTTTCATAATGAAAGTTTTACCACAAAGGATCTTCTCTGTGCTTTGGAACCTATGTGGTGTGGTACTTTAAGAGAATTTTGGCTGTCACTCACAATTTTGATTTGGTTTTTGATAATACGCAAACAATTTCTCTTCTTTCTCTTTTGTTGTCAACTCAGCATTGTGTGTTTATTGTCTTGACGGCTAAACCTGGGCTCCTCCTCTCCTCTGGTGAAGGTTCACTGACTCTGCTCTAACGGAGTGTCACCCGCAGCCGAGGACGAAACACTCTTCCATAAACACTGCACTTCTCATCGACGCTCCGCTGCAAGAGCACAAAGAGCCAGTGACAGATTGTCATAAGCGACTAAGGCGGAGTGAGAAAAGGGCTGCTGGGGCCTGCTCCCGAGGTTTGTGAATTGCTAATGTGGAACATATGAAGCCTGTGCAGGGGCTGTGACTGCCAGATTTCATTATGCCACCTCTCTCCCCGCTCATGATCTCACTGCTAAGGCACGCTCGTCTGCAGCGAGGTCTGCAGTTACACCATAACTCTGCAACACTTTGCAGAGTGCGTGAAAGATGCTCAAGACTTTGCCTGTTTGCAAGTGCACGTGTGTGCACGTGTGTGCAACTCGTGTCGCTCCCTTCTGGGAGTGAATACGAGCACATGTACATGACTTTACTGTACAAGAAAGGACAAAGCAGTTCTGGCCTCATTTTGTTACTGGGGTTTTTGTACTTAACTCTTCAAGAAGTCACCTTGAGGGACTTACAGCAGTGCTTCCAAACCTTTTTACATTATGACCCCTTAAAATGAAGCAACACTCTTAGTGCTTGCAAACCCTTATCATGTCTTGTGTATGTCTCGGGTTGTTTTATTTGAATAATTATGAGGATGCCAAGTGGTAAAGCTATCCAGTATTCCAAAGTAAACATTAGATAAAATCACAACTAACACACAGCATAGCAACAGTTAAGCTTAATAGTTTTTTCACCATCAGGTTTTGATGTCAGTAGCTCAGAATGAAAAGCTTTCTGCTGAACTCACTGGTTTGCACTCCCATTTAAGAAATCCTCATCAGTCCACCATCATAAAAATAAAATTACACCTTGTCACAAAATAACTCCCGTAGTGCACAAAATTTCAGTCTAAGTGTATCTGAGGGAATTTTCCTCTTGGTAATTATAGGCATGACATCTGCAGACAAGCATGACTGCAAGTATTTAGTATGGGTCTGAACTATGTGATGTGGTGATCCCGCTTTCCTCCAGCTACGTGACACTGAACATCTCATCATTATCTGGCTGGCAGGAGATGGAAATGAAGAAGCCCCATGCAGATTCAGATCAGTGGGAATAGTTCGGAGGCTGGCTCTCTCATGAAGGCGAATTCCCCCTTCTGATCAATCCCTTCACACCCCGTCTCTCATCATGTTTGCTTACACTGAGACCTCAAGCTGTTTGGACATGTAAATAACACTTTCGGAGACTGTTTAGCTAAGCTCAATGGGAGTTGCTGTTGACTTTTGGAGCGCTTTGCTTAATTACGGGTCCCAGATTGTTTCAGGTCTAATGGCCTAATTACCGCTGTATAAATTAGCCTAATGTTCTTGCTGTGCAGAGCTTTCTCTACTGTATGCAATGCTTGGGCACTAGAACAGAGAAAGATAAAAACAGGCCTTTATTCACAAAGAGCAATGGTAAGAAGAGGGGAGAAGAAAGCAAGCAGAGAGGTTAAATAACAGAAGAATGTTAAGTGTTGGCTTGCCAATCTCTCTGCCATTCATCATATACGCAAGCCTGGCAGATCACACTCTGCCCTTCCTCAGTAAATCAATAGATTTTTTTTTTCTTCCTCTCTTCCGCTGTGTCCTCTTCTGTTTTTTGCTTTCTCTGTCTCTCCTGTTTAACTGCTCTCACACCCTCAAACACACTCTTTCTGTGGGTAAAAGTAATTAACATGGTGGAAAAGAAAAACCCGAACAGAGAAGAGAAAGTGAGTGGCAAAAAGAGAAACGTCAGCTATGCGCGATAACAGGCTCTCTGTTCAAGTATACATTCCATCGCTACTCGCTGTCAGAAGTAATTTGTTTGTCTAGACTGAACAAGTCGGTCAATGCCCATCCTTTCTCTTCATGGTTCTACATGTCTATGCATATTTGCACTGGGACTTGACGTTCAAGCAGGTTATCTCTTTGTGCTAATATTTATAACAACGTTAAGTACATAAGAATTTTGTTTTTGCATTCGACAAGAGTTCACTATCCTCATAAACACGCACATGACGTGTAACATTTTGCTGCCAAGCTTATCCAAGCCGAGATTTTTACAGATGACTATCCCGTGGAAAATACATATCCATTTGCAAGACATTTATTTGAAATAATATACAGTAAGAAGTCCTGATTTTAGTCTAGAAGTCAGAAACCAGAATGATGAAGATTGAGATGCAGGCTGCGCTCCAAGTAACTTGCAGTTACCTCTTTCACCGCCTTCCTTCTCCATAAGTCACACAAAATATCTTAATGGAACACCAGCATCTGCAAGACATTTACCGAGCCAGGTCAATCTTAACAAATTGCACGCCAGAGTAAGGACCCTCGCCTTGCAAAGAGTAGAGCTAAGCACGCACACGGGTCTTCCAGAGGCCCCCAGCACCATCCAACCTCAGCTATACCCCGTTTTTCTTCCCTTACGCACCTCCTTTCCTCCCTGTATCCCGGTGTGGATCAGGGAGTGAAGGTTATTTCACGAGGCCTCTGTGGAGCACCAATCTATCTCCTACATTTGGTGAATTTCTCCAGATTGGGATAAGCTGGGGAGCAGAACAAAGCGCTATGCGTTGGCCCTCTCCCCTCGCTCCAGCACCCTCTCTACCCTACACCACCCTCGAGCTTCCTCTCCCCCACCCAGCTGGGGAGAGATTTACACAGCAGTTTAGTAGTTGAAACACGGCGCTACACCTCTCTCCCCTTCTCTCTCTTTATCTCTCACATCTGTCTATCTCCTTCTCTCCAAACAGTGATACCTCTCAGAGAGAAGGGAGTTGATTTAAACCTCGGGTTAACTCACCAGGACTTTGCTACATATATTTTGCTTCAACTCCCCCTGTGTGATTTATTCTACTCAAATACAAGGCCGCTTTAGGGTTTGATCTTTTTTTGAGATCTTTATTTAAGTATGGAGGGTCACCAAAGAAATGAAAAAGGGGCATTTGTGTCTACAGTGTCCGCAATCTGTTTCACATTAAATATCTGTATCATAGAAAATGTATGATAACTTATTCTGGTTTACTGCAGCATGTATGAGCCGAGGCCATATCCGTGACAGTGTTCATGATTGCCACAGCTGTGTCAGACCATCCTGTGACAGACTGACCCTCTATGTCACAGCTCCTCCCAAGGCTCCTATGCAGGTGATACTAAGACTGCATGTGGCTGTGTGATAGTGACTGTGAGGCTAATGCACCTGCATCATAATAACACAGGCTGGACACCGCAGAAAAAAAAAAAAAAAACTGGACAGCTTCTCAATTTTGAACCATGCTGAGGAGGTGGTGACCACTGAAGTTATTGTAATTCTGTTTAGAAAATGACATTTCCAGGTAGCCAATGTTCTCAATTCATCTCTATGTGCAGTGAATATCATCTTTAATTTTGATTAAAGAAAGGTAATCCATCCCAGTGAGCGTTTTGTCACCTTTATATTCTAGTCAAATGTATGTTATAATCTCACAGTAATGTGGTTAAAAGAGGGAGCCAGTTTGAAAAAAATCTCAGTGATGCATTCAAGGGCACTCTGACTTGCATGATTTGAGAGTGTGAAGCCTAAAAGCAACACATTAACTATACTGCAGCAAAATGAAGCAAAAAAAAAAGGGTAACATGTTGTCTCTTGAATCACAAAGGTTGCAGTTTGAAAAGCAATCATTTGAATGCATGAAAAGGATGAGTTCATAATCGGTGACAAAATGTTCTGGAAGACCTACCTCAAGCAAGTTTGAACCATCTGCAAACCTGTTTTTATACTGCAGTGAAATTAGTGGAAACCAGTGACTGCCTGAAAGAGTGTGGCCCTTAAATATATTTTACAATCTTATGACATTCCTCCCTGTGTTTTTAGTCTATTCCTTTATTTTCCACCAAACCCATAAAGACATTAGACAAAGTCTGTGCAGGCCTCTAGAGGTACGTGGCCATTATTTGGGCTAATGGAGGAAACTGTGTGTCACAGAGCAAAGACAAAGCCCAGTGTCACAGCAATCAGACAAATGGCTGCTGGGCTCTGCAGGGCCAGACAGGGGTCGATGCTTCTGGACCAATTAGGTCTTATGAGTGTAACAACATCTGGAACGCTCTGATTCTCTTTCTTTTCCACTCTCCGTGCTTTTTGCGTTGCTTTCACCTTACCCTCTCTTTCACCCTCTCCCTCACTTTTGCATCCTCCTCCTTATTCTTTCAGTTAATCTCGTTCTCGGCCTGCCTCTTTTTCTTTGCCTCTCTCATTATTCAAACCGCATCCTCCTGATCTCTCCCCTTTCCCTCCTCACAGCATCCCAAAACAAGGACAAAGTTGTAATCCGTTTACTGCACCCCTGTCAACAGATTCCACCCAAATAATCCTAAAAGACTTACAACCAGGCCTAGGTACTATCAAGGGAAAGGGAAGATAGCAGAGGCGGAATGCACAGGGGAAGCGAAGTGAGATCCGTAGAGAAAGAGGGAAGAGAGAGGAGAACATACGAGGGGTGTTGAGAAGTGAGGCAACAGACGGAGGGAACTTGTGTCACAGTGATTTGAGTCTTTGTCACGCAGGTGGCGCCCAGGGGTTCCCTCAGCCTGGGCAGAGAGACAAACTGGGGCCCATGTAAACCTTAAAGAGGATTAACCCTGCCGGAGCGCTTTAATGAGACCTGAAAGTGCCGGGCACCGGAGAGCCCCACTGATTGAGCCGCGCTCGAGTCGGCTCCCAACGGTCCGCCGGCCCAGTGGCCCAGCAGCGTTGCAGCAGCCCTGTGGCCTACAGCTGCCCGCTCACACTGAGCCACATCAAAGCAGCCTGTCTGGGAGAGCCCCGAGATGGGAGGAAAGGGAGGGGGGTGGGCATAAGGGAGGTGGAGAGTGTGAGTGAAGGAGAGGTAGGAGGAGGAGGAGGGTGCCTGGATGGAGGAATCCCTTATCTCCTCCTGAGAGGATGCTGCTCTGTGGTGCGAGATTGTCTGGAGCTGCCACCTGTCCCAGGCATCTTTGAAGGCAACACTAAAGCCTGTGATGGGCCTGACCTCCTTGAGCTCCCATTCTTTTATGTCTCTCTTCATTTTCTGCTTTGTTACACCCCCTCCTCCTTCTCCACTCTCTCTCTCTCTCTCTCTTTGGCTCTTCTCTCTTTTTCTTACCCTTCTGTCTCACTTATACCCTCAGATTCAGCTCTGCCTCCCTTCTCTCTTTCTCTTTTCACCAGCGATATCTTACATTTCACCAGGCTGCTGGAAACATTTTAATTATACTGTGTTCATCAGCCTCCTCTTCGTGTAGAACAATATATACTTACGACCCTCCAGTGACTAGAGCAAGATACGGGTTGTTGGCTGAAGGGATAAGGGTGCTTATCTTTGTCACTATGTGAGAGAAATGCAAATACAAAAAAAGGAGCGATGAGATTTGGATACACAGACAACAAACATGTGGAAGAGCGTGAAATAATTCTGATTCTCCCACAGCACACGGAGGTGATTATCCTACTGGAGACTACAGGGTAACTTAAGGAGGAGAGAAAAAGCTCAAGATATCGTAGCTGTAACCAGCTAGCCGAGGAGAAACCCCCATGAGCATTTAGTCATCTTGTTTTTATAGTATAGCGCTTAATGTTATTGTTGCCAGTGGTGTTTACTCCAGTTTATTTTCCTTTTGGATGGTCAAGATGCAGCAAATCTTCATTTTAAGCCTCCACAACATCAGCAAAGTGCTATTGTTCTGACTTGCCTCTGTGAATCGACTGATTAACCAATCTCATATGAAAAGAAGTAAAACACACAGACAGATGTTGCTACAATGATACCAAGAAATGCTGAGTATTCTTCTTTGAACATCTTAAGTTCCCTGGAAATTCTTCTTAATTCTTCTTTAGCCCCTTCATATTTAATCTTGTCATTGTTAATAAGAACTGCCATTATTCTGAGATATTCTGTTCACACGCATCAGCTTTGTGGTAACGAGAGCACCACATGACTTTAAGATGGTATGAAAGTGCGTTCTCTTAGCACTTCAAACTCTGCTTAACCCCCTTAAACCATCAAGCGCTACAAAGAGGCACATGCATGTGAGAATATGGCCTATCTTACAGCATGAGATGCCTCTAATAAGCTGTATAAAAGGGGATCATCTGATTATCCCTGGTGTGCTGGACCAAGGGGCCACGGCAGAGCACAGACCCATGTTGTTCTTTCTTGATGAAAGGAGATGGATGGAAGGAATCCCTCTCCGTTGCCTGCAGTGTGCCCCAGGCTTCTCTGTGCCGGCACACTGCTGAGGGACTACACCATGCCACCATACTCAAAAAGCCAATATTGAAACAATCACAAAGAAGAAACATTTGCCCTTACCTGTGTCTTCTCACCCCAGGCTCTCCTCTGTACTCCCCAGTTCTTTGGGGGAGGATGTTTGACTCTGCACACCAGCCAGTACTTGTCACGTTTAAAAACCAACAGGAGGCCCGAAAGTTTGTTCTTTGAGTGCAGTTTCAGAAGAGGTCTTTTTGGGGGTGTTTGTAACTTTATCCCTCCTAAACATACACACACTTTATAACTGCTTGCTCTTGCTGTTTGTGCAGCTTTTACTCTTCCAAGACAAATGGAAAGGTGCTGTGCAGTCCATATGAACTGAATGACCAAGCACTGTAATTAACTGTAGAGAGTCTGGTGCCTTTGTTGTGCGGATCACGTTCGGTTTGGTGACAGCTTCTGTAGCTCATTCAGTTCAGTGGTCAGCTGCATTTTGATATTGAGGCAGACAGACTGACACCGGGGCAGCGGCTGGCGTGCTACGGCCCAGTAGACCTGAGATCAGCTCTGCACAGCAGTTTGGTGTTTAACCCCTGTGACTGGACACCCACCACCCCCACCAATCATAAAACCAAGGGACGGTTTTTCCACCATGGCTCAGTGTTCCCGCTAGCTTTCCCAGAGCACAGGGCAAGAATGATCCAGGTAGCAGTCACCTCTGGCCAGGCTCAGAGAGCAGGGTTACTGTGATACATGTGAAGGAATCCTTCAGCTAAGAGATCCATGCCTCCACTGCCTTAAGCTTAACAGGCTCGGTTTCTGAGATCAGTCAAGGACAACAAGGCTTTGGTGTAGGGATTTGACAATGGCAGCCAGATCTGGGCTTGATTTTTTAAGGGGCTAAGCTAAAGACTATTGAACTGATAGGCAGCCATCACAGTCTGGAGATGCACTTAATGTGTCTGGTTTACTTCTATGAAAGGCCTACCGTATCGCAGATATCTTACTGCCACAAAACTTATGCCATTTTGGCGCCAAAATGCTTAAGCATTGTCTCTAAAGCTTAGAGATTTTACTTTACCCTCTAGTTACCTTCCTTTCACTAAACATTTTCTGGTGTCTCAGTGCAGTTTTAACATTTGCAAGAAAGCCATTGAAAAGGAGGGGCTTTAAGTCCCTCCATGGATGTGTTTAGTCTGGCAAAGAAGGGCAAGTGTTTAAGAAAGAAACACTTTAAAGAAGACGATCCCCTCAGAGGAGGCAGAGATGCTTCGCCAGCAAGTGGGCTCACTGTTGCTGCAGGACCACTGACCGACTAATCGGCGCACAATGTAAATAGATGTTGGCGCTGCGCATCCCATTCACACTTCTACACAATTAAGATGTTTAAAAAAAAACACTTCTCCCTCATTAATCCTCATCTCAATCCTTTCTTCTTATCCCACAGCAAAGCCCCATGTATTAGTGTTGTGGTAAGAAGGATATGGACTCTTATCCAGTGTTTGCCCAAGAAAAGCAGCTAAGACTCAGGCATCACCATGATTAGCTAATGCTAACAATAGGGGCAATGTTTCCTTAGTGCCTCCTCTTTTCTGCACTGAAGTGGGTGTAAAAACCAGAGTAAACACAGTCTTAGGCCACGGACATAAGAGGAGTGGGAGATCACAAGTCTGGGTGAATAGCAGAGATTTGCCCAGAGCGCAGAACCCCGAAGATAAACCCCCCCCCTTGCTCCCCTCTCGTTGTTCAACTCCCACGCCTCCCAGAGCTTCACCACCATGTTAACGACCCAGCAGCCAGGTGTGGGGAGGCTGCAGGTGTCGTCGCATTTAGGCACATTAAGCACTGACACACACCAGCGCTAAGAGTAATCGGATTTACCTGGCTGTCTGCTGCGTGGCGTGGCTCGCTGTGCAAGCACAGCACAAAGGCTTAGGGCCCCCTCTCCATCACAAACACACACACGCACACACCTGGGATGAATTTAGGAGGTTACAAAGCTCTCATAATAGAGAGGGACTGCCGTTGGTGGGGTGAGACCTGCATGTGTGTGTGTGTGTGTGCGCATGTATAAAATGTGTGTGCTCACATGTGTATGGAACCAGAAACCAGAACAGGAGCCAATGGCTTTTTACACCTTGTGGCGCTGGAGTGGCGACAGACGCTACAGGCTTCTGGTTCAAAGCAGCAGAGGGAGGGAGTGGAAGCATAGGTTTTAGGGGGAACCCTTTCGTTCTGCTGACCCTCAGACCATTGGAGCTCATGGGGATTGAGCTCTGGTACTGGGTTCAATCAGACAGAATGGGACCGCTGCCTTTAGGGACACCCCATGTCCTCAACACCTGGGGCCAGGAGGAGGTGTTTTACAGAGCAATGCTCTCATCTCAGATCATAAGTCTTCCTGAGCAGAGTAAGGATCAGAGAAATGACTGAGAAACATCAATGAAAAGCACCAGAAGACACAAATTTATATCCTTCTTTGTCTTTATTGGTGTTATTTCTCTTTATAGCACTAGTAACCAATTAGCTTGCAACTTCTTTGTGTAATTCTAGTACTCTACTAAACTATTGAAAAGCATAAAGCAAATCCTCACATTTGAAAAGCTAACGCTAGCAAAAGTTTAGCAATTTTGCTTGATACATTAATGATCAATTTATCAAATAACACCAACAAGTTTCACTAAAATGTGGGAAAAGCAGCGTAGAGGGAGAGTAAAACCAACCAACATAAAGCCTCTACCTTCCCAGCAAGCATCACTGTGCTCTACTCTACTCTGCCTCGTATGATTGCGGTCTTCCAGCCTCTTGAATCCCAGTGCACAAAGAAAGCCTCTTGAAGCACTACGGCCCTTTTGACTTTTCCTGCTGCTTTTGAACTCTCCATTTCAGACTGTGACTTTTCCACATGACCCCAAGCCTCAGAGTGACCCCCCTCTCTCTCCACTCCTACCCCCAAGGCTTCAGTGGTCTGTAACCTCCAGAGCTCCTTCACACATACCCACACACATATATAAAATGAGAAGTGGCAGTGTTGCTGAGTTAGGTCAGGATGTAATGGGCAGTAATGTTCTGCCCTCGAGGGTCCTGTCCACAACACCATTGCCTGGTTTTAAGTAACCTTTCCCTTAAAGAGGCACCTTAGTGACTCTCAGGCACCCAAGCACAAGGCAGCAGTAGCTAATGAAGTGGCTGAATAAATAGAGTTACAGTATACGGTTGGGGTCCACTGGACTTTTCATTACTGCCTCTGGATTAAAATCACTCTGTCCCACTCTGTCTGCCCCAATTCAGAGCCAATTTAACCAAACTAAACAAGCTATCACATCAAATCCTTGTCTGCAGGCTAAGTCCTGGCTACAGTGGCCACTGAATTAACCTCCTAATCAGCCTCTTACTCCCCAATCATCTATCTCCTGTTCTGTCTTTCCACATACACACACAGTTTGACTTTCATCTAACTACTACTGTCTATCTCACCTTTTTTTTTTTTTTTTTTTTTTTCAAATTATCTTCAGTATCTCACTCAAGCCACAGCTCTCCCTTCACCACAATCTCTCAGGCTTCATCTACATTAGTCTCTCTCTCTCTTTCTTGCCGCCTTTCTCTCACACAGTCTCTGAGTCCCAGAGAGAGAGAGAGAGGCAGAGTAGAGGGTGGTGAGGTTTGACTCCACACTGCTTTGGGGCTTTGAAGTGTGTGTTGATGAGAGAAAGCGGAGTACTGTGTTCAGACAGGCCCCTAATGAGGGAATTAAGAAGCTACGCTGGCCGTTCCCCATACTAACTTCCCAGGCACAAAACAAGACGAGGGTGCGTGCATGTGTTCACAAGTGTGTGAGTGTGTGTGTGTGTGTGTGTAGACACGAGTATGAGCATAAAAGAGAGGCTAATCTGTCAGATTTAATCAAGTATCTGGCAGTCCTGCCTCTCACCTGTAGTAAAGAGACAAACTTGGCCTCAGTGTTGGAAACATGTCCTTGAGCTGAGTACTTTCTTTACTTCACAAGATACAAGTATATAAGTTTTCTAGTTAAATAATATGTAAGTATTTAGTGGCTGGTGGACTTACGATAGTGAGAGTCTAGATAGCCATTGCGGGGGTCCATGGCGAACAGAGTGCCTCTGTATGGCAGGGCATGGTCAGCCAGATGGGGCAGAGAACCATGCAGCTCCTTCTTGAGCAGGGAGGGGCGCTCCTCCGTGGAAGTCGAGGGCTCCTCACTCACGTTCCTGTCATGGGCACCGGGCGTCGGGGCCTGGGAGCTGATAGCATTGCGCCTCTCACGGTGGTAAGGTGTGCCTGAGCTCTCGTCTTCTGCAAAAATAAGAAAGCGGGAAGAAAGGATGTTAAAACAAGGGGCTGCAAATTCATAATGAGCAGATATTGGAATAAAAATAGGGAGCAGGTGTGAGAATCCTTTTCCCTCGCTGATTGTTTCACACACATCAAACTCTCTCACACACACCCCTGAACACACGCATGGTCTGAACCCCCATATACATGGTGAGGAAGTCAGCTCACATAGAGTAACTGGGTTGAGGGAGGAGTAGGAGATCAGCTTTGTACACCTGCAACCTACCGGGTATTAAGGGTGTAAATCTGCCTGGGTTTTGCCTTCCACGAAGCCAGATGTGGGAGTTCAGAGGCAGACAGTGTAAAAGCAAACGGACACCGTGGATGAAAAAATCCTGACCTCTTCATTTCGCACAATCGAGGCAGCATTTCCCAAAAGTCTGCTTCAAAAATTCAGCTCTGTCTGCTCTTTTTATAAAGAAATGGATTCCCATGGAGGAGGCAACACAGGCTTTCCGCCTGCATTCCAAGCTGCCCATTAACCAGCGTCATGGGTTGTATCAACCCCACCCTCCTTCAATCTCTTGTCCCCCCCTCGTTCTCAAACTAAATCTCTCTTTCTCTGTCTGAGGGCAAAATTAGGAGGAGTGGGATCTCTGGGGAAAGCTTCCTGGCATGCTGGGTAAAAGGGATAAATGTGGAGTTGAGTTCAAGGGCTGAGCTCCACCAGAAAGACGTAACCCTTGATCTTTGGCCTGACCTCTGAACTGACATGTATGGGGGTCAGCTAGCCTTCTGACCGGGTATTAGTCTTTTCTGTAGTATGATACTATATAGACTTACTCAGAAACTGGTATGGCATCTCTGGGATTTAGTTTCATTTTCAAAAGTCAGATTTGGAAATAAATTATTTTCGGCAAATGTTTCTGATTTGTTCAAAGAAATAGAAGAACTTCTGCATGTTTAATTATTTAGCCCATGGCCACACATTCATGGGCAATGATCTGCTAAATTGATGACTGTATTATATTGTGTTCATGGTGGAAATTTTATTAGATTGTTGGTAACAAGTTACTCACTTTAGTCTTTGTGTTCATGCACAGTGTGTCTACAGGCATACTGCACTCTAGAAAGGAAATTCTAGGCCTCTGTTATATTGTAGTCTGTTCATTATAGGTGATGTATGTATGACTGGTGTATAATCACTGGATTGTATGCACCTGAATATAGTGTTTAAACATTGCTTTAAACTGAATATTCTATATGTGGCTGAAAGTGTTTTGCACTTGAGTAAGATAATATGCTTAGTGAGACAACTTACTTTTTTCCCCTGAGCTACTTTCTTCAACTCTTTCATTCAGTCTGATCAACACAGTCTGGTCTAGTCTCTATTCAGACCATGATTCCTTCATTAGCTGCTGCTGTGAATGGTCTCCATGTTCAGCCCTGCTTATATGCAATTATGATTTCAGGATGTTGGTCATCAGTACACTCCGGTGCTCTTGCCTGCATTTATGTCTCTCACTGAGAACCTGGCAAAATGCCGCTGTGCTGGCGCCAGAGGTTCTGCAGTATTAGCAGCCTAGCAATACACAGCTTCCCCACTATGCATTGCAACCCAACAGCATCCAATTGCCAACTAAGAACAGAGGGGAGGGCCAGATTAAAGAGCACTACCTTAAGCACTGAAGAGGGCCGCCATAATGCTGCACCACTTCACAGAAGAAGAGAAGCAATCCAAAAGGGGGAGGTTAAGAGAGAGAAACAGAAAGAGAGAATGAGATTGTGAGAGGCGAAGAGAGAGCAGGAGGAGCAACCCACGGGTCCCGCTTTTATTCCCCTCACTCTCCCACATCCATTACCTGTGTTCGGGCCAGCCGTGCCACAGCGCAGCACTGGCAGCAGATTCAAGGATTCTTAACGCGGAACTGACAGCCAGAGAGGCAAGCTGCTCTCATCCGCAGGAAATGACAGTGTCAGTTATGATATAAGTATTTAATCCTATACTGCACAGCCAGTGATCTTATTAAGGGAATAATGGCATTTATACGGTTAAAGCTGGATTAATAGGTCTGCTCTTGCAAAGCGCAATATTAACATAAAGGGATTTCGGAATTGGGTTCATCTCCTGACAAGGATTGAAAGTCGAGACTATAAACTATGCTGGGAGCAAGCACTGCTAAGGGTAGAGCATGTAGCTGTGTGTAAGCGCAGGCTTGGACTATGTACTCTAGGCTCTTTCGCATCCAGAAAATCTAGCATTACATCTGAGACAGTAAAAACGGTCTACATATTTATGAGATTTTTTTTTACTTTCATACAGAGATTGATGTTTTTTCAATATATATATATTTATATATATATATATATATATATATTTTAGGGGGTGGTGGGGTGCATTTCATACCTTTATTATAGGGACAGTCAAGATATGGCAGGAATTGAAGAGAGGGAGTGATGGGGGGGTGACATGCAACAAAGTTCAGCAGCCAGATTCGAACCACTACCAGGACACACCACAGATATTGATGTTTTATAAATAGATTCATCACTGGGGCCAGAGATAGTGTAGCAGTTAGGAGACCATTGGGCACTGATACTGGCCTAATATATCTTTTTCCCAACTTACGAAAACCAGAGAGTCAACTGCTTATTTTAAAAATATATTACTATTTTTTTCCACTTTTTAAATTTTGTTAGTTCACTTTTTCTAACCTTATTCCTTCATTCTTTTTTTTCAGTCTTTCTCAGTGACCCCCGCTGCTATTCAGATACTCTCCCCCAAGGGAGGTCAAGCGACTAATAGTTCAATCACAGCAGTGTCACAGTCCCACCATCCCCCAACAGTTACCATGGCAAGCCCACAGGGGGGTTCATCATTCTACCATATACCACCTTAAGGGGCTTCATTACTTCAGTTCATAGCACCTTAAATGGTTAAACAAACACTCAGCAGCACAAGGGTCAATTGACTCCTAGGACTGGTGGAAGAAAACCAGAAGTCTCAAGAAAGGTTTCTCCTTGTGCTGCTTGTACCTGCTGGTGGAAACTTTTTGTATCCTTATAACATGTCAGTTATCTGTCAAAAAGTGGGCCAATGAAGACAGAGAAGACACAAGCAAACACATGCAACTTTAAAAAGTTGAACCCTGCAACACTTGTCTAACTCTGACCATCCGCCCAACAGACCCGTTCCCATTTTCCCTCCCTCATTTTTCATTCCTCTTTTATTTCCCTCTCTTTTCCCATGGTTGCCGCATCCAGTCCTCTACCAGTTTGCAGGTCTATTCAGCCCAACACAAAAGCAGCAGGCCGGTCCTCTGTGGACCAGAGGAAAGCATGCCTCTCAAAAAAACAGAAAAAAGAACTATCCCGCTCTCTCTCTATGGTGATTGAATTTCTTAACATCTTTTCAAAAAGCGCTTAAATGCCTGGAGGCGAGAGGAAGAAACAAGCTAATGGTGGATGGGGAGCACTGAACAAATTTCAGAGCCCTTTCCTGCTCGCGTTTGAGGTTGAAAGTGAGCTCCTGCCTTTCAAGTTTCAAAGTCCTCCTTCCTCCCGCAGTGTCACTGAAGGATTTGAAAAGAAGGTAATTGTGCTCACTGCCGTCCTGATCAGAGCACACGCCCCAGCTCTAGTATTTCAGGAGCTTTCTCTGCCACTATAATGGTACCTGGTGCTCCATTCCTGCATTCTTCCTCCCTTACTACTCTTTCTCCCCTCTCTCTCTCTAACCCTCTACAAATGCACTCCCCCTTGCTCTCCCTTACTTGCTTTCTCTCGTTCTTTCACCCCCAGCAAGCCACTCATTAAATCCTAAAGCCCAGGTTTCTCCCTTTTTCCCCTTGTCTGGGGTCTCTATTGTAAAACTCTGGTCCGAATACCTTCAGAGAAAACCCTATGCATGGCCTTTAATATGGCAGTATAAAAGAGAGTGTGGATGCAATGACAAAATTAAAATTTAAAAGAGATAATGAGATATGGAGTGGGGCCAGTTCCTCTGAGAGTTGGGCTCCGGGACAAGGGGGGGGCTAAAGTTAAGGGTGCCTGGCCAATTCAAAGAAATGAAAAGTGAAACAAAACCCTTGGCTTGTTGTTTTTGAAGGTATTTTCCTGAGGCAGAGGTTAAGAACAAGGATTGCTGTTCCTCCACATGCCAATCTGTCCTTGACTCTCAAGCATCTGATTTGCCCTCCAGCCTGAACTCTGTCAGAGTCTCTAAAGCTGGGACATGTATGTTTCAGGGGTGCACAAAGGCCCATTGCACATTGCAACTCTTCCCCCCTGTTACCGCCTTTTCTAAAAGCCTAAACATCAGAGGAGGTGTTGTTGTACCTCTGAGCCAAAGCCAGATATATGCTGTGTTCCACCTTCGAACTTCTCAAAGCAGTGTTGTCAGTGGCACAAACAGGTTTTGGCTGGGGAGCACACGGAGAGTGAACATGGAGGAGAGGAGTGGAGGATATACAGTGAAATCACAAAACACTTCTTCAAAGCTCCTCTCCTCCTGTGCAATAATCTCTTGCTCCTTTTTTTCTTTCTCTTGCAAATCAACTCCCGGGAAAGACTCAAGACTCCCCAATTAACAATGAGAGGGGGAAGAAAAATTCCAGCAGCTGGCTAGAGTTTAATAAGAGCACCTCTCCAAGCGGCTTAGGCTTATGTACCTGATTCACCGGCCCTGGCATTGGCACTATAGACAGAGGGAATCATTCACGATTAGTGCAGGCTGAAAGACGAGGGAGTGAGAGACCGCTCAAACTCCACCAAACCCAACACAACAAGAGCACGGGGGATTACTGCAATTGTGTGAGGTATTTTTCTGATCAACTTCTTGGCTGTCGGGCTCAGTGCCATAAGGAGCTGGGTGCCTTCCCCACAACAGAGTTCAGCTCTGCATTATGTGAAGGTTACCAAGTCCTAATGGAGCTTCCTGTATCTGCCTAAAAAGGGTGACATTCTAAAAACTCCTTGACAAACAAATCTTCTAAATGTCAGCAGGCAGAATCAGGTCATTACCCTGTTATCTGTGGGCAGGATAGTTGGCAATCCCCAGTCAAAATATCTGTCAGCGCTCGGGAAAACTTCAGCAAACATAAAGTTCATTCCCTTTAACTTTGCGCTCATGTTTGATTCTGTCTCTGCAGAGTGAATCCGTGGTGGTACATTATTTAACCATCAGCGTGTGACTGATGTTTGGACGAATTGGAGAGAGAGGCATGGGCAGGTCAGGATGGTCCCTCTCCTGGTTAGCAGTCTATTGTCAGCTGCTGATTTCCCACACAGCTCCCGCAAATGCCCTCTTCAATATTCATCTAGGCAAATTCTACGACTCCCACATCTCAATTTGTCTCTCGGCAGCCCACACCCCAACCCCCAGCTCCACAGCCCGCAGTCCCAGCCTGTTCTCTCCGCCGCCGGGGGTCTGCTGGGACGCACCCAGAGCTCAGCATCTTGCAGTCCCAGCCTCCAGGCCCCGGGGCTGGGGAGGGGCAAATCAAAGCCTGCTTGGCTTCTTCCTTCTTCCCTGCGCTCACCTCAAATCAGCCTCACAGCAGGGTTGTGTCGTGCCAAGCCCCCGCCTGCCCCTAGCTACCCCTTATTCACCCATTAGGGGCACAGGCCCACCATAGAGTAGCCCGAAACCCCACTACCATTTCATCAGGGCCACATTGTGAGGGAGCAATGAGCATTGCAATGAGAGAGCTGAAAGCCCTGACTCTAAAATGCACACTGATGCGTTTTTGACCATGGATAGTTATGGCTTTTAAGATTTTTCACTCAAAGGGCACCTTGGCCTGCATTCTTTGAGGAATCAAACACCAAGAGATGCATTTGATCAAGGCTTCAAAGCAAAAAATGCCATTTAGTGCTCTGATTGGCTTATAGGGTGTATTAGCATTGCTTCAGATAGTCACAAGCCTGCTATGATCAGCCATAACCTGTTAGTTCTTTATACTGTCCTCTGTAACAATATAAAATGATTGTGCACTTGGGCAGAATTATGACCGGTTGGGATAGTGGGTCTTTTAGGGTGGATCTGGGCACACTTCCCACCAGACCGGAGTGGGCCAGCTTTCCACTGGGCCTCACCATTGGAATCCCACTTCTGACACCAGAGTGATCCGGACCAAGTCTGTGGCACTCAGATTAGGAACGGCTCGCCAAGAGAAATGGATATCCAGCCAAAGCAAAGTAGCACAGAGCCAACAGTTAGGATAAAATAGAAAAAATAATACAGTAATTTCATGCACATCAAATATGATCCAAAATGCCACTGTGGATGTTTCCCACCTTACTGTATAGAAAGATATCATAAAGCTCTTTCACTTAACTTTTTAATAGTTCAAACTTTATGTCCATGCTGCATTTGTGATCTGAATACTCTTATGTAAACATAGCATGATGTTGTGTGCTTTTATGTGTGTAAAAGTACACATTCACACATTCTGGTACATGTGTTTAAGTGTGCACTGAATTGAGGCATAGAGGCCCCCATTAAGATAGTTAGCCAGCACTTACTAGGAGCTGGATAATTAGACACTTCAAAGGCACCTGCCCGCCATCCCAGAGGGGGCAGGAATCGCCGCCCCCCGCCCCGTTTAAAAGCATGTTAACTCCTATCTGAGGCTAGCAGGCTAATTTAACTTTTGACATTTGATATCTAAGGAATGAGAGGGATCAGCCATTTAGCTGGAACAGGATTACCCCCCCACACACCCCCAACAGCCCTCCTCCTACTTCTCTTCCTCACCCTCCCCTTTTTACCACAAAACCCCCTCTCCCAGTCAGGCTGGATTCATTAATTTTCCTGCTGCTAAGCACTTTATCAATGACTGGTGAACGTCTAAGTCCAGAATGGACACTCTCTCGCTCTCTCTCTCTCTCTCTCTCTCTCTCCCTCTCTCTCCTATAGTGATTAGGACTTTGGATGTTCAGATCAGCCTGTCTATTCCACTGCCTACTCCATTACTGCTGATCTAAACACCACCGAGATCACGTCCATACTAAGCAGGCTACTTTTGAAAATGTGGTTTAGGTGTGAAAATGCATCCAGAGAAACGTTTCCAGTTTCATAAAGGTCTCCATCCACAACAAAAATACCGAAAACTCCTCTTCTTCATCCTATTCAAGTCGGCAAAGAATAAATCTGTGTGTATCACTTAACACTTGGTAAATTGTTGAGTCTCAGCTGGTTTTGTTTCCTCATCTGCCGAACACATGATTTTGCTGTTAATGATTTTGTTGTTCTTATGTGCATATTTTTCAAAGTTGGATTTGACGCTGGTCAATAAAGCTACCTGTTAACCAGGTGAATAGTAAATCCTCACATCCTCAAAAAACTATTTCTTAATTATTTTAATTAATTTTAATGATTTTCCTACATTGTTTACATCTATGTTCACCAGCTTAAAGTCTTCTTCTTCCCTACATTTGCTGGCACATTGCTGCTCTTGGTACATTTTCCCCATATTTTCCCCATCGCCATTATTTTCATTTATAGTCACAAACACGTTAGCATAATGGGGACAGAGGGTCAAAACATTGAGAAAAAAAATTAATTTAGCCAGCTTAGTGTAAGCATGTCCTCAGCATGTCGGCATAGAATTGTAGGTTACATTTGCTGGTAATGATATTTTTCATTTCACACCTGTATTCATTTCCAACAGCGCCTCAGCCAAATATATTCAAATACAGTCAGAAACCTTTGACATATCACAGGTAGAGAGGTGCTGGGAGTTAATTCGCATCCATAACTCTACATTAGTCTCAGTCTAATGCCTTCTGCTGAATGTCTACATTACAGGTTGAATCAGGGGCTACACATGAGTGTGACGGATCTGGGTTAAATGAACAGCATGCCTGGGCCTTTGATGCTGCAGCTGGTAATGCTTACAGTTTCTAACCCGTCACGTTTGGACATAAGGCCTTTTTACCAGAGAGCATGACAATCAGAATTCCAAACTACAAGCCAAATGCCATATAAAATAACACAACTCAACTGACTCCTTCACTCTGCTCCCACAATGAGGGGCTGTTCTTTGCACACATTAAGTCACCTGGTGTTAAAAAAGAAACTCCGAGGCTAATCAAATCAACTTTTTGTCTTTACAGCTTGACACATTAATTATTTAAAATAACATTAGTTCATTTTCCACATTTTTTTTCTTCATCAGGACCTTGGATGTGCCAATTCACCTCACAAAGAATCCTTTATAAACCTGTCATTCATCATTTGCCTTCCAACATCCTCTCATCATTACGACTGAAGGTTGGGCCACGTTTACTACAGAATCCTCGACTTGACCTCCCCCTGCCCCCCAACCTGTGATATGAATGGGAGCACCCGCTTAATAAACAGGGTGTAATTCACCCCTCTCCCCCTTAAAATACAGGTGAGACCTGGACCCCTTCATTACAGTGTCTGCAGCAGACAGAGAAAGCTCTGAAGATTAGAGGATCTACCATGTTGGTCAAACAGACTTAACCACTGTCTGCTGGAAAGGGGCTGGAGGTTGGAGGTGAGTGGGGATAGGAAAAGGCCCCGTACTCTCCATGTGATTAGATAAGTAGTAAAGCAAAATACTGGATGAAAGTGTCATGTCTGGATGATATGTTGGATCTGCTCACTGGGTGTACACTGTAGCACTGTAACAGGCGGAGCAACAGGAAGTACAAGTCATTTTCTCCATAAACAATTTGAGATGACTGGCAGTTCGGGGGCTTCCAAGTCTTGGATGACCATAAAACTATTTTGGTTTCAGTACAAAAGATGAGCAACTGCTTTGAAAAAAAAATCTGATTCTTTGATTTAAAAAAGTCAGTAATACATAAAAGCTTCAGGAGAGAAGTCAAGTAAAACTCCCAAGGAGCACTGTTGCATGAAACATCCAATCACTAGGCTTAAGATTCTGTTGTCTGCACCACTTCTTTGCAGATTTTGGGCAAATTTCTGATGAGTTCGGCAGCTATGATTCTGAGTTTTGTTGAAAAATGCAATGATGAAGCATTATAAATTTTACTACAGCTTCGACTTTATGGCATCTTAGATTGCAACAGCTGCTGAGGCTAATGGATACTGTTGCATCTGGAGCCATTTGCCATACAAAACTGGCAGAACAAAAACGTGATTTCTCATACACAAGGTTAACTGAAAAACTAACCAATTATCTATGTATGTATCTTTAAAAATTCCATTGACACATTTCTCTATCTGACTTTATTTTAATCTCTTTTATCTTTTCACCTGTCAGTTTTCCTCAATATATTGCTTTTTATCCATTTTTCCTTACTTACTTCTTCCTTCGCTCCTTCTGATTCTCCTCTCTTACTGCTGTCCCCTCTAGGTAATGAACTCTCCTCATGTATGACCTCTCCTGTCACTCCCACCGGTGGAATCTTCCGCTCCTTGCCGCTCTCACCTCATTCTCTAATCTCTGTATTACTTTCCCATTAATCCCACATTCCACATGAGGATGGCCACTGCACCTCAGCGGACATGTTACCTTCATAATCTGGTGTCCTTATTGGAATGAATAAGTGTGACGGAGGGAAAGCAGTGTTTAAAATGATCACAGTAAAGACTCACCTATTCAAGGCTACTTAAGGATTCACCAGTGGCGTACTTTTTTACCTTCCTCCCCTCTCCATCCCTCAACCCCCACCTTATATATCTAGCTCTCACTTTCTTCCTGCTAATCTCACTCTCCTACCTTCCTGCTCTTATCCCACACTCTCCCAGTTCCCATGTATTCCCCAAATCTCTTCAATATCCTTCCATCTCCCCTCATCCTTTTCCCCTCACATTCCCTCCCTCTCTCCATCCACTATACCTCCCTCCATCTATCCTTCTCCCTCCCTCCTGAGCCGCAGTGGGACTGTTGGACTCATGCAGCCCCATGCTGAGCTGCTCCAGAGCCAAGCCAGAACAAAGAGCCCATTGAGCCGAGCGGAGACATAATGTGGGCCGCCTCTGACAGCACCGAAGATGAAGTCATGAGGTCGCCAAACAGTTAATAATCACGGCCCCATCCTCCAGCTGCACCGAGTGTGAGTGTACAGTTTGGTGCAGTCGAGGGAAGTGAGAGAAAATGAGAGATTATGTGTCTGCATGCATGCATGACTGAGTACCTACAGTATGCAACGCGTGTGTACATATTTTAGAGCATGTGGATGGATAAAAAGCTTTTAAGAGCGTAATGAGATACTCCATGACACTCAAAAATGTGCTCAATCACTTTGTAAATACCACAGTGGAAAAACAAAACCATCAGAGAATTGCACTTTCAGTTTTGGCTTTGCTCCAGCTGTGTTGAAGAACACCCACCCCACCCCACCACTGCCCCCCTTTCCTTATTGGAGTCTGTCTGGCGCAAAGTCTGACATGAGACACATCTCCCCGGGACTGGAGCTGTCGCTGCGAGGCCCACACTCCGAACATCATTAGACTCACAGCTCCAGGTGAGATCAGATAGGGTAGGAAAGACAGAGAAAGAGGTGCAATGTGTATTTGTGTCTCTGTGCAAAAGCTTGCATGTGGGAGATTCAATTCAAGCATTAATCTCAATGCCACTGAATGACCATGGCCTATTAAAATGCCTTTACAGGACCACTTGCTTGTCAAGAGGCCTCCGGGGCTGAGTTGGGATTGGGAAAGGGGGAGGAGGAGGAGGCGGGGGAGAGAATGGTGAAAGACAGCTATGCAATTGATTAACATTAGAAGGACTTGCTCAAGTTCAAATTGCACGGCCCTCTGCTGTAAGCTACAGACATTTGTTTCCCCGCAAGTAGAATGTTTCTTTCAAACCCTGTCTCTGCTACACATCTGAGTTCAATTCTCCGCATGCCCTCTCTCTGAAAATCAATTCCTCCTCCTCTCCTCTGCTCTTTTCCTCCAGCTCTGCGAACAGACCAGGGCGAGGGGATTACACTGTCCTTCCCCAGATCCAAGCAAGACAACAAATGGTTCTTATCAGCTGACACCCCCCTGCCATCCAGGAGGAAGAGGCAGGAAAACCGGCCAAGCCGCTCCGGCACGGATGTGTTTTTGGGCTCTGTCTGCCAATCGTGGCAACTCTTTTCACACTTAAAGCCTGAGCTATTTACGAGAGCCCTGGGAGAATGCGTGCGCAGGACCGGAGGGTGGGAAGAATGGAGGGGAGAGAGCCGCTGCTTCTCAACCTCTGCTTCTAATCAATCACCAGAAATCACTGCCATGGTTTATGGCCTTTGATCCTAGCTCCTCTTTCGCACTGCGAGGGAGAGAGTTGGGCGGGAAAGGGGAGGGGGAGCAGGGAGAAGGGTGAGAGTCAAGGCCCAGGGGGTGTGGAGGTCAGGGGAGGGAGATTAGGGGGTATAGGGCCTTTTGCTCTCTCAAACCTGAAAGCATGTCTTGATTTAATCCAGTGAGTTTTGAGCAGAGAGCTGGATGTGGCCTGAAACATTCAGGCGGGCTGCTGTCAGACAAAAAAAGTTTCCGTCTTTGATTCGATATTTCTGAATGTTTTGCTTAATTGGACATCAAACAAATATCTATTAAGAAAGACTTTCAAATCAACATTAGCCCTGCATGATAAAGCGCAGCCATTCATTCATTTGAATGGAGGCAACGCAGGGGGCTCCAGCAAAACAACGCAGGGTCGTCCGGCAGAAAAGTTAAACCACTCTAAACTTTTGCTGCAATGCAACATGACATCATTCAGCAAGGTGCTGCGTCGGCCAATCACATACATGCTAGTACACATTCCTGGTAGATGACTTTGTAACATTACCTCCGTATTTTCACTGTTTACCTCTCGATCATTGCGATAAAAGATAAAATAGTTGTGTTTCCAGTATTTTAAAATTCCATATGTTACTATTACTAACAGTTGTGCAGTGTGTTGGTGTCTGATAAGCCTTTAAACACATAAATCTGCTACTCCAACTGGACTTCCTGGATTGTATTTCATGGTCTCACCAGTGCACGCCTGGACCAACGCAGCCTCCTGCGTTTTTTTTTTAACACAGAGCTATTTTCAGTCTGAATCCCCCCCCCTTAATGAGTTAATTTATGTGATGGCAACCAACCTTTATACAAGAAAATAATTTTACAGATTGTCTCAATAAAACTACGCTGGCACAATATGTACTTTCTGAACAAAGCTTCTTTGTATTTTGTTTTTAGGGTTCGTTTTACCTTGAGAGCTCTTAAAATTACAGTACATATTGCTTTAACATGTTAACCTGTCAACATGTTCAAAAGCACACAGAAAACCCACAAATAACAGAATCCACAGATAATTCACAAGCCAGGAAAGAGTCTTTTACAGATGTCTTATATGTCCTTACCACATAATGATGTAAGATAATAAAGCAACTAAAACATCAAAGCAAAAGAGTTAGCTGGAAAAACCTTTCTGTTAACTTGATTTTCTTTACATATGATCGAAACCACATACATCACGCAAAAGCTCTGGTCAGCATCAGTATCTGTCCTCCTCCATTAACAGTCATTCTTTCAACTCCAACCCTGGTGGCAAGGCCACTGGTTGCTACTTCATCCTGAGCCCCATTCAACAAGAACCCAACTGTGGTAAGGAGCTGTGAGTGAGTGAACAAAACAGAGAGGACGTAGAGAAGAACACACCACAATAAATCCTCCTGGCAGGGTCAGGACACTCCTGCATTGTTCCTACTGGCAGGAGGGAGGCCACTGATGCCTACCAACAAATGGACAGAGTGGTAGAATAATCAACTACTGTTTCCCCACTTTATGGGTTTATGAGTTTATGGGGCCCCTGGACACCCCTGCACCTCCCTCTCTCAGAGGAGTAAGATCAGGCATGTCCACGGTACTGCTGGGATGCAGCAGGGGCAGGCTGTGTGACATATCTCCTCTCACACAGGGCAGACTGATTTGTCTTTGTGTGGCTGGTCATTGGTTTAGAGACTTGTCTCTGACCCGGGTGACCTCTGACCCCCAGGCCTTTCTGGCTCTCAGCATGTCGGTGAAAATGACCTCAGGTACTTATAAGGAGCCATAGTGATGTTCAGCATGAACTATCACAACCTATTAGAATTAAAAATCTGTGACTGAGATGTTGAAGGTCTGGAAGAGAAAGCAAACATCAGCAGTAAAATGGTTGGTTCAGCTCTAAAATACTAGTGACAGGTGCGCTCACTTTACCTTTTATGCCTCAAAATGAAGTAATTTAAATATTCTGGCTGATATACAACATATCTGATCATCTGACTGCTAGTGTTTCTTGCCTCATCTGACTTTGTTTCAGTGATGTGGCCATGTGCCTAAGTGAGTACAATGTTATAAACAATAGAAGTGATGGTCAAAACTATGAGAGAAGTTGTAGTAAACTGTAATTTCCTTCAAGGGCTAATTTTGAAGTTTTCATGCCACTACAGTTAAGTTCTGGCAACATCTCCTCAGCGTGCAAAAGTCTTGAGGCAGTGGCTTATATGCATCTTCCAGCAGTGAAGGAGCAGTGGAGCTTCAGCAGGCAGATCTGGGCAAGCGGAAGTTTGCCAGACAAGAGAAGCCAGGCTGGGCTGGGCAGCTGAGGTTCCCCTCCGCCCTTAGCAGCAGCGAGGCTAAGCTAATCCTGCGCCTCAGGCCCCTGTGAGGTGGCTCTGCCAAAGCCTGTCCCCCTGCTGCTGCAGGAAATTGCCTTCAGTGCAGAGGTCCATGAAATGGCTATGGCTCACTAGTGAAGGCAAAGCCCATCCACTGTGTGTGCGTGTGACTTTACAAATCCTAATCTACAGGTATATTTGAAATTTCATACCTCTTAATCTCTAAAAGCTCACAACTACTGTACAATTATGAAGAGGCCTTATTATGGCTAAAATGTCATGCAATTCTGTTTCTACTTGTATAATAGTTTTTTGTGTATTTTATGTATTATTTATGTATCATACAGAGGTTTTTTTGACACTAAAAGACAGTTTTCCTGTATGGTGATGTGTGTCAGGCTATATAACGCCTCCTCCATTGTGCTGTTTGACCTGTGGGCCAGCCAGAGCTCCCATGAGGTCCCTTATCCCTCCATCAGTCCTCTCTCATTAGCCCCCACAGGCAGAGCCCAGAGCAGAGTAACATGGTGGGGCCCCTGCTTCCTCCTCTGGTCCCCATGAAATACATACAGCACAAATACAGATGGCAGAGATCACCTTTTAGTAGTTATGATGCACAAACCACTCAGTGTAACCACCAGCTCTCTCTCTCTCTCTAAAGGAAAATGCCAATTTAAGAAAGTGAGCAGATACATTTCACATCTCCTGATGCTGAATCACATGCCAGCATTCACCTCTTGACTGTTTCTAGTAGTTCTGGTTAAATGTACACATTTAAATAATTTTTTTTAACTAGTCACACCAAAAAAAAAAAGATTTCATTGCCATGGTGGTTCATCCTTTAGATGGAATAAAACAGGGTTAAAAAGTGGAAAGCAGAGGTGGCAGCATTAGGAGGGAGGAGGAGGAGGTGGGGATGGGGCAGGACACAGTGGAGAAACAGTTGATTATGAGTCCCATCAAGTGATCAATGATTTCATTAATAAGACGGATCACGCAGCTGTCATAGCTGTGACACAGGCTGAGGGATGATCCGCTCCCAACGCTCCATTCCCCCCCCCCCCCCCCCAAGCCTCCCTCCCTTCCTCCCTTCCTCTCCCTTCTCCCTCCTTGTCCTTTCAATACTGCTTCCCTCTACCAACGACAAGGGAACGCCAAGGAAAAAAGGGATGGAGCTGGGTGTTGACGGAGGTGGGGGGTAGGGGGGAGGGGGGCAGTCATGAGGGAGGGAGGGAGGGAAATGGAGGGGGCGAGGAGGGAGGAAGAAAAGTGAAAATCCATTTTGAAACCCATTTTCAATTAGGGGTCCACAAGCTGTTATCACAGGTGTCCCAGAATGGGGGCCCGTAAGTGAAAATGTCTCCTATCCGTTTCTGAAATGAAACCTTATCTGGAAGGCACAAAGATGGCGGGGACAGCGTATCTGTAAATTACTTTCCATCCCCGCTGTTAACGGGAACTTTATTTCTGTCAGATGACATTCCCCTCTATTTACTGTTGATCATTTAAATGGCTGCCTAAAAAGAAGGTGGCCCCTCACTCTTCTTCTAAATCTCCCCCTTTCTGTATCAATCTTCCCTCTCTCTTCTTTACCCGTCTGAAGATTTTTTTTTTTTTTTTCAAAGCAGTCAAGTATTCTTTTTCTTCTTTAAACATTTTAGGCACGCTTTCCATTTGCTTAGAGATTTTTATGGTAACCTACACAAAAGCCTAACATTTGTTGCCCTCAAAGGCTTAACTTGTTTGCTTCAGAGACCCTTGCTCTTGCCTTTTTAAGCAAAAAGGTCCCATCTCACCCACTTCATAACCTGCTCTGTTATGTTAAAACAGCACTCCCTGACAATTTTCTGAACGGAGTCCAGTGTTTCTCCTTCCCATTTTTCAATTCTCATCCTATTACTTACACTATCTTCCTCTCTTTCCCCAAATCAGCAGCACCCATATCAAAAAAGTCCAACCAACCAGAAACTTTTCCTCTTCTTTTTCTCTTTCGCAAATAACCAACCCTTGACCCCCACCCTGTTTTTTTCTTTTTTTTTTATTAGCAAATTATCCCATGACGACAGGATTTATTCAGCCAAGGAGCATGGACATCTTTTTTTTTTTTTTTTTTTAGCTCAGGACCCAACAAAAGAATCAGGGGACTTTGTGGTCCACCTGCCTGCCGAATGATGAGGGTGGGAGGGGTGAGTAAGCCCCCCCCCTACCCCAAAACCCCTCCTAAAGAGCACCAATCACAGCATTGTTGTGGCACAGTCGGCTCTTTTGAGCTGTCAGGCAAGAGGAGGGGGCACAGAGATGAATGGCACACAGGATGAAGCCACCATTTAAGCCAACCATGTGGGAACGCTCTACCAGGACTCAATAATTACTCTGGGCCTGCTCAACTTGGACAAAACTTACAGACTGAGGACAAGAGGGGAAAGACAGAGTGGAAGAGGAGGAAGTTGTGAATTATCCCTGTAGTGCACGAGAAGTGAATACTTTTGGAGTTAAATCAGTTTCCAAGAACAGAAGTTGTCACAGACTAGTTGCTTGTGCAGCAGTGAGATCTGATCAGATCAATACCTGTTTGTCAGCTGATCACAATCACAGACGTACTTCTCGGTAGCAGAGATTACTTTGGGAAGACCAAGCTAAACATCCACCATGTCCACTCCACCTGCCCCTCCTACTTTTTTTTTTTTCTCCACTTTTCACAACTTATCGTAGCACGCTGTTGCCGGGTGCACCACGGGGTTTCCGCTGCACAGAGATCAGGGGCCGCTACTCCGCTTGACGGGGGGAAATATTTCGCAGAGCCTGCCTAAGAAGAACCAGTCACTGGGGTTCCACAGCTGCTCACAATTACCTTTTGTTTGGATGGAGGCGGTGGGGCAGGGGGTACGGGGGTTAAAGTTGAGGCGAGTGTAGGGTTACACCTGATAAGAGGTTATGAGTTCTGGGGGCGACTTGGGAATGTGCTGTAATTATAACCACACAAAGAATGTGTAAGCTATCTTATGATTCCAAGAGAGAGATTGGGATCTAAAAAGGGACCTTTCTCTGCAGATAAGTATCATCACTCCCCTCGTCCAGTGAATTATGAGACTACTGTATTTTAGGAAGTGCAACATTGCTTAAAGTTGTAGCATGTCTTCTGACGTGGCTAAGTCAGTTTAGGAGACTCCTCAGCAAGGTTTTCAAGACAAACCTCCTGCTGTTCAGAGCTGTAATTACCAGCACATTACGAAGAAAAATCCACAATCACGGAGCCAAATTACATCCATGCTTTTTCCACAACAAACTTTTTTTTTTTTTTTTCACTGTTGCCCCTTTAATTAATAAAACAGTGCTGGCCATCTGGGAATGAGTAAGAGTGAGTGTGTTCCCAAGATACAGGATGCATTACCTTACCCACTTCCTGTGATAACTCCCATATGGGGAGAAAGTCACAGCAACTTATTTATTTACCCTTTGCTGGAGTGTTTGTCTCCTGTTCACACTCGGGACGATCACATCTGACATGAACCGAGCCGAGGGGGGGAGTGGGGGGGTGACAGAAAACTCCATCAGGCCACCAGCTCCATCTCCCAAAGCCAACCCTCCATACCTAAAACCTTCCAAATCCTCTCACTGCTAATGAGCACAGCTGCAGCTTAGGCCGTGGTGATCTCAACTCTGGTTTTGTTATGACTTTAGCTTGATGTCCCAAGGTTTTCCAGCACACACACAAAAAAAAAATCACAATCTAATATCCCTCATTCCGGCATCTGAATTGAGAATGAAAGGCTGAATGACGACAGGCTTAATGAACTGTAAGCTCCACGCCACTTTTAATAGCATGTGTTGAAGACATTGCTATGTAAACATGCCAAAGTTTTGCTACCAGTGAGCATTATATGTGACTCACTGTAAACCATGAGAATAGGGGGGAAGTAAACAGTCTAATGCAAGGATCTGCGCATGTCTTTCAATCCAGTTTTTTGGGAGTAGGTCGATTTCACATTAAAGTAATGAGAACATGGGTACAAAAACATTCCTCGGTCGCCAGTATCAGATAAGATCAGATCAGTGGCCCCAGCGCTCAAATACGATGAGTGATAGTAGGTGATGTACTGTGGCCACACGTCAGTCTGGAAAACGTCTGGTCCAAAAATGCCAGACAACGAGACCTTGCAAGCTTTGTTGGTTTAGCTACATTATGGGCTAAAAGTGGATGAAAACTTGGTGATCTAATGGTGCATACATCCTATTTACATACGAAGGCTACAGTTTGGTTAGCAGACCTCATCAATCTGAGCCTTTGAGATACACAAGATCAGCAGATAACCAGCAATATACAAACTACTTTTTTTTAGTTGTTTGGGTTTTAATTTTAGGACCTATAGATTCATACATTTTGAAAATGTATTAGAAGAAAGTTATTTGTCTGTGCCTTGTCTCCTCACATCACATTCCCTTATGAACCCATCTCCTCTCCTTAAAAAAAAAATCTTCTAAAAACTGGGTGTAATTCCAACAGACCAAAGTTATTTTTACACAAACCGCTGTGGTTGCAGTTAGAGGTGGCGCGTACCGTTTGAGGTGGTGCTGGAGGCCACCGCCTTCTCGCTGATGTCATTGCGTGCTGATGAGCCTTTGGTCGCCACAATGGTCTCCACCCTCTTCTTCTTCTCAGCTGCTGAACTGGCCTGGGACTGGGTTTCCATGGCGATTGCTCATTCCTCAACACCTCATGGAGACGGGATAACTGGTGGAGGAGGAGAAGAAGGCGGAGAGGACAGGTGAATGCACAAAATCAGATGAATCAATTTCATTTGTCCATTTTAAAAAAAGTGTCTCTCCGCTTGTTAAACTAAAATAAATCAGTTTGATTTTCACATTAAGTTTAAAAATCACGTATTTCTTTCTTGATATAAGTTAAACATTTTATCAATAGAACGCCTCAAGAAAAGACTTCAACACTGAGAACCATGTGAGGAAAACTTCAGATCCAATCCTCCCTTTTCATGATGCCCAGAGCAGACCACAGGTCAATCCACCAGCTCACCCTGATTTATTTTAACTCAAACCTGCTGGGCTCTGATCTGCTTGTGAGGGTCTGATCTGCTTCTCTTGCTGGTTAAATATCCCAAACCAAAATTTAACTTACCTTATTTTGAACTATGCCACACTAAACTTCTGACTTCTTGTCAAAAAAAAAAAAAAAAAAAAGCACGACAACTCTATAAACATAGCGAGGCAGGACATCCTGATGATATTTTATATCTCAGAATAGAAGTAAAGGCAGCTTGTGGATATACTGATAATCCTGCTCTAGCAGTCTTTCCAGAGAGAAAGGAGAAACCTTAAGGGGATACCACAGAGAGAGAAACATTCACAGTGCTGAAAAAACAAGGGTTGTTTGAAGGCCCTTTTGGGAATATCATGGTGCCGGGCAATTTTTCTTTCAAAGAATAAAGGTGGTTCAAGTTAATACTGTCTGTGGGTTTAGAAGGGGTTCAGCCAACAGTCTAGCAGACATGCTGCTCAGTTCAGCACCTCAGAGCTGAACTGAGCTGTCTACCTCAGCCGTCTACAAACTCAACTCTATCTAGGTCATGGAGGTCTCTGATTATGGAGACAACGCGGTGATACACCACAGTCACTCATTTACACAAAAGTACAGGACAGCTTCATTTGGTCCAATACAAAGCCTTTACTTAGACTCCATAATTCATGGATAATTACTGGAAATATTTAGTCTGACTAGCATTTTCTTTCCAATAAAGACCAGCTAATTATCCAACTGTACTATTTAATTGTACTCAACTCTATAAACATGCATGGATACAAAGGCCAGCAGTAAAGTCAGCTATAATGCAAACAGAGTAGTGCTGCTGAAACTACAAGAGAAGGGAGGGGGGGGGAGCTGATTTTTACCAACTCCCCAAGGAGGGAAGGCGAGGGGGAAGTGGTGAGGGGTAAACTTCAGACAAACACTGTGCGCTTTGTTTGTTTTTTTTCCCAACCCCCTGAAAAACCAGAGTCTGTCATCTATTCTGACCCGACAACAACATCTGTAAGCAATTGCTGGCTTACAAAAAAAAAAAAAAAAAAAAAAAAGAAAGGAAAAAAAAACACAATGCAATTACACCCCTACCAATCAAAACAGAATTAAACAAGAGCTCGTCCTCTAATCACTCCAACATGAATACATGTGTAGCCGTCATCCCCAACCAAAGACATTTTTGTCCTACTTGCACAGATATCATCTCAAATCACTGCTGCACGCGTTTGATAGAGTGGATGCTTTCATTTCTGGGGGTCTTTGCAGCGAGAGCGAATTAATCGTTAGAATATGTGCGGCGCATGTCTGTCTGCACGTGCGTATTTGTAAGTTCCTACGCTGATAACTGATCATAGGTGCCACCCTTTCCCTTTCATCGGCAGAACCGAGAGCGTGATCAGAGAGAACTCTTTCCCTTTTCCATCATTACATCATCCTAATGACTGAACTTGAGCAAAGAGGAAAAGAAAAGGGAGAGATCCCGGCTGTGCTCTCTGTATGGGAGGATACGTGCATGTGTGCGTCTGGCTGACGCCCCCAGGTGAGTCAGACCCAAGCAGAAAGAGCTGGAAGCGTAGTGCTGAATATGAGGGTCAGGACCGGGGTTTGTAGGGGAGGTGAGGAGAAAGCGGGGCATTCCAGTGGACGGGGAAATATTCACAAGTCCAAGCCACTGAAGCGTGTCTGACCAGTCTTTTGTGTTCCACAAGGCAGGCCACAGTTCCAAAGCAGCAATTAAAAGCAGGACCTTTTCACCCATAATCCCTCTGACCTGGACGCCCACACCCAATCCTGCAGATGTTCCTGTCTCTGCTTTCACGTTTGGTGTTGCTCATTTTCACCCCGTCCAACTCCTCAGAAACATTCAGATATCCATCAACACAAAGACACTTCCATGGTGATGTTTGAAGTACAGGAAGAAAACTACGTGACTTGGTGTGAGAAAAAAGTTTTTCCTTTAATCTGAGAGCAGAGATCCTATTCCCTACAAAATTAGTTAGTGTCATGTCATTTGAAGTTGTTGTTTGTAGTTTAAACCTTCACTAAAAACAAAAAAAAATGATCTATTTACAGGCAGAAATCAGATTTTTTATATACATTTACATGCGACAGCACAGAAATAACCATCTGTATGGGGAATACCTTACAGACTTTTTTTCAGTGGTGTGTCACAGAGGCCTGGCACAAAAGATGGAATTAACTAGGCATCGGTTGCTGTTGTTACGCAAAATAAATGTTAATTTCATATTAATGTCTTTTCCATGAAATGACTGTCCTACACCCAATTAGAGGAGAGAGAAAGAGGGTGTATCTTTATTTGTGCTCAACTGTAATCCTTCCACACAGAAAGGGAGGCGATTAAACAGGTTTAAAATACCACAATTCAGACTGTTCCCTCAGAAAAAAAAACATTCTTATTTTATAAGCACATTAAGCAAATCAATTTAACATAAATTATACGCCTTGGTGACAAAGGCACTGAGTTGAAAGTCATCTGCAAATTGTACACATCAAAGTGAAACACTAAAATAAACTTTTGCCTTTGATAAAAAAAAAATCAGTCTTTCTTTTTTTTTTCTTCATGCAAGCTTAAATGACTGCCTCTTGTTATTTAAAGGCTGCGTCTTTACAAGCCTAATTTTATGAAGCTGCTTAAGGTGTAACTCTAATTCCACTGCACTCTGTGCTTGGGAACATATTTGCAAATGCATGACACACACACACACACACACTTGCACACACAATCAGAAACTGGGGGACATTTCTATATAAACTCTTGAAGTGTCTTCTTAGATTTGGCACCCCCCCCCTCACAGACGGGGTACTGTATTTGTGTTCATTTCATTAGGGCAACTGTTCAGAGTCGAGGGCCCCCTGAGGGGGGAGACTGGCAGCGGCGCAGCATTCATCATCATTACATCAGCGACCACCGAGATCTGCTATCTTAGGCTTATCAACACTGCACAAACGCACCGCAGCGCAGCAAGTTAGAGGGGAGGGGAGAGATGGGAGATGGAGACGATTGAGGGAGATTGTGAGCAAAAGTGGGATGAGAGGGGGAGAAAATGAATGGAGAAAGGGAGGAGCGTGAGACTGTGTGTGTGTGTGTGTGTGTGTGTGTTCATGTTTGCATGCATGTGTGTGCACCTCACAGTGCCCCTACATGCCTGCACATGTTTTCCTGTGTGTACCTTGTGTGTTTTTGCACATTTCGCAGCTATGCCAACAACATTAAGGGCTCCTGCACAGCTGGAATAACTAAAACACTGAGGGGCGAAGAGGGAGGAGGAGTAAGCCCTTCAGCAAGATTAGCTGAATCTAGCAATAAAACAGAATGCTGGCTTGGGCTGCATGTGTTTGCATTGGATAAGGTCAGTGAGGGGATGAGGCCCCTTAAGGAGACAGTGGAAGTGCTTGCTAGTGGTTAAAGGACCTGTCATGGGTTCAAAATCCCTACTGAGGAGGTGTTCCCAAACTCATTGGCTCTCCGAGGAAACCACATACTTAGGTTTCCATGCTGTGTTCAACACTGCACTTATGGCTTCCCCTTGGCCCTGCAAGGCAAAGAGGAAGGGGAAGGGGGAAGATTGGGGATTTGGTGGTTGTGGCTCCCATTCACAAGTGAAACTTAACATTGTGCCCAGATGGCACTAAGTCTGGCCTACAGCTGATGGGGACCAGCCCCTCAAGTAAGGGCCATTTAGCAGGAATTAGTCACACTCTGCCACACACACACATATCAAATCCCAGATATGCACATGCAAACTGGTTTAGTGCGAGGCCTTCTCACCCTTTTGTGTAGTGCGACATGGTTGAGCTATTCAGGTTGTTAGTCATTTACATGTTTCTATATTATTGTACCTCGATGTGTGAGTCCCACTTCTGACAACTAGGTTGTAAAAAATGAAAGTTGATACATTTATTGAGATGATTTATTGGTTCATGTGTTGAGGAAGTAAATCATCTCATGACTATTGCATAGATAAATGAATGCATATATTGTAGTTTATTGGCTTCAAAAGTTTACAGAAGGCCTACCTGCCTATAATATATCATGACTTTAAAAGTACAGCATCATAATAGCTTTCAATCGACAAACAATTTGAGCTGCTATCACAAATGTGCTGCGTACATTTTGAAAGCAGAAAGCCTGTGCAAATGAGGGATGTTTATATTTTTGTCAAGGACAAACAGTGCAACAACACAGCCCGTCAGTAGCTTTCAGCGGAGCTAATAAGATTATCCTCGCGTGCGTCTTGGTCCCTCAGACCTCTCCACTTAAGATGCTTTGGAGGGCTGGTGAGGGACCCTATGTGCCGCACAACAGAATGAGCTGAGTGCATCTTACATTCCTGGGTAACAAACCCACACGATGTAATCGTAATGCTTACACGATGCCTCTTTTGCGCTCGCTACCCAGTAGATAAGGGGCAAATAAAGCACGCACCACAATGGAAATCTTGCGCGTTTTCCCCACAGCCCCCTGCTTATTAGATTGTTTATTTATATATTTTGACTTTGCATTTGTTCGTGAGCCACTTGTGTCAGGGCATGTGGGGCTGCGAGGACTGAGACAATGGATAATGCAGGCAGCTTTGTTGCTGTGGTGGCCCAGTTATGCGGTATTGGTTTCCCCTGCTCCCCGCTTTATTCATTTTCTTCCCATGCTAAAACATACAGCATTTGTTTGATCAGACACTTTTCCTGATTCTTGAAAAGAAGCAAAAGATGCTTGTTCAGCCTTTTACTGGAGGCCAAAGCAAACAATGCAGATTATTACTTCGGCAAATATCATGAAAGTCCTTGGAAAGAAAAGAAAAACATTTTCCTATATGCAAAAGGTTTCTGCTTTCAAATGGCTAAGATTAAGATAAGAATGATTTACAAACTCGTTATGCATCTGAACAGCCACTTGACATTCAGTATTCAGTTTATCAAAGGAAAAAAAAAAAATCCCCGCCTGTTGCAGCAGCCACCATATACTCTAAGGTTTCTCCTCGAGTGGCCCCTGCATATGGCATACACTGTAATGCAAAGGGGAGTGAGGTCTGTATCCTGTCAGTGGGCCTCTCATCTCCAGTGAAAACAGTCTTGTGTTTGTGGAGGCATTCTTCATATGAAGCTTTAGAAAGGCGCTCTGCACGATGCCACAACCAGAGTACGACAACATCCTTTGCAGCGAAAGAGAACATGTTACGCTGTGTGCTGCGATGTTTGAGAGTGCAGTTCCTATGTAACTCGTGTGTGTGTGTGTGTGTGTGTGTGTGTGAACATGGCACGGGGAGAAAGAGGGCCTCTTTGGTTTGTGTTTTAAAGTGTGCGCACCTGACAGTGTGTATAGGAGTGGATGCACCAGGTGCTCTGTACGCCTCTCAGTATGCAAGTGCGATCACTGTGTGCAGAACATAAATAAGAGAGGGGACCCCAGGGAGGGGATGAATGGAGGAAGAGAAATTCCTGTACTGATGAAAACCTCACACACACACACACACACACACACACATCTCTCTCTTCCTCCTCCTCCTCCTCCTCACACGTGCACTCAGAGAAGGATCAAGCAGATAGATGGTCCTGTGTGTGCGTGTGTGTGTGTGTGTGTGTGTGTGTAGTGGTAGCAGGTATGGCTTTGACACAAGGTCTTCACACTTAGCCTGCGGGACTGTAGAACATACTTCTCTTATCCTCCGTGCCTTAGACAGACATGTATAACAAAGAGAGGTGCTATTTGGCTGCACGGCATGAGTGAGCTACAGGTTATGAAGTCATTGTGAAACACTCACTTCTTGCACTTGAAAGTTCTTGTCCTCTTCAGTTCAGTTTCACTCCTTAGTTATTTCATGCAAACTCCCTCCCTAACTTATTCTTTCCCTATCTCTCTTTCCTTCCCTTCATTCCTCTGTGTCATTGGGATAAGTGTTGGAGTGGAGTGAGTCAGTGCTGCTATGTGATTAATGACGGGCGCTGGCGTCTCCGGGGCCGAACCCTAACAACAGCCAGGGGGCAGCGCGATAATGCACAATAATAAAGCCAGCAGACAATCAGCCAGGCAAAGCAAGGCCTATTAGCTAGCCCCATCAGGACGGCTAAGTGAGAAATTAGCCCTTCCCAAGCTCCGCCACAATTCATCAAGTGCTGCCCCCGATTCCCCCCTCAAGAAGTCATAATGTTTACTTAAAGACTGGCCCCGATGCCCCAGCGGCGAGCTTTATTGGCTCTTATTAATTCCCGTCCTGGCCCTCGCGGCCATGCCATTTAAACCGTATTAAAGGGTTGAAAATTGGATGAGATGAAGTTGTCTTGGTGTTTGGCTCTCGCATGATAAAGCCGGACCTAAACAGAGAGAGACTTGAAAGAAATGAGAGGGGAGGGCAAACAAATCGGGATGTAAAGGAATGCTGAATGAGGCTGTCCTGAAATGTGCCACAGTCAGTCAAAGGAATGCAGGGAGAAAGGGGAAACAAGGAAGCGAAAATGAAGAAAATGGCATTGCTTTAATGCTAGACTTCCTGTGTGGATGGGAACATATCCAAAAGGGTAACAGTGGGTCACACATTCCACAGATGCAGAGACGGATAATTCTGTTGCATCTTCACATTTTTCTTATCTTTCATCAGACGGGCTGAAAAATACCTTAAAATAAGGTCATCCTATCAGCACTCCATCCTTAATTCAACATGTCAGCGACAGGGGTAAAAAGAGGAGTGAGTGTACTAAATACAAAGTACATGCACTTAATAAGGCAGTTGAGTTGCTCTTAAACTTATAAAAAATAGTGACAAAATGGGCTCATTTTCATCAGCTTAGTCAAAATACCTATTAATTAGAGCTGCATACTTTATGCTGAAATCATTAGTTTATTAGTTGCATGATTAGATTAGTCATTTATCAAGAAAAAATGCCAAAATATGCTCTTGTCGATTACTCAAAAGTGAGAAGTTACTGTTTATTCTCTAATTTATATCATTGCTAATAGAATATCTTTGGATGTTGGACTTTTGGTCAAACAAGTCAAGACATGAGACAGGACTTCATTAATTGATTGATTAGTCAAAAGGGTGATTCAGTCTTTTCATTATGTTTTCTAGCAGTTGTAGTCTTCAAAGTTTTCCTCTCTGGTAGTTGTAAACACAGTGAACGGGCTCACTGGCCCTTGTGCAGGTCTGTAAGTAAAGTTGAGACTCTCATCGATGTGAACTGTGGGTCTGTGTTGCAGGATTGGCGGCAGGTGAGAGAGAGTTCTATGGAGTATTATTGAGTATACCGCAGCGGAGGTGTGAGATCAAAGACAAGTGAAGCTCAGAGGGAGTCCCAGAGACTTCTAGCTCCCTGACGGCTCTCCCTACGGCAGCGTCGGGAGACAACTCTCTCCCTTCACTTTCATATCAGCCACAGAGCCCCCCCATCCCTCTGCGCCGGCTTGTAGACTCCACACGCACACACACACACACACACAGACACACAGTCACACACTCACACACATGCAGTCTCAGAGGATTTGGCAGTGCTGCCAAACCTGTATCCCATCTACAGCAACACTCCAGTACAGATACACACACACACACACACACACACACACACACACACACACACACACACACAAACACACACATGCTGTTGCTCATCAGAAACCAATGCATCAAAAACACACAGCTGAATATTTCGGATTTGAAAGGCTGAGTTGGGAGGAAACGCTCAGCCCAGTGAAAAAAAACTCACGCAAGTCAAATACCAAGACAATATCACACCACACAACACTGGAATGAGATGCTATAAACCTCACAGCGCTGCCAAGTGTTCAACAAAAAACTTCCCATAAACTCTCTAAAGAGCACAGTCACAAAATGGCCCCCTAAAAATCCCCAACATAAAGAGCGAAGAACAAGACTGTCATTAGACCGGCAGCCCCCTCAGGCCCACCGACTTGATCGTGAAGAAGCCAAACATCTGGGTGTATTTACTCGTTTCAGCTGTTTGCAACCCCGCCTCAAATAAATCTAGGAGCTGTAACGCCATTCCTTAGGACAGCTCCTAAACAAACACGCTCAACGCTTTGCCGGCTCACTCACTCACCTCCTCGCACTCGAGCATCTCGACCAGAGCCGGGCCGGCTAACGCGGGCAAATAAATTTGTGAGGAGGAGGAGTAGGCCTTAATTGGAGCGGTTGACGGGTGCCTGGGGTTAATTGGGAAGCATGGAGAGCAGCTGGCTCCACGGTGGAAGTTGAGACAGGGATAATAAGTTCACCCTTTGCAAGAGAGACAGTTAGTGATGAATCAGATCAGAGGAACAGTGTACTGTAATCATCCTCACATCTCCCCTCCTCCACCCGGTTCTCCTGACAAGCAGAGACAACCTGGCTCCCAGCTACACAATCTGGCACCTATCACACAGGACTGGCAGTCACAGGGAAGAGATCACCCAGCAATGGTTCACACACACACACACACACACACACACACACACATAACCCGGCGTTCATTCAGCTAATCACTCGCGCACACAATCATTCTTACCTCTAGGACACGGAACCTAGTTTATCAGTTTGCCGGTCGATGTATGTAAATCTCTCCAACAATGTGTGTACTAATGGCTTATTACCCTGCGTTAGCTGGTTTGCATTGATCTCTATGCCAGAGGGAGATGGGGAAACTAGAGCAGTTTGCTGCTCATATGTACCGAGCAGGACTATAATCACATCCCAGCTTGTTTCAATAAAGGCAACATTAACATAAACCATCTCAAACACACTAAAACCTTCACCCCCGCTCGGTCCGTGCAAGTAAAAGGGGAAAAAAACATACATGGATTATAGGGTAATCAGGGCCATATGGGATGGGTCGCTGTAACTTTTTGTGTCTTTCTCAAGTGTATAGATTGTGTTTGTGTCCACAGATTGTGACTTTCTAAATGAGAAAACTACTTTTCCAGGACATTTAGCCAGTATACAGTGCATATAAAAAGAGAAAGAGATTCTCTGTGGAAACTAGTAGCTGTAAAGGGTTCACATATAACACTAAACTCAGTTCCTTGTGCTGGGAGGGTGGCTGAGGGAGCATTTGGGGGCTGAAAAAAGCCCAGGTAGAGTCATAGGCAGTAATGGGAGGAGACAGGGACTTAGAGCGCCACACAAAAGCCAGGCTTTATAAATAATTCCAAAAGCTAACAGGATCCCTTGTATGTGTGAATCTGTGAAATACATTCACACATGAATGCACACACACACACACACACACACACACACACACACCCTGCCACCAGGGGGAATAGGTTATTCACACTGCTCCACTGGGGCTGTCGTGAGTCTGACCTGCTTGGATTGGCAAATTTGGGTGAATATCTTTCTTGCATAGATGATGCAAAAAAGAGAAGAAGTTCTGAAAAAAAAAAAACAGAAAGGTCCATTTTTGCAAGAAACACACACACACACACACACACATTTACACACTCACACACTCACTCACTCATAATGCAGGGCAGCAAAGCACACCGGAGACCTGTCTTGTAAATCTCTTTGTGAAAGCAGCTTTGGGGGGTAGACAGGGGCTTACATACTGAGCCCTGAGGTAGAGCTACAGACTCCACTCCCTCTAACCCCCCCACGGTCCTTTTCCCTCTCCCACACACATACTCTGCACTCTCGTCTTCTCTCTTCCTCACTTTCCACCTACGGTACCCCACATTTCCTCCTCCTCTCTTGCCCTACTCTCACCTTTCCCGTCCCTCCCTCCCTCCATTCTTCCTTCTCCCCTCTCTCCTCCCCTCTGTCCCAGCCCAGGCTCCAGAGCACTGGTCCTTAGCCCTGCAGGCTCCCGTGGTGTTGCGGTGACTAATGTCCTGCCTTTGCTCAGACAATGAGTTTGAGACTGAGCCGGGAAAGTGTTGAGGAGGGAAAAAGACTCCAGCACCTTTGACAAATGGAACCCTTCGCACTCCCGTGCCCACTAAGGGAGGCTTTACAATGTCGCGCTCCACGCTCCACGTCCTCCGAGGGACGGCTGCAACCCGCAAAGCCGCATCTGGGGGAATATAATGAATTCTTTGGGAAGTCTAACCTGGCTTTCTTCATGAATAAGATATATTTCCAAAGCATGTCGACCCCTCTTAATAAAAACACCCGTCTGGCAGGAATAGCCAAAGCCGTTTTAGGGCCCCATGTACACGTTAATATTTCTGTTTCTCTATAAATTTTTCTCGGGCCCACTTCTTTCCAGGCCTGTCAGTGCAAGGCCAGCCCTACGTTTTCCCTGGAAGGTAGAGGAGCCATGATGACAAACTGTCATTAAAAACGGCTGGAGTCCCTCTCTTTCAAGGAACTCAAACTCTTGGATGCTCCCTCCTCTTCCCCATGCACACTACCCCCCATGCAACCCTGAAAGGAACTGGGCTTTGTCTGAGGAGCAAAGGAGAGAGGAATCCCCCCCCCACCACCCACCACCCCCTCACCACCACCTCCCCTCCCCAAACCCTGTTCCTCACTCCCTGTGGAGTATTGTTAAAACACAGCCCCCTCTCTTTCCGTGGCCCGGGCTCTTAAAACAGTGTGCTTTGCATGAGAAAAAACGATTAGTCTTCAAATGCTGCGCTGTCAAAGGAGGGCTCTGTCAGGTTGGGGCAGAAATTTGCTCAGATAGTAGAGTTCCCCTTTTGTTTTTCTAAGATGAGGCATTATTAGAGCCAGGGTCTGTTAGCATTCATTGCTGAGAAGAACACACTAGAGGGGTTTATACGGGATACCCGTCCCCCCCTCTCCCTCCTTTTCCAACTTGCCCCAAGTCCGCAGTAGACGGAAATGAAGAAGCAGAGTGGGGGAAGAGGTACTCATCTAAACATGTTTGGAGAGCAGAGAGAATGTCTGGGCCTCTGCTTCTTTCAGGTATTAACCTTGGGATTTACATTTGACATTCAAACAATAGACCCCTCCTTGACCTCCACTCCAGGATGCAGCAAGACTCAAGGATAACTCCGGCTGAAAGACAACTACAAGCAGCATGGGATTGCAAACACATGGGGTTCACATTGTGAGCGTTATTGCATGACAATAAATAACTTAATTAGTAGTGTAGGAACAGAAGATGCACAGTTAACACTATGGTTTTTCCTTCCTGAGTTCAAATGATTTGGCAGAGGGAAAAAATGTGTGAGCATATACTGGCGTCCGGGAGGAGACACAGCCTGACTCATGGCTTCACACATCAAGAAGCAGGGGTAAGTGACAGATCATTGTTCACAGCAAGCGGCTGGCTCATCTGTCCCCCAATCACCACCCCGGACGAGAAAGCACAGACCCCCTCACGGATGCCACAACCGGCTCCCATCAAAGCTGACACAATGCCACATCTGCAATAATACCCCCAGCCCCGGGAAACTGTGTCTTTAGGCGCTCAACTTTACACACAGCCCGCAAGCAAATGGGCCCCAAACCAAGGCACTTCACCTCTTGCTGCTATACTTCACACCGCAGACTTAAAGACATTTTTACGGCAGCTATAGCAAACAGAGGAGGGGATGAACGGCGCCCTCATGCAGGCGCGACCTGTCCTGTTTCTCCTCAAGTCTGTGAGAAAAGAAAACGCAGCCGCTAGCTGGCACACTCTGAATTCTCACACGCAAACCTGCATATTTTGCAATAAAATTTACAATGACCCACAACTGCGCTTATGTAAAGCTGTCAAACACAACTTCATCCATCGTAAATTCAAATCACTTGATTCATATTTATTTATTGACTGTTTTTCCTCTTTTTTTTTTTCCTTTTTTATTGCTTATTCGGTGCCTCACTCTGGGAGAGCAGTTGACCAGACTAATTGTCAGGTCCAGTTGGAGTTTCCAGAAGGCCAAAGCCATGGAAAACAAACCAGCCCTCTCTCAGCCCCTGCTAAGGCAACTTGAGCTCCCACTTTTTTTTTTCCTCCCATTTCCTATTTCTTCAGACAAATGAAAAAAAGTTGCTTCCACAAGAGAGAGAGAGAGAAAAAGAGAAACAGACAAAGAGAAATGAGACCAAATAAAAACTAAATGTGTGTTTATGTATAAGTGAGAGAAGGAGGAAAAAAAAAAAGGAGAGAGAGAGAGAGAAGTGTGGAGGAGCAGCAGAATGCATGTACATGCATGCAAGTGTGATGAGGTGTATGACTGTTGTGTCAGTATGCTGTTTGCAAACGCCCCGAGTGTATTAAGATTCAACGAATGTGTGTAATATACATATCTGAAATTACAGTATGATATCATGAGTCTCACACCCCCGTCATCGCCACTTTCCCCCCACCGTATGCCTTATCCAAAGACATCACCCAGCTTGAAAGGTGCCTTTAGCAGGCTCCTTGAAGCAGGGAGCGGGGGTCCCGCTCTGGGACAATGATGGTTGAGGTGGAGGGGAGCCGGGGGAGCAGGAACACATAGCATATTAAATCTGCTGGCGGAGCTGGGTCGTCCGCGCGGAGAGCCAGAGAGCCAGATCTGAGGCATGCCCTGAAGGGATGGCTGGGCCTGGGGATTAGGAGGCCAAGGAGAAGCCCTCGCGCACCCGAAGACCCCTTCTTGTCTCTGCTCGCACGCAAATGCATCCAGACGTTTTGACGCTCCTCAGGTTTGCCATCTCAGCCCAACTTTTCATAGCACTCCTCCTTCCTCACAAACCACACCAGCGCCCGCTCTCATGCACAGCCTTTTTTTTTTTCCTCAATCACTACCTCTGTCTGACTTGTCCTCTTTCTTTCCCCACTGTGTCTGTTTCACTTGATGTCAACATATCAAAGTACCAAATCATCAAAGTGAGAGAGAGATTTCTTTTGGGGGCCATCTATTCAACTATAGCAGTTATATGCAAGAGAAGCAACAGCTAATCAAATTACACAGGGAATTACTCCAAACTTTCATTGGTCAAGTGGCTAGTGGATATTTATTTACTACCAACAATGAAAGGTTATAAGAATTGCACCTATTATTATAACCTGTAAACTCCCTATAAGTAAATTTAGAAAAAACACAAAGCTGGAAAAACACACAATCAACCACAAGCTACAGAAAAACCTGCAAAACAAGCAAGCTAACACCAAAAAATACACCCTAGTCCTCATTATCTTGAGGAAAATCAACTTCCCTCACATTACCCCCTGTTTTAACAAAACATTTGCCACCTCTTTGAGGGCTCCCGATCAGGGCATTAGCACAACAACACAGCTCATTAGGGCCTCTTGCATACAAACTTGATAACAGGTATTCTTCCTGCAGGGTGTAAAAAGGCCTGAGGACAGAACCTGCCTTCTGTGAATGCCGAGGCCCTTAAAAAGAGAGAAGAGGGCCATACCTCAAAAGCTAATAGCATGTCATCTCCCTGCATTAACATGACAGCCCCTATTCTGCCAGGTCGCCAGGTCACGGGTGTATTGGGCAAGTGTCGCTATGCATAATTTTACCTTAAGGAGCGCTTAAAAGTTGAGATAAAACAGTATGCTGTTGCTATCTGACGGACTGACTCATGCAGAGGAAAAAAAACGTTATCCGCCTGTTCCTCACGCATGGAGCCGAAGAAGCAGAGAGCGGCAGTGATACATCTTTGCTGGCTACAGTAAGCGAATGGCTCTGCGTTGTGCATCTCATTCCAGCAGATTAGCATCTTAAACACTGCTGCATTCATCACTGCTGCTGCATCATAATGAGACAAAGTCCTTTTTTTTTTTTTGGTAAAGGTGCACCTGTTTGACGTCAGTATCAACCAATTTAATAGTAGCAAAAACAATATTAGGTCTACACATTGAATATTAACATGTATTTTGAGAGTGGAAAGAGATTTTCTTTATATTATGAAGCTGTTTTATATGTTTCATTATATAACAAATATTTAGAAATTTGACTAACATCTACATTGTGGTGTGAAAGCTAAAATTAAAGTGATCAGCTTGTGTGTAATATTCAAATACGTGATATATTTCTCTGTCATCAGTCAATCACTGAAATTTAGATTCATCACACTTAATTAAACACTGTTGGAAAAAATACAGTACTTATATGTTGAAAATAATATCGTACGCCATCATAATTTTGGCCTCCAATTATGGAATGCAATGGCAATTATGTGGTATTTTTCATTTGCATTAATATTTAAAAATGCTGAATTCACAAGTCATGAAAAGCAGAACATATAAGGGAAAAAAGTACAGAGCTATTTGTTTCATCTCTAGAAATATGATTATAATAACAAAATGATTGTCTTGTTAGATTTAACTATATTTGGTCTAAAATCTGTCCTTGTCTGTCTGTTTATTATTTTTTTAACTGAGCTTAATCATTTTGACACTGATTAATTTTCCACTCGTATGCCCTGTGAAATGTTATTTTGTTATTATAAATAAAAAAGGGAAAATATTAAATGACAGTTTATGTGACAGTCCCTTCTTTATTTTATTAGACAAATGTAACCAAGAGCTGCAAAAACTCTGCTCAAAGCCAAATGCTCAGCCAAGATGAATGATGGAACAACCTCATAAAAAAAAAAAAAAAAAAAAAAAAGCTAAAAGGAGATTTTTTATCTGTGTGAACTTGTGCTGTTAAACATCTTATTTGGTGTGTTCATTCACTGCTCCGTCTCAAGGCAGCCAGACCTCCGTTAATAATTTGCCAAGTGTCAAAAAAAGGAGGATTTGAGCTGCACCGCATGGCTGAGCACCTTGGACCCTCGTCGTCTGTGTGAAACCCGAGAGCAGACAAGCAGATAAAATGTGGAACAGCTGGCGAGGACAGGAGGGAAAGTTTCAAACAAATATCTGCACATGTGGAAGCTCGGGGCTCTCAAGCGTTTTCGTGTCCCGTAACCCCCAAATGAACACACAAACTTCTGTTAGAGAGAGATTTTTTTTTCACCATGTACACACTCATGTGAGAGTTTTGAGTTTTTTTCAGTGTTGATTCTAAATGAATTACTGTCTATGAAAGGGAAAACCTATGATTGTATTAGTCGTTCATATCCATTTTTAATTATGATCATTCTAATTAATTGAGGTAAACTAAATTAAAGGGAATTTATACTATTTCCCATTTTGCTCGGGGCCCCATAAAACTCCCCACATGGACCCCTGCAGAGCCACAGACCCCACTGTAATGGGCTTAAATTTCTCTGAACACATGCACATGCCTTCAAACATGCTGTGATGTCTCCTAAAATATTTTTCTTTTTTTTCTTTTTTTTATGTGACAGAATAAAGCAGATAATTTTAAAAACGTTCCTATGCCAGTCAAACTGTACAAGCAGTACTGTGGTTGAGTGATTTCATGCTCCTGGATGACTTGCTTTGACTCTGTCAGGTTTCCAGATACTGACCAGTGCTTCTGCAGAAAAATATAAAGTTCACTGGAAACAATTACATAATTTCTACATTTTAAAAATACCAACTCAATGCCAAAAGTTAAACTAAATGAGATATTAAAAAGGACATTTTTGCAGAGGAAATATTTATTACACTACTCTTGCCAAAACAAAAAAAAGGCCTCAAATTCACTTTCAGGTTTTGAGTTGGACAAACATTACAAAACCAGACAAGTGATGTATAAATGTTTGAGTGGTATAATGGCTATAAAACTAAATATGTCTTCATGTTAAAGGTCAAGGCGAGGGTCAGCCACAACCTCGGATGCTTTAAAAAAAAATCAGATAGTGTCTGAACATGCTCGTGTATCTTCTCATTAACTGTTTCAACAATCCTACCGAAGTCTAAAAGGATAAACCGAATCAATAACAGACACTGAAATATGATCACGCATGCACATAAATATGCCCCCCCCCCCCCTCCCATACAACCCCCTCCCTCCCCCTTCCCTCCCCCTCCACCCCCACGCGCGTTTCTTTAGGCATAGGTCCAATAAGTTTCATGTCTACAGAAGTTCATTAAGTTTCAGTTCACAACTCCCAGCAGACTAACATGTGTTTTTCCTCCTGTCTTATAACACATCAAAGCTCGAGAAACAAGTTTTTCCATTAATACCAAACTTCATGCAACTTCAAACTTGTTTTAAAATGCACATCTGTCTGTCGGATACTTGTTAAGTGTGCCATCCGGGTTTTCTAACAACCAACACTTATTTCACACAGAATAAATCATACCCAGGCCAACTGTAACACAGTCTGTGTTGCGTTTTTTAGGAGCTGTTTTTGCCATCCAGATCCGAGCTTTCATCGTTGTTTTAAAAAGCTGGTGTTTCATACCAGTGTTCTCGCAGTTAATCCACTTCACGTCTACATCTAAACTTGTATGAAATTCCACCGATTTGAAATAGTGAAATCTCTGCTGCTTCACAGTCTGATTGGCTTTCCCAAACTTTAAAAGTAGACAAAAAAGCGCAACAATGTTCAAAGTCTATTCCGCATGTGTGTGTGTGTGTGATTTTTTTTAATAGATTACTTACTTCTTTCTGGGTGATTTCCCCTGTAATTCTTGACTTTTTTTTTTGATCTTCTCAGAAAAAAAAAGATTTGTCTTCTTTCTTCTTCTCCTCTTCCTAACTTGCAGATGTGCCTCTAGAGTTGCCTGGGACTTTTTTTTTTTTTTTTTTTTTTTTTTTTACGCTGCAACTCCAACTCCAAAACGGCGCTGCCAGAGTTTTTCCTCTTGCTTGTCTTTCTCCTCCTCACAGTTTGCTGTGTTCAACCACCGCCGGACTAACACCATCAGCCTGCCGATAATATCTGCCGATAGCAGACCGCAGATGTGCGTAAAAATAACATAAGCGTCAGAGAAGCGCATGGAGAGTTATTACATTTAGTGCGCTTTTTCGAGGAGAAGAGAGGGCGAAGTGTGGGACTCCAGCTGCTCCTTCCCTCGTTTGACTCCTCCCTTCGGCTCCCTCCTTTACTCACTGCCTCCCTCTTTTTTTTTTATTTTGTGTACCCCCTTTCTTTCCTTCTTCCTTTCTTTGAGCCAACATTTTTGGAAACTTTGATCCGGGGTAGTCCTAAAATTATTACTATCTGAGCATAACTTTAAAGTCAGTTTACTTCCTTTCCTTGATATGTCTTTGAAGCACATGAATAAGTCTAAAACTGACTCAGGTTTGGGAAAGAATTGGGTGTTTTTTAAGAAAACCTTTAATAAATTGATGTTTTATCCGAAATTGAAAGGAAAGTTGGATTTTAATGATGTTTGACATTATATTCCTCTTTCTTTTTTTCTTTCTTTATTTGGTAATGAGTGTTTTAATGGACCTGGGCAGGCAGTGTATATTATCATAGGCTCTGCTTTGTAACAGACATGATGTTTTCACCTTTTTGATCTACACAGGAACCAAACTGTGTTATTATTTAGAGCCGTCACTCACTTTTCACAAAAGTTTTAAGAACAGCAAGAAATATGAGTACAGTTACATAAATACCTATATGACATACAGTATGTGACACCATTACATTCAGTAGTAATGCCAGTCCATAGAAAAAGATATAAACCCATTCACACCCAATAGAATATATATTTATACATAACAACTGTTTAAATTAAATTACCTGTAAGAAAATACAGGTAAATACATTGATTTGTTTCTCAATTATGATATGATGATGATTATGAACTTTATCAGTGAGGTATAAGTGAATTCTTTGTACATTTTGATCATTCCACACTCTCCTCTCTCTCAATTATGTACCTAAAAAAAAAAAAAACTCCAATTAACATTATAGAGCAATCTTACTCACATACTGGGATCTGTCGATTTATGAGCGCTAAAATAGTCTCCTGGGCTCAGCCTTCAGAGTGATACCTAATGCAACGGTAAGGCAGAGAGAAGTCTTCCTGTAGGGTTAGGTGTAATCAATATACATAATCAATATACAGGGAAATTATGTGGTAAGAGAGGTCTTTAGGGTGCTGTTTCAATCAATGAAGAGGTGGGAGTTTGGAGAGGAAAATCACCGGTTAATCGTTTAACCAGGATTTGAATGTGTGTGTGTGGCCAAGAGGTCAAGTCCATCAAGTCACAGTTTGTGTATTTATCCTGATTTTTAACACTCAACCGATCAGATATCGTTGGCGAATACAGAAATCTGTCCTTCAAGTGAATTATCTCTTTGATAAAGAAGATTTTCATGTTTTATAATCACTTTCCAGATGCTTATTATAGCGATAAAGTCTACATTGACTAATTATCGCCTTAATCAGTCAGAGCCTATGATCTTCTGTCACAACTGTCAACATCTTTATCATCAATAAACTCCTCAAATGTTTGATTCTGATTGTGTCAGAATATGTGGACGAGTTCGGTCGTCAAAGTTAGGCAAACTATGATGATTTGTAAACAACTATTTTTAAAATTAAATGGCTTTCATCAACAAAATCTACAGATACAAAATATTTTTTTCCCCCTTTTATCCATAAAACGTGGCAGTTAATTCAAATTACATGTGATGATTTTAAATCCAAATACAGATATTATAAATAAAGTGTATAACAAATACAGCAATGGTACAAATGCACAATGATGGAATATGAGCTGTGATATAAATCAGTGTCAATACAATGAAAATTCTCGTGTCCGTGACGACAGGAAGTTGGGCAGAGAGAGGAGACAGTCAAAGGTGCTCTGTAAGACACGACTAATTCTCCTGTCAGTTTGTCAGGCGGTGCTCATCTGGCCTGGACTACACAGAGATAAAGTCCTTGTTATGAATCTCTCAAAGAGAATCCGAGGAACGTGGAGGTGGAGGGTGGGCGGGTGGGTGGGTTAGGAGTGGGGGCGGTGGGGGGGGGGGGGGGAGGTGGGGGTGAGGTGGGGGAGAACAAGAGGGTAAAGGAGGGAGGGGTGGGTTGCACATGGGCATCAGTAGGGTTAGCGGCTCCCGAAAGTATTTCATCAAAGAGGGCCAGGATCCTGGGGATTGAGATTCTGCCTGGAGGCAAGTAACCAATGGTCTCCCAAGAACATATTCCAAAGTAGGACTCGCAGAGCCAAAGCACACATCAAAAGCACCTCTGTAGCCAAAGCGATTCTGGAGGAGAAAGAAAGGGGTTCGGGGTCCCTTCTTGGCCCCCTCTAAGCCCCAGATCTCACCCCAATTAAGAAGGAACTACTGTTTGTTCCAGACCCTGAGATCTACAGACAGGGAGGTGCACTCACTAAGGTAGATACTCAGGCATCCTCACAAACACACAGACACACACACACACACACACATACAATAACCAATCAAGAGCATGCACACACTCATATATCGTCACTTTTCCTCACAACCACAATCTGAAATAAATGCTGCGCTTTCAAGATCAGCATCTGTGTCAATGACCAACTGACAGAGCATGTTCCCAGTTTCAGCCGTGATCTCACTGAAATGATATGTAGTGCTGTAGTGTGTATGTTACACGCGTAACAGTAAATCAATACTTGGCAGAATGTTGTGTAGGCATTTGGATTTTTGCCTTTAATTCTTTGCCGCTGGACAGATGTCACTGTGAAATGGATACGGCAGAATAAGCATATTATATCCACACAGATGTGGCCGCTGGAAACGCACTGGCTGCATGAACAGAGGAATGACAGAGGCTCCTGTGTTTTTCACAGCACAGAGGCAGTATTTTAACATAAAGGAATATCTCAAGTGTCTTCAGTTATCAGCACATGCTGATGGAAGATGTATTGAGACCTTTTACTTAAGTAGAGAAGGAGTAACATTGTAAAAATACTTTTACATTGCAAGTAAAAGTCTTGCATTCACAGCCGCAAAATGTTCTTTAAGTATCAAACGTACTTGTAATGCAGAATGTCACCATTCAGTGTTATATTTAACATATAGTATATTATTGGAATATTATTGTTGATGCATTCATGTATAAGTAGGATTTTAATGCTGTCATTGTGGAGCTAATTATACCTGCTTATATACTGTTGGGTAGTTTATTCTACTACAACGTGTTATATTTTATTTAATAAGATGATCGTACGTCTTATATGTAAAATTCAGACCTGCAAAGTAACTGCAGCTGTCAGACAAATGTAGCGGAGTGTTAAAAGTGTAATATTAGCTTCTGAAATGTAGTGAAAAAGAAATAAGGAGTAACATAAAATGGGAATACTCAAGTAAAGAACAAGTATCTCAAAATTGTACATAAGTACAGTGACTGAGCAGCACTACAGTAGTTTCTTCCCACCACTAGTAACACATACAGTAATCTGATTGAATTTATACTTTAATTACTAGTAATTCTTTTTAAAAACATTTGACTGGATCTGTTCACCCCAAAAAAAGAAGAACATATTTTCTTTCTACTTAAGAAATAATGCTTAAAACTGTTGATAGTTTGGTCTGTGGATTATCCTGAATGAAAAGGACACTAATTCTGATACGAGATGTTGATGTTGAGAAATTGAAGGTAATTGTTTCAGTGCAGTGAGTGCCAAAAAAAAAATCCACTCACCTTCGTTGTACTGAGGTGAAAGCAGAAATATCAGAAACAGATATCTCCAAACCTGCCTGCGGTGCAGTGGAATGTAACTAAGTACATTTACATTATGTACAAATATGAGGTATTTGTACTTTACATGAGCATTTCCATTTCATGCTACTTTATACATCTACTCCACTACATTTCTGGGGAACATAGTGTACTTTTTACTGCACTACATTTATTTGACAGTTTGAGTTTCTAGTTACTTAACAGATGAAGATTTTACAAACAAAACATATGATCAGTTTATAAAATGTGAGATATATTAAATTACCAAACAGTATATAAAATAGTTCAAATTAGCTCCACCTCCAACTACAACAGTAAAACACTACTCATACATTGATGCATTAGTAATAGTAATCCAATAATATAATATAATACATAACAGTGCATTCTGCATTATGAGTAGTTTTACTTTTGGTACATTTATATATAATAATACTTACATACTTCACTTAAGTGACATTTTCAGTGTAGATGTTGTTTGTGTCATTGAGTATTTTTATATTGCAGTGACAGAGGGAAATTAAGTGATTATATCATTATTACATTGTTGTGAAACACAGATTCAGAATAGTCCTAGATAAAATTCTGTAACTATTTATTTTAATACTTTTCGTGTGTTCTGTACTTTTTGAGTGTTTGCTTGCTCCTAATGTTTAATTTTACAGTTCTAATAATTGCAAGTGTGTCGACCACCAAATTACTACAGTCACCTGACACTGGGCCTGTTTTCCAGGGGACTGATTTGGGGGCCAAACAAACACACGACAAAAGCAGAGCTTCAGTGACCTCTAGTCTACTGTCAGGAATGTATTAGAGTGTTATCGATCCTCAGGGTTCATTAAGTGCCCTCCATAAAACACACTTTCCTTCTACCTCTTTTTTCTCTGTCTGTGTTGATTCCTTCTCCTTCTCTTCCCCTTTTCTCACACGTACTGTACCTGTACACACTTGTACATTCAGGACACTATCACACACAGAACCCCGCCACCCCCCCCACTGCCGGAGGTATCGAATGGCTTGAGTGGGCCATTAGTGAGAATGACTGATAAGACTCTCTGCCCCCAATAATCAGAAAAGGATATTTGCAGTATTTTTGAATCCGTCAGAAATAATAAACGCAAAACTATATCCACTTGGGCAATTTAAGCAATTTCCCCGTGATAACATCCCGTGGGGATTTCATGTGGATTCCAAATGACGACATAATAAAAACCACGACGCCTGCACCCCCTTATCAGGGTGGATTAAAAGGGAATAATGAAACAGAGAGGGTTTGGAGCCTTGTGTGGTATGAATATGATTATCTAATGGACTCCAATGGAAAGGCATGTTAATTCCACTTTAACGCGAGACCTTTCCCAGACTATCTCCTGCCCCTGGCTCCTCCTAAGACCCCTCCTTCCTCTCCCCCTCGACCCGTTTCTTTGCCTCTCTCTGTCCTTTAAGTTTAAATAATCGCTCTGCTTTTTTGCCACAGAAGTCATTATGCCCGCCGTCTATCTCTGTGTATGAACGTGAGCATGGGAGAGTGATAAATCCCCCCTCGTTTTTTTTTTTTTTTTTTACCCTCTTTTCCGGTCTGATTGGAGTATGTTGGCCTCTTAACTTTCAGACAAAAGCACTCTAGGCAATTATCAATATTCAGATTTTTTTTTTTTTGCTTCTTGCACGAAGATCATTGTTGCTTGAAGAATGTGGGTCACTTTCATACAAACTCAAATCAAACTTTCTGAGCACCCAGTTGAAATCATATTACATGGTGATGCTGGGCTTAACAAGGCCTTAGTGTTTTAAATACTGGGCCAAGAAAGTATAACTGTGAAGAACCCTCAGTCTCTTTAACCACATACTGTGTTAATAGCTATTTTAAGATGATCAGTTTTGACCTGTTTGCTAAAACGTATGCATCACATTAACTCTGGTTCGTGTGTTCAAGCTAAATTAATAGGAGGGCTGATTTTTCGCCTCCTTCACATCCATTAAAAGTGCACTATGAAGGGATCTCTTAATGGCTGGTATGAACAAGGGGAATCATTACAGCAAGAAAATCATGTGTCAGTGTTCAATTGGGCACCTGATTATTATTTTAGGATAGACTTAAAGAAATTGTGAACCTATCCTTTAAAGCTGTTGCACCTTTGTTTCAACAATTACCCATCCAACACCAAATAAAGATTTAAGTCATGTGCAGGCTTTACTGTGGAGACTCTGTTAAGATGTTGTCAGACACACATCACTTGTGTGTGTGTTTTGTAATGGGTGTTGACTGATTAAAAGTAATTCTCCTTTTGATCAACAGAAAAAAAAAGTCCCTGACCGATTCGAGCCCATGTGGGGGGTCATCATTAGGCCCATTAGGACCAATAAGACTCCTTGAGCCGAATAGTCAAGTCCATTCTCATCTAGCGAAGCACAGAGCCGTATTGTAGATCAGCGCACACATCCTGAGAGCAGACTGAGCTCCCACAGGACACAGTTAAAAAAAAGCATCAATATTTCATCAAACTACTCTCTCTTTCTGGTCCAGATCAAAGCCTCGACTCCCACAGTCCTACAGGTAGAGATGGCTCTTTTGTTTTTGCTCCTCAGGTAGAGCAGCAGTCAGACTCTGTTCGCTTTTGGAAACCTTGCAACGCTCAGCCCCATCCATCTCTCACGGTTTACTGTCTCGCTTTTGGAAGAGGAGTGAGGGGTGAAAACGTGTTCCAGAGATGTCCAGAGATTGAACTTCTTGGCCTTGTTGTGCTGTATTATTTTCTGTTGTTTTGTTGTTGTTGTTTTTTTTTCCAGGTCGGCTCATAGTGAGACTAATGGCGAAAGCAAACTGAGTGTGTTGTAATTTCTCTCTGAAACACTGAAATAACATAGCAAACATCATCATCACTGCTGCATAAGATGAATGCAGACTTTATTTGTTTATTTACTTTGATTCATTCAAGTGTAAAATTAATTTATTAAAAAAAACTTTGATGTCTGTTTTAGGATTGTATCTGTGGGCAGATGTCATTTTTTCCCATTTGTAAGTGAAGGCTAACAGAGTTACAGCAGCTTATGAAAGTAGTGTTGACACTAATCTGTTGTGGTCAAACAAGCTAAACCTGTGGAATTAAATCTGTGTTTGAATTTGTGGAGTCCTTGTTTCATGTAGTTTGTTTGTGTTGTCTATTTGTTTTATTCATCTGGTAACTTTATTAGACCTAATTTCAGCAATATGCGCTCTCATATATCTTGGAGGCACAGTTGCCATACTGTTGCTGTTATCTGCAGATGTATGAGAGGAAAAAGGCTTTCATCAGGGGGCCAGATTTGGCCGACGAGCCGATATTTGCCTACACTGTTGATTAGAAGAATCTAATATGTTCAATGACATTATGCTGCACATTTTATCCACACAAAAAAATACTTTTCTCACCACCAGATCCATCATTTTGTCTTTTAACTATACCTTAATAGGCCTTCATATCTGGATTATCTCATACTCATAGTTTTTGGAGGAAGCTCTTGGACAAAAGTATTGTTTATTCATACAGCATGGAGATAATTCACCTTTAAAATATGATATAGATATGATATATAAGAGGAACTGAACAGATTTTTACAAATGAGGAAGTATGTCGTCCCTTTTGTTACAATGTCTTGTTTTTTTAATTCCCTTTGACAAATACGTATATAGGTATGTTTGTGTAAATGTGTTTCCTCCCCCTCTACGTCAACCGTGCATTACTGCTGTCCCTGAACACACCAGGCCTCTCCTCTCATCATCGGCGTCAATCTGTAGCTGTCACTCGGAGCCGGACAGTGACTAACGACACTCCCAGTCAGTCAAACACTTATCACCACACAGGTAACACACAGGCCTGGAAATGACTGACATGAAATGGAAACGTCTCTCATTCTGTGGGCCCGGGAGCTGAAGTGAAATATTAGCTGTGGGAGAGATGGCGGATGATAAGAGGCTCCCTGTTTGGGCTGAAATTGTGGGGGTCCAAGTTCTATTACATTTCTTTTTACGCCGAGGCGTAGTATGAAGATCCTGTTTGCTTGGATAAAGGATGGCATTCTTTTTCTATTTCCTTTCTTAGGCTCATCATTTTACTGGGGTTTTTTTTTCACAATATGCTTCAAATTTGCAGATGAGCCAGACCCAAACTTTCACGAGGAGCTATTTGTGACTTGTTACAGCAGTAAATGGTCTTTGACGCCAGTGGGTCATTCTTGATACATAAGCCATTGTCCCTGAGGATTTCTATGGGCCACAAGAACTAGACCATAGGCCAGTTGAAACCAGAATGCAGCCTGCTCAATGTCAATGGGTCACATATGCTTTCTCTGTCTCTCCTATTAGTCATAGACTCCACCATGTCCTCCCTCTATCCCTCTTTTTCTTTCTCCCTCTCTCACATCTCCTTCGTGCACACACACACACAATTCCCCCTGTGCAGAAAGATGGATGGGATGTTCCCAAACCACAGGTGCTGCTCTACTTGTGAGTCTTTCGCATTCTTCAGCACACAGTCCAGATCTGCTCAGTTTTTATTTTTTACTGTTTTCCCCAGTGGTGATTACTTACAGTTCTTCAGAGTTGTGGGATAATGAGGTACGTGGAATATTAGTAATGCAGCGTACGATCAATCTGCCTGTCTATTTGCTGCTCTTTGGGAATGAGACTCTTTCGCAAGAACAAGACAAACCACATGAATTTGAAACTTGATGTCCAATACTGCTCCCCGACACAGGCCTCCCATCCAGACCACCACTAGATGGAGTTAGTATCTAACTTGTGTGTTGCTCACTGAAGCCGTAACCATAAACTCAATCTGCTGTGCAAGCTACACCACCTTGTGGTTGACATTACCAGTGGCCTTTATAATAAAATAGAGGGAAGCATACACTGTACAGTATGTTCTAACACAGTCTGGTTGATGCTTTTTATACAGACAGTGGTATGCAGTGGGGTGGACAAAATAACAGAAACACCCTACAATATAAGGCAGTGTTTCCCAAACAGGAGTACTTCTACTACAGGGGGTACAAGGAGAGAGTGAAGAGTAGTTAAGCTAATTCGAAAAAATATATAAATAGAACCAGAATCGGCTTTATTGGCCAAGTATGCCTGAAGACACAAGGAATTAGAGTCTGGTTTCCAGACACACATACAATGTACCAAAAGACACATACAGAAGACATACAGCACATCAGCTACACAAGTACAGCAGGCTATAGAATCAAAAATAAACATATAGTACATATGTAGTACCCGTCAAGAGTTTGGACATACCTTCCCATTCCCTTTAATGAGAAAGTGTAAAAGAAAAACTTTTGACTGGTACTGTATATATAACATAAATAAAATAAAAAGTATATACACACACAACAATGGACAGCAACATATGTATAATGTCTATATACAGGTCAAACTGTCACTGTAAACTATATACAATGGCGCAAATAGTACAGTTTATGCAATAAGTTACTTTCAGTGTATACAGTGGGTTATGTACAGTACATACTGTACATGTAGATATATATACATTTTTGTCTTTGGTATGTACAGTCATTAGAAATTACAATTTGATAATAATTCATCTGCATCTACAGAATCACACCAGTTTGTAATCCTATGTGGTGGGATTCTAATGTCTTTAGTTTCATATTTATTTTTACAATAACCTGCCAACTTTGGTAGTCTGACTGCATAAGACTGACTGAGAGAGCCTGAAAAGTTTTTAGCAAAAAGCCAACAAAAAGATTAAAAAAGTAATGGATAAATGGTTGAAACAATCACTTTTTGATGCTCCACATTATACTAGTATGAATACAATCTTGACCAACTACTGAGGAAACGAAAAAGGACGTTAAGCCTAATGTGCAGCCAAGGAAGCAACACTCAGCATCAGTTCTCAGCAAAAAAGAGAAACTGATGTGAGGTAGTGCTGAATTATATTGTATAATGAGTTGTTCCTGTTTTTGTTTTTTTCTGTTCACCCCCTATTCAATACAGACAGCTATCAAAGCATCAGGCGTTTTAACTTTGATGATGTTAACAAAGACTGATGACTTGGGGTCAAATAAAGCCCTCTGATGATCTGGTTTATCCTTATAATATAAATTCCCATGCTTGTAAAAATATAATATGACACAATTTTGCAGTTTCTTTTTTTTTTTAAAGAAGTGTGAGAAGCACTTCCTTCTAGTGCACATTAGATCACTAGGGAATTGACTCTGTGAAACCAAACAGTATATTGAAGAAGACACATTTTGTATTATGTTAACTTTGCATAGTTAAAACCAAAGCAAGGTTTGTAGATTAAGATTTAACAAACAAACTAATTCAAATTACTCTGAAGCTGTGCTCTCGCTCAGATAAGTGCTTAAATTGTCCTCAGTGTTTGTCAGTTGAAACCAATTCAAGACATCTGCTGGGGTCCCTGAGGACATCCATAGTGAGCCCTGGAAAGACCTCATCTCTGCGGTTAAGCAGGAGCATGTTGTTTTTGATGGGTTCCTGTCGTGAGAGAAAAGAAGGAGGAAAATAAAAAAATATGTCTGTGGTCTCACCTGATTGAGCAGGTAGGCTGCAGTTGTCTGGGGCCAACCTCTGTGACCACAATAATACACCAGGATGTTATTTACAGACGGTGTGCCAGACTGTAGCGAACATGTACTTTGTGATGTACCCTCTTTTTTTCTTCCTTCATCTGTCTCTTTTTTTTGTCTTTCTGAGTCAAATAAAGACTGAGATTTAATTCAAAAGTCTTTACTTTATTTGCCAGGTCACCAACCTTTACACTCCAATCGAGCAACCAAACGTAATGAGCACCCTGCAACACTTTTATATTTGCATACTTGATCTTTTAAAGTACAAGCGTGTGTGTTTCTTTTGCGTTATGAATCTAACACAATCCAAACAAGCTGTGGTGTTAACCTCAGCTCTGCATCTCTGTCAGTATTTTGAAATGCTGTACCTATATCACATTCATACAGCAATTTCTGTTTCGCGGTGTCATGAAACTGTGATTATCTGAGACAGAGCTCATGGCCCACATTTCACCCAACAGAGAGGAACGGAAAGCAGGCCACCAGCCCACCATTAGTTTTACATGACTTTGATCTTCTTAGATGATGGTGGCATAGGCCAGACAAGTACAGACAGTTTCTCTTCCGCTGGAGTGTATATTGAATTTCACGCAGATTGTGAAGGTTTGTGCAAAGAACACTATGCACTCAAGCAGTGTGTTGGTTTTTGAAGTTGGTGAAACTAGAGTCCTGTGCCTCCAGGTAAAGTTGTGTCTTTCTGTCTGTCTGTCTGCCTGCCTCCCTGTCTGTCTATCACCTGTCTGAGCTACAGCCGCTGTGAAGTCAATGTGGGAAACTTCTCTCATGCCAGTTTGAATGGGCATCCGTCAGCACTCACTACGAAACTGCCAAGTCATTGCCCGACACAGACCACATTCAACAGTTAAGCATGGCACAGACTGTCAACAGGACATCTAGTCAGACCGAAAACACTGTGGATTCGATTAGCCACATTCACAACTGTGTTTCATACCACACTATGTACGTTACACCAGTGAGGGCACTCTATTTTCCCATGTGTAGTAGTAAACTGCTGACTTCATCACTGGATTCATTTATAGATTTATAGTAGCCTGTGTACTTAAACCTCAGCTGCATCCTCTCCACATTCATTTTTTGTGCTATGAGACACATTGTCTTCATGGGGGTATGGAAAAAAATTGCAGACTTCTTAAGATTTTAAGACTTTTTATTTATTTACAGCGGGACACAACAAATACATGATAGAAAGACTGTAACAACACAAACACTCAAAAAAGTATAGTATAGTATAGTATAGTAATAACACAAAATAAAAAAGTTTTTATAGTAATATACATTTTATACAAAGCATCGATATCCGCACTCCCAGAATGTAGACTATTTTACTCCCAACAAGTAAAAGATAATCATGGGGAACTGCAGGTTCAGGTCTCAGGAGTAGGATTTTAGGAAAATGGTGATTTATGAGAAAACAGCGGCAGAAGTGTCAGTTTCTGACATGACAGAGGGACCTTTGTAAGCTAACTGCATTGAATTTTGCCTTTCTTCGCCCCTGCCTGCACACATCTCCATCTTCCTCCGGAGGTTTTGTCTGAAGCGGACTCCGATGAAGACATATAGGATTGGGTTCAGGCAGGCATGAGTGTACGCCAGACTCTTGGCTATCTGTCCAGCTATATCAAAACGTTTCACAGTGTCACATGCAGTGATGGTAGTATTAGCTGCCTGAGAGGCCTCCAGTATCAATAGACTGTTGTGAGGCAGCTGAGAGAGAATAAACACAAACACCACAGCAAAGATGACACGCAGGGCCTTATGCTTCTGGAAGCTCCTGGTCTGGAGAAGTGTGCGAATAATGACAGGGTAACAAAAGAACATTACAAGTAGAGGAAGGCAGAAGCCCATGCAGATCTGCAGGGACAGCACCAGGATCTTAGTCTGGTTGTCTTCATTGTTCGAGTACACCAGAACACAGAAAGACTGATCGTGTTGGTCTTTCTTCACTTCGGCAAAGATAAACTCAGGGAGGGCCAGAAGAAAGGAGACAAACCAGACACCTAGACAGGCAAGTTTACCATAGAAAAACCTCTTTTTCTTACAGTTTTGAGCCTTGGTGACTTGTACAATAGCAATGTAGCGGTCAACACTAATGCAGGTGAGTAGCAACATGCTGCTGAAGAAATTGATCTTGTAAACAGCGGACACAATTTTGCACATAGCGACGCCAAAGTCCCATCCCTTGATGGCATCGACAGCCCAGAAGGGCAGCGTGGACAGGAAGAGGAGGTCAGCCACAGCCAGGTTTAGCAGGTACACGTCGGTCATTGTTTGGCGGTTTTTCAGAGTGGTGTAGATCCAAACCACCAACAGGTTACCTATGGCACCCAGGATGAAGATGATCACGAAGAGTGGTGGTTCGTACTGGCCTCGAAACTCCCTGACCCAGCTTCTGTTACACATGTCTGCGTTTTCAGTAGACTCCATGTCATAGTCTGAGTAATCAAGGGGGGTGGTCTGCAATGAAAAGCAGAAAAATGAAATGATCTTATATGATATTCAAGAGGGTTGCGTGCAACAGATACAGTGCCTGGTCTTTTTTTTCTTCTTCTCAGTTTTCATTTCCTTTCAACTCACTAACTGCTGTCAGCGCTTCATAACAATAATGCTTCTAGTGGGGATAAAGTGATATGACATTAAACGCTGGTGACGTACAAGCTAACCATACTGTGCAGGTGTTGTGTCTGTGCCAGAGAAACCACACCACATTACTGCACAATACTGCTTCCTGCTGTTTCCAAGCCTGAGAGGGGTAAACGATCCCGAGGGGCTCCAGAAAGGGGCCTGCAGCCAAACTTAGTACCCCAGAAACATCAAGTTTAGATGTAGGGCAGAGATAAACAGCGAGGTGAAACTGGGGCTCAGCTTTTCACAAAATAATGGAAAATTTGATGCAGATACAAGTCTGACTGTAGCATTTGAGTATCTTACAGATGTCTGCTTGAGATAAATCTACCGTACCTGGAGTGTGAAATCCACTTTTTTACACATTCATTAGAAACATTTAATGACATACCGGAAATATGAAATATATCATGTCAGCGTGTGTTGCGTTGAACAGACTGATTTTTTTTTTCGTCACACACGGTCCTGAGATTTAAATTTCACCACTCTTGAAAATCATACTTTTTTCACTGGGACAGACATGCACTAAAAACACAGTATTTGAAGAGTTTTGTCTCTTTCTGTGATTAATATATTGTAATTCCAACTTTTTAAACCTATTCAATTATACAGAACATAAAAAAGAATAAAGACCTGTTCTTTAACAGCACTTGTTATCGGTTCAGTGGTTTTCACACATAATGGAAAAACATAATTATCCAAAGTAATACTCACAAAGAGCGTAGATGTTGATGTTGTTGTATCGCCCATGTTATCTACAAGGAATCAAAATATATTGATATAAAACAACAGACCAAAAGACATTTTAATCTTGTAAAACAGAGATAAAATATGAATGAATAGTGAATGCACTGTAAATTTTCTACAGTTTTGTGGCGTTGCAATTAATCACTTACCTGATGCTGAAATCAACTTCTCAGGCACGCTCTGCTCGTTTGGGAAGTACAGCTGGTTAACAGTCTCATCTCAGTTTTATACCTCCCTTTAACCGCAGGTCACGTGCCTCTTGATGGAAACAGTGCACTACCTAAAGATTTCTCCCCGCAACTGTGCAGCAGCACAGCAATGTGGCCAAAATACGCACTAATCTGTGACAGCACCTTTCACGAAGGGGCTGTGACAAAGACTAAACTCACTGAACCACGGCCATCAAGCTCAAACCAGAGAGAATACACCCACATACACTCTACAGTCGATTAAGTTTCACTGAGTCGAAGCTCATTTTTGTCACACTTTGTGTACACAGGTGGAGCACTTACCATAGTTGAAACTGAAAACCTGAGAGGTGTGATTAAAGACCAGCGGTGGAACAGGTAGTCGATGTTAGGGTGTTGTAAGCTTTTCTGTCTCGTTTTACAACATACCCAGTTATGAAATGTTATTGAGCCTTCTCTTATTGTCAGCTAAATGGCTAAAAGCTAAGCGTGTCAACAGTGATAAGGAAGTCTGTTTGTGAAATTTCTGAGAGTTTATTTTTCATGCAAGCAGTGACGAAACATGCCTCATACTTATTAGGAAAAATAACATCCCCTTTTTTATAAAAAAAAAAAAAAAAAAAAAAAAGTTCAGTGAAAAAGAATCAGTTTGGCATTTTAAGAAGTGTGCCTCTTTGCTTACTTGCTGAAATTTAGTCAAGGAAGTCACTACCACTCTCGTGTCTGTGTGCTAAATATGGAGCTAGACTAAGTTAGCTTAGCTTAGTAAAAACACTGTTTTTGTATGAATTAAAGAAACAAGATATGATTCAGTTTTAGAGGTGCTGGTAGGCAGATTCTTTTCACATGTGGACAGAGCCAAGCTTCCTGTGTCTCCTTGTTTTCACTGCTCCAGATTCATATTTATTTATTTTATTGCTTAACCCAAGTCGAGTTTTACCCCTGTTCATACATACTAGCATGAGCACCGCACTATGAACAACAACGCACATATTCCAGTGCCAATTGCTTCCAAGATGAAGGTCATTCATGTGATATGTCATGAAAAATAAGAACCCATGCCTAAACAGGGAAGTGCAGAGGTCATGGGTACTGCCCTTTGTAAAGGGAAATTAATAAAAGTCACATAGCTAACCACAGTGGCACAAAACATGGCATAGAAGAAAGTCCCTGTCATTCCAGCAGTCTCACTCGAAGCCCAAACAAAACGGATTGTGACAAACACGTAAACTCATTATGAGTATACATTATGAGATGAATTCTTATCAACGAAACAGTTTACAAAGCAAACATTGACATGATTTGAAAGTATGACCAGAGTAAAGGAAGTGTTGTTGTTTCCTGTGAGAGGGTGTCATTCGCAACTGAATTTATATTGGCCCCTGTAACAGAGTGGGCCCAGAGGGCTGTTTTTGTCACTTCACTTCATGGTTTCACCTCCTGGCCTAATTTAAGATTTTTCATTCTCAGCAAATTGTGTATAATGCAGGAGGAAGAGCGTGTGAGCCAACAGCTTTTTAGATTTCTACCAATTTCTCGGTTTGCACCACAGTGAGGCCCAAGGAAACGACTGTGTCATGATCAGACGATCATCTTCTTCTGGGAACAAGCTGCTGAACAAAAGTGGCAGATTGAGACACCACTAACTGACGAGTGTGAATAACCAGCTGTGTTGTTCTGATCTGCAGGCATAAAACAAAGCGCAAACCTTCTCAGGCCCCCAGGTTCAAGAGTACAGATACAGATACAGTATACACAATGAGAAACTCACTTTTATGAACACTGTCCATGCAGAAGATTATTCTGGCATTTCACGTGGTTTCATGTCTACTGCTACTTCTCTTACCCTGCTTCTCGCATGAGGCATATTACTATTTTTTCAACAGACAAAAGGTCTGTTCATTACCTTAACATGCTGATTTTGTAACAGATTCATTTTTGCTTCTATGGTTTCTCTTTAACCACAGGTCACATGCCTCTCAGCAGAAAACAGAACAAAACAATGTAAAACTCTTTCTCCCCGCAACTGTAAATCAGCACAGCAATGTAGCGAAAGTGTGCATTAACCTGTGATCTTGAAACAGTGGCAGCATATTTCACAAAGAAGCTGTGACAAAGACTAAACCCACATGCTCATTCTGTTCAAGTTGAAGTGTTGGAGGGCTGAACTGGGTAGAAAGCAGGGAAACAACTGGACATCACAGTCCATCACTAAGCAGCTACAGGTAGATAGAAACTTAAAGGATAGACTCACAATTTATCAAGTTTGCCTTAAAACAACAGTCAGGTGCCCATATGAACAGTGAAACTGGTTTTGCTTGCTGTAATCATTCCTCCTGTTCATACTGACCATTAGAAGATCTCCTCCAAATGCACTTACAATGTAAATGATGCAGGACAAAATCCACATGCATTTACATGCAATACTTAGATTCACATATGCAATTTGATCGCTCTCTTACTGCCAAAGTAATTAGAATATCAAGGCCTGAAACTGGTGAGAAAAGGTCAAGATGCCATGGATTAGTCACCAGTGTAGGATGAGAAAGGCAGTATGATTTTTCGCTAGATAACAGGGTGCAGTGCATGATACCAAAGCGGGAAAACATTGCAATCAGTCCAATTGGCCCAGCATACTCCATATTGCATTTGCAGCTAGAGCAGTGTCATTTGAGAGGCAATCCATTTCCCACATCACAACTTTCATTCAGTCAAATAACACAGCTGCGGTGACTCAGTTGCTGCAACTTGATTTGAATCATTTTGAGTCATTACCCTGAGAAATGAGAATTAGGATTTAATCATAGTCATATATGTAGGTCAAGAGTGCGGTGCTTGAGTGTTGATCTAAAATAAAAGAGACCACGGATGAGAGAGGCCTTTTTGAACATGTTTTGTTTATTATATGACCTCACTGAGATGATAATATGCTGACTCGAGCCTTGAAAACAACACTCAAATAGTTACAGTCAAACAGTCTCCTTACAGTTAATGAGACACCGGTGCTTAAATAAGGGCCACTGATAACACTGACATCGTTTGTTAAGCATTTCAGGTGGATCCTACGTAGTTTGATTTCTCATTTTCTTCCCTTTTGTGCAAGAAGCATCACAGCTGGAGAGACTGAGAGGACACAGGAGCCATCTTGAGTGTTGCTTCACTGGCTAATCTCAACATGTACTGTATGTTGAAGATATGCTGTTTCAACAAACACAGTGAGTAATCATTTTCAGTAGAAGTGTCTTAAAGATGCGTATCTGTTCATTTCGATCTGATTCTTTTAGACCTTAAGACTCAAGAGTGATATTGATTAACACTTGCTAGCTCGGATCTTCTTGCTCACGTACTTTACGACCTGACACCCACATGGCCATAACCACAGCCTGTGTGAGGCCACTGAGGGTAAGTCGGAGTGATGCATGCAGAGACAAACGATCGGAGTGAAGCAAACCACAGACGTTATACATATTGAGGTAAAAAGGTTAAAGCTTTAAAGCTTCACTGTTTGTAATACATCAGGGTCATTCAAAAATCTCTTAAACTCTTACACCTGATTTCCTTTTTTTTTTCTCCAATTTTCGTCTATGTCTGTAATTGTTTATGTCTGTCTGTGGTTCTTACTGCTCCGCTTGTCATCTATGGATTGGTGGGATTTGAGATTTCTCCCATTTTTCTGGAGTTTTTGGGCAGAGCTTGAGTAAGGCTGAGAATCATTGTGAATGTGGGCCTTCTGATACATGTATGTGATACTGAGCTACACAAAAAGGATTGACTTTTAAGTAAAAAAAAAAAAAAAAAAAAGTCATCACTGTGTGACGCTATCACATATACCGTATTCATCTTGTTTCATAAAGCTGTATGATACTGATACTGAGGAAGATATTCAAACCCAAGATGACTGAATATAAGCTTAAAATTATCTGTTGTTCCTCTAAAATTCAGTATCCGGACGTCATGAATTATTCAGAAACGCTCTTGAAATGTACGTAATTGCTCACAAGCAGAACTCTGCTCGATGATTCCAAAGAAAAACTAAACAACAAACTCTTTAGTCGTGCTAGCGAAACTGAGAGAACCCCTTTGATACTTTGTCTACGAGCAGGAAGCTGTGAATGGGTACACCAACCATAATTACCAGTTGCCCTCTGCTGTGGGAAAGTACTGTCACCTTCTCTGCTCTCAGCAGTGACAGAAATTGAGTTTAGCACTAGTTACCACTTCCTTACTGTGATTTATTGCATGCACTGATACACACTGCTCAGACTTTGCATGTTATGTGAAATTATCAGCACTTTCCCCGACATCGTTAACCCTCAGTTCACAATCGAAAAACAGATGCATGCACACAACCACATAGTCACACAAACAATTATCTTTATTTGGGTATTAGAATAAAAACATTTTTAAGGATATTGTTTTCAGTAGGGAAACCATCTGTTATTTATACACACATATATATATATATATATATATATATATGTATATATAATTTTTTTATTTATTTATTTATTTATTTATTTTTTAATACATATAATTTGGATTCATCTCTACCCCTTTATTCTACACAAAAATGAAGGAAAGTAAACTGTGCATATTGTAAAACCCACAAGTTTAAATCAGGACAAACTGTGGCTTGCAGAGTTTCACTGAAAACAACACAGGGTTTACAGTTGACTTACTGGTGACCACTTTGTTTCTTACTGTCACTGTCTCTATCCTCTTTGGTTAACACAAACAAGACTGCGTTCAAAAAAAACAGTGAAGTCTTTTTCTTGACACATGAAACACTTGATGAAGCAGATAAAGTCATTAAATGTGCTAAATTATGAACAAAAACAAATTCTTATGCAATCGCATTGTGCAAGTGCACGTGATAAGACATCCTGAAAGTGAGAAAAGAATATCCTATTGTAGGCTCTTAACAAAGCATGCATCTTATGATAAATGATCATTTAGGCCCCTAATGTGAACTTTCTGACCAATATCTCACCAATCTTTGGTCAGTCTCTGTAGTCCAGCATTAATTTATACAGAACCATTTAAGATTCTGTCATAACAGCCTTACTTACTGTTGTGAAAGTGTATGCAGCCTTTCCTAATTTTGTTTTGACTCATATGAGTAAAAAATTATATTAAATAAAAAGAAGTTTGATGTGTCCTGGTAGGCCAGCATGAAACAAGTACAGTAACAGCAACATCTCCAGTCTGACCAAGGTCATTTATTACATGTCATCCCCATTTTTCTCTCTGTAAAGACATTTCTCATCACTTTCTAGTGTCAACTAAAGTAGCTAATAAAGGAAAAATGTTTTAAAAATATCTAACCTTGAGTTTGTAACAGATATCTGAGGCATCAGAGGAGCACTCTGGTCTCTCAGTGAAAACAGTAGTACTGTGTAATCATAACGTCCTGTTTTAATGTATTGTAAATGTACGTTATCCCCTTCTTTTTCTTCCCTTTTTCTTGATTTCCTCTTCTGAGCTCTCACACGTCAGGCAGAAATAACAAAAATAATATTTGGGAAAAAAATAGACTTGAGTACTCACAGATGTACTGGCATGTGAAATCATGTAGTGGTTAATGTCAGATCCTCTTAAATGCTTATGTAACACCACATAATGTAACTGAGACTATAAAATCCCACAGCATGTTAAGTGTACAGCTTTTGATGGGTTATAAAGACATATTTTATTTATGTGTGAATTCCCCCATTTGTAATTGCAGGATGGTGCCCCCTTGTTGAGTCAGTCAGTTCCAGACATTTATTATATGTTTGTAATTCATTCACTTCTATTATTGTGTGATTGCTGCATACAATGATGACAAACTACGCTCACTAAACTCACTAAAAAACAACCAGATATTTGGTAACAGCTTTTATTACCCCATACTTTGCACGATACAAACAAATGCACATCTAGTGTAATATAGGGTAGATATATCATACTCTACAAGAGCATTACTTCATGAACATCATGTATATTTTTTTTTTCTCTTAAACTCCATTACCCACAGCAATACGAAAAGTACACAGTTAAAGTTTCCAGACAAAAATATTCTATGCCCTTTTGTGTATAGGGAAGTAGGGAAATCATCCTAGATCACTATCCGTGTCGTCAATATGCAAGAGCAGAAAAAAATAAAATACAAGAAGCTGGGTATATTTTCAATGATCAGACTGTCACAGAGCATCGGATCATTGGAAATATTTTTTGTGAAAATGCTTTTAAAAGGTAACAAATCAAAGCAAAATTGACCTTAAAGGGTCAGGAAATGTTATTTTGAAGCTGTTCACTAATAACAAACTAACTTAATTAAAGGCTGCGTTTTGAGGACAAAGGGAGCTGCTAAAATAAGACTGATCAGTGTAATAGCAATAATCAACAACCCAGTGCTAAGAAGCTAAACATTACCTATAAATATCTGATAGATAAGACTGCAAAGGTTCAGGCAGACAGTGTCTGTTCAGCAAATGGACAAGGCCTCTTTAAACAGGGACATTATAGTAATTGCATAGAGCACTGAGGGAAGTCTGCTAGCTACTGTAAGTGAGCTCCAAAATTGAGACGTAGAAAAAAAGCACAGCTGAAGAAGGCTATCGTTTGTCACTACTTCATTTGTGTGTTCAGTTGTGTGTACCACCACCCGCTTTTTTGCTAAAGCCAATAACTACTGAAGATGCCAGATAAAGCATGTATAAACAATTCCTTGAGGAAGTGTTTTTTTTTTTTTTTTTGCCGTCTCTGTTGTCTAACAGCAGTGGAACTGACGGTTTCTTGTCCAAACCACAGTCGTAAAATTTGGTCCTGTCTTACCACTTGGACATCTGTTTAAGCAGCTGTCTTGGGTAGAACTCATTCGTTGGGCTCGTATCTGAAAGAGAGGGCGGTACAAAACCGAAATTAGTCAAATATCATAATAGGAAAGTCGATTTTACAAGTAGAAGAAAAAAACAACACAGAACAGAACGAAAATATTTAAATTTAAAGGGCCACAGTGGTGATTTTTCTTGTTACACATTACTGACAAGAGGTTTCCATAACATACTACTGATATAGATACATATTGATATAGTTTTTTGAATTTGGCAGCCATTGTCTTCTAATGCTGATATCTCTGATGTTGTTTGGATTGTTTTTTCTTTATTGATGAATGCTCACCTCTGCAATCGCTTTCTAATGTCTTTGATCTGCTCATTCTTCTTGGTTAGGATCTCCTTCATGTTGCGGTAAGCTGCAGTTTGCTGGAACTTCTTCTCCAACTCCTGGACAAAACACACACATAAAGACATGAGAAGCTTGATGCACCCCTATCAGTTATCTCAATACCTTTACAGTAACTGGTTGCTGCAAAGTTGCAGTTAAAGACCACACTGATGTACCTTCTCTGCCAAGGCCAGCTGCTCCTGCACTCGCAGAAGCTCATGTTTGGAGGAGATCAGGTTTTCCTGCAGATGCTTCTGGGAGGCGGCGCTGATGCTGAGAGACATTTCATAGTCCTGCTTCAAAGCTGCCACTGTGCCCTCTAGACTGTTGATCTCCTGGGAGTGAGCAACCAGCTTAAAACGGAAAAGAAACAACATATTCAGTGTTCAGATGGTATGAACGGCAGCCATGGATATTTCCTCTTGACGCTACAGAATATACACGCTCCGTTCCTATTCACAGTGAGAGACACGAGCAACGTTATGGCCAGCTGGATACATACCATGCGGGGGTCCAAGTTGGCAATTAAAAACAAATGACAGCAATTGTTCAGATGAAAATTAAAAGTAGCAAAATGGAAAGCAAACACAAAATGACACACACAAAGATGATGCTACTTGAACGTCAGACATGGAACGGTACCTGTTGTTCACCTTGCACCTTCTGGAGGTCTTTCAGAGCTCTCTCTGCCTTGGTTTTCTCATCTAATGCACTCATAGCCTGGTAAAAATCAATAAAGACATAGAGCTAAGAACATAAATGACTGAATTGTTTATGAGAAAAGATGCTGTTTGATTCATTTTTATACCTGGGATTCTAAAGTCCGCAGCCTGGCTTTCAGTTTATCATTTTCCTCCTGTAGTCTTGTTATCTCCTGAAATATTTAAGATGATTGTATGAGCATGATAATTGATCAACTTTTTAATCTTAATCTTAATCTTTAATCTTTACATGTAGTCTATGTAATATATCTCTTCACCTTGTTAAGAAGTTCAGACACCCCACCCTCGTTCAGCGGCGCTAACTTGGGTTTGCTTGTTTCCTGGTTTATCTGTAAATAATTAAACATGTGACAGTTTCACAATTTGACATATCAGATGTAAACATCTTGACAACTATCCCTTGTTATTGCATTACAGCGGAAAAATATAAAACCACATTTTTTTTGCATCCATCTGGTGAAACATTTCTTAGAACCGGAACAATGACTAGAGGACCTTTGGCAGGAGGTGTGAATAACCAAACCCATGAAGGTGTGCAATACTGTGTTGCAAAGTCGATTTGTTTTTACTGTAAGCTTGCCTTGCAAAACCACGTCAGCCTCAGTGATGTGTGACTAATGAACCGCACGGCTTCATTTAAAGGACAGATGGCCTGATGTACGGGAGTACCGAAAACGAAGTGAAACGCTGCGCTGCTCTCTAGATACTGAATTTCCTATGGGTGTGGACACCCTTTGAGCAAAAGATTAATGACAAATTCATCTATGGTCAAATTATAGTCACTCACCTTGTCAGTGGTTTTAAAGTCAGTCTTCTCAAATTCAGCCACTTGTTCTAACAGCTCCCTATACAGGTAGAGAAAAAATGGACAGCCGATTAACGAATAAATTAACAGAGACAGGAAGACTAAAACGCTTGCTCTAACAGCTTCCTATATGGGTAGAGAAGAGCAAAAAAAATGGTTCAGATAAAACAAAATCATGTGTCGAAAAAATATAAAGTTAATGTATTAAATCTTTCGTAAGCAATACTGAATATCTGCGGTGTCAGCTTGCTACTACAATGTGGATGTTTGTTTTTTTGATATGATAGTTATCTGGTAAGGGAAATAAAACACCCTTTTACTTATGTCATGTCAGTTTGGCAATTACACTAAAAAAAGTATATGTGGTGAACAGAGTGCTCTCAAGAGCTTAATTGTGGTTTCAAGAAGTAGATGAAGACACGTAGACACCGACATGGGGCGTATTCCTTTCTCTTAAACACCGTATCAGTCACGTAGAGGGCTTGTTTACCCACCAACTATGTCACAAACAAAAGAAAAGTTCAAAAACACTCATAGTGTTTTAACCAGTTGAGAGGTTACAGAGGTCAAAAGTTGAATTAAGTTCACCTAAACATTATAGAAAACTACATTCAAAACTATCACCGTTTTTACCGTAATTTCAAAACTGTGACAGTTTTTAACGTAGTTTCAAAACTGTGACAGTTTTTAACGTAGTTTCAAAACTATCACAGTTTTTATCGTATTTTCAGCAGATCAGCATATATTATGAGATTTTGCTCTGGTGTCAGATTATGTGAAGAAAGAGAACATGGAAAATCTTTATTTCCTCCTTCTCACGGGCAAAAAGAGAAGCAGGTTGACATGTGCTTGAGCTATAGTTTGACATTCAGATTCGTCTATAAGATCCAACAGTTTTGGACAATCACCATTCATATTCTTTAATTACAGAGCAAGTCTTCCTAAATATACCACCTCTATACCTCTAAGGTCTGGCTATATTTGTGACGAGATACTGTAAGTCCTGCTGAAATGTCAGGAGTGCAAAGTGCATTCTGAGAATGCTTCAAAAGTGATTTTACTTTGTTCCTGGTATCACATGTACATGGCTGTGTTTCTCTGAGTTCAGGCTTGTAATATGAAAAAAAAGCACTCTCAGCTTCCTGACTTAGTAACAACAGAAATTTTAGGCAATTCTCTTATGTATACTTTTATCAAAACATGACTACAAACCCATCACGTCATGTGATCGCATGACTTTGACCGGTATCACCGCTTCACAAGTATGCACTCAAAAACATAAAGAAAAAAAAAAGTTTGAACATAAGCTTAACATTAGATGAAACAGAAATATGTTTAAATGACTGTAGATGTGTAATAATACGAGGAAAATTGCAAATTTAATCGTGACAGGTGTAAGGATTTAAGAGTCAGTTAACCCATATCACAAAAGATATTTTAGACCACTGTAACTGGAATATTGTTTGTGGTGCTAAAAATCTGAAAAATACATTTGAAATAAACCTCAGCTATCTCATGCATCTCTATTGCATTGCCCTGATAGCAGAAATCTCAATGGTAGATATCTCAAAATCTTTACATTGTTCAATATCATTAGGGATTGTTAAAATAGTTTATTTGTAATCTGGGTGACCTGACCTTAAAATATGGGCATAGGGTAGCAGAAGTTGTGGTTTTCAGACTAAAACTGAACGTCGAAAGAAGGAAAATTCTCTGTAATGGAAAAAGGGTTATGCACACAAGTGCATATGATTTGTCACTGACCTTTTTGCCTGGCATACTGCGTGTGAGAGAACTAAATCTAAGCAGTGCTTAGGAGGAAGTGGCCTCGGGTAAAAAGGGGAGATGCTTGTCTCATGAACATGAAGGTGTTACCAGGCTTAGCTCACGTCTTACTGTGATGTGACACTCTGTTTGACCTGAAGCTGCTTCAATATTTGAAATCATTTCAATATGTAAAAGTTTAAACAGCTAATTTAACATGAATTATTGCCACTCTGAGCCAACAAAATCTGAAAAGATGGGTTTTTCAATCTTGTGCACACAAGATCCAGATGTTTTGCACACAAGTTATTACGGATATGATATGATCTACAATCTAAATGATATTAATTTGTGTGCACAAGATAATAACAAGCAATGATAAGTTGTGAACAGAAGTTATTATCTTGTGCATAGAAGTTAAAAATATATAATCTTAGAGGACTTTGAACAATAATTTATGTCCTGTAAGAACATTTTGTACTAATATGGGCACAAACTTGACTTCCTCACCCTCCATCAAATGCTAGCTGGAAGTAACAGGAAGTCTCAATCTGCTTCCTTATTCACTGCTCACCTGTTTTCAAGCTCTGAGATGTCAGTCTGAAGTCTAAGATAAAACTTCTCAGCTTGGGAGAAGAGCTGCCTGAGCAGCAGCACATTGGTGTGGGCTGTGTTGATGAGCTCCGTCTCCACTTCACCACGCACCACCGCCTGCAGCCCATCCAGCATCTCCCTCACCTCATCCACGGTGAAGGTTTCCTCCACCAGCCTTTACACAGAAACATACACACACATGCTGTAGATCCTTCTGAACTGAAAAGCACTTTATTGTTGTGTCTGTTACATTTTCCTTTTATAGGCTATGGATCTGAAGTAGTGTGAAATGAAGTTGAATTTACATTCAAACAATGACACTAAAAACTTAAAGGGCGTGTCAACAGTTTTTACAAGTCTGTCTTAAAACAACACTCAGGTGCCCAAATGAACACTGAAATAGGTTTTTCTTGCCATAATTATTCCTCCTGTTCATACTGACCATTAGAAGATCTCTTCAAAATGTACCAGTGTTTCCCCTAGAATTTTTTTCAGGCCTGGTGGTACAAACCGAAAAAACCCTATAGGGACGTTCGCGCTGTCAGCTTCGGGCAGGTGGTGCAGCAGGTGGTCTGCAATTTATATTTGCATTGAAATTTTTCTTTGCTTGGTATATTCAAGACTTAAAACAAAGTGGTCACAAGGAGAGGATGACTTAATAAGGTGTATTTATTGCATAAGCTGTCCCTCTCGCCTCTTCCCCATCTGTATTTTTGCTTGACTCAAGAGCTTTGGAGAAAAACATTAACATATTTGTTTGTCCGTCACCCATGTTAGAGCTTTTTCTCTTTTTAGGCGGTGCCATGCTCACGTTAGCCAACCTGCAGTAATTTAAAGGGACTCTGATTTCTGAATAAATGGATATTTGGCGTACTTTTGGCCTGGTGGGGGTTCTCGTTGGCCTAGTGGCCCACCAGGTCTGTACAATTATAGGGGAAACACTGTGCACTTACAATGTCATTGATGGGGGACAAAATCCACAGTCCTCCTTATGAGCAAAAATGTATTTAAAAGTTTATCTGAAGTTAATTTGAAGCTTCAGTCGTCCAAATTATTTAAATCAAGTTAATATCTTTCAACATTACAGTCTTTTTAGTGCCAAAGTCCCTCTTTTTGTTACTAAACTTCCACCGCAGCTCAACAGGGAAACACTATCCGAGGAAACACAAAGAGGGAATTTTATGTTAAAAAAGACTGTAAATGTGGCAGATATCCACTTGATATGACTAACTCAGACTGATGAAGCCTCATATAAGCTTCAGATTAATTTTTAAATGTGGACACACTGTGGATTTTGGCCTCCATCACTTATATTGAAGGGGATCTTTTAACGGCCATTATGAGCAGGAGGAATGATCACAGCAAGGAAAACCCCTTCCAGGGTTAATAATGGCATCTGCCTGTTATTTTTAGACAGACATGCAAAATTGTGAACCTGTCTTTTGAGTATGACTAGTCACCTACTATCTTTGAAGGGGATCTTTTAACAGCCATTATGAGCAGGAGGAATGATTACAGCAAGGAAAACCTCTTCCAGGGTTCATACTAGCATCTGACTCTTATTTTAAGACAGATATGAAAAATTGTGAACTCGTCCTTTAAGTATGACTTGTCACCTGCTATCTTTGAGTTCTTCAAAGCATGAGTCAATAGTCTTGAGTCTCAGCACCCTCTTTGAACGTGCAAACCGCATGTAATTGATGACTTCGTTCTGATGATGTTCATTGAACCCAAATTCAGCCTGCATGGAGACAAGAGGAGACAAATTAACCTCGCCACAAACACTGGCACCACAAGTAAAATGTGGGCAGAGAGAGACAAAGAGACAGAGCACCCACAACTAGCTGATCAGCTAAGTTGAGAGGGATTTCCCCTTGCTAATATGTGACAGGGCCTATTCACATGAGCTTTTATCTATGGGGATGCTTACTAAGTATCTAACGTTACTCGTCGTTGAATCCAGGTCGAGCACCATGTTTGGAAAGCAACACTAACGCTAAATGTTTAGCATGCTGACTTTTTAAAGCAAACAAGTGGCCTGGCTACCCATGAACAGCAAATGATAGCAGCGACTTACCATGGTGGCTGTGGAGCAAACGTTACTAAGTTAGCTACCTTGCAGACTGAGCTGATCCAAAAGGGAAAAAATGGGTGTTTCAGCCTCTAATTTAGGCCACGCAGCGAACAGACTACAAGCTAAATGTAATATGTTGGATACGAGGGTGGTAGTAAACTGTTTTGTACTTCAACTTCAACCTGGTCAACAGACTAAACGGGGCTTATATCATAGCCATAAGATTATCTGGCAGATTGGCTAGCCTAGCTACCCAGCTAGTGTTTGCCTTGAGAATGCTTTGGTAACGGAGAAGAGCGTCATTACCTTGGTTACAGTGGTGCGTTCATGGCGCCACGTACAACACGGAACCACAAGTTATATACGTTGATTTACTAAGTATAACAACAAGCTATATTTATTAAACAAAATTGTCATGATAGCCACATTTAGTAAACATTATATACATACGTATCGCTTAATCTAAGCTTTGAACCTTTTATACAATGTAATTCTTTATTATTTCTCTACCTTGGTCAGAAAGATGTAATCTGAAACCATTATTTTTAGTTTTAACTCTGATTTCACGGATTTCCTGTGAATGCATATCGAGCTTGAAAAGGTTTTGGCAGCATATTTTCTAAACAAAATATTGTAGTTTGTCCTTATATAGAAAATACTATATGAAACCAATAAACTACCAATTATAGATACGTTCAAGGTTATTTCATAAGGATACACCCCTTGAGATGAACCATCTTGTTTTCGAGGGGGTCTTAACATACAATACAAACAAAATAAAATAAAATAAATGACGCAAAGACATTAAAGTAATAAGAAAGACAGAAATAAAATAACAATCAACAATTTGACAGACACACTACAACTAAGACAGTCCACACACGAATATCAGACAGATGAGCACATGAGTAAATACAACCACTAGATGGCCACAGAGAGGCCATGAACAAATGCCTATCCAGTAAGAATATGATAAAGAGAATAGAGGATGTAGGCCTACAGTGTATTGTATATTGTATATAGCAGTGGTTCTCAAAGTGGAGTCCAGGGACCGCCAGGGGTCTTGAGGGGGTTCCAGTGAGTCCCAAGCAACAAGGGGAATAATTTATTTTCACTATAATTTCATCCATAAGTAACACAATGACAGAATGTATGACCATTTTTGGTCATGAGTTTCATACAATTTCTTTAATAAATCATCTAAAAGCAAAAATCTTATCAGATGGGGGTGATCTAATTTGTGTCAGTTTACAGGTCCTTAACGTGAAAACGTTTGAGAACCACTGATATATAGGTGTAACATCATCTGAAACATGTACAATTTATCTCAAAATAAGAAGATAAACCAATTTTAAACATGTGAAATGATGTCAAGGATCATGTGTTTGATGGTAAGTTATTCCAGTCTGAAGGAGCCTTAAACATAAATGCTCTCTTTCCAATTGATTTTCTGATGTGGGAATGGAGAAGAAGTATTGTGTAGAGTACCTCAGTTGATATATTGAGGAATATGGTACCAAAAACTGTTGTAAGCAATGAGGATAGTTGAAATGTACACAGTTAAAGATGAGTTGCAGCAAATGAATGTGTCTTCTTACAGTTATGCATTATACAATGATGAGTAAGCTCCTAAAGGAACATCTTGGAGCATGTCTATAGAGATTATTGTATGTTGTATTGAGGGGAAGGTTAGTTTCCTGTCAGCTCATATCAAGCTTGTAAAGGTTTTGGCAGCATAGTTTTGACAATTTACAGTATCAAACAGTAGATGGCAGTATTGAGTTAGTATGAGAGCAGTTCCTGGTTCACAAGGTGGTGAAACACCCCAAGCAAAGTCATTTTTATTTGTATAGCCCAATATGACAAATCACAAATTTGTCTCAGGGGGCTTTACAGTCTGTACAGTAATACAACATCTCCTGTCTGTAGACCCATGATTTGAATAGGGAAAAACTCCCTAAAAAAACACTTTAACTGGGGTGGAAAAAATGGAAGAAATCTCAAGAAGAGCAACAGAGAAGGAATCCCTCTGCTCCTCATCAGCAGTCAGCACTGAGCCTCCTCACTCCCAGCTGTTCTTTCTTCCTGTGGCACCAGGTCCCTCACCTGTTTTAGCCCTGTGATCTCTGCGTTCACAGCAAAGCCAGTCTCAGAGCTACAGAAGGGCCTGGTTAGCATTTTAAATCTTGTTGTCACAAACTGATTGAATTGCTTGAGTCAACTTCTCCTCTTTAAGTACAAGGGCAAGGAAAGGTTATGTGAAAGTTGTTAAGGCCAGGACATAGTAAAAAACAGAAATGACAACTTTATTTATGCATTTTAATTGTGAATGAAGCTTTTTAACTGCTGCTAAAAGAAGATATTAGATATAAGATTATGTGCCTTCACTAGTGCGGGTTCAGTTTAGACTCAGATTTTTATATTGTATTGACATTTAGAATGTAAGATCAATGTAAATTTACTTATTTAAGCTACTAATTACACCAATTTATCCTTAATGTATTTTCATTGTGGCATCATTATTCCAAGCAGAGCAGTAAACAAAGTTTGTTTTCATTTTGAGCTGTTTTTCTCCACCTACACACTGATTGTTGCATTTAGTAATAGACTGAGGTTTAATCATTTCATAGAAAAGCTGGAGTTCAAAACAAGTTGACATATCTGACACTAATTGGCCCAATATTGACTGCATTTTTCAGTCACATGAATCTATTCCCAGTATGTTTTGTAGTGTTACTGTGTTTCTCCTGTAACTACAAACCCTCTTATCAATCATGCATCCAGATAATGCCTCCAACAACAGATTGGTAAACTAGTCTAAGCATATTGCTGCATTTTTATTTGCACATTTACAATACAATAACACAACTATTAGTTTCTTTTAATGCATGTTTCAATTAACTGATGGGATACAACATGGATGCTTCTTTTTTAGCTAAACTCATTTGACTCCACGTGAACCAAATAAAAACTTCTTAGTAATTCTGTTGCACCATCTGCTTATTCCCTGTCAGTGAAGCCTAAAGGACATCACTATCCATTTTGTTAAGGAAGATCCTAAAGAAAAAAGAAGGAAACTTTTTTTTCCTCATGTCTCTTTAGCTGTAATTAAATTAGACTAACGGGCAGCGCATGGTTAGTCACCTAATCAGATGCCTCATAACGTGACCAGTCTGTGCTGCCCCGCTCAAACTCACTGTGCAACATCAGTCAGTCACAGAGGCCAAGATGTTTCCCCTTTACCTTCAATCACGGTGAGTCACTTCAAATTTGAGACAGGAAGTAGAAACGAGCAGGTTAAAACCATATTCTGAAGAGTTACAAGTTGTAGATGACAGTTATTGGTTTTAGTGAGGCTCCTGTATGTTGGTGCTGCCGTTTTACAGTTAGCAGTTAGACCAAGGTGGTGACTCTCTGCATGGATTTTAGCTCTTACATGCTTGGCTTGTAAATGTGGCAGAACCTAATTCATTCATTTTTATATCATATCTGTAGCTGCTCTATTAACTACTTGAGTAAACTGTCAAAGAAATTAGATTACAGAGGAATGAGAGTCATTAGAACAAAAATATGCAAAGAAAAAAATGTAATATGAACACAAAAATGTAACATATAATAAACAATGAAAAGCAGAAGAAATAATAAAACACTGTGGACTTATACAAAGGCCAGGAATTTGTTATTTGCATATATTTCCTTAAGGTTGTGCTTTTTATAAATAAGAATCTCAGTTTCTAAATATGAGTTTCAGTTGCTGTCTGAATATGTTTTACAGCAGTAACCAACAATATTTTACACATTCTACCATACATGGTGAACTGCAGGCAATTGACTTAGCAAAAGGGATGGTCTTTATTATTTCATTACTTTAATGACTTTTAAATCATGTTTTCTGCATCTTTGATAGCACAAATGTGTGTGTGTGCTTGTATATGCATGTTTGTATGTGTAGGCAGTTGATTTTCATCCTGGTCTCAGACTGCATGTTGGCCTAATGGTGCTGAAGTTGATGAGTATTGTAGATTGCAGAAGTATTGCTGCATTGGTGTGACACCATCTCTAGAGGGCACAATAATCCTTTTCCAGGTGTATTGTTTTAGTGGGTAGGCCAGTGATGGAAGTAGCAATACCACCATATAAAATTATTATATTACAAGTAAAATTCCTGCATTTAAGATCATACTTAAGTAAAAGTACAGAAGTATTATTGGCTAAATCGAAGTACTCGTTTCGCAGAAAAACAGCGGCTGTGACTGTGACTGATATCAGCCGGGTGTAGGAAAGAAGAAAAGTTCTGCCACAGAAATTTTGATTGATTCTTTTTAGACTTTTCTCTAAACTTACCTTTTTGTGAAATATTGGGAAGTTTTATGTCTTTATTATTATCTATTTGGTGGAACTGCTAACAACTCAAATATCTGTAGCATGATAATGAGCCACAACTACACACAGGGGTTACAAACCAAGTTTTGTATTTTACAAGCCTGTCATAAATTATTATTTAATATAAAACTTTAATCTGAAAAGTACAAAGAAGCATAAAATGGAAATACTAAAGTAAAGTACAAGTAAATTACCTCAAAATTGTACAAAGTCCCCATCCACTCAAAAATGTGTTTTTCTTCTTGTTCCTACAGTTGAATGTTTGAACTGTACAGAATGATGTATGTGGTGAGTTTGACACTAGACGCCTGTTTTCACTTTCATCTGCTGAAAGTGAAAAGTTTCTCTATGCTCAGTGAAAATCTGATTTTAAGGGGCGGGCCTACAGGCATTGTTTGTGACATCACAACTAGTTTGGAAGCCAATTCTGGTCTAATATTTAACACAAGGGTGATGTGAAAACTTGAAGCCTCCAGTGCACATACACTGAGAATGGGCTTTACTGTGAAGTAGGAGACAGGCAGTTACACTTCTGAAATGAAAGGAAGAAGGACTAGATGCCATTTTAAGGGTTTTGAGGAGCTAATTACACTTTTTTTCAGACACACATTATTGTTCTAAGCAGAGTATTTCTATACGTCTTAATACATGTCTGGAGGGGCTCTTTAAGTACAATAATTGAGTAAATTTACTTAATTAAACTCCACCACTGTATTGATACCTGGAAACCTGCTACACTAAATGAACTAGGTGAGGTTTGGTCAGGTTGAGTGTATGCTGCAGAGAGAGAGAGGCAAATGTGAAAATAGAGAGGAGATAGTGCTCTATTTCAGTCTCCATTCATCGGGCTTCAGTTCCACATTTTAGCAAGGTGACTATTGGTATTCTGTGGTAACGTATTAGTTTCAAATTAGCCGAAATGGAAACGAAACATCCTACTAATAATAAACCCGTTATCAACTTTTCCCCCCACGCTATACTGTTCTGAGGTCAGTTTCGTCCAGTGTCCATCAATACAAACACAGAAGAAACGAAAGAAAAACCGATCTCAGGTCAGGTATCTCGATCATTCCCTGTTCCGGACAAAACCAATCAGCTGACAGCCGCATGACAGGCAGGCCTCACGCATGCGCAGTGGCACACTTTAGCTATCAGGACTATGGCAGCGTCCTGAGCGCTGTTGTGGGGGGGAAATACGGCGTTAACTGAGCTCCTTCAGCAACAGAGTGGGAAAACCGAGAAGCAGAGGAGGGTGGGGGGCTGAGGGACGGCTACGAATAACACCCGTTAGCGATTTGACAGGTAAAAACCACCATTTAACACCTGCAACCTTCTACAAGCCTTCCTTCTCCACGTTTGCTTGATTGAACCCCGCTGCTAATGCGACGAGCTGCAAAAAAAAAAAAAACCTGAGAGATGTGCTAGTTAGCCGTTAGCTGGAGGCTAACCTAAACATGAGCCTGCCACAGCCCTTTATTCTGCATTTGGCAAACAAACGCTGGTAACAAAAGTGTCTGAGCTATATGTTTTTGACAGTTAGGTGGAGCAACAGCGCGAAAAACGGTGCTGTCGTGCTTGTTTTTAGCCAGACAGTTCACCGAGTAGGCCCGCTGCAATGAAGCAGAGTTTGGTTAGCTCCTTGAAATCCAGGTAATGCTGCTTGTCATTGGATTTACTTGACACATCGGGAGCCAGCTCACATCCTTTAAATGGTCTTAAGAATCGCCATTTCATATAATTTCTATCTTTAAACCTGTTAGTTACGTGTAAAAAAAAAAAAAAAAAAATCAGCAAGCTTAATACATTTTTGTAAGCAAGTGGTTCATGCAATCGAAATGCAACCACAGAAGATAAAGTGAGAGGTTTTCAGGACTGAAAGTTCCTGTCTTGGTTGGCGATGTTTCTTCATCTAATTGGCAAATACAGGAGGGCATTGCAACATGTCTTGAATGTAGAATAGATTTTGGCGTTGTGTTTATGGCTATTTCAAGGCTCTATAAAATATTTGGTCCAAATTCACACGCACAAATGTTCTTTCCTGGCTCGGATCACTTCACTTTTATGCTGTCGTGAGTCAGTTATGGTAACAGCTTTGTGTTAAGGGCGACTGTAACTGCACATGTGGAGAAAAGTCATTTACTGATATGACACATGATAGTTTGACCCTTGCACCCACACAGATGCTGAGGCAGTTTGTTTCTATACTTTATGCTTTTTTTTAATAAGAAACAGGTGATCCAACTTCTTTTTCTCCCCACGTCTGTGAGAAACAAGGTAGGAAACAGATGTAAGTCAAACAAAGAGCAAAAGATCTGTTTGTACACAGTTACTTGACCGAAGTGGCATGACACATATAACCTGTGGCTAGTTACTGAGTTGTTGCTATGTGGCTGTCAAGTCTGTTTTCAGATGTTTAGATATTTTCTGTTTAGAGGTTTAATTCAATCCTTTGGAAAGTGAGCGTGGTTATGCACTATGGGACTGTACGGTCAGTTATCCACATAACAGGATCAAATGATCAAAATCTGTATTTGTTAAAGTTCCTGAAAAGTTGTGACACCTGTCTGGAACAAGTTATGTAAATATTGTGTGCTTTGCTTTGGGCAGTGTTATGTATTTTTTTACTTCACTGTCCTCTCATTGGGTTGTCTCTCTGGGGTTTTTTTTTTCCTGCTAATCTCTGTCAAGGATAGCCCATGAATAATTTGCTATTGATCAGCATACAGGCAGGAAGAGATGGGAGGGGTTATCACATGACTCAATCCTGGAATCTGCCTTGGTCTTTTTTTACACTCATCACAGCACACATCACAGTAGTATAGTAAAAATTGCACTGCCCTCTGCAGCGGCAAAGGGCACGCTGTGCACCGCTCGCTGCTAACATCTCCTATTGTGCGTTCCATCAGCCCCCACCGCTTTGGATTAGATTCATTATACAGCTCTATGAATGCATGTTTAGGGGGAGAAAAAACTGTTGATGCTAAACTTGGCTCTGGACTGTTCCTTGCACCTTTGTTTCTCCGTCACAGGCATCCTGCTGTAAACCATTAATGAGTTACTCAAACTAGCAAATTTTACTCATCCACTTGACACCAGACACTGTATTTGTGTCCTGCTGCCCGTCTTTGAACATCAGAAAGCTGCCCCTTCGGTGAAATGGTGTGTATTCCGTGTTTTGGCTTTATTTTGCAGCTCACTGCTTCATTTGCACACCGAAACGGGGAGGAAGGAAAACTGGAGTCAGATTTTTCCAGGATCCTGGCAGAGTGCTGACACAGGTTCCCCTTGTCACAGTGCAGCCACCAGAAAATTACTGCACTAAGGATAGGAGAGACAGTTATTCTCTTCCTTTGCTCTACTCCAGTCTGTTGACTGGTTTATCTTTGTAGTCTTCATCTGTAACGTATTTGAAACAGTGTGTAGCATAATGTGTCACACCTGAGCTTTGTGTGTTGAAGAAGGAAACCCTTTAGGTGTGGTGATGAGAACATGGATCCTAGTTAATCTCTTGTCTAGCTGTCTTAAAGTTAAATTACAGTGATTTTTCATTCAAATTAGGCACTGCGCCAAGACATAGCCTAACCCCCTGTTTATCTAAAGGCGATCAATAGACCACACTGGCTTTGCAGCAGACCTTATTGACACATGATCAGCTGGTGCTCTGTCGTGTTGTCTTTGTCTCTATGATATCAGCCTGGAATGGGAGACCTTTACTTCCTTGCTGCTTTTGCTGAGCAATTCGTATCCTAGCAGTTTCTCACCGACTGGCGTTAATCTTAAAAAAGGCGCGTGTGAAAATGCATGCACGAAGTGGTTCAAGATATCAGAGAGGATTGTTATTAAGTGGGAATCATGTGCTACCAGCTGCATCGATGCTATGGCTCATAACTGAGGTAATGGCAAGAAAAAATCAGTCGGTCATGGAGCGACGGACTCCTCTCTGTGTTACTGGATAATCACTGTTTGCTCTGTATTAGTTCTGTAGCCGAGGGAGTGTCTGGTGGGAGTCTCTCCCATCGAGCTGCAAAATGTTGAATGACTGTGTGAAGTGTGTGTGTGGTGGTACGTTGGAATGAATGTTACATAAACTTGATGCAGTAACAACTTGAAAACATCTGCATGCAGGTTATTTTGTGTTTTCTTTTTATAAAACTGATATTAACTGAGACATAGGCCCTCTCGTGTTTATTTTATCATCGGAGTTCAAAGAGATCTGGTGCTAAAAGATATAATGCTTCCCCTCAAGTGATGCTTGAATGAAGATGGTCCACTTGTTTTCTGAACCCTTCCGTGTTTAATATGTGTGAACCGCTTTTATCCTGTGTCGTAGGTCCTGTGAAAAGATGAATGTCGTCAAAGACAACAAAGACCTGGCCTGTTTCTACACCACCAAACACTCCTGGAGGGGAAAGTAAGTTGTTTTTTTAGTTTTTTTAACCCTACCCATAAGTTTTCAGGGCCGGTGGCGCTGTCTTTCACATCACCTTTGTATTGGTTTACAAGGCAACTTAAGCCTCAGCTATTCTCTTCATCACCTTGTAGAGGAGGTTTGGGAAAATCCTGAAATCCTGACTCAGTGCTTCCATTGTGTTGACTTCCTTATCTTAGCCAAGGAAAAAAGGTCTGCAGACCACTGTCAGCAGTCACTGATCAGCAGTAGTGTGACCTGCAAGTGACCGATCATGCTTTTAAGATGACCGGTCTTACATTGATTAAATTGTTGTGCTATAAACACTGTATTACATATGTTACTCAACTTACTTACACTATACAATACTGCACACTGATATTTAGTAGCTAGTTGTCAAAAGATGTTGGGCAGCATATCAGACTGGATAAATATGCTTTCTTTCATGTTTACTATCTTCTTTATGACGATTATAAGGTTGATCATTATGTACTCAAATGTAGAACAAATAGTTTTGTCTTCAAAATTGACCCTTTTTCTGAATTTTCTCAGAACAGGAAGTGAGTGTGTACAGTTTGAGTCACGTGGAGCTGGTATCATATTGACCTTAATGCAGTGCATTGGAAATAGATGTAAAATGGTACAGTATATTACAGTAGAATGAGGCCAACACACTGTATCTGTGCCACATTCATCTTTTACTAATGAAGTGTTTTACACATTTTAAGGCATATGGATTTTAGCTGTGGATAGGGTTCCTCCTTATTTTTAAAGTTACACATTTTAGCCAATATAGGCCTAAAATCACATGGGACACATGGGTGTAGCTTCTCGGTGGCCATCAGAGCTAAAGAGTGGACTAGCTCCAGTTTGAGCAGAGAGCCAGCGGGATCACATTACCAATACCTGCTCTCTAAATGTCTTTGTCCCATTAACTTAGGTAACTTAAGCAGGGCCGCAGAGCATTAGCCATCATCAGAGCTTCATCCCGCTAATGCTTCCTGAAGTGTCCGGCAGAGACGAGCGTTGATGTATGCGAGGCGGACAGTGGAGACGGATACCCCCATTCAGAACGACCCGGTGACGCAGGCATCGGAGGTTGATCCGAATAGGTCGAAACACGTCAGCTGACCTCGGTTAAACGACGGTCAGACGGTAGTTCGGTTAACAAGAGTCTCTGTCAGCAGACTGGAAACTGTGAGAGTTAGGGTTAGCATGCAGGAAGTCAGTGAAGTGTAAGTACTGTTGCAGACATAAGTGTGTGAACGCTGCCAACCAAAGATTAATTTCAAACAGCAGCGGTCTCATACAGTATAAATGGGTCACATGCGAGCTAAATTATAATTCAATAGACCTGTGTCATATGCGTGTCTGCTGTAAGAAACATGTTTGAGACAGACGGAGCTTTGATAAGTCAAAAGAAAGAGAAGGTGTTTTATCAGTATGTCCCATTTCATCTAATATCATATTATCATCAGACACTACGGGCAGTTTGACTTTTTACCAACCCTTTCTGTTTTAGACCCAAAAAAAAGCATTCAGATCATTTTTTCTTTCTCCCAGTGTGACACGCAAAGAAAACAAATCTATATGAAAAAGCAAAATACACCAATTTTCACCAAATAGTTTAATTAATCGTGGAAGCCCCGGGATCATCTCTTACTTAAACAGTTACTTCGCCACAGATGAAAGGAGCACAACTCTTCCCTGTGACCACAGAACATGTTCCCAAAAGCAAAACTTTAATTAGACTCATCTGTGATTAGCGTGCCCCCTCGGCCATGTAAAAATAGTACTTTTGTAATGTGATTATAGGCTCGCAGTATGGTAGACACAGGATTCAGCATCACTTCTCAAAGAACTACATCTTTGCATACGTAAGCCGTTTAACTCTGAATGCTTATATCAAGTGCAGATAAGTAACAAAATTAGGCTTCAGCTTGAACATATTTGTTTAATTTTTTTTTTTTTAAATGAATTTGACTATACAGCAGTTCAGGAGACATGTAGAATATCATGTCATCTGTTCTGCAGAGAGCTGAAGGAGGAAAAAGCCACAAGGATGTGGTCTTGCTTTGCAGTTTCCCTTATTTTCTTTTCCTGTAAGTGTCTTAACAGTGTTTCATATTTTGCGGTGACAATCATATTTGTGAAAATCTCTGAAGATTTGAGACCGGGTTAGACTCTGATCATAAAAGATTAAAACATCAACTTCTCTGCAACAGTTAAAATGACAGTAAGTGTTGTAGTCCGCATCAAGCCTCAGAATTAAAACATCATTTTTCCCTCTCGCTGTGCTCATGATCACATTTCATTGAAAAATCCTGAGACCCTTGCTTGAAGATAATATTAAGTCTCGTTTCCACCAAAGGTTCTAGGTACATTGGACCCAGAGGATCTAATCTCAGGGACATGACTTTAAAGTCCCTGTAGTACAGTCCAGGTTGTGCTTTCACCACATCTGAAGAACTAGCTAGATCATGCAAATTAGCCCCATGAGGAACGCATTTAGAGATGCAGTATTAACACATGAGGAAACAACAACACAGATTTATCCTGTTCTTTGTATTTATCGCTGCATGAGTTGATGTAATGAATGAATGAAAAGGAGGAAAATAAAACAAACTAAGAGCGTCTGTCTCCACATTAAATCATCTTTTGAGTGTTTGACGGTTATTTATTTTCTGCTTTAGAACATAACCACCATGAAGCCATCAGGAAATTAACATTTTATTTCTCTCATTCACTGCTTTGTTTTCACTACCACCGCTCCCTGTATTCGCTTGACCACCGCTGCTCTCTCTCTCTTTCTCATGCTCACAGCTGGCTCGCACTATCTCTTTCTCTTTTTGTCTCGTCTTTTTTAAAATGACTCAGGAATCTGACGGGAAAGCCTAAGTTTGCTTTTTACATCATCAATTGAAGAGAAATATCCTCCCCTCGTCCTACATTTGTATCAGAGTACTTCCTTATTTTATGAATGAAGCGTTACACAAGTTGAAGCAGCCACACTGAGTGTGTTGAACCAATGAGCGACGGTCATCCCTGCACACACCCACCCCCCCAAAGTTCCTGTATTTTTGGAAAGTACTACCCCCCGAGCAGGGACTTTTTTTGGGGGTAAAACAATCTCCCTGGAACTTAATTTAGACCTGGGTCCCTCCAGTGGAAACACAGGTCGAGGAACTGAGTTCCTCAAAGGTTCTTAGTCCCCGGGGAAAGTTCCTGCAGTCCAAACGTGGGTTAAGATTTGTCTGTGTGTGTCCTCCTGATGAAAGGTCTTTCCCTGCATTGTTGCACAAATGGATCCCTCAGAGTTTTCCGTGTCATTTTAAGGCTTTTGCTTTTCAAGTAGAGCACTTCTCTGCACTTATTCAGAGCATAAAGATGCAAATCACAATCTCCTTTGAATATCCTTTGAATCCTTAATACCTCTCTAAATTGTTCCTTAAACAATAAGGAAACTTGGCTGCTGCAGATGCTCAAGTTCTGTTTTCCAGTGATGTGTTAGTGTTAGTTGTTAGTTGTTCCCATCGTTGTGCAGTTGGTCTGTTGCTCTCTTTCCACCACCACTCTCTTCATCTATGAAATCCAGTGTTTGTTGAGTCTGGTAATGGGATTATGTAGTGTTGTCCTAGCTTTTAATGTTGTCAGACAAATCTTCAGCTTCTTTGTGAGAAATTATGCCTATTTTGTTTTAAGAGGAGAGGCAGTTGAGAGGGTTAAGTCAGACGCAGGAAGTTGCTAAATGTGATACATTATGAAACCTTGGAAATGGAAGGAAAACCATTTAGAGACGTGCTGTACATGACAAAGTGACAAAGCAAAAGAAGAGTAACCTGTTACTCATCACAACTGTAGCTGTAAAGCTTATTTTATTGTCTGCTCTTCTCTCCTCATAAAGTTCCTTTATGGAAGAGTCAAAGGACCATATCACTGTTTTTGACATATTCTTTTATTAGTGCTGACCATTTTTTATGGCATACCAGAGTGATTTAGACTTTTCCAAATGTACTCCTGCCTTCACAGCTATTGGTTTCCATTCATACCGGTGCTGTGTGGAAATAAACGGCTCATCCACAGTTGTGGACATCATGTCTACCTTTTTATTTATGATAAATCTATCTGACTGCTGCGTGATAATTCAGTGGAGACTTTTTTTTTTTTTAAAGCAAACTGCACTGAAAATCGTTTGACCACGTGACTGTGGGTTCAAGTCTCTGCTAGCCGATTTTCATATCTTTGTGTGAATGGAAATGTAAACCACAGCAGATTGAGTTATACAATGGTCAGCAGTGATATCAAGGATACGCGATTTGTAGAAGAACATGCAAAAAACACTGTTATGGATATTTAAATTTCTATTTACCTCCTAACTAAGCTTTTATTTTAACTCACCGCACCATCCTAAATGCAGGTATTACTCATAGCAGGACGCTTTGTCTTCTCCATGTATGGTCAAACCTCCAGCTGCTCTACTTATCACCGCATCACTTGATTATGAAGTTGGTTAGAGAGGCACTTAGTCCATTGCCTCTTGTAGTGTAATTAGCTTGTCTGAGTCAGAAAACGTCTCTCATTTTAGCACTTTCTGATTTTCTTTCAAAGGAATGTTTTTTATGATTATGCGGTTAAACATGCTCGTGCTCCGTTCAAAGACCGACTCCGCTTGCTTCTATTCAATGTTGAAAATCAGAGTATTAAATATAGTATGTGTGTAAAAAAAGCGAGAAATGGGTCGTTAACTTAGTAACTCAAGGGAGTGTTTCATTAAAACAGACAGGAAATGAGACTTCTTCATACACATCATCAAACGCTGATCACAGCTATGTCGAATTTCCAAAACGTCGACACAATCTAAGTGACTGGTTTTGCGGTGGAGAATTTGATATTGTCACAAAGGAAGAGACTTACAGTAAAAATGTAAAATGTTGCATTGTTAGCCTTACATTACACTGACCATAGAGGGGCTAATATTCCCTGTGTGCTGAGATAAAATAAAAAAAAATAAAAAATCAGCCTACAGAGAATGAATAATTAACCAGGGTTGTGCTGACACCCAGTTAAACCAGCCATTTAGCAACAAGGTCAAGACATCTAAAGAGGCAGCACCCTCGGAGCAAGACAGAGTTGTGGTCTCAGACTTTGGGCCCAAGGAGACAGAATAGTGGATAAGAAATCTCTGTGTGATTAGAGATGGTTTGAGTTTATTTGTTTTAGCTTTTTAATAAGTAAGATACATAAAAAGGACATGACAATTGTGTAATTGTGGAGAAGGAGGGAGACTGACTGTGTGACGTGCCTGAACCTAATATTCCACTTCGGCCTTGCCCCGGGCCTCTTGTCTGTCCTGTCTGTTGGTGTTTGTGTCATGTACTCCGTATACAAGTACAAATGCATCGTGCGGAAGTAACCTCTCAATTTGACTTCCCTTTACTCTGCGTTTTGATGGAACTAGCTGCCTAAATGGTAACTTCACCAGGCCACTTAATGTTGTGAAGGCCTTATGAGGATGTGTAAAAAAAAAAAAAAAAAAAAAAAAAAAAGACAGAGAAGCTAAGTCAGCATGTTCAGTGGGAAGGTGCAATGATGATGTGAAAGGAACATGTTGTACACAGACAAACACACATGTACCACTGTATGTTTTATCTGATACATTACATTTTTTTTACATTTAACCTTAAATTTAACACTTCCTACTAACTTTTCCCTAAATCTCAATACATTATTTTAATAAACATAACCTCAAAATGACCCACTTTCAAATGAAACACCAAACAAAGTGTTATGAGTCAGAGAAAGTTCAAAGTTAGTAGGATTCAACCTCTGGGAACCATAAATGTCTGCACAATCGTTGAGATATTGAAGTCTAGATCGGACAGATCTTAGAGCTGCATGCAAGGCTTCAACTTTCACCAGACCACACAGTGATCAAGCCTGTGTGCGCGCACAGAGACTCACTCACTGTAACATGCAGAAACATTGGCAAAATCGAATTTCACACTTCCTCCTTACTATGCGAGAAAGCCCCGCTCTCGTACCGGTTCCCAAGAATCAGTGTTACTTGTCTCAGTGTCAGAGAGTGACTCAGTACAGAGCTGCCAACCCACTAGAAGTTGTGTCATTTCATTTTAAATTCATTCACGGACATAACGATAATACATAGTAGTAGTTACAGCCGGGAATAATAGGAGCAGGAAATATATTTAGAAATCATGGCTGCAATACTTCAGTCTGGTGTCACATGTCTACGCTGAACGGTAGTGGCACAAATTAGGGCCACACGTTTCACATTCACTTCGTCTCACTGGCTGGCTTTTGCAGCTGTGACACTGGCAGTTGGTAATCTTTTCTCAACATCTTTTTTTTTTTTTTTACCCTGCCTGTACATTATCTCAACTGTTGGCTCATAAAAATGTCAGGAAAATGACATAACAAACCTGGATGTGGATGATATCATCAGGTAAATAAGCCACAGTGATGTCACCTTGACTCATCATCGGTTCAAAGAGGGCCTCAGCGGGGGCGGCGAACGCACCTGCTGTCATGAGATATATTTGGCAAATGAGAAAATCTTGAGATGACAATTAATCGAGTGATGTTTAGGGCGTTGTCTGGATCTGTTAGTTTTGCTTCAGCTAACCCACACATGTTTGAAAGATTGTCACACATTCACCCTGTTTCCCACATAATGTCATGTGACTGCCTGGGCTGTTGTAGGTGTTGATTTCTTGTACAGTCGGAGAAGGGAAGGCGTTTTCTGACTCATCCCGTCTCTCTGTGTTCCAGGTACAAGCGAGTCTTCTCAGTGGGAACCCATGGCATTACCACTTACAACCCTACCACGCTAGAAGTAACAAATCAGGTCAGTATGTACGCAGCCTGTTACGGATGGACGTTAAGTCCTGTGTCATTCAGGAAACTCCTCTATACTGCAGCTATCAGCGCCTCACAGGTCCTTGTGGGATGTGCTGTTCTTGGCTCCATGTGACTATTGAAAATCCATTTGAAGCGCATTGCACTTTTACTGAAAGCCAATGCTTTTAACTTCTTGTGCTTTCAGCACTGCAGTGAACATACAACACTTAACACTGAATACAACATGAAACATGTCATAATCCTGTGTGGTTAATAAGTGAAAATAGCCTCATGGTTACTTTTAAAGGAATAACTACACCGATTGCTGTTTTATGTTTGTATGTATATGTTTTTTTTATGTTTTAAATGCTTGTGTGTGACAATAACAATATATTTATCTTTGTGTTGCTAGTGGCCTTATGGGGACATTTGTGGTATCGGTCCGGTAGGAAAAGGTCAGGGAACAGAGTTCAGCCTCACATTCCGCAAAGGCAGCGGCAAGAAGTCGGAAACGCTCAAGTTCTCAACAGAGCATCGGACAGAGCTGCTCACAGAAGCACTGGTGAGGAGGAACAGTCACAGCTGCAACGCTTCACAGTGATTAAACAGACCTCGTGCACATTTTTATTAACAGGGTCTCGGATCCTGTTGGATAGATGCAGCTTATTCGTGTTTTCTAGTTGAGTCATGACTGCAGATTTTGCTGTGTTGTTTTAAAAAAAAAATCACTGCAAAGTCACCTAATGTACAAAACACTGAGAGCTGGGAACACAGTGTTTGCAAATCACAGGCCTTTAGACTGTATGTAGGTGTTTACCACAAATGTGAATCAGCAGATAGTGTGTTATTGTGAAGAAATAAACTCATTTTGATGTGTTTCGAAACTGCAATCAGGACGGGTATTTCCCCATTGAACCAATTAAACGTACTCGTAATCATGCAATGAAGACATTGCATCATAACTGTTACACAGTGATGGTTTAACAGCTGACTCTTTTGTTTGTCTCTCTCAGAGATTCAGAACAGAGTTTTCAGAGGGAAAGATAACTGGCAGGGTAAGTACTGAGACCTATAAAGATATGAATTGGGGGGGGGGTGCAAATTACTAATTTAAATAAACAGTATATTTGCCACTGTGACACCAAAATGAATGGCTCACAACACGTACGCCCACATCTGCAGCGTTACAACTGCTACAAGCACCACTGGAGTGACACGCGGAAGTCCGTGAGTTTAGAGGTGACTCCGGGCGGCATCGACCAGATCGACCCTCACACCAACCGGGTGGTTTGTTCCTATGACTACCGCAACATCGAGGGCTTCGTGGAGCTCTCTGATTACCAGGGAGGATTCTGCATCCTTTATGGCGGCTTCAGCAGGCTCGTATGTATTCGCAGAGTTGAAGCGTGTCTGTTATGTGTTGTAGTAAAAAAAGATTTATTTAGATTTATTTTCCCCCCTCTCTCTCTCTCGTTGCTTCTCTTCTTTCTCTCAGCATCTGTTTGCCTCCGAGCACCGGGATGATATCATCCGCTGCGCCATCGAGCATGCTGGGAACTTCATCGGCATTATGCTACGACTGAGGAAGGAGGCCCTGACCTTCGAGGATTTTGTGACGGGCAGGTTGGGGAAGTACAGCTCAGACGAGAGCATCACTTCGCTGGCTGAGTTCGTGGTGCAGAAGATCACCCCTCGCCACCCGGTCAGAGCCTCTCGTTATTCTTCTCAGTGACCCACTCTTAACGAATTTCTTTGTATGATAATGACACTCTATTTTCAACAGCGAGGCAACATCAGATTTCATTTAATGTCATCAGCACATCCATGGATCCTTAAAAAAACATAAATATTGATGATGTTTTTTAATAGTTATTAGAAAATCATAGCTCACTGGCACTTACAGTATAGTAATACAGAAGCTAATGCTTCGCTATTCATATTTTACTATTAATATGGTGATACTAAATGTACCTTATGTTATTTCCTTTGATATTTTTTTCTTTAACAATATATTTGTGGTTACAGAATAATCATTAGTGGTGTGAAATTGTCTCAAATACACTTAATTTTAATGTTTACATGTATTATATTATTATTAAATTGTCAGACTGAGGTGCTCACTCTTATCTGGTGTTCAAAAGGAAAATGTGTGTGAAAAAGTATGTGGATCCTTTGTGTAATCAATGATTGGTGACACCCCGTACTGTGATGAATTGGATGGTAATTACTTACTTAATATTTCATCTGCAGTCATTAACAGTGTCTAGGAAATCTAAAATAGCCAGAATCATGCAGTATCCACAGTTTCATCGCCTACCTCTGCTCCCACAGTGTATATATTATTTTTATATTTATTTCAGCTTATGGTCTTACGAGTCATTTGTCAGTATTATCATTGATCTTTATGCTTCGTCTTGCTCTCTTCCAGGAACCTGTTAAGCGTATCCTGGCCCTGACGGAGACATGTCTGGTGGAGAGAGACCCGGCTTCATACAACATAGTCACCATCAAACCCTTCGGAGAGGTGAGCTTCATCATTAAACTTACATCCAGTCATGAAAATTTCAGACTGAAACATTTTTTTTACTTAAAAACCATTTGGACTATTCTGTCTTTGTTTCATTATGTATGAACTGCATAACGTCACGTTAACAGGTTGAACAGAAACACCTGCGTCTGTGTGATATGAATGAACTCCCCCCCCCCCCCCCCCCCCGCTTTTCTCACTCTTGTCCTCTTGTCTCATCCCCCTTCAGGTATTTGCTCTCATCTGTGACGTAGACAACCCTCAGGTGTTTACAGTTGAATTCATCAAAGGCCAAATCAGGAAGTTCTCCTCCACAGAAAGGTACACAGACATAACGTGTACACCCTTCTTTATGTACAAGCCCTGTTGGTTTGGTCAACATTCGGCTATATTTTTGGCATCACTCATTTGCATTGTTTTTCTGTGCTGTTTACCTCATTTACAAGATGAGTAATTTGCTTTCGTGCATGTGTGTCCGCTGCATAGCCTTGACTCTTTCCTGTTTTTGTGCACTCTCTTCTACCACCGATCATTTGTAATGTATTTAGCTGAGTCTGTTTGTTTATGTGCGTCCGTAGGGACTCTCTGTTAGCCAGCCTGCTCGATGGAGTCCGTGCGTCAGGCAACAGGGACGTTTGTGTCAAGATGGCCCCCACGCAGCGAGGGCAAAGATGGGGCCTACTGAGCATGCCCGTGGATGAGGAGGTGGAGAGTCTGCATCTCAAATTCCTTGCAGCACCTCCCAGTGAGTCAAAGTCCTTGATCTCATGAGATTCATTATGTTTTACTGGATTTTTATATCATGTGTTCAAATTGTCTCAGATTTATATTTTATTTTTTTTATTTTGATGGACAGTGGTATCCACTTTGTGTTTTTTAGCCACTCTAGTTGTATGGCTGTAGGGATGACAATGTCACCAACTGTCATTAGATGGGTTGCTATGAAATGTTGTGCAGACATTCATGGTCCCCAGAGGATTAACTTTCAGACTTTGGTGATCCTCTGACTTTTCATTCAGCATCAATATCGAGTCAAAATTTCAGTTTGTTCTTTTTTTTTATGTCTAAATACCTGCAGAACAAATGACTTTCCCTTCAGCTGTACTTTGTGATGCAAATGTTAGCATGCTAACCTGCTAAACTAAGTTGGTAAACACAGAAATCATTATACCTGCTAAACATCAGCATGTAAGCATGGTTAGTGTGAGCATTTGCTGCACGTTGAGCACAGCTGAGCCCCAGTTTGTCCCTTTCCTGTATTACATATGACTTTGAAACAAACCTGTAATCCAAAACCCTGAAGGTCGTTCACCATTTAACACTGATCTGAAGATATTTCCAGAATCCTCAAAAACACCTCTAATCATCACAATACAAAAAATATAATATACTGTATGAGGTAAAAACATCTTTTAACCCATTTCTCAAGTTGCAGCTTTATTTCCTCATCTAGGTAGCCAGAAAATCAATCAAATGAAACATCAATATATAGCAACATAACTGATAATAAGATTTTGAATCGTATATTGGACAAGGAGACATGTCATTTCCAGCTACCATCTTTGCTTAGATTAGGGACAAAGAGGTGCAACCCTGGTATAAAGGCTTTTTTGTTGTGAAGTGGATGGTTAGAAGAGTCTTTAAGGGTTCTGGAAATGCCTCCAGAACAGCGGCAAGTGTTATTAAATGACCTTCTGGATTGTTTTAAGATCTCCAGATATATATTTTCTGTATCTCTGTGAAACGACTGTAATGTTAAAACATGAGAGGCTCATCTGGGGCTTTGCTCTACCTAAGTACAGCCTCAAAGAGCCACTAGGGTGACTGTAAACTCTTGAGTATTGTTAAGATTTTGAGGTTTTGTCTCATTTTTTTCATTCTTTCTTCCTTTGCTTAGATGGAAACTTTGCAGACGCAGTGTTCCGATTCAACGCTAACATATCCTACAGCGGAGTGCTTCATGCAGTAACCCAAGATGTGAGTGTGTTCAATCCTTATGTGACTTGTGTCTGTCCGTCTGCCCAAGCAGTACTCATACTCATTTCCCCCCGTCTTTATCCCTCTCTGCTTCTCCTTTTTTCTTTCTCTTCAGGGTCTTTTCTCTGAGAACAAAGAGAAGCTCATCAACAATGCGATCCTGGCTCTTTTATCCCAGGAGGCCGAGCTGCCTGCTCTCAACGCTGAGCTGGAGAGCCATTTCCAGGCCATCCGGCGCTTGGTGGCCTCCAAGGCTGGCTTCCAGGCTTTCACCCAGCTGCCTAAGTAAGAACGCTGCACATGTGTCACTCTACAGTAACCTCCCTACTTGTATTTCTATAAAGTACACTTTTGTTGAGCTGCTGGTAACAGGCATGCTCTGTCATTCCAAGGTCTGGTCAAGGGTCTGGACTCACAGATGGAACGTAAATATGAATCCATACATCTCAGTCTGCCCTTTGTCTGTCTCTATTTCTTATCCTATCGGTCTTTTCCAGAGTCTGTCTTAGCTGGCTGTCGATCTACCCTCTCTTCTTTTATCTGCGTTCTGCTTTCATCTCAGGCTTTGAGACAGGCACTTCAGAAGGGAGGTTATGTCACTTCACTCTGTTCAGTCGAGCTGTCTGCCTCGATTTGTCTTGACCCTCCACTCTCGCCATTTCATCCTCCGTTTTTTTTTTTTTTTTTTTTTTTTTTTTTTGAGCCTCCATCTCTCTCCCACTATCTGCTTTGCTCATTCTGTTCTTTACATTCCTGAATATCTCATATATTCGAGAGCCTTACGGTCTTTCCGGGTCACTGAGATGTATGAGAGGAACTGTATTTACTGTTTATTCTTTGTTCCTGTGCAGTTGCCAATGAGCCACAATTGGTTTTCCTGAAAGATTCATTGCTGGAGTAGTTTGGTGTTTCCCCTCACACAACCACAAGACACAGATCACTATAAATACACACATATTTTTTGCTTTAAGAGAAAACTTCTTTTATGATGTTCGCTTCAGAGTTCAATTAAAGATGTGACAGTTGGTGAGGGAAAGAAACGACAAACCACTTTTGAAGCAATAAATTTTTTGCTTATCCAACCCCAGACCTCTTTAAATATTACAGTATTTGTATGGTTTATATGCTGTTGTAGTTTTGTTTAGCGTTTAAGGGTGTCGGTAAATCTGTGAACGTAATGTTTGTGTGTTCCAGGTTCCGGGAAAAGTTGGGAGTAAAGACGGTAAAAGCTTTAAAAAGGAACAACAACGGTGTGACACATGCTGCTATAGACATGCTCTGCGCCCTTATGTGTGTAAGTACCACCTAAATATCAACCCTATATATACACATACAAATACGCAACAACTCCATCGATCTATGTGCTTCTTGCTGTTTGGCTGAGACTTTCTCTTTCATCTTTCCCTCCAGCCGATGCACGACGACTATGACCTGAGGCAGGAGCAGCTGAACAAGGCCTCTCTGCTGTCCTCTAAGAAGTTCCTGGAAAACCTCCTTGAAAAATTCATCACTAATGTGGTACATTTCTTTTTATTTTCAACAAGCTCAGGATAAAAACTTCAAAAGTATTTTCAATTTCCCAAATCTTATCTCACATTCTCTTTTTTTGTTTTTTTCCCAGGACCATGGAACAGGAGCTTTGGTTATCAGCTCCTTGTTGGACTTCTTAACGTTTGCCCTCTGCGCCCCCTACAGTGAAACCACTGAGGGCCAGCAGTTTGACATGCTGCTTGAGATGGTCGCCTCCAACGGACGCACACTGTTCAAACTCTTCCAGGTGGGGCAGCTAAGGAGCTAAAGGCTTTTTTTTTTTTTTTAACTTAACATTGTTTTGATGAACCCTTTCAGCTCTAATGATGATAGTAATGTGATTATCCTTACCTCTAGCATCCCTCTATGGCGATCGTTAAGGGAGCTGGTCTGGTGATGAAGGCCATCATTGAGGTAAGCCTTTCTGTGGGTTTGGTGCTCTACAATGTTGTGAATGTTTATTTAATTTAATGATAATTGTATGATCATGAGGGCTCGAGGTTTACTGTGATAAGCAACTCCTGTTTGTTCATGTTTAGGAGGGAGACAAGGAAATAGCCACTAAGATGCAAGAACTGGCTTTGAGTGAGGGGGCTCTTCCCAGACATCTGCACACGTCTTTGTTCACCATCAGCGCCGACCAGAGGATGCTGACCAACAGGTAGCTGCCAACTCACTAATACTCTTACCTACGTAGCAATCAAACTTTATTTGTATAGTATCTTTCATACTGGTTACATTATGTGTATTAATTTTTGTGCAGATCAACTGTGTTTGTACTTTGATAAATGACAAGTAAGAAAAAATGGCTCAAAAACGTGCGTCTGTTGTTTGTTCATTAGACAACTGAGTCGCCATCTGGTGGGTCTGTGGACAGCAGAGAACCCTGTTGCCATGAACCTCCTGAAGAGAATACTGGTAAGTCTCCAAATCAGCCCAGTTCTGACTTTTAAACAAATATCTGATGCCTGTCCAGTAGTCATGGTAGAAGCTATTAGTATTAACAATAGCAATAGAGGCAAAGTATTCCAGGACATAAGCCAATGTTTTTGTCTGGCAGCTGAGCAACCCTGTTTAAATCCTTACCCATTTCACTTTGCTTTGTTCTTTCACCTTGATCTTAGCCAACAGGCCTGCTGGCTTACCTGGACAGTCCTGACCCAGTCCCGGAGAAAGACGTGGACAGGATGCACGTCCGAGACAACTTGAAAATTGCCACGGTATCTGCACAAACGCATCTCAACTGTAGATTTTTGCAGAATGAACAAAAAGCACGATAAGTCATTTGGCATCTTTTAAATGTAATTGTTGTTTTATCTTTCTTTCCTGTAGGACCAGCTCAACCGAAACAAGGTGCCTGAGTGGCAGCGGATAGCAGGCAAAGCAGCCAAAGAGGTGGAGAAGTTTGCCAAGGAGAAGGCGGATGTAGTACTGATGCACTGGAGAGATAAGATGGGCATAGCCCAGAAGGAGGTGAGGATTTCTTTCCCTTTGCAAAGGAACTAAAAGGGCTGATTTATTTGTTATCTATCACACAAGCTTACTGCTACCGCTGCTCACTTTGTCTGCTCAGGTGTCTCTAACAGTTGCTCCTCCTGCTGATGCTGAACAGTACTGCAGAATCCAGAAGCAAACTTATTAACATACTTTTCCATTGCTGCAGCTATTTTGCATGGGGAGCAGTGCCAGCTTGTGACAGCTGTGAGGCTGCCTGACCTTGGGGAAGCAGTTTATGTCCAGATAAAAATCACATTTTAAAAATCACTTTTTTTTTTTCAAGATACACGCCTCGCTGTTTGAATCGCTTGCACACTTGTTCATAAATGACTAACACATTTTTTTCTTCAGCTATGACAGATATTTTTCATCACAGGTGTATTTTTGCTGTGCACCAGAGGCCATCATTGGTGTTGAATGTGACCATAATGTTGTATAAATTTGAAGGTCTTTTTATTAGGATGCAAATGTGATGACATGTCGGAACTAAATGTCACGTGTGCATGTAGTAAATGTGATTGAGACTCAGCCTGTGCAGGCGGGTTGAAGTTGGCAACAGCAGGACTGTTGACCAAAACTTTTGGTCACTGCTGCCTTCTCTCTGGCTTTTTAACAAAACACAAATCAAATCTACTTTCAAAAAAGCTATAATGTAACCTCAAAAGTAACCAGTCTTCCCTTTCTGTTACTCTGGCTACACTGGTATTGAATTGAATGACTCAAAATGGCTTAAGATGATCAATTACATGTGTCTGATTGGCTTGCTTTCACTGAATGTTACCAAATCACAGCCATCATTTCATGTCTTTACCACAAGCTGCATGTATACTTGTTTGTTACCAATTTGTTAGCAATAGATAGACAGTGGATACTCAGCTAATAAATCTGATGGATTTAGTGTTAGTTTTGTATGTCAACCTCTTTTTATTAGTACTCGAGTGACCTGTTACCCTTTTTTTTTTGAGATTCATCTTTGTTTGATCGGAGGAACAATAATCTCTCTGTGTTGTCTCTGCCCCACCCTCCCCTTGTCTTGTGTGGTTTCTCTGCTGTCAAACAATGCAGCAGGACAGAAATAACCTGGTAAGTAGGACTGACCAATGGGATCCACGTTCTCTACATATTCTCTCTTTTCAACAAACTATTTTTCCATCTTCATGTGATACGTTGGGTGTGTTTTTTAATTCAGCCAGGCAATGACCTAACAGGAGCTTTTAGGACGGAATGAACTGGGTGAAATGGAAAACAGTTCCTTACAAAATAGCAAAACAATATTCATCAATGTTATACAATTAGATCATAAAAGATTCTCTTCTTGTCCTGCTGATAATAGACAGGATGTCTACAGTGACGTACTGTCTATATATTATTCAGTTGCTTAACGATGCTATCTGCAGCATTTTGTCATCAATAAATAATGACCAATTTAAGTTTGAGACATAAGTTCAGTTTAATTACTATAAACAGAAGTACATTTGCCAGGTGACCTGTGCTGGCCTCTTCAATGGTATTTTACATTACTTACCAGCATGTTTGATTATGCAGGAAATTGCAGCATCACTTTATGACACCAAAGAGAAAAATGTTTCTTTCTAGTGGTATAACATACTGAACTTTAAAGGTTGTAAATGCTGTGTAGCCACATCCTCTTTGCAACAGGAATCAACAGATTCATGAGAATATGTGATTGTAATTCTGAGAAGCATTTCGGTATTTTAAGTGCACACTTGGGGGAAAGGCCTGTTATCGTCTAGCGAGGATTACAGAACGCATCCAATTTTGGGATCCCATTTTGGTTTTTGTGTTTTCATAACCTTGTTTTCTATGTGGGTGCTATGACGACATGTGTTTTTTTTTTGTTTGTTTCTTTGTTCTAATATTCTTCTTAATTTCTCCATTGTCAATTGTTGTTACCTTGTTTTTTTTTTTTTACATACTGGTGCCATTCATTTCAATTTTGGTGTTGTTGTTGTTGTTTGTGTAAACTGTTGGTCATGTTGTCGCCATTTTGTCTTCACAACTCTCTTCATACCATAAGCTGAAAACGGACAAATGTTGGAAGCTGTGCATTATGATAGTTTTTCATAGTTTTGTGTCTTTCATTTGATTTCAGAACCCGAATCAAAAGCCTGTCATCCTGAGAAAGAGACGGCAAAGGATAAAGATTGAATCCAACTGGGAGCTTTTCTACTACAGGTACCACAACCTCATTCTAGCTTTTTTGACCCATTAACTAACCGAGTCAGCTCCAAGTTTTTGGGAATTTGGAATCACTAACCAAGAAACCACAATGCTAGTTTAGAGTTATTTAGCTGTATTTTAGGGACACTATGACAGGATGGTACATTCTGTTGTTTTGATGGACAAAAATGAATAAAGCCTTTGACTGTTAGGTCACGTACTCCACCACTTTTTTCATTCTGCCATCCTCATCTGTTTTTCTCTCTTCTCAAGATTCCAGCTCGACCACGCACGGTCCAACCTCATCTGGAACCTGAAGACGAGGGAGGAGCTGCGGGACGCGCTGGAGGGCGAGATGCGTGCCTTCGGCGTGGATCGCGAGCTCGGCAATGCCACCGTCATCTCCTGGAACCACCAGGAGTTTGAGGTTTGTGTTCAGCTAGAATTTGTTGAAAAAAAATGTGTGATACAACAATCAAACGGCTTGTTAGGCTTTATATAGGCAGTATATTGTAAATTGGTGTGAAGAATGGAGGATTGGATGGATTCTAAAACTGTGAAATATACTCTGCCTCTATATGTTTGCAGGTGAAATATGAGTGCCTTTCAGATGAGATAAAGATAGGAGATTATTACCTGCGTCTGCTGCTGGAGGAGGATGAAAACGAAGAGTCGAGCGTCATCAAGAGATCGTAAGACTACAGTACAACAAACCAAACCGACTGTACTGATAGTATTAATTCAGCTCTGGATCCTAAAAGATGTTTTTTTGCTTCTCCTTTCCGCTCATTTAGATATGAGTTCTTCAATGAGCTCTACCATCGCTTTCTGCTTACACCCAAAGTCACAATGAAGTGCCTGTGCCTGCAGGCGCTAACAATAGTCTACGGGAAATGTTTCGAGGAGATCGGCACCTTCACAGACACGAAATACATCGTGGGCATGTTGGACCGAGTGAGTACAAACAAAATGTCATTACAAGTGTTCATATGGTTAAGACATTAACACCGGCTTGTTATTTTGGCTGTATTTTACCAACCTGGAAATGCATTTCTGTGGTTACAGTGTACAGACAAACTGGAGAGAGACAGGCTCATCCTCTTCCTCAACAAACTGATTCTCAACAAGGTAAGCTAATCAAAGCATCTGTGTCTCTTGGAGTTGCATGTTCATGTCTCACGCTTCTTTCTCTTGTTAAATAATCATTGCTCTGCAGAAAAATGTGAAGGAGGTGATGGACTCGAATGGAGTGCGTATCTTGGTGGACCTGCTCACCTTGGCCCATCTGCATACCAGCAGAGCCACTGTGCCGCTACAGGTAAACCCATGGCTGTAGCTTTAGTTTTATATAAACATATATCTCGAATGTCACATTTCAGATGCAACAGCTATTTGTATACATTTCCATTCCCTGCACCCATATTTTACACCTCTTTTTTTTTTAAAGAAAGAGTAAATATACCCCTAGATGTTTTAATTCTCTGATGAGAATGAATTTAACATTGACCCATGTGTTCAAATCTTAAACTCTGGGTCTGCATGTAATTAATCTGTCTACAGTGTCAAATAAAGGTCTTCTTAAATCCCACAGAGCAACGTGTTGGAAGCATCACCAGACATGAAGAGGGAGAGTGAGAAGGAGTGGTACTTCGGTAACGCAGACAAGGAAAGAAGAGGACCTTTCAGTTTCGAGGAGGTATGTGATCTTCTTGAAATGTCCAGCACCAGCAAAACTCCACTTTTCACTGTAAAATCAATTTGAAAATAAAGTTAAATGTAATTCCTGCAAACAACAATTTATCAAAATGGAATAAAGAGGAAATAATGATGCCTTTCTAACGTAATCATTTGCTGGATAGTTTAATAAACATCTTGTTTGTACATATAGTTTTGATTTTCAGTGCATTATCCCAGTCATTGCAGTATTTTTTGTGTGTTTTTATTCAATTATTTAACCTTAATTGTATTTTTATTTTTCCCTCTCTAGATGCAGGAGTTTTGGAGCACGGGTGTCCTGACAGCGAAGACACGCTGCTGGGCTCAGGGGATGGACGGCTGGCGCCCCCTGCAGGCCATTCCCCAGCTCAAATGGTGCCTCTTGGCCACAGGACAGGCGGTGATGAATGAGTCCGACCTGGCTACACTAATCCTCAACATGCTCATCACCATGTGCTCCTACTACCCCAGCAGGTGGGGGACCACACAAAACGTCTCTGTGGCAGCACGTGTGCAGCTTTCTTTTATGTATTAGTGTAATATTCTTTCTCCGTCAAAACAATCTAATATGTGTTGTCATTTTGCTTAGATCACAAAGCCATTAGACCTTCATTGTAAGATACGTTCTTATCCTCTTATTTCCCAGGGATCAAGATAATTCCATTATCCGTCCTTTGCCTAAGATCAAGAGGATGATCAGTGACAGCGCTTGCCTCCCTCACATTGTCCAGGTATTGCACAGTTTGACTCTGATTTGATTGTCTTTAAATTTTTGCCATAGCAGCTTCGGTTGATTGTTTAATTAAATAAAATTATGTTTTGATTGGCTCCCCTTTATCTGCATTGTCCTCTCTCCAGCTGCTGTTGACCTTTGACCCCATCCTGGTGGAAAAGGTAGCCAATGTCATGTACCTGGTGATGCAGGACAACCCTAATCTGCAGCGCCTCTACTTAACAGGGGTCTTCTTCTTCATCATGATGTACACGGGCTCCAATGTGCTTCCCGTAGCGAGGTGAAAACACACCACAAGCAAATGACACATGAATAATTTGTATAAACATGCCAAAGTTATCAGCAGAAACCCACATTTTATTTAGTTTTATCTTGGCTTTTACACATTGGCACAAGTAAGGGTTCAAGTAGCGTGTGTGTGTTTGTGTACTGTTAATATTGACCTCTGTGACAACCCTGCAGGTTCCTGAAGTACACTCACCTGAAGCAAGCCTTCAAATCAGAGGAGGTAAAGTTGGTTTAGTTTAGATGCAGATTTCTACCATAAAGATTACATTTGGTTAAGAATCCTATGTTCTTTTTAAAAATGACATTTGATTGTTGTGCTCTGTGTCAAAGGGTCAGGACATAGTGCAGCGTAGTGTTCTGGGACCAGTGCTACCTGAAGCCATGGTGTGTTATCTGGAGAACTACGAGGCTGAGCGCTTCTCTGAGATATTCCTCGGAGAATTTGACACACCTGAGGCCATTTGGAGCAGCGAGATGAGGTAGGAAGTCATTTCTTTCATGACTTATTAGTCTGCTTTAAAAGGCAAAGTAGAGATATTTTGCAGTGAGAAGGGCAGCAATGAAAGTCTGCATCTGGTTTATGGGAATTTTAATAGTGTCTCTTTGAACTCTCTGCTCCAGGCGGATGATGATTGAGAAGATAGCTGCTCACGTAGCTGACTTCAGCCCCAGGCTGCAGAGTAACACGCGGGCCCTCTACCAGTACTGCCCCATTCCTGTGATCAGCTTCCCTCAGCTTGACAACGAGCTCTTCTGCAACATCTACTACCTCAGACATCTGTGTGACACCACCCGCTTCCCCAACTGGCCTATTCGTGATGCTGTATGTCTCTTTTTTTCTTATTATCCTTATTTATCCATGCTTGTACTTCCTTATCAATGCCCTGCCTGTATTTTCTAAGGGTTCTTCTAACAATCCACCACCACCACTATCCTTACAGGTGAAGCTGCTAAAAGACACTCTTGAAGCCTGGAAGAGGGAGGTGGAGAAGAAGCCTCCCTCTATGTCTGTAGATGATGCCTATGAAGTCCTCAACCTCCCCAAAGGACAGGGGCAGTGAGTGGCATTTAATTATTTAGTACTTGTTACTATTCCTCTTGAATTCTGAATCATCCTTAGTGATTAGTAGCAATAAACATGAGATATGTGGCCGTTTTAGAAGTGAGTGGGATGTGAGAAATACATTATTTGTCTTTTTTTTATTACTATTATTAAATGTGTCTAAGTTGTTGTTATTAAATATGCCTTTCTGTTTGGCGTTTCTGTCTTCAGGCATGAGGAGAGCAAAATCAGGAAAGCTTACTTCAGACTGGCACAGAAGTACCATCCTGACAAGAACCCAGAGGGCAGGGTGTGTAGTATGATCATTACTGACATACTGTGTACCTCAGTGCTTAGAATATCCATAATATTTCATATCAACTTCTTGTATCTTTCAGGACATGTTTGAGAAAGTTAACAAGGCCTACGAGTTCCTCTGTACAAAGTCTGCACGAATCCTGGACGGCCCCGACCCAGAAAACATCATCCTCATCCTCAAAAGTCAGAGCATCCTCTTTAACCGACACAAAGAAGGTATGTAGATCGATAAACTTCCTGTCTGTCATTTTTGCTCTTCATCTCTCACTGTATACATCTTGATGGAAACAAGTAATAACAGTAAAAAAGTGAATTAAGTTGATAATGACTTGCTTGGTGTAGAAGCTCACTCCTCTGACCACTTTATTGTGTATAAACAGAACTGGAACCCTACAAATACGCCGGTTACCCCATGCTCATCAAAACAATCACCATGGAGACGGAGGACGATCAGCTGTTCTCCAAGACCTCCCCTCTGCTCCCGGCTGCGGCTGAACTGGCCTTCCACACAGTCAACTGCTCTGCTCTTAATGCAGAGGAGCTGCGCCGTGAAAATGGCATCGAGGTATAACTCCTGAAACATCAGCAAGGGTTATCCTGTCTAAATTATTACTTCTCCACATATTTGTGTGTTGTGTTGTGGAACTTAATGAAATACATTTTTCCTGCCTGTGAATACGTAGGTGTTGTTGGATGCCCTTTCTCGGTGTGTCGCTGTATTGACAGCATCCAGCAAGGCTGATGACATGGCTGTTCAGGTAGAGTAACCTCTCTCTCTGTAAAGCTGACAGACGTACCCTCCACATTACAATTTTTTTTTAACGCTTTTTTTTTTTGTAATGTGCCACAGGTGTGCGGGCACATCTGTAAGTGCTACAGCGTTGCAGCTCAGTTTGAAGAATGCAGGGAAAAGATCATCGAACTGCCCAGTATCATCAGGGACCTCTGTCACATCTTGTACTACGGAAAGGTGACGATCTTTCACTTACTTTGTTTACTTTCATCCAAGTTTTCTGTCTTTATTTACAAATGAAAAGAGTAATTAAAGAAATGTGGAATGATGTTGTCCAAATACAATTCATTTTTGACACAGCACTTCATAAATGTGCTATGTGTTCTATTTTTCAACATCAGTATGACATTGTTAGATTATTTTTTTATGAAATCTTATTAGAATTAGTATTGGGGCTGCCAGCAGCTGCCAATAAATCTTGTTTCTTTCGTTTAGGTTCCCTCTTTTGCTTTAGTTATCATCATCCTCTTTTTTCTTTACACCTTTATGGCAAAAAAACATCTTATCATTTCACTCGAATCCATTTTGGAGAACATAAAAAGCTGAATTAAATGCAGAGCCCTGTTGCGGCCACCACTGCCACTCAATTACTTGCTAATAGAAGTGTCTCATCATCTGTTAATTATTTAGTAATATTAAAGTGCTACATGTAGCGCCTTCAGTGTTATCCTCATACTTGTTCTGAAACCAGACAGCTGCTTTAACGAGTAATTAAAGAGATTAATTTTCACTCGGCAGTGATTCATGTTCTCTCCATTCGCCTCCTCTCAGGGTCTCCCAAAAACTGCATCCCTGGCAGTACAGTGCGTCAGCTCCTTCGCCATAGATTTCTTCCTACAGACTCATCTGTACCACGCCGGCGTGCTTTGGCACCTGCTGGTCCACCTCTTCAACTACGACTACACTCTGGAGGAGAGTGGCGTTCAGGCTAGCCAGGACACAAACCAGCAGGAGGTTGCAAACAGCCTGGCCAAGCTCAGCCTGGTAGCCCTCAGCCGTCTGGGAGGCTACACCCAGACGCCACACACCCCAGACGGTAACAATCCTGTTTCAGAGACCAACGGTGTGGACGGCACACCTCCAGAGAACCCCACCATCCGCAAGAGCCTAGCTGCCATGTTGACACCGTACATCTCAAGGAAGCTCGGCGCAGGATCTCCAGCTGAGGTCAGTTGAACAGCTGGATAGGTGGGGTTATGTATGCATGGCAGAAAGCTGTAGCAGACTGAGTTTCACATCCGCTGTTGTTCGTTTAGGTCCTGAAGCTGCTGAATAGTAACTCAGAGAACCCGTACCTGATCTGGAACAACGGAACACGAGCTGAGCTGCTGGAGTTCCTGGAGGGACAGCAGGAGGGAAACATCAAGAGGGTAAGAATATCATAACACAATGACACAGGTTATACTGTCAGGTTCAAATTTAAAAACAGGTTATACACTTTATCTATGCATCTGACTAGTCTAAAAAATGTTTACGATAGCTCATACATTTTCTCTGTGGTCTGTTTACAGGGAGAAAACGATAAAAGCTTTGGTGCTGAGTTCATATTCAATGATCATAGCAAAGAGCTGATAGTTGGGGAGATCTTTGTCAGGGTCTACAACGAGCAGCCATCTTTCCCACTTGAGGTGAGTAGAAAAACAAGATGGTATTACAGCCACATTCAGTCTGCTTTTTTATTTGTGCTTTTCTCAACAGTATTCTAACAGTGAATAAAGCAGGGAACTAAATTATAAAGCACATTGTGACAGATTACTTTGAATATTGACAGTAGTATTAACTGAACTCATTTAGTTTTTTGTATTTTCTCACATTTAATACGCTAGTTTTTAATGCTATTGATGTGTTTTACCACCCCCGTGTTTAGTATCCCAAAGCATTTGCAGCCAGCCTGCTGGACTACGTAGGCTCCCAGGCCCAGTACCTCCACACTCTGCTGGCTATGAGTCAGAGCAACAAGGTAGAGTCCCAGCAGCACGCTGAGAGGCTCCGCTTTGCTGAGATGGCTTTAGAGGCTCTTCGTAATGTCATCAAGAACAACCCTGGTGAGATATGACATTTCTTCTGGTCCTGTTTTTGTCTGAAGAGGAGATTAAATGAATGATGTGTACTATGTGTTAATGTAACCTTTTCTCTGTAATTACAGGTTCTGAGTCAGAGTGCATCGGCCATTTCAAGCTGCTGTTCTCATTGTTGAGGGTTCATGGAGCTGGCAGAGTGCAGCAGCTGGTTTTGGAGGTACAGTCAACCTGCTCTTACTCATTTTTATCTCTGAAATGGGATTCCTGAATTCCCCACACATTTGACACATCATGTTGGTTTCTCTGCAGGTTGTGAACACAGTGACATCAAACCAAGAGTGTGTGAGCAACATTGCTGAGTCCCTGGTATTGTCAAACCTTCTGTTGCTGCTGCACTCGCTCCCCTCCAGTAAGACTTCACTCTAAAACAGAAAAGAACTTATTTTCTTACAAGTTTTGTTGCTTGTTACTTTTTCTATATTTATTCAAGTGTTTTTTTTATCTTTTAGGCAGGCAAATGGTGCTGGAAACCCTGTATGCACTGACCTCCAACACAAAGATAGTGAAAGAGGCTATGGCCAAAGGTCAGTGTAATTCTACTTTTTTTTCTGTACACTGTTCCATATTTATGTGAAGTCTGAGTGCGTGGATGCTCATGTTAATCTGTTTGCTCTGCAGGTGCTCTGATCTACTTGCTAGACCTCTTCTGTAACTGCACACACCCCCAAGTGCGCACACAGACTGCAGAGCTCTTCTCCAAGATGACCTCGGACAAGCTGGTTGGGCCAAAGGTCAGTGTTGAAAGAACTGCTTCAACAAGTAACTTACAGCACATTAGAAGTCTGAAGTTTTTAAATCAGGTTTCTAAACTGAGTTTAATAAATATTTTACATTATAATGAAGACAGGATGATGTAGTAAAATAAAGGTGTAACAAGTGTATGAGAAAATATCAAATGACATTTATTCATTGCAATGTCCTCACATTCAAATAAGCAAATTGATCTTTGCTGACCTTATTGCATTGTTCTCATATTTCCTCAATCATTTTCATAATTTCCTGTCTGCCAGGTGCGGCTAACACTGATACGTTTCCTTCCGGGTGTGTTCATGGACGCCATGCGAGACAACGCAGAGGCAGCGGTGCACATTTTCGAGGGAACGCACGAGAATCCTGAGCTCATCTGGAATGACAGCTCCAGGGAGACTGTGTCCACCACTGTCCGGGAGATGATGCTCGAGTATGACATGAGCCCTGAACTTAATTTATTGTTTAACAAATATCCAGCAGAGTGGTCAAGAACATGACAGGTGTGAAATAGTGGAGTATCCTAACTGCTAAATATGTTTTTTTTAATCTTTTACAGGCACTTTAAACAGCAGAAGGATAATCCTGACGTGAACTGGAGAGTAAGTGAAGTTATGCATCGTTGCTGTTGAACAGTAATTTGTTGTATGTGGTTTAACTTTAAAATAAACTCTGGCTCTGTGTGCTCAGTTGCCAGAGGAATTCACAGTGGCGTACGGAGCAGGGCAGGGTGAGATAGAAGTGGGTGGAGTCTTCTTGCGCATCTTCATCGCCCAGCCAGGCTGGGTGCTACGCAAGCCTCGAGAGTTCCTGGTGTCCCTCCTGGAGACCCTGACTGAGCTGCTGGAGAAGAACAACCCTAACGTGAGCGGCCTTACTCAGAAACAGAAACAGTATTTGATACTTCCGCTTCGTTTTCTCACACACAAGCAGTTTCACGTCTGACGGCGCTCTCTTGTTTGCTGTAGGGTGAGGCCTTGGAGACGGTTACCACGGCAGCAGTTTGTCTCTTCAGCACACAGAGCCAGCTGGCCGATCAGGTTCCTCCGTTGGGTCACCTGCCGCGCGTCCTGGCAACACTCAACCACAAGAACAACGCTGTTCCCAAGAGCTCCATCCGCCTCATTCACGTGCTCTCAGACAATGAGGTGAGGGATCAAAGCATAAAGTTGACTCATATGTACACTAAGCTACTGAAAGCAGGACTCGCTTTGCATTTTTTCTTACATATTTATCAAGGATTCACACTGAGCATTGAGTTTCTCCCCTCAATACATTAACTAAAGCTGTCTTGTTTTGTGTAGCTGTGTGTGCGCTGCATGGCTTCTCTGGAGACTATCGGCCCCCTAATGACTGGAATGAAAGTTCGTGCAGACATGGCCGGATTGGCTTGTGAGGCTCTTAACCGTATGTTCCAGAAGGAGCAGACAGAACTTGTGGCCCAGGTAAACTGTCATGTCATTGTTGTGTTACAGGATTTATTTATTTTTGTTCATTGACAGTGTTGCCTTAATATAATATAACTGTTATTTACTGAACAGGCTCTAAGAGTGGAGCTGGTTCCGTACCTCCTGAAGCTACTGGAAGGAATCGGTTTGGAGACAATAGAAAACCCTTCAGCAACCAAGGCCCAGATCGTAAAGGCTCTCAAGTCCATGACTCGCAGTCTGCAGTATGGAGAGCAGGTATGATCGAATGACGAGGCCAAACCTCTTTATATACAGTCAATAATCAAAACAATTGAATGAATAGTACCATTATTTATCTGCCAAATTAAATAAGTGATCTTAATTCCATCAAACTGGTTATTTATCTAATTTGAAACACTTTGCTGATCTCTGCTTCACAGGTGAATGAGATACTAGCCAAGTCCTCAGTGTGGAGCGCCTTCAAGGACCAGAAACATGATCTTTTCATCTCAGAGTCTCAGACCGCAGGCTACCTGACAGGTACGCTATTTCTTTTAAATTCAACCTGCTAGTTAACATTTTTTTTAATGAGCAAGGCTGTTGAAATATTTTCTCTAAAGGCCAAAGTGTTTACACGGTAAGTCTTGATTGCCTTTCTGTGAGCTGACGTTGATTCCTAATGCTTTGCTTTTATCCTTAAAACCACCTTATGGCTGACTCCTCACTTATGCTTAAAAACCCCAGCGACCCCTTTTCTCTCCACGTCCTATAACGTCCTGGCTCTGCCATTCCCTTCCTCTTTGTCCTCCACATTTCCTCCTCAGGGGTATCCACTCCTTCTCTCCTGGCCGCCAGCAGCCCACTGCGAGGTGGGCTCTAGACTCCTGAGCTGGGCCTTCACAGCCCTCCTCTCTCTTGCTCTGATGCAGGTAGACTTTACCTCGCTCCTACTGCAACCTTGCCTCTTTACCTCCATCTTTGTTCTACATTCCATTTTCCATTCCCATCTTTCCATCCTAGCAACGCTAAATAAAATGTCACATCATCTTCATCCCCATTCACTAACTCCGTATCACATTCCAGGGTCAGGAATTAACAGAAATGCCTGTGAAAGTTGAAAATGATTACTTTCACCCCCTAACTTTCACAGATGAATGTGATTACTGCCCCATGTAATGTGATTTGTCGGAACACCAGGAGATTTCCAGGCTGCTCTGGGCGAGATGAGCGGGAAGTTTTTAATTAGAAAACAGTGAAGCCTGAAGAAATTTAAAAAATGCTGGCAGCGTGTATCCAGAAGTGGAAGAAAATAGTGACTTGGCAAGAGTACTCAACAAAAAGTCAACCGATGAATAGATTGTGGCAAATGTAATAAAGGTTTGCTCTGTGACTGCCACTCTCACAAAAGACTAAATGAGTGAGTGACTGAAGAGCTGATGCAAATTGAAATGAAATGATTTAATATGATTTAATTAATGAAATTGATTTGAAAAGTCTCAAAATACTAAAACTAAATAATTAGTAATGGCTTATTTTACATTGACTATAATATAATATTGCAATATTCCAATTATTGACTTAAATCTAGACAAGACAATATTGTTAAAGGTGTTTACATATAGTTGCTTTGAATTCATTCATTCATATTCCTGTTCACGTGCTACTGAGCAGAGCCTGATTAATGACTAACTACATGCCCCCTTCATATTACATCACATCAAACTTTCTACCTCAAATGATTTCTTTGTCATGTTCCCACCATAGTCTGCTCCTCATTCACATGTTGCAAAAAACTCTTCTTTGAGCTGTTATATTTACAGATACACATGAATGCATGTTCAGATGATGATACAAAAGGTTAATTTAGGGTTGATAGAGTCATAGGTTATGTTATATACCTCAAAAAGGACCTTTTTAAATAATGAAACTAAAATTATAACACTCCAAATCTTAATGTTATTCAGTTGTGCTCACTTTGAATTGAACTTATTTAGGTGACAGTAGTCCGAAGGTTTTGTGTGCATCACAGTTTTTATACAGTATAAAAACATCAACAGTGTAAATAAGATTTAAAAAATCAACCTGCTGTATTTCTACTCTCAGTTGAATACATCAAAGCAGAGAATGTTTCTGACAGAAAATACAGAACTATAACTACTTCGAAATTGATGCACTTCCACCGCGTCCTTTCATTTATCCATTTATCAAAGGATGACACATTTGAGCAAATAATTTTCCCACCTATTACATGCTCTATATATTTTTCATATACAGCAGCCTTTCTAAGCTCTCAAGAGAGAGAAGAGCCATTATTGCTAAATGGTGTCTAGTAATTGGTCCAAAATATGAACATTGCAGTCATTGTAGTGATCACCCCCCCCTCCCCCTCCATACATACAGTAGTGGATGTCTTTAGTTTAGTACATCATTGGATCTCACCTCTAGCGCTCCATCCATCCCGCCCAGTCACACCTGTAATGTATCTCCTCTATCTCATTGTCACCTGTAGGTCCAGGAGTAGCAGGTTACCTTACAGCAGGAACTGGCACCACGGTAATGCCCAACGTCCCACCCCCCGTGGACAACGACATTGGAGACCAAGGCTGATGGACACACACACAGTCACGCTCAGGCACCCAGACTGCCCTGCAGCTTCACGGGCCGAAGCTCAGAGGGACTGTTCAGCTCCCGGACGAGGGGACGGAGAGAGGGAAGGACGGAGGAGAGCGGGCCGTCATCGACCGTCACCAAAATCTCTGCGACACCTCCTCCAGAATCACTCTCCTCTCCCCCTCCAAAAATGGCACTCAAGTCTTCATAAACGCTTTGAAAATTGTTTTAACGGATGACCACATTTGTTTTGTTTCTGTGCTTCTTTTTCTTTTTCTTCCAATGACACAGAAGAGTTTACTTTTTGTATGAATATATTTTTTACTCTAGGTTTTTTTTTTTTTTTTCATGAGAAAGACCATCGGATGACTGAGGATTATTATAGCTAATTTGTTCTCCGTTATCTTATTCCTCTTAGTCATATCCTGATTGGCTGCACTTGCCCGTAAATCCTGTCTAACTGAGGGTTTCTCTGCCTCATTTGTGTCACATCTTGTGCACAGGACCTAACCACCTCTTACATCAACATGTCATTTACTAGTCTATATACTGGATTCCTGTCTGGAAAAGTTAAAAAAAAAAAAAAAAAAAAAAAAAGGTAAAATAGGAAATCACAAAATAGATGTGTATGATTTCTCTACCCATGTCACTTAAACCCTCAGACCGATGCGGGTTCGATCCACGCTTTTAAGGTTGACACACATCTGCTCTCCAAACATCCAGCCTCTTATTCCTCTGATCTTAATTCATACTTCATTCTGCTCTCTCTTTGAAGACTTCTCTTTCTGCCTCGATTTTTTTTTTTTTTTTTTTTTTTTTTTAAGTAATTTTCCTTCCCCCCCCAGAATGCAAAAAGCACTAGAATATTTATAAGTGAATAATAACCACAGGAAATGAGCTTCTGCTAAGACATGACGAATGACGTTGACTCTGATTATGAATCTATGTGAAAGACTAGTGCAATTTGTGAAATGTTCAATGTAATATTACGTATATAAACTTTCTATATTGAATGTACATTAAAAAAAAAAATAAATCAGTCGCACTTGTACATAAAATTTTAAGAATAAAAGGGAACCCACAGTGTTGTTCTTTTGTATTTACATTTGTGTTTGTCAAAGTTACAGATTTCAGCAGAGTGCGCAGTCTTCATTTGACACTCGTGTTTTAAAAGTTATTTTTTCTTTGCCAAAGGAGAAACTTGATACATGTTTTTTCTTTAGGAAGCAGAGTAATCACTAAGTATTGGTTGGAATTTGCCGAGCCAAGATATTATATCATTATCCTCCGGTGTTTACCTTCAATTTACAGACATGGCTTCCAACTTGACTTGGCAGTAGGTACCGTTTTGCTCATTGAGGTCATGTCTCGTTATTTTTTCTGGGATTTGGAGGTTTTTAGCACGCTGGAGAATTAAAATTTGACCACAATAAGGTCGACAAAAAATGTATCAATGTATTAAAGTATTTCCCACTAGAAGTTTTGGCATTCGTGTTGGGAAATTAAATTTATACACAATATAGCTGAAAATATATGAAAAATCCAAATAATCCAACATTTTAGACATTTTACTTTTGGTTATAATTGGAGTCATGACTGCTACTTCATACAAAATGTTCTCACCATGCATTTTTTTTGTGATTTATACATTTTATTATTTTATACTCTTAATACTGATATTACTAATACATGCCCAGGCATTCAACTATACAATAACGCAACATATTTGTACAACATATATGTACATATACCTGTACTCATACAATATATTCATATAATTACATAAGAGGAAAAACATTTTTTTATATATGATATATATATATATATAGAAAATCAAGGGGAGAGAGAGACTAGAAAGTTTAATTTGGGATTATTTATTGTTCCATCCCACCGTATATAAAGAAGACTAAGATTAGTTTTACTTACACATTTCAATAGAAATTATAGCATGTAGGGTCTTTGTATATTATCTTTTGTTTGAAGGGCAAACAGTTTTAAAATAGTTTAAAATTTATCCACTAAAAAACAAGCTGGCATTAAACTTATCTAGACTTGCACAGTTAGTTATGCATATATTATGCAAATATTTTGTATTTTTCTGTGGCATCTGCTCTCCAGTGAGATTATTGAGAGATTAATTTCTCAAGGGAATTAAATATATTTATTCAGTGGGGAAATATGCTTAAAATTATTTTACTAATCAGTTTTTACCAAATTTATATTCAAGCAGGCTTGTCCTCACAATACATAAAATCATCTAAATTTTCAAAAAAAAAATGTCCAAAAAGAAAAATTTGTGTGATTTATGTAGGAACCACACATTTGGATGGATATGGTTTTCCAGTTGGATCTTGATGTAAGCTATAGGCTACTTCCCGACAAATTCACAAACGGGATACAGCTGCTGATGTTGGTAACTAGATAATGAAAATTGTAATAAAAACTCTAGACCTTGATTTTTATTTAGGGTCATGTGATATAATACACGTCATGTGGTTTGCAGTATAAAGCCAATGAGATTTTACCAAATGGTTTTGTATGGTTTTATATTGGCTTTTATTATTCTGCTTGTATTTTTGAGCCATTGTGCACTTGTATTTATTCAGTTATGCAATATCATTGATATGTTTAATGTTTAGTTTCTGCGGATCTTTTGAACACTGCAATCCGACTCCACACGGTCCTATTAGCAAGTAACATCGGAAGTTGCGCCATTGGCGCGAATAACAATAACAGCTGATATTCAGTTTTGCCGAACTATAATGATAAACTTATTGTAAAAATGGTTATTAATTTATTTAGTACAGTAGAAACGAATGTCTGTTTATCATAGTATTAGTACAAGTCTCTTAAACATTTTGAAACGTTATTTAGGCTTGTTTGTATGTTGGCTAACCGGTTAAACTGTAACTCAAGTAGCGTTACGTAGTTAGCGCAGGCTAACATTGACAATAGCGTTTTACAAACTATTACTTTTATTGATAAGGTATAATAACCTCAGCGCCCCATGACTAGTCCGAGTTCATATTGATTAATGTTACTGCCAAAGTAAACCCTGCCTATACATTTATTGACAGTCTGAGTGCACCAAGAGGAGGTGAGTAACTTATCAGGTCAGCTAACATTGACGTAAATTACTATTTTTTAATAAGTAAATGGCTAATATTACATATAGCGTTGTATCATTCCATAGGCAATTTGGTATTTGCTTGTTAAAATAGCATATTCTCTGTAAGTGATAGTTATTGTCAAGCCAGAGGCTAACGTTGCTGCTAAGGCCATCCAGTGCCATTGTTATAAACTGGTCCCTTTTTACTGGTCCTTACAGGTTGACCATGTCTAACGGAGACAAGGAAGGCTTCATTGTGAAGTTTGTGGAAAGTAAAGCACAGAAAACAGAGTATGCTGTCAAGGCTTATGAGGTAAACTCCATTATCTGGTTCAAACTTATTAACGTTACTGGCTCTTTGTTTGCAGTTGGTGATTTTGTGTCTTATGTTCATACAGGCCATTTTGGAGTTACAGTCTGAAAAGTACTTGAAAACCATCGATGAGGATGCTGTTTTAGCAATGGACCAGAAGGACAAGTCTCTGTTTGTCTTCAGTAGCTTCACCACTCCAGCCTTTCTGCACTGCAAGAAGGTCCAGCTCATAATTTGATACCTCGAAACCTGAACCCTGAATTTCACAGGAATTGATGAAACTGCATCATGGAGATGTATTCTTCCCTTTCTTACTCATTGTTGTTTGTCTTGTAGCTTGGCTGCCGAGTGGTGAGTCCGTTGGTGGTGTTGTACTGCCTGCAGCAGCAGCGTTGTGTCCCCAAAGCAGAGACGCCGGTTTATAACATGGCCATGGCTGACATCACTGTCTCCTGCACCAGCCTGGATAAAACAACACGGGTTAGTTCACTGCCTCTGATATTTTGTAGATTGTTGCTTGCTTGAAATCAGCAATCTAATAAATGCCCAAGACATCAGCAAGGACATGAATGATTGAGTCTAACATGAAGAAATCAGCAGAATTACAGAAGAACAGCGTAAATGATCAAATCAAAATTATAAACCCCCCTAAAAGAAATGCTATCTAAGGTAGATAGGGTGGTGATGTGTGTACATTAGGTGTTTAAATAATAAATATAATCGGTTAGTTTCAGGAGAATACATATGAAAAGTGTAATGTAATGCACTCTGAATCTTCTCCGTAAGGGGTTTAGAGTTAGGAAATATAAGTTAAGACAGTGTCTTCTGTAGCGTTCTGTATGTTTGTGTCTGTCTGCAGGCAGATGTGATGGATCTGGTGAAACTCATGGGTGGACGGGTCTATCTTGACCTAAATGTATCAGTCACGCACCTGATAGCAGGAGAGGTGGGCAGCAAGAAATACCTGGTGGCTGCCAGCCTCGGTAAACCCATCCTGCTGCCCACATGGGTCAAAGCCTGCTGGGAGAGATCTCAGGACAAGTATGTAGTCTCATTAACATCTACTGCAGAAAAATACATTATGATTTTTGTGATGTTTACTAGTTAATATTATCAAACTTTTTGTATCAAATTATATAATTGTTAACATTGTGACATTTCCATAATCATGATTATAACAAAAGCAAGGCACTTAGACACATAGATGATGGTTAATTAAAACACCTCTTTCTTTCTCTTTCAGTCTTTTCAGGTACACAGACCTGCCCATGGAAGACTATCTGTGTCCTGTGCTGCGTGGCTGCACTGTTTGTGTGACAGGCCTCTCCAGCACAGAGCGCAAAGAGGTGCAGCGGCTCTGTGAGCAGCATGGAGCCAACTACACCGGTCAGCTCAAAATGAATGAATGTACACATCTCATCGTTAGTGAACCAACAGGCAAGTCAGCAGCAATGTCAGACACACATTGGCTTCCATTTTTTTCTAGTTGAAATATTCTGTTAACTTAGAAGTAGGGCAACTTCTTGTCATTTTAGTTTGCATTGTTTATTATTTATAAAAGCCAGACATCATCACACTATGGAGGAAACATTTACAATTATCACTCTTGGACATGCTACCAGTATCATTGTGAGTATTTGTATTTGATTGCAGGTCAGAAGTACGAGTGTGCGAGGAAGTGGAATGTGTATTGTGTGTCTCTGCACTGGCTGTTTGACAGCATAGAGAAGGGCTTCTGTCAGGATGAGAGCAGGTACAGGGTGGAGCGTAATGCATCGAAGACCACTCGACCACACACTTCTACCCCTACTGGAACCAGCAAGAAGGAGGGTGAGCCGCAATGTTTTCATCTTCATCAGGGCACAACAATGGCCTCTTGTAAATTGTTTCTGATTTGCAGTATTCAACCCATAACATATATAACAATATTAAAAATTCTGTTTTTTTTGTTGTTGTTGTTTTTCTAACTCTAGACGGTCCATCTCTGTTGGGCTTGAGTCACATTTCAGTTAATGCTAGCATGACAATAAATGACACAGCCCTCACCAACGGCACCATCAGCCGCCTGGAAGCTCCAGACCCCATAGATAGTCTGGATCTCACCGTCTGCCCGGCTGATGATCTACTGGATGGCTGTAAGGTAAGAAACTGGCCTCCACTTCTATTTAACTATGAAATATTTAGTATTAATATAGAATGTTTCATTATATTTTTAACATAGACTGAAGTTTTGTTGTACTAATTACTTGAATTAAATCATGAAAGCCACAATTTAGACTTTATTTCACACGTGTTAAATGTCGTGCAGCTGTATCTGTGTGGCCTGCCGGGGAAGAAACTGGAGAAGCTGCGGCGTCTAGTGAACGCTGCAGGAGGTTTGCGCTTCAACCAGCCGAGTGAGGAACTCACACACTTGGTGATGGGAGAGCTGGACCAGGAACTCAAGAATTTTCTGTCCAAAGCAACTCACAGGTCTGAACAGCAGAGATTTTTACTCTACATGATATTTATTTCCTCCTCACTTATAGCACATGTGCAAGATCTGCTTTTCAAAATTATTAGAAACGTTACCAAATATGTTTGAATTGTGAGTATAATATGAAAAATGGTACAGCTAGAATTTTCTATTTGATGTGAGGGAGCTACTATAAAAAATCATGTTGCATTTGATTATTTCACTCAACATACTGTAAGTGGGATGTAGTTCCAGTGAAGAATGAAAGAAGCACATAAGAAAATATATGTGATGTCACACAGAGCTGAACTACAGGTTGTGAGGATTTTAAAACGGGTTTTAGGAACAAAATTCGAATGTATAAAGTACAGCTTCTATTGAGTTAAGCTGTGATATATCCTTACTTTATTCTTAATGGTAAATTTTGTTTGCAACTTTATATGCAGTCACAATAAAGTCAGATATACAGAAGTCTGCAAAACGCATTGAACTGAAAAAGAGAGTGGAAAGTTTACCGTATATTAGGTAATTAATTTATTACTGATATTCTGCCCATATGTTTCTAGACCTCATGTAGTGACGGTGCAGTGGCTGCTGGACAGCTTCTCCAAAGGATGTCTACTCCCAGAAGCAGGCTACCTCCACCCCGACTGTCTGCCCCCTGCTCCAGCTGCTGTATCTGTGCCAGCCCATCACACCCCAACGTCCCGGCCCTCAGTCGGTCCCCCTGCGGCCAGTCCTAGCACTCCCAGACAAAAAAGAGCAGAGGAGGATCTGCTCTCTCAATACATGGATGATGACCCTACAATAGGTGAGTATCTGTTGTTGAGGGATTTACTCGGGGTTCAGTGTAATTATTGTCCCAAAAGATTTGAAGCCTGGTGATTTATATCTTGTTTTCTTTTATCCTCCAGTTGACATGCCGCCACCAGCAGAGAGCAACAGCAGGAGGTCCGTCAGTACAGCTGCAGAGCCCCAGCCCCAATCCTGGACACCAAACCAGACCAGAGGAGCAGAGCCAGGCTCGACCTTGCATGAAGCCAGCGAGGCAGGCCTCTTTGTCGGGAAATGTTTCCTTTTTGTGGGATTTGGCCCTGAGGCCGAGGCACAGCTCTCACTATTGGTGACAGAAAACGGAGGCAAGATGCTGATGGGTCGTACACGTGTTGTGGCCGACTATGCCGTGGTGCCGCTGTTGGGCTGTTCAGTGGAGGCCACGGTGGATGAGGTGGTCACTGATACCTGGCTGGTAAGATGACAGACATGCTGGTTTCTTTAGATCTGTGCAGGGAGGATGATGTGGCAATCTTTTGATAATGTGTTTGAGGCAACAGCCACAACTGAATTTCATTGATTTGAAAGAAATATTTGTGTAATCTTTCAGTTTTGTGCATTGTTAGTTTGATACCAGATATAAATGTTTTGCTCCTGTTAATTTTCAGGCCATGTGTGTGGAGAAGGAGTGTGTCCTGCAGCTTTCCTCCAACCCTCTATTCACTCCTGTTCCTGCGATGGATGGTCGTTTTCCTCTCAAGAATTGTGTTCTCTCAGTCAGCCAGTTCACTGGAGCTGAGAGGGAGTCCTTGGTGGAGTTGGCCAAGCACCTCGGAGCCAAGTATGTCTATCTTGATCACACACATGTGCTATTCTACTCTCAGGCTCAATGTTTTAAACATTAAGAGCTGCAGAGGAGTTTGATGTTAAGCTTTTCCGTGTCCAAGAGTCTAGATTTACTATCTGATAGTTTCATTTGCTTTGGTAGCTTAATAATAAAACATGTCTTGTACTTTGATTTAATGTTTATTGGTTTTCTTACATTGTTTTTTCCAGTTGTATTATACTACATCTTTTCTCATTTCCCTCCTGCAGTGTCCAGGATTACTTTGTGCGCCTGGCCAATCAGAAAAAAGGCATGCTGGCCAGTACTCATCTGGTGCTGCAGAGCCCTGAAGGCACAAAGTACCAGGCAGCAAAGAAATGGGGGCTTCCAGCTGTCACCATGCACTGGATACTGGAGTCTGCTCGAACCGGCCAGAGGGCGGCAGAGGAGCGTTTTCTAGTTGACCTGCCACCCTCACCAGGTTAGAGACATGCTTGATGCCTCTGGTAGACATGTATTGCCATTCTCAGTTCATAACCTTAAAGCTGTTTGCCAGATAGATTAAATGTAATAACAGGTCCAATTTTGTCAAGTATATCACTGCTTCCTCGCTATATTTTCTTCTTCCACAGAGAGGGAGGATGAGAGTTTTGTCGGTGGTTCCCAGAAGCCAGTCATGCCTCCACCAGCACGTCCCTCCCCTGAGATCCCTTTGCTGGGTATCCAGAGCGGAAAGGTCGTCACCCCGCTGGATTTAGGCCGCTTTCAGAGCAAAATGTTTTGCTCCGTGTTGAACGAGATGAAGCCCAAAGAGGACATCAGCACCCCCAAATATAATCAGGAGGGCGGCAGAAGGAACCCCCTTCAGAAGGAGCCCTCCCTGCAGCTGAACACTCCTTCTCGCTTCCTCAGCAGAGACCAGCTTTTCAGGCCATTCGTTGTCAAGGTTGGACTCTCTGAGCTCTGGTGTTTTAACAGCAACAACAAAAATAAGCGCTAAAATTATTAAGATTTTTGCTTTATGTCATAGACTTGTAGAAAAAAAAATTGTGTGCCTACATTTGATGGATTATCCTGTAAACACTTTGACTATACTTTTGTTAAGGACGCATTAGGAGCGTTGGAGACTCCAGGTGGGAGATCCAAGCCAGGAGAAAGGGTGGAGACTCCACTGACGGACGTCATCAACAGGAACCTGAAGGCTGCTCTGGCCAACAGCGACCACAATATCGTCTCAGATATGCAAGCAGTCACTGCCAGCCCCCAGCTTACAAAGACAACAGAGAAGAAGGTAACTAAAAACACACAGAAATAGAGGACATCAACTCTAACTACAGCATGGTACAGTAATACCACATTATAATTGGTATTAATTTTAGCACCAATTTTGTTTGTAAGGTTCCAGAAAAGGAAATTGGTCCCCTGACTGGTGTTGTGATCTGTGTGGGGAAGAAGCTGAGCAAGATGCAGAGTGAACTAAATGCCATTGCTGCCTCACTTGGAGCTGACTTCAGGTGTCTAGAATTTTTTTTTTTTTTTTCCAATCATTTCTTAATTTTAATTTAGTAACTTTGGATACAAACATGTATGTCTTTAAAATCTTTATTTATTTTTTTTTAGGTGGGCTTGTGACGATTCAGTGACCCACTACATCTACCAGGGCCGTGTGGGAGACAACACTCGGGAGTACAGAGGAGTGAAGGAAAGAGGGCTGCATGTGGTCTCCCAGTACTGGCTGCAGGCGGTACGTTTGCTGGTAGCTCTAGTGGGATATAGCAGCATTGACATGGTGCAATGCACAGGAAGTTATTGAACAATTTATGTACAGTTTTTGCAGAAGAGTTAATACATTTTCACTTTTAAATGAATTAGGTCTATAACCAATAATATTTATTAGTATTGATATTGATTATTATGTCAATTAATGGATTAATAGTTTAGTCTTCAAACTGACATTTTTTCCATTTTTTTGGCTTTGTCTGACCAACATCTCAAAATCCAAAAATAGTCAGTTTACAATGATTATAAAACAGAAAAGCTGGAAGCTGTTTTTGCTTGAAAAATTATTTAAACAATGAATCAGATTTGTTGCTTCTTCTGTGGATCAGCTAATAGGTTAATCAATTAATTGTTTCAGCTCTAAAAGTAATTAGTATTATCACATTTACACACCGCCTCAGGAACAGGATTATGCAGTTGAGCTTTGATAAGCGCAAATGATTAAATAAATTATAGTATCTGCACTAAAACAATGAAGTGACCAGCTGCAGGACTCAACTTCCTTTTGTTTTTCGTCAAGTAAAAAAAAGATATCCATGCATTCTCTAATCACAGTCCCTGTCAGAAACCACAAAGCACCTTACAAAGAATCAGGGAGAATTATTGTGTGGATGTTGGCTTAAACGAGCTGGTAAAGAAATGTATGTGTGTAAGAAGAAACACAAATGTAATATTAAAATGAAGTTGATTTAATTTGGGATCTCCGTGCCGTCTGCTAACATTCAGCGTTCTCTCAGCCTGCGGGAAATAATTATCATCAACAAAAAGCAGAATAGCTAATCAAAAACAGCTTTCATGTGCTAATTGTGGAGACAGATGGGAGTTTCAGTTATGTTTCCTCTTCATAATCGTTTCATACAATTAATTAATTCTTGTGACGGCTCTAATATATTTCTGTGTATGGATATGAACTGTGAGCACTAACAGTCTCCTCATCCCGTCCTGTGCAGTGCGCTGACGAGCAGAAACGTGTCTCAGAGTCTCTGTATCCTTTCACCTACAACCCCAAAATGAGCCTGAACCTGAGCCAGGTGCCCAACAGCTCTCAGAGGTCGCCGCCTTTGACACGAACACAGCTCAAAGACTTGACTGAAGCCCAGGACAAGGTAGGACTATACATTTTTATATTGTGTCTGCAATTTCAAGAGCCACATCTAGTGTTTTAGGTGAAAATCCATTAAATGCTGATAAACTAATAAAGAAGTACCTGATGAATGTGGAGCGATCCTGTTTGAATTAACTCCATTTAACTATCTGTCTAATCATCTATCCCTCAGTCTGAGCTCAATACCACAGAAGAAGCTACAACCTTACGTCGTGTAAGCGATGGAAGCGTCGATCAAGAAGATCTTACAGAAAGAAGCGGTGAGTGTCTTCTTTCAGCGACGTCATTTAAATCCACAAACCGCAATTGTTTTTTTTTTCCATGAACATATTGATTCATTTGGTTGATAATTTCTTGTTTCTAAATATTTCAGAGACACTAGAGATGAGAGAGACCCTGCAAAGACAGCTCCAGGAGATCATGTCAGCCACCAAGCTCACAACAGGCCGGCGTACCTCAGTCAGACTCAGCAGGATGGGATCAGGAGGAGCCGACACGGGCCCCAACACGCCTGACGGGAACCGTGTTGGACGCAGTGGGAGCAGACGCACTCTAGAAGCTTTGAGGTAAGGAGACCGTGTAGCTTTTACTTCATGTTTAGATTATAACAATCCTAAAGGTAATGCTGATATGTTAAGACGATGCTGTACTACTGATTCCAGGATGTCCAGAGAAGCAGCTATGGACCTAAACACAGAACCATCCCAGAGTGAGCAGATAGTTTGGGATGATCCTACAGCCAGGGAGGAGAGGGCCAAGCTCGCTGACAATTTACAGTGGCCTGGTAGTCCCTCACAGCACTCGGAGCCCCTCGCACCTCCACCTCCCCCCACTGCAGAAAACGGCCCTCAGTTCAGGGACTCCATGACCGACTCTGAGCTGGTAGAGATGGGTAAGAGATCAGTAGAAAACTGAGAAAGTTTTGTCTTTTTACATATCTTTTGTGTTTAAGGAATACTTTGACATACAGGGAAATATGTTTATTTGGTTTCTTGCTTAGAGTTAGATGATGGCGATCAGTATCAGTCTTGTATCTGTCCGTTAAATATGAATATGAAGCTACGTCCAGAAAACGGTTAGCTTAGCACAAAGACTGGAAGCTGAACGAAATACAAGCCTGGCTCTGTCCAGAGGGAAAAATCTACCTACCATCATAACTACCTTGACAGAGCCATGCTAGCTGTTTCCCATTGTTTCCTGTCTTTATGCTAAGCTAAGCTAACTGTTTGCTGGTAGCTTCATATTTACTGTATAGATATGACCATTCTACTCATCTAACCCTCGACAAGAAAGTGAATAAACAACTATCCCAAATGTCAAACTATTCCTTTAGGAGAATAATGTCACCATAAACATACACATTAAAAAAAAAAAACACGCTGACACACTATAAGTTCAATTTTAATGAATGAATTTCATCTTCATGTTAACATTTCACTGTAATCACTCTGTCTGTTCAGCCGCTTGTGATGTCATCGCCCAGCATATGGGCCAGAGGGTCAAATCGCCTCCGTCAGAGGAGCCAGAAAACAACATCCTCACTCCTAAAGCCCCCAGCATCGCCTTCCCTCTCGCCAACCCTCCAGTCGCACCGGAGCCGCAGGTGAAAATTCATTTTTTACATTAAGAACAAAAGAACTTGATATGCTAATGTAGCCTCAATGCAAATTCTAAGACATTTTTTGTTGCTACTGAAAGATGTTTGCATCAAGGATTTGAGTGTTAAGCAAGTCAAGGATTCAGTTATCTCTGCTTGTCTGCGTCTGCATACACGTGGAAATGTATTTAAATAATATATCGTTTCTAATGCAGTGCAGCCACATTGTAATACACACCCTACACCCTTTTTTCCCCAAACAAGCTACTGGTGCTAAAAGGTTATTTCTTTCTCTCAGGAGGAGGGCGAGGAAGAAAAGCAGCCACCAAGGTTTCAGCTGTCCTCCCTCAGCCCTCAGGAACGCATTGATTACAGTCACCTCATAGAAGAGCTCGGTGAGTCGCCCACCTAATTACAGCTCTAACAGTGTTTCATCATGCTGCAGTAAAAAAAAAACAGCAACACATCACAGGCCTGAAGTCAGAGAAGCTAGTCTCTGATGACTAAAAAAAGAGGATGTGCCTCCGGGGTCTGAATATTTCCCCCTGCGGAGTGTTGCCTCTGCAGGAGGACTCTTTAATGAATCAGGTTTTTACTGCTCACGACAAGTTGTATTGAATCTTATACAGCATATTCTGCCAAAATGCATCGTTTACAAAAAGTATAAACATTAAGAAGAAAGGGACAGATTGAATATATCAGACTGTCTGTGAGCTGCAGCGCTTTCCAAGTATTTCTGTTTTACTTTACCTTGAAAGATGAAAGTGTTTTGTCTCACTCAGAGAAGCTTACAGTAATAAACAGCAGCCAGCAGTCAGGGATGAATCTCTGAAGGGCACTTTGTTATTAACCTGACATAAAACTTCACATTCTTGCTGTGTTTATTTTATTAGCAGGTTTTTAGCCGTAACTCCGGTTTAGACACAGTTACGTGTAGTTGTTTTTTTTAGTCTTTAGTTTCTGACTCTGTTTCTGCTTGGTGTTGTAGGTGGTGTAGTCCTGGACAAGCAGTCTTTTGACCCCAGCTGCTCCCACATCATCGTAGGGACCCCTCTGCGCAACGAGAAGTACCTGGCAGCCATGGCAGCCGGAAAGTGGATCTTGCACCGCTCGTACCTCGAGGCCTGCCGGTCTGTGGGTCACTTCATCCAGGTCAGGATATGAAGATCGCTCCTCATGATGTGATGACTTGATGTCTATTTGATGGTGTTAAATTTAGAGTTCAGATTTTTAATGGCTTCAGGTATCTGTACAGGTCTTCAACTTCTGAAGAACAGTAAAACCCAAAACAAGCAATGATGACTGTTAAACCTTTATATTAGTCAGAAACTGCAGGTTTTTATTACATAGAAGAGAGCATCAAAAATAATTACTGCCAAAGTGGCAAACGTTGCAAACCAAGATATGCTTTCAGCACATCACTGTTGGCTGGTTTATTTTAGTATCAGCAAGTTGAAATTTTTTATAAGGCAGTGAGTCACAAAACATCCAACAACCAGAGAGGATTTCATTTTGAGATAAATCAAGCTAATTAACTAAATTGGAGTTCACTCATTTTTTACAATATTTTTGGTAGGTAATATTATTTTTTTATCCTGAATAAGATAAGTAATAAGTATATCTGTGATTGTGTTGTAGGAGGATGAGTACGAGTGGGGCAGTAGCTCCATCCTGGATGCGTTGCCCTCCATCACCTCCCAGCAGAGGAGGCTGGCGTCAGCTGCCATGCGCTGGAGAAAAGCCCTGCAGGGACGCTGTGATCAGGGAGTACGCATAAGCTCATACACAGTTAACACAACTGTTAACAGGCACTTTCAGTAACTATATTTTGTGTATCTACTACCTGACTATTTAAGTGTGTAGCAAACATTTCTCTCTCCTAAACACGTCTGTGTATCTTTCAGGGAGCCTTCAGTGGATGGACGGTCATGCTGAACATCGACCAGAACAGAGAATCAGGCTTCAGGCGGTTGCTGCAGTCCGGCGGAGCGAAGGTTGCTGCTTGTTTTTTTTTACTGACTATTGCAGTTTTATAAACCAGACAGCCAGCAAATCTTTTTTTATCTCTCAAATCTGTTTTGACAGCATCATAATCAGTGTCTTCTTCCAGAAGTCAGTTCAACAGCAGAGTTACATTTACTGCAACAACTCAGTGTTGAATTTAAAAAGCAGTCAGACAAGAGCAAAGAAACAAAATAAGAGCTAAGCAAACAGTCAGGATTTTTTTCCTGTAGAACAAACGAGCAGCATGACATGGATCAGTTGCCAAAGGTTGACATGACATATATCAACAGAGTATCTGGTTCAGCACTTTCCCTCGATACATGCTGTATTTTCTACACAATATCGACATATTTTCTGTCACCATAATGTCAGTCTTACCTGTAATTTCTCTCCAGGTGCTGTCAAGTCCTTCCCCGTCCTTGTACAAGGAGGCAACTCACCTGTTTGCAGACTTCAGTCGGCTGAAACCCGGAGACTTCAGAGTCGACCTATCAGAGGCCACCTCCCAAGGAGTCACATGCTTGAAGCCAGAGTACATCGCAGACTACCTCATGCAGGTTAGAAGAGCTCTTCATACATACATCTTCATATATCTAAGTTCATTTCTTTGTAATGTTTATGTAAAATATCAGGATTTTGCTTTATTTCACCCATAACTACATGCTGAAAGTGAACAGGGGTGAAAAATGGATCCTAACAAATGTTTTATTCATATATTCTGACTGGTGTATAATGTGTTTGGTTTTTTCCCTCCTTCAGGAGCCAATCCCTCCTATCGAGATGTATTACCTGACTGAAGCTCCCTCTGAAGAAACTCCGAGCACCCCGTCACGTAAACGTAAAGCCGCAGCCGACACTACCAGACTGAAAAAGACTCGTCTGAACTGAAATGTAAACATGAAATATCGTCGTTATAACCCTCATGTCTGTGAAAATTATTGTAAATATGTTTTTTCTTGTAAATCTCTCTTATGAAAATAAAATAAATGTAGCACTTGTTTTGTCTTTCTGGCGTTTTTATATGAAAGCACTGCAGTTGCTGTTGCCTGCACTGTAGACTGTAACTGTGATGGATGACTCAATGAAGCGTCTGCAGAAAATGTTGAGTCATGTTTTCTAATTGGGCGCAATGACGGTCTCCGGTCAGTAGAGAGCAGTGTATCTTCACTGTATGAGTCAGTCTTGTGTGCGGTTTGATTTCCCAGCAACAAGCTTTGAGTGTTTGATATTTTATTTCTTTAAAAACTGGGTTTACCAGATATAATTAACAACTTTACTAAATGTTAAGTACTGAGCCCTGGCTATTTCCTGCAGCTCTCTACTCTTAAAAAGTGAATACAGTTAATAATCATTTAAAAAATCAAACCTCTGGACTCATTATGACAATTATATCCTGTTAGATTTGTTTAAAAGCAGCTCTCATGTCACTACTCTTGTTCATTTACTAAAATGATCCAGTTAAACACTTAAACCTAAGTCAGCCAGGCGTGTTTTCCTCCCGCCCAGTGATTATGAGTCGCTTGTATCTGCTGTAAACACCAGATTTTGTTTACCCAGTGTTGGTTTAGGCCTTTGGTACAGCGATGTGCTGTTTCATACCAGGGTGCCAGCTGAGGTTAGAGGCCCGTGTTCCCTCCCATATGGACGGATAAGTGGTTTAACCTCGTAATAGCTGAACCAGCTGACGGGCTTCCGTACAGATTCAGGGTTGATCCGTTGTTTGAGAGGTGTGGGATTAGAGGAGAAAGAGTCCTGACAGGGAGAACATGACTCAGGCTCCTGGAGCCTCTAGGGGCCTCTGATGAAGTAAGGAGTAGCTTTAGGTCACTATGGTGACTATTTTAAGTTTAGCTCCTTATCACCAACAGTACCATCAGTTGAAGCTGTGGTTCCTATGCAACCTTTTTGCCTTATGATCCATTAAATTTAAGAAATGTAAGCTCTGGACCCCGGGTCACATGTTGCATGTGTCATGAATTGTGAGCTGTTCCACCAGTGAGTTAGATTGGAATCATTTTAAGGGCCTGAAGATAAAACCATCAAGCATTTCACAGGAAAACTATTAAAGAAAAATCAAAGAAAAGACATTTCCAACCCTGTTATCCATCCTTTCAAGGGCTCCTGACCCCCCAGATTGAGAACCACTGAGCTATAGTCTTCTAGATCAAAAATCTTGTCGAATGACCTGATGTGAGGATGCTTTAAATGAAAAGGTCAAGCCAATAACAAAAAAAAAAGGAGAAATCTGATTTAACCATCAAATTAAGAAAGACTTAACCTAAAGAATCTCCATGTTGCCAGGAGACGTCATATCTGTCTTACCTGTTATATTTAATTGGCTCTCATGAATCAATTAATTCTCAGGAATGAATGTGCTTGGCAGCGGGCCGCAGTACATTTAGTCATTCTTGGGAAGTAATTCAAGGCTGTATAACATATCTTTTTTCCATTATCATATACAGTATATCAAAACTAGACAGTATATAATAATATATATTGGAGATATCAGAGCCCATAATTATGTCTGATTTGACCAAGAGCCAAAATACAATAAAATCAGTCAAGCCAACAATGATGTGATAAATGGATTAATAATAATAATTAAAATGATTGTGAATTTGCTGTAGATAGTTTATTCAACTAACCATTTCACAGATGTTTGTGTGAAAGCCTGTGTGTCAAAATGCTGCAGCTTTAATCTGAAACCTTCAGTTTCCACAGCAAACACATGAGAGACGAACAGAAGAGACGCTTTTGTAGCGATCAAGCTGAACAACATCGATTATCACAGGTCTCATTGCACAGTTGGCTGGTTTGTTCTGTCACTATGAACTCTTTTCAATCAACAGGTGCGCCACAGAGGTGAGCTGGCAGGTGGCCAACAGTTGAGATTCACTTGACGCTTCATTTCGTCATCACGCCCCCCCCTTCCTCTCCTGTAAGGTAAGTTTAAGCTTTTCCTGTCGGGACAGTGAATTTCATCACAGAGAGCACGACTCTCCGATGAGGGAGGAAACTCTGCAGCAGTCCTCATTAAAATTCCCTGTCCGTACACTCACCACGAAAACCTCCTTTAGAGTGGGTGGCACCGACCGGCGTCCTGCGCGCCTCTTAATTGCGCACCACGCATTAACGAGCATTCACGGATCACAGTTTCCTCTCCGTGGCCGCGGATCACGCTGCCTTGAGGCGGAGAGTTGCTTCATGTCCCGCTATTTACGGCGTCAAGGTTGAGCGAGAGAGAGAGAGAGAGAGAGAGAGGGAGAAAAGGTGGGCAGCAAGAGTCCCACAGGTCCAGCATAGGGTGGCGCCCTGCGCATCTCCATCCAGCGACTGGACACACTGAGCCGAGGGGGGGGGGGACTCACAGTGACACTGTCCGCTCCTGCAGTCCGCTGCTGGGGCTTCTCCGGCTTGTGCTTGTAGCTCATGATTGTGACATTTCTCGGTGGGGGATTGGCAACATGTGCGCCTGTGTGGTGTGAAGTGTGACACAGCGGCTTTAAGGTTGCATTTCTCTCGGATACGCCAAGTACCCGACGTTACGGCGCACCTTGTGTAATAGGTAAGTACATGAGTTTATATCTCTATTTAAGAATAGATTCTCTCCTATGTGCCTTTGGTGTGTTTTGCCACAAGAAGAAGACCTGTATTCCAAATATTGAGCATCAGATTTGCTGAAACCCTGGTTGAAGGTTTCAAGGCAGTTATGAGCAGCAGTAACTATGACAGACATAAAGGTTCACGCATCAAATCACTGTCACTGCTGCATAACATGTCACTGCAACATTTCCTAATTCATGCATCATCAGTTCAGAGCATCCTGAATGTATTGTGTGATATAGGTAATGATGTCAAGACAGGAAAAAGCCATCATCACAAGTTGAGCTGCTGCTGATGATGATCAGTTCTCTGGAAGATTCCTGGAAAAACAAGCATGAAGTCACATTTTTATTAAAAAGCAGATAAGAAGTAATGTCATTTTTAGTTCCTTTTGTCATTTTTGTTTGATTTTGTTGTACATAAAGGGGGATTCAACATGACATCAGCCTCAAAACACTGGTGGTCAATTAAGAAAATGTGCTCTGAAGTGTTTCAGTAGACTTTGGGTGACACTTTATTCATGCAGAGATTAATGGTAGAGATTCCTCAGTGGCTGGCTCTAGTCCCAGTTTCTTTACAGCTGTGGTAAGCTGGTTTGCTTTCGAAAAATTAAAAGTTTCTGAAGAGAGGCGAAGCCATCAATCTTGCAAGTTGAAGATCCCCCCCCTCTCCGAGTGCCCTTCAAGTGCTTTATTTCTCCGTCAACATGGCAGCAACAAAAGCAGATAATAGGAGAAACTCTGTTAAAACGTAAGACCACCAAGAACAAACCGGCATCACCAAATAACCCCCCATTTGGAGTGTGGAGCTCCAGCTTTGTTTCCGAGCGTATGGAGCACAGTTAAAGTGTGTACTGATTGAACCTGCCCTCCACTCTCTCCATTGTGTCAGGAATGTTTGGTTGCCGGCTCTCCACAGAAACCCCCCACTCCTTTGTTCAGGGGGGACAATCCTCCAGTGCCATGTGTGTGCGCAGTGGTGGTGGTTGGTGGGGGGAGAGAGGGGTCAGCGGGGGTGTTGACATCTGTAGCTGACAGCTTCCTCGGGGCGAGCTGACATGCTGTGATACCATGAATGGGTATTAGGGAACATATGAGCAAAGCACTTAACACTAATGAGGACATTTATGCTTTTTGCACGATCCTGGGGGACCAGTCGTATATCCAGTGAGATATCATGCAGTGGTCCAAGTTCTGTCATGATTTATTGAATGTAACTTGGTGCATAAAGATGATTAGCGACACATAGCTTCATCAGATTGCAGCTGATTGATCATACTTGATAAGAAAATGTCTTCAGTTTGCATTCATAGTTCCAATTCTTTAAACTGAAATGGTTTGATTGACGTAGTTTGAGGTCAATCTTGCGTCAAGTAAAGTATATTTCAGTATCTACAGCTGAAACGATTAGTTGATTAATCAATTATCAGAAAGCAGCCTGACAAATATTTTCATAATTGATTTTTTGTTAAGGTTTCGATCAAGCAGGGACACCCAAGAATTCTGAGTTGTGAGGATTTGTGTCATATCTCTACATTTTATAAACTGAATATCTTTGGGTTTGGATTGTTGGTCAAACAAACCTAGCTGTTTGGAGACACTGCCTTGAGCTCTGGGAACACATGATGAATATTTTAAAGACAATTACTGACATTTTTTACACAATATAGTCTATTAATTGAACAAATAAAGACAACTGTGGCTGCAACTGAAGATTATTTTCTTTTAATGTGCCTTTTTTTCTTGATTGTTCAGTCTATAAAACAGAAAAACTGTGAAAAATGTCCATCACGATTTCCAAGAATCTAAGGTCTTCAGTTTCCTTGTTTTGTCTGATCAACAGTCAAAAACCCAAAGATAGTTTACTATGATTAAAAAAAAATAGAGAATATCAGCAAATCCTCACATTGGAAAAGCTGCAATCAGAGATTGATTGGCGTTTTTGCTTGGAAATTGACTTAAGTGATTAATTAATTATTAAAATAGTTGCATATTTATGTTCTTACAGTCGACTAATAGATTCAATGACAAATGTTTGCAGCTGTCCAAATCACAACTTTGTTCCACAGAAAGAAAAATCTTCCCAAAAAAATGCCACAAAACCTCAAGAATTCATCATCCCATCAGTTACCATTTAGTTTGGATGATTTCCTACATAGACCATAACTGCCAATTCTTTCTGATTTCGGTCCGTATAATGAAGGGCAAAGTGTGTGTCCGTCATTTCAACACCTTCCTGTTTGGTGCGATATCTATTGTCAACATTTCGGAAGGATTTTCAGAGGGCAGCAGCAGAACAATCTACCACAGCTGCTCTCTTATCACCAAAGTCAGGAAAAGTCTACATTAACACTGAAAAACACCCGGAAAATATCAGCTTTCCCATTCAGAGTCGGACCTCCCTTAAACAAACTTGTCGGGGGAAGTTCCAGGAAAAAGGGAAAATCTGGTTTCTGACTCTTGCAGCAGAAAGTCCGAGCTGATGGGAAAGTGTTGGGGAATGTCGCTACGACAGTGCACCCGGGTTTTAATACTTGAGAGTAAGTTTTCCTCATGACTGGTAGAGAGTGGTACACCATGAGGTGGAATGCAGCCCCCAAGGGCCCCTCATGCTACACAGTATGTGTTCAGGATGGACTTCGCACCTTCCTCCACTTTGATAAAACAGCAAACGGCCAAAACAGGATTTCACCTAAGCAAAGAGAGGAAAGCCAGCGCCGTTTCTCTTCCTGTGTTTTCTAAATGCCACGCAGTATTAACGAAGGCACTCAGCTGCTTTCGAAATGACTTTCATTTAAGCTGAGAGGGGCTCATACACAGGATCCACGGGGGAAGGTGCCGTGCTGAAAAGCGAGCGAAAGCTGCTCTATTCAACCAAGAAGAAAAATAAATTTTTCCCCCTCAGTCACTTATGATCCTATCAGCTAAAGAGCGTTCCCATAAGACCAGAAGGAGCCTCAGCTAGTCGTGCAGAACCTCTTGGCTTTAATAAAGAGAGAAAACCTCTCTCTTTGGAGGTGTTGACATTTGAAAAGCCATTATACTATATACAGTAGTATCAGAGCAGGCTCTGTTTGCTTGTTGGGGGGTATCAGAGTGAATAATATACCATGTGGTGCCTCAGGTAAACAAAAGACTTGAGTTCTTGGCAGTAGCAGTGACTCCACCTGCCCCGACCAAGCAGAGGACACAGGAAAAGCAGACAGAAGATGGAAGAGGGGGCGCTGGTAATGAATAACTGACCATTATGATGATTACAGGGGGCGATGGGCACGGGGAGATAAGAGTGTGGTGACCGTCCGAGCATAAGGACAACGTGTTTACAAGGGGAATTCCTCGCATTCCTTAGCTGCAGTCATGCCACTCCAATCTGCACCTCCACCCACTGATGGTCACCCTCTGTGCCAAGAGGGACCCAAGGGGCTAAAGGGCCCAATAAGTTCCTTCTCAGCAGAAACCTGCTGTGATTGTTACGTAAGGCGATTTTTGAGTGCTGCTTTAGAGGTTTTAGAGTATTTCGAGTTAATAGTATTTTTGAGTTAATACAGCGAGCTGAAGAATATGTGCAGTCGTTCCCTCGGGTGTTAAAATCACTCACACAAAGGTCTGTTTTTAGCTTTGAATGGAGAAAAAGGAGATTTTCGGTTAAAGCTGAAATCTGTAGGATTCCACACATTCAAGATGCAGAAAAATAATGGAGCTTTTAGCATAGTTTCACTTTGATGTTGTTGGTATCCAGTAAAAATGCCATAAGTGAACTCAGGCAATGTGATCACAAATTTATTATTTACTTAAGGTATAAAATTAGATTGGTGTTACGAGATGAAGAGGTGCAATGTGGCAAAATTGATGAACATTTCTTGATAGTCGTGTATGTTGAGCAATCCCGACCTCGGCAAAATGTGTTGTTTTTAGCTACGTTAGCAGCATGACTCAAGGGATGCTAATATCAGCTGGCTGGTCTGAAATATCTTGACAACAATGAAGTTTCGTACCTGCATTCATGGTCCCCGGAGGATGAATCCTAATAACTTTGGTGATCCTCTGACTTTTCCTTTAGCACCACTATGAAGTTGACATTTGTGGTTTTGAGAGAAATATCTTGATAACTATTGGATGGATTGTAATAACATTTGTAAGTTTTCATTTAGCACCATCTTCCTGTTTAAAATTTAAATCTGTCTAATACTTTGGTTTATGTCAGCTAGCACGACTGACTCTAGTGTTGTTTGTGATTAACCACACTCCACCACCATACTTGTAAAATAAAGATTTATTCAGAAGAGAACTGTATGTATTTCAGATCTAAATTAAACAAAGGGCTGCTTTGTGGTCAAATATTAAACCTGCTTATGTCAGACTACAGGATGTTCCCTCAGTGCTACACCAGTAAGTCCCAATGGATTTTCCAGTGTTTAAAGGGTTACAAAGCTCACACACAAGTCTATAAAGGTCTGTAAAGTAAGACAGAAAAGCTAGAGAATACATGCAATAGTCTCTTGCAGTAATATTTTAGAATCAGGCAATAAATCAACCAAGGTAAATGTTTTTTTAAAGGTTTTTTGTTATAAGGCTCTGAAGTGCAAAGGCTTAAAAACATTTCTGGTACGCGTTTGTACAAGGAAGTCATATGGCTGGGCTTAACTCTAGTCTTTATCCCCACAGTCTATAAAACAATTTTCAGCTTTTTTTTTTTCACAGGCAAGACTTTTCAGCTTGACTCAACTCTCTGAGAAGTGTTTGTATTGTTAAAATCTGAGAGCCCCTTTATTCCTCTTGTCTTGACACATGAAAAAATGTTTATTATGGGCTTTTTTTTAAATTTTAGGTATCAGATTTGTCATATATTTTGTGGCGGGAGAGGTGTGTAATATCCACATGTGAAAAGTGAAACATAGGGATAGATGAGGTCCCCTCTGTGGGCGACTTCAGGACACAGAGGGTTCGTGTTTTAGGATCAATCAGCACATTTTTTTTTAATGCAGCGCAGATGACTGGGTCTAATAGGATTATGAGAAGGCCTGGTGGTTGGAGAAGAAGTCCCGGGGGCCACACGTTACCCCTGCAAACCCCGCCTGGCCCAGAAGGTCATGTGATGGAGGGGGACAATACTAGCAGGTGTCAGCCTGATGATTACAGGGTCTGAGGCTGGGCTCACCTATGAGGATTACTCAGACCTTCTAATGGATAGCAGGTTGTGACCCCGGCTAACAAGGAAGCAAATTGCCAGCCTTTCACCCAGCAAAGTGCTTTCTATCAAGTAAGAATAAAAGAGAGAGCTTCTAGTCTTTGGTTTCCTTGGCAACTTCTTCAATCTGGATATTTGTTATATCAGCACTGAACTTCTTGCAACACCAAAAGCATAAAGATCCTCACATTTTTTATTTGTGAATACTTATCAGTTTTTGTATACAGTAAATTGTATTTATAGTTGGTGTCCTTTTGTTTTTTATCTATTTTGGAAGCTTTTGAACATGTAATCAGTTAACATCAAACTTTGTCTACTGGCCAGACTCATCTGATAGAGGCTGCAGATTAAAGTGGTGCCATATGCTGGAGGACTGAGGAGTACCCCCCCCTCCCCACCCCACCTCCTCCCCATGGTAGAGCTTATTATTGGGCTCCCACGTCACTGTCAGCAGCTAATTGTTGTGGGGGATTGAGGTGATGGGAACAACCCCCCCTATATTATCTTAAATGCTTTGTCATCTTTACTTTACCTCTCCTGCTCCGTAAATCAAAGCTTAATTCTCAAAAATACAGAAACACACAATCTCTTTGTGACTTATAGTGCTGCAACTGATGATTGTTTTCATTTTTGTTTGGTCTATAAAATGTCCAAAAATGGTGAAAATGATGATCACTTTGTCCCGATCAACAGTCCAAAGATATTCAGTTTACTGTCATAAAGGACCAAAAAGTCCTTTTATGACAGTAAGCATTCACATTTGAGAGGCTAGACTCAGAGAATTTTATTCTTAAAAAATAGCTACTCGATGATTTATTAATTTTCAACATAGTTGGAAATTAATTTAATAGTTGGCAAATAATGGAGTAATTGTTGCAGCTCTAATGACCCATCCTTGTTCAAGCTGTTCGAGTCCAAGTTGAGGCAGCCTGACTGCCAGGAAAGGAACTCTGGAGCTGTTGATTTTACAAAACCATTGTTTTCTCTCTGTGCCCTGCCCATGCCGCATATGGCTCATTTCATGGCTGCTGGAGAGTCTGATTGATGGGCTAAAGAGCAGCAGGACTGATGTTCCTCATGTGCAGTGTTTGGGGAGGTATGAGCCAAGTCCTCAGCGAGGTCACATGAGGCAAAAGGAAATATATTGTGGATAGAAGAAGGAGGCAGGAGAAGTGTGCTTTGTGCCAAAATGCTATTCATGCCAAAAGCACAGGAAAGGTGGTTTTCTTAGTTACATGACGGGTAGCGTGCAAGCCAGAGTAGCGATACAGTTTCTGGTGTTTTCCCTCCCGTAGGTGTCATGGGAGCTGATATTTCATTGTAATCATTGCAATAACCACCTCTGGGAGAACTCCTCAAATATGAAACTATCGGCGCTTGTCACCCCCAATTAGAGAGCTGTTTATACGGTTTTGCTCCCATTCTCTCTCTCTCTCTTTCGTCCAAGAGATTCCTGGCCCCAGGGGTGCTGGAAAGCTGTCTAGTAATCTGAGACAGCATTAATACTGAATAAGACGGAGCAAGGCGTCGGCCACACAAATTAATTACCATACACAGAGTGTAGATTAATATTAATAAAAAAAAAACTGCAAAATGATAGAGTGGGATTTTGCCTGGTATTTGTGTGTGAGTGTGTTTGTGGTGCTGGTAGAGGTGGAAGCGATGGTGGTTTGTGGCAGCTACATCACCATGGAGACAGTGGCATAATCGAAGGCGTGTAGGGAGGACGCTGATGCTGGAGTGAGTACAGCATTGGCAGCAGAGAGGAACGACATGGAGACAACAAAAGCTGAGTGGTCAGCAAATGAGCAGACTTATGGCTTTGTGTCAAACACGGGACTCTTATTTAAGGTGTCCTTCACTATTATGTGGAGTTGCCCCTATATAAGATCCATGCTCACACCCAGATTATCTCATATGTACTGAGAATGGCACTGCTGTGAACAACAGCCAAATGAAACTGCTGCTGAAGCTGCTGGAATCACTCCCCCCCCCCCCCCCCCCCCCCCCCTCCTCCTCCCTGAAGAGGAAAGTGTCCTTTGGGGAGAAGAGATGACTTGACGTTTTGGGTTTGTCAGAAGCTGCAAAGAAATTGGACAAACTGGTCGCTGCACAGGCTGTTTGTGCTGTAAAATCACTGCAGCTCACAATGGTATACGATATGTCAAACACGCTGTAGTAACTGCAATGATTTTTTTTGTACCCCCTCTCAACACTGTAATGAGAGTTGATGCATCTGCTGTTGAAGTTATTCCAAATCTTTCTTGTTTCCTTCTACACACACAGGATCACACCAGTGTGTTTGCAAGTTTTACCTACTGAAAGTTTTATTCTTTAACATACAGTATCTGTCCTGGTTGATTTGGTGATAACTGGTGCTAACGGCTAGTCCATTTTAATAATATATACCTCAGAGTTTCTTAAAGTCTCTCTCCAGACAGAAATGTGTTTTTCTTCTTGTGCCTTCAGTTGTATTGTTTTAGCTTCGCTGTGCAGAATGATGTACAGTACGTGCAGAGTTTGACACTAGAAAGCTGTTTTCATGTTTATCTGCTGAAGTTTGAAAGTTTCTCTGTGCTCACAAACAACCTGAGTTAAAGGGTTGTAACTATGAGCATGATTTGTTACATCACAGCAAGTTTAGACCAATCAAGGGTCGGTATACAACTTGCATAAGCGTGATGTTGAAACTTGAAGCCTCCAGCACGCACACACACTGAGAATGGACTTTTCAGTGAAGTAGGAGACATCTTGATTCATCTTGAAATGAAACATATTTGTATATTCATAGATACTGGATTTTTCAATGAGGGAGAAGGAGGAGATGTCTTTTTAAGGATTTTTTTGCAGAGAAAACATGTCAGACATAATTGACTATTCAAAGCAGATGATTTGTATATGTCCGAAAACATGTCTGGAGGACTGACATGTATCAATACTGGGAGTATCAAACATGCCTTGAGCAGCTACTCTGTCAGAAACGCAACAGAAGAAGAGCAAAAACGAGGGCAGCAACACAAACCATGGGCATGGAGAGAATTCATTGCGTTGCGCTGTTTATCAAAGAAGACAAGAAGTCAATAAAGTCATTTGCCATGGTAATAACAAGCTTATGATCAAAAATGTCATCACTTCCAGGGCGCGCACAGTGTCACTTACTTGTGCTTGGGTACACAATTTGGATCCCGCACGTAAATAGTACAGTATACAGAATTGCATTTCTATATAGAACACAAATACATTTAATAGCTACAATAAATAAATAAATAATATAAAAAGTGGGTTTGATGTATGCTTGATGTTTTGCTGACCATTTTTGAATGCACCATTAGCTTCCATTCATTTTTGTATAGTGTGAAAATCTTGCATGAGTGGTCAAATCCATCAGATTATACATTATCAATGTTACATTATAGTTGTATACAGTTTAAGCTCAGATTGACTGAAAAGGTCTGCAGTGTGTGTTACAGACAATCCTTTAAGCACAACCACTTCATGCAGTGATTAACCGAGTTTGTTTTTTTCATTCTTCACACAACAACTTCTGTCGCTTTTCATGTGTACAAATGAGTGCAACATCTTTGAGGGTCCAACACTGTGTTCTGTCATTCTCAATTGTACAGTGGAGGATTGAAATTCTTGGAAATAGATCAGAAGGAAATGAGATGCAGCCAGGAGGAGGCTGTGACTGCCTTTGAGAGCAGCCATTTGGAATAGCTTTAAACACTTCTGCCTTTAGACATGGCCGTACATCATGTCGTAGGACCTCGTTCATTCGAAGCATACTGAACCCTTAAAGGATTTGTAGTAACTGAGCTAAAACAGGCTTTAAGTTGTGTGGTACAGAAGTCATCCCCTGCAGAAACTGTCACCACAGCCGATCTTAAAATAATGTCAGTGAGGTTTGGCCGGCGTCTCTGCTTTCCCCTGGGAACACTTCCCATTCTTCACTCCTCCACTAATAATAGATCTCGCTGCTCATCCCGTCACATTGTCCCATGCCCAGCATCACACAGAGGAGAGAAGCAGCGGAGTGATGGAGGGAGAGACACCTGCAAATTCTCTCCCAGCCAGCTCTGTCTCCCCGCGGGGCCAAGCATTTGACATTTAACTACGATAGCCGTAAACAGGCCACTGGAATGCCATTGACATTCATTTTGTCTGGCACAGTTTTTTTCTGGGTGGGTTTTGTCTCTTTGCAATTCTGCTCAGTGACAGTTTAAACCCAGGGCCTGGATACTCTGTGACAATGAAGCTCGAGGAAGCTTTCTCTAGTCACAAGTTAAGTGTGAAAAAGGTGTTAGCAGCAGAGGTTTAGTCGAAGAAACAGCTAGTTGATTTACAAACTATCTTGATAATCAATGGATTTTTTTGGTCTCGGAAAATTTCCAAGACCTGCTCGTTTCAGCCCCTCAAATGTGAAGATTTGCTACTTTTCTGTGTTTTCTATAATAAAATATCTTTGGATTTTTTGAGTGTCAGGTGGACAAAAAAAGCAATTTTATGCAAAAGATGTAATCTTGGGAAATTTGTGATGAGCATTTTTCACAATATTCCACCATTTTATAGACTAAACCTAATCGATTATTCTATAAAATAAGCAACAGAATAATCTATAATGAAAATCACTCGCATATAGCACACATTTTTTTATTATTATTATTAACATTATTGACAAATGACAAAGAAAACCAATGGGCCAATAAGTAAGAAGATGCATTATTCTCCCACTTTTCTTTTTTCTTTTTTTACCAAAACCAAACTAGTTTAAGTTAGGTTTAAACTATGTTTACTAGTGTAGCGATTATGTCTAAAAGAAAATATATGTCATTGCCAAATCTTCTTTTTCTCTACATGGATATGATGAACTTTTTCAACCGCACATAGTCAGGTCAACAGTTTTGGTCATTGTCATGTCAGAGTAAAAGAAGAAGAGACAGCACTTGCAAAGAATTTATGGAAAATGAGCGTGATGTTTTTACATTGGAATAGTAGAAATAATCAGTCTAAGATACATACTGGTGACATATTAATGTAAAACATGAATAAATGTGCTGTTAGTGCCACCATTATTAAAACACCAAATGTGGGAATATCTAGAAGAAAAGCATCTAACACCTTATGAAGATGTTTTTTTTCCCTTTCCTGTCCATCTTTATTTATTTTTCCCCTAATGAGTGAAGACCAAGATTTATTGGAATCCCATTGACTTCTCTGATGAAATAGTAATCAGTTTTTTTTTACCAGTTTGAAGTAAGAACAAAAGGGCTTGTATCATCTGTATTTTATGACTTCATCACGGTTTGGAGCTCACCAAACAAATCACCCACAAGCTCAGCTGTTCTTCTGAGCTTCATCTCCAGCCTACCGTTGAACCACCACTTCATCCATAATATTAAACGCTGCTGACTCTCATGTGTGTGTTACAGATCTCATCTAAACCATGCTGAGTCTGGCTTGTTCCTCTGCTGTTTACCTATTCATTAATTCACCCATGAGCGATGGGACGAACAAACAAAAGCGCTCACACACACACATTCTCCAAGACGCTGCCAGCGGGCGTCCCGGGCTAGCGTTGGTAATTAATGTTCTTAGCGGTTGCACTGATTGCTTCATTATTTCTGCCATAGGCATCTGTAAGGGATATTTGATGGATGTTGCATATCTGACAGTAATCCATGCTAAAGCTCCTTATATGAACATCAATCTCTTTAAACTTTAAGGCTACCTCACGCCTATAGAAACAATGTTATTTACTAAACACAGGCTGATCCTCTTGCATCAGACTTACTCAATGCAACATCAAAGCTCAATGCAAGTAACCACCACTGCTTAGTTACTCAACATGAGGGCATGAGTCCTGTTATGCTCCTGTTCGGGAGGGTTTCTAAATGTACATCAGCAGGGATCAGATTCATAGAAAGACTTAAAAAATGATTTGGAATAATTGGCTTGTTTTGATCACAGTGGTTTAGTCTGATGCTTTGAGCAGGACAGTGATGTTCAAATGCATGATCCAATTTCAGACACAGATTATTTTTGTATGCTACAAGATATTAGTGGCTGTTTCTCAGTCTTCCAGTCATGTGTTTAATCGATATCTTTTAAAACTCAAATTGTTTCCAAGATGGTAAACGTTTTTCTTTCAATGTTTCAAGAACAAAGTAGACATCGTAGATAGCTCGCTGCTCTAAAAATGATTAGTCAACTTATCTTTTTTATCAATTTGTCAGAAAACTAATAGAAAACAGTTTTGTGAATATGTTTGGGTATTAGACTGTCTTTCAGACAAAACAAGGGCAAATTGTGCTCAAAATGATGTGTCCATTTCTCTGTTTTCTGAATGAATGATCAATTTATCATAAAAATAATAACCATGAAAACAATTCTTAAACAGACAAACCAAACACTGGCTCTAGAGAGGGCCATTCGTGAGTTTCGCAGCCACTGTAGGTTTCCCTGCATGCTTAGAAGGGGAGGGGGAGGGGGTATGTTGCAATCTGCAATGTCACTTGTGCACTTGGAGATATTTCTTTACAAATAGTGCTTGTCTGCTTGATACTTTGTTCTATTCACCTAGCTCCTCTAATGGGTATGTTCGAAACAAACTAGCTCGCATAATGTGTCATCCGACCGCGTTTGAAGGCAAATGTGTTTGTAGCTGCTCCAAACAGCCACACTCAAGGCATAGAAAAAAGCCTGCTCTCATATAGAAGTCTCTCCTCAAAGGTATTCATGGTGTTGTACTCGTTTGTCTTCTGAGGAGTGAGGAATAAAGAAGAGAGCTTGAGTGAGTAGTTCACACACCTGACTGATCGCTGCGTGAAGTGTTCATGAATGTCCGATTGTTGGTTTCAGAAAGTGACAAAAATGATCGGACATGGCCCTCTCCGTTCTGATGTTGGAAAGCTGTGGGTGAGGGTAGTTTCAGATGCTTTTCAGTGATCTGACAAGCACATCCTTTGAAGTATAATGACTCCTTTAATATGGATTCATAAGATTGTTCAAATCCTGCCACTTCTAATACATCCAATTTGTGATTTGCTTCTTTCCTGATAACAGTACATTCACCACAGGGTGCTGTCTGCTCCGTGATATTAATCCAAATAATGTGTCACATCTCTGCCCCTCCAACACCTCCTCCACTGTAACTGGACTCCCACTGGACTGACCGCAGTGGGATCTCACTTTAAAATGTCAACCCTGTCAGGTCCCCACGCTGTCATATCTTCTGTCATCTCCAGGTAAACATCAGTTTCGGAGCCACAGGGAGCGTCGGCTCAAGTCATTACAGCTGCGGCTGCCGCCTCTCCCTTTCCATCAAGTTTTACACTTCCAGCTCCAAAATAATACCAATTCTGTAATCATTGCTCTCTCCTGTGGTGGCTGAAGAAGAAAGGTCACCCCTGTCTGGATGGGAGACTCCGGGTTCCATCACTCTGAAACTGGAGCACCTCTAGAGTGTGCCAATCACACACATTTTTTGGATGTGTGTATATTGCATCACATGCAATTTAGTCTTGCTGTAATTGGCTTATTAGGCCTTTAGTCTGTTTGGAGAATTGAGTAGTCGTGCTGTTCATCCATGAGTAAATTCTCCAGTTTCAGGCCAGTTGTCCTTGTCATGTTTTTGTAGAGTGCATCTGCCTTCGTCTGTCAGCTTGAATCACATGGAGAAGGCCTAATTGATGCGATGTGTGTGTACGTTCACATACAGCCAGCCAGACACACTCTCAGGACTAGCAGCTCTTGGAGTTAATCCGTCTCGCTAATAGTGGGGGATGGAGCAGAGGGGAGGGGGGGGGGCGGGAGGAGTAGAGAAGAGAACAATACAACATCTCTCTCTCCGTCTCTCTTGCTCTCTTGCTCCGGACACGTGGTTGTCCCCGGCGGGAAATCTCTGGACCTTGGACGTTCTCTACGGATATTTGCTCTTCGTGTTCACTTGTCCCAGCTGGCTCTCAGCTGTCCCTGCTGCACCGCTCAAGGAAACGAGGTACAATACACTCCCCCCACTCCAAAAAACATCCTTCCCCACTGCCTTTCGTTCCTGCCATTGTCACCAGACAAGAGGCTGCGTCAGGAGGTAAAATTAGGGATGTGTGTAGAGTAAGGAACTTCCTGAAGTCTTCGTTCATGCCTGCCGAGGGGTGTGCTCGACTGTTTCTGTAGAACGTATGTTTGCAGGCCCATGAAGGGAGGAAGGAAGTGTAGAGACACAGTGGAAAGAATAGCAATGCAAATTCTTGTGTACAGCACAGGATCTATGTCTACCTCATAGACATTCCTGTATGTGTCAAAGGGCCTTGTTTCCTGTTCAGCGCCGGACATATTTCTTGTGTGGTTCATAGATACTCTCAGTGAGATTACCACATCATATATCTACAGGAAAGAGTAAATTCCACTGCCTGTTTTCACAGTTTGTTCTTGAAATCCATAGTACAGTATTGTTCTGGAACAAGAGGATTTCCTAAGTTACTTATTTCCTTTTATGGTTACCTCAATCTCCTTAGCTTATTTAGTTGCATTCAAGTCTCAGTTATTGCAACATTTTTGGGTTGTGACCCTTTAAAGCCCAGCAGTGTTGACTTACATGATGTTTCCTTCTCATACTGTTTCATTTGGAATGTTTTTAGAGCATGACCCAAGTCTGACCGGGTCCTGTACCAGTAGGTTCTCATTTTACTGCAGCGGGTCTCTGCTCTGTATGTCAATATATCCAATACACAAGTGACTCTGAATGGACCTGAGCATATGCTGTATCAGCTCTGTGTTTTGAGGCGAGAGGGAGAATATAAAGGATTTACTTTTGATTTTGATTCACAGGTATTAAATAAGTTTGAAGATGTCTTCTGTCTGTATCACCCAGTTGGCTACAGAGAGATTTATTGTTGGTACAGGAGGTGGAAATCAGACTTTCAACTGTTTATATAAATTTGTCTTCTCTACCTCTACTCCACACACTAGCATCAGCAATAAAGCTAGTAAACTGACTTGAGGATTATTTGGCAAATACTTTTATAATAATATAAAGCTCAATTAGAGAGGTCCAATTTATGTAGCAGAATGTATTTTTTCCCACAAACAAACCTTCTAATTTATCTAATAACTGCAAGTGAGGTATCCTCAGGTTGGGAACCACTGCTCTAGTCTCTGAAATTTTACACAACATCAATAATCATGATCATCAAACTGCTCTGACACAACTGCCCAGGGTTTGTTTTTGCCTTCATCCCCTCAGCATGTTGAAATAAGTACATTGTCCCACCCTATTACATCTGTTATGTTGACTTGAAGGGATTAAACATGTTTATGGTATTATGTCCTCTATGTTGGTGGCAACCCTGGGCGTCTTATTTTACATGAAGTAAAACCTAGAAGAGGCGGGCTGGGCTCATGCCCACAGTGTACAACCCTTGGTTTGTCATCTTGCACTACTACATTTTTAATCTCTAGCCCTCAAGGCAAATAAAATTGCTTTCATGTTAATGCACAATACTTTGTTAGACGACATGAATCATTTAGACATGCAACTCGACTGCAAACGGTGTCCTCCTTTCGTATGCGAACTCGCTCTTAATATCCATCTTTTCATGAGAGCTTGTCTGGTTTTGAGGGCAGCTCACTTAACCTTGTTGATCCTCCGTCGATGTACGAGCGCACTAACTCTCCTCCCCCCAGAAACAGTGTTACACAGGGGTCTCCTAGAGGGAAACACTTTGACAAATGGTCCTTCTCAGTTAGTCGTGCTGCAGCAATACTAATAGTGTTTCTAAAGTTTTGACTCAGTATTTCAAAGCTTGTGTTCTTGCTCTCCGTCACTGGACTTCTTTAACAATTCACCTGCTTGGTATAAGAGGGTAAGGTGCGAGGCCTTGTGCTAATTGTGATGCCTGCTGGGATTGCTGCACGATGGATGGTGGCTGACAGCACCCTTGGTGTTGCTGTGCTACTGCTGTGTCATGCTATTTTGCTGTGGTGTTGGCTTGTCTGTTTGTCTCAATTTAAAATCTCTGCAGAAGTGTCTGATTTTATTGAATACCTGGAGCTAAAAATACCTTGTTCCTCACCAATAGGAGCAAAGAACATTGAACAGTGAGATGTGATTGGAGGAGATGTCCCATGGAGGTTGCTAACCTTTTTCCAAACCTTGAATATAGAAAATGAATCTAAAACAGGAAACTAAAGCACATTAATACATCAATCAATTTTTAAAGTGAGAGTCTTAGCTTGCTGATAATTTTGAATGACACATTCTTCATCCAGATATTGTTTGACATGATCAATGTGCAGATTTCTTCCTCTATGTAGCTGGTCGAAGTGGAAAGATGGGAATAAACAATCTCCTCTCTTGTCAATCTTTCTCTCAATTATGCATTTGTTTGCAACTGTTTTACATCTGCTGTCAGGTTTCATTCCCTGCTGAAATTATTCAGAGCTCTGACTATAATTTGAGAATAATTTGTTCAAAATAAGGAAAATGTCCAGTGTCCTTTTCTGTCACCTCCTAGATCTGTGTTTTTTGAAACATCCACACAGATATTTCCCCTGGTGCACTTTGAGTAAATGTCATATAAATGCTCCATTTGGATGTTGGACCAAAATCAACAAAATTAGTGATTCAGCCTTTTGAGATAAAAAAAAAAAAAGAAAAGAAAAGAAGTGTAGCTGGACTCATGCTGAGATTCTGAAAAGTTCTGCATCTCCAGCTGAGTCATTCTATTTCTGCTGGTGGTTATATTCTGAAAGTGTGTCAGCTCGCACCGAAGGGCAGCTTGGCCACCAGCAGGTCGGCCATCACCTTTACTGGCAGACAGCGAGGTGTGACAGGTGTTTCGACCTGCTGCAGACGGGCTGTCAGATGGAGGCTACCCACGTCACCGGCTTTACAGGAAATCTGATGTAGCGCTAACCTCCTCCACTCTTGTACACAGTAACATATATCTGCCAATCCAAAGTTTTTTGTACATCATAAATTTTTTCTTTGGTTATAGCATTCCACTCCTCATAAAGAATACCCTAAAATTAGACAATAAGAAGGAATATTTATAAGTGTCACTGTTTGACCTTTCTCATAACATAATGCTTTGAAATACTTGCAAAAATGCTGTCTGGGCTGAATGTAGGAGGGAGGAGGAGCAGAGCAGATGTGTCTGCAGATACAGTTTCTGTCCATTTGATGTCAGAGTAGCTTTCCTGGGCTGTTCAGGGGTCAGCAGGGGTTCACAGGAAAGTGGCGATCTTATATTGACACTGACTCTGCTGTGTTGTTGTCAATATACTGTAGGTCTGCAAAATCTTTATCAGTCTTTCCTGTCCTCAACTACAGCTGAAGTTTTGACAATTTCTCTGTTAAAAACATCTTAAGTAGCAACACTAGCTTTCCTTTTTTCTTTGATGAGCTGACATTTGCATGATGACATCTTTGAGTGCTCTATAAATTATAATTGTACCTTATATCTTCCTCTCACAGTGTTTTAAGGTTGTTCACACTCGATAAATGCCAAACGAAAGCATATTTTTTAAAATGCCAGGATGTATATAGACGTCACTCCGTTTTTGAGTGTGTTCTTGATGCTGTTAACATATGATTTAAGTGAAAAGGAGGTGCCTCTCAAACATGGAGAAAGTGTCAGATAGTGGTGTTCTGTTGGTGTTAAACTCATTAATACGCAGAAGTCCATTTTTTTCTTGTTTTTTGTGTTGTTTTCAAATATGAAATTGGTGATACTGATCTGAGGTCACAGCTTCATTATCACTTGCCAAGCATAATTTCCTGTGTGTGCAAAACAGCACAGTACAATCGGTTTCTCATATGTTGACTGCCAGAGTGTCTGTGTATGCACTCTTAAGATGTGCACACCCTTAGCCATAATAAGTCCTAATAAAGTTTTCCTGTTTACTGTTTGGTTGAAAGTATTATTTCTCAACATTAAGCAAAAATCCCATCTGCCAGCTTCCGGGCAGCTTAAAAAGCCCTCTTTGGTTCAAGTGGCTCAGAGCATGTAGACCAAGCCTGAAGTAAGATAAGAAAATGGAGAGAGGAAGATACTTACTTACTAGGATGAAAGCATGGCATGACATAAAAGAAGTGTAGAGCAAAGGGAGCTGGGAAATGAAGGAGAATAAAGGCCCTGCAGCTCTGGGCTTTACTACAACATCAAGCCCTGTGTTAGAACCGCTGCTGGAGATCACTTCACAGAGCAGTAGCAGCCTCTTCCTCTGACATCTCCCAGCTTCAGGGAGTTCGACAGACGTGCACTTATGCAAAGTTACTCTATCATCCCCGGCTTGCCAAGGATCCATGCCTGGAGAGCACAAAGCAAAGTTATCACCTACCAGACACTCAACAAACCAGTTGTCTTAGCCTCTGGGACGCTAAATCAAGAGCTGCAGTCAAAATTAGCTGTGTCTATATCAATTATAAAAATAGTCTTTCCAAATGTAAAAATAATACTTTAGAAGTCAAAGAAAGGTAGACAACTCTACGGAGGTGTACCTATCCAGCGGTGATAAAATCTTTGATTGATGAAGTCAAATACTTCATCAAACCCAGCCTCTTTTCCTGGTGTAAATTTAGATCTTTGACAGCCATTACGTGGAGGATTATGTGCTTGTTATCCGTTACTGTGGCCTCATTCAGCGGCGCCGGTCCGATAATCAATGTGGCCTCGCCGGAGCTGCAGACTTTACATATCAATCTGTCTGTTGGCCGCCGCACTGTGAGATGTAACAGTCTGGAGAACCGGCTGTAAGGCAGAAGCCAGGGATGAAGCTTTGATCAAATCTTTTTCCCCGGGTGTTTTAGATCTGAAGGAGAAAACAAAGGGAAAGAAAGTTCTGCTTTCATTTTAGAAAACAGATTTTTTAGCTGCGGAAAGTAACTTAGCTCAGTATGCAATCTAATTATTCATTTATTCTCAAGGCTGTTGATCAGACACCTTGTAAAAGATTGTTTTTTTTACATTTTTCATCCTACCTTTTGACCTTTTCTGTCTCCTATCTTGTCCTCTTTTTGGTGAACAAAACATTAAGCAGTGCTGTGTTATCACCTCATTTCACTTCATTCTTGCAGAATCACACAGAGAAAAAGGAAAACATGGACAAATTAAACAACTTTTACATTGTCTTTTTATAAAAAAAATGTTTATTTTTTATGTAATTTTCCATTTATATGAGCTTCATCAGTCAAATAATTCCTTGTGTGACCCAATATTAATAACCAAGGAGGTGTGTTAGGATTGAAAACAATACACTATCATTTCCAATGGGCATATACTCTAATTTTGCTGTAACACAACCATTGCAGAGTTGGGAGGCATTAAAACATGTTTCAGTGAGTGTCAGGATTGTGTTCAGACTGATTCGCCTAAAACCAAATAACCCTGGCGAGTGTCATTGTGCATTCGGGAAGTGTGGTGAATTTAACTGTCATCCTTAAGCCCTTTCCACCTATTTTGCAGCGTTGTTATTTTTTGATTGTCTTACCGGTTGTGACAAGCGTAGCCAGGACGTGACACGCTGTAGTTTCACGTTACTCTTCATCATCAGCAAGCCGCTAGCAGTAGCAGTCAGCCGCTTACTCAGTCAGGGGGTCACGTAAGGACAGAAAGAAGAAAGTGAGGGATAGAGGGAGACAGAGATAGAGGGGAGGATATTTACGACTCAGACATTGGCGGGGGTGAGCTGCATCCCAATGTCTGTCCCTTTACTGCCTGGCTCAATAACTCTCTCAGGAGAGAGAGGGAATAAGCTTGTGCAGAGCATTTGCAGGTATCACAGGTCTGGAGCTTTCCAAGTGTGTGTGTCTGCGTGTGTGTGTGTGTGTGTGTGTCTGTGCAGCGTCAATAACAGAAAAGCCAAATATCACCCACTGGGGAGGTCTTACAGGAGAAATCCATCAAAGCGGATATGTTTGACATCATCAACCAGTTTATCTATCTCTGCTGTTTAATACATTGAAGTATTTTGTGATAAAGTGCTGTAATTGACCTATTTTGCTCTCGTCTCTAATTCTGTTTTAGTTGATTTCGTTTGTTCCCCAAATCACCCACTCTTTTTCTTAAAATGCATTAAATTAGGCTTTTGTTGATAAGTGTGTCTCTTCTATAATGGATTTCACTGCTGGTGATTGTTGGACTTTAGTGCAAACCGATAAGCCCTTATTCTTTGATTCTAGTAACAAATCTCCATTGTCTGCAAATATCATAATGTAATATCTTATGTCATGTCATTTGGGCACAGAAACATCACTAATAAAGTCTGTCAGGTCCGACTTCTACTCTAATCAAATCCATCCACTGACTGTCTTTCAATCAGTCCTAGCGCTTGCTATTTAGTCTGTGGTGTTCTCTTTCCAGTTATATAACAAGTCTGTCACAGGTTCTTCCCCGGGGCTCTGTTACCTGTCTCGCTCTTTGTTCCTAACCAGACCTGAGGTGTGTGTTACACAGTGTAGCCGAAAGCCCCCTGCACTGATTCAATCCTTCGCTGAATCTGTCAGACAGTCTGGTCTTCTCTTGGTTTTAATGACTGCCCAGTGTGATACAGTGGAGTCTGACACCTTCCCTCGCAGTGTAAAAAGCATAGAAAGTGACAGCGCTCGGTTCAACTTAACTCCCTAAAGACTTGACTTGAGAGTTTGGAGTTGGACTCGAATAAGATTTAAGTCACCAAAGTCGATTCCCAGTCAATTGAGACTTCACTGGGACTTGACTTACTTCAGACCAGACTCGACATGGACTTGACTCGATACCTGAAACTCAACCTGATACCTGAGATTTTGACAGCAGTCTGACTTGAGTCACAATGTGCAGACTTGAGACTTAACTTGGACTTGACTGCTGTGAGACTTGACGTACTAAACACATGACTCAATAAAGGCTTGACTTTAGACTTAACTTGGACTTTACTTGAAATATGCGACTTGTACTCTGGTTGCTCTTAAGTCAACAAAACCACATGAGGCTTGAGTTGGACTTGAGTGCTGTGAGACTTAATTATTTGACTCCCTGAAGATTTGACTTGAGACTTAAGACTTGGACTTAAGTGAGACTTAAATCAGCAAAATTAGTACTTAAGGCTTTTCTTTGACTCCTGTCAGACTACCTGAAGACCTGGGTTAAGAACTTACTTGACTATTTCATACTTGACTTGAGACCAAAACTTGAGACTTGGGTTGGACTTAAGTCTACAAAATCAGGATTTCAGACTTGACATGGCCCCTTAAAGACTTGACTTGAGACTTGACATTAAGTCTCAGGTTGGCCTTAAGTCACAAAAGAAAAGACTTGAACCCTGACTTGGATTTGACTCTGAACTGAAGTCACAAAAATGAGGACTTAAGACTTGGTTTGACTGCTGTGAGACTTGATCTACTTTAGAGTTGACTCAATAAAGACTAAACACTTGATGCTTGGACTCAGGTTGGACATAAGTCACAAAGATAAAGACTTAATATGATCTACTATACCCTACAGACTTGACTTGACTTGAGACTTGGCTGCAAAAACCTCAATTTCTGACTCCAAAATATTTAAAACAACTAGAAAGTGCACAGGAAGCTCGTACTATGAAACCTTCTGCTTGTAAATGGAGTCTGTGGCAGCTGTACAAATCGGCAGGAATTCTAGTTAGCTACCATTTATCTCTTTGTCTGTCTCACATGTATTCACACACCCACATATAGGGCTTTGGCCACGTTTCCTCTGATGAATTGCTTTTAGTCAGTGTTCCTGGATGTGCGTGTGTGTGTGTGTGTGTGTGTGTGTTGAGTAATGAAGAGACCAGTGATGCTGTTCCACTCCCCCTCAGTTGCCCCTGAACACAGGTGCTCTACTCTTTCTGAGTGGGAGTTCTCCACTGAACGAGTTAGAGATTCATTCATCCTGCAAGAGCAATCGTAGGTTTCATCTTCATTGTTGATCTGACGTGAGTGCGAAGCTGACATTCTGGCATGTGTGACGATAAGAGAAGGCATCAAAGTTGGCTATAGAAGCCAAAAAAACAATCCCACTGACATCTGTGATCCCGGAGTGACTAACACAATATGAGGAACAGTAGGTTCCTGCTCCTGTGCTGTGCGCCATCGCCCTACATTAATGACTATCGACAGGCGTATCATCTTGAATGCTACACTGTCCTTATTGCTCGGTTCTGACATATAGAGTATGTTAGCCCAGGGAGTATAGCCAAAAGGGTGGTAACATGGATATGAGCTGACAGCTTGCTCACTGAGCACATTAAATTTATCAGTGTAAGCATGATGCTGGTATTGCAGACATGTGGCCCTAAAGCTGGAGGCATTTTTTTGTTGAAGTTTAGGTCTTGTCCTCTGTTTGGGAGTGGTTGTTTTAACCTTTACCAGTCAGACGTATCTGTCCTGCCGACATGATTTTCAGTCAACACAGAAGCAATTAATTTAACAGTTTTCATAGCAATTGAAGAAATGCAGATTGTGAGAGTTGTTCTGTAAATTTTACTTGACAACCTAGACAGCTGTGTCAATCTCATCCATGTTTGTTTACACTTTTCTGGCAATTTTTCTGTTGCTATTTTCTCTGGCTTCAGCACAGCTGTCTTTCAAAGTGAGGAAAGACCAGTGAGTGAGCATGACACCTGATTTATTCGAATTGCTGAAAGACTTACAGATGTGGGTAGTGGTTCAGAGGTCTGGTACGAGGCTACTTTAGCCCTGTTTTGAGTATCGAACCCAAAGGTGGCTATGAAAAGTTTTTCTTTTGCTCTTTCATGGAGGCTTGTATTCTCAGCTTTTACAAAAGATTACAAAGGAGTCCAAGGATGACCCAGATTTACTGTTAAAAAATAAAATAAGATTACTCATAGAAGCTTCTCAAACCAATACTGCACCATAATCTACTTCTGTGCTGTCTGCCCACATGCACAATATGATCTAAATACAGATCTTTTTGGCAAAATATGGACCCTGAGGTGTTGTCATAACAGTTACACCATCAATAGAAAAGGTTTAATATCCATGCCATTACTTCTAACTCTTCAATGTTTGTTTAAAGAAACAAGACGTTGAAGGTAATCTCATGTTTGTCGGGTTCATACACAGATGAAAAGTGTGTGTAAAAGTGTATTCTCCTTATATTTTTTGTTACATAACCAAGTAAGGTATCCTAGTGACCGGCTTGAACAGGGTGATGTGTCTCCTCCACGGCTACGGTCAGAGTGAACAACATGCTGGGAGCTTAATGTTCTTTTAATGGCTTGTGTGTTGCTGTACTGTGGGGAGGGCCTGGAGGGGAGCGATGCCGCTGATTGATAACCCGCGCAGCCTCCGCCAGCCTTCATGATGCAGCACCAGCAACTCATCCTGACAGGTTCACCATCCAGGGCCACGACTGACAGCGCTCACACATACAGCGCAGTGACTCAGCAATATGGCCGCCTTCAGGGATGTGAGGATTAAAAAGCTACCTGGAAACCTGCTTCTAGCTCTCGCTCCTTGCATTCAATTTAGGCCTGTTGTTGCATCGAATCAATACTTGTAATCATTCAGTTGGTGTGTGTATCCTGGCTGGATAATTGAGTTATCAAAGCCCCACAGGTCAGCCACAGTCTCTCTTGTGCTTGAGTCACTGGCATTGGTTTTTAACTCTCCCACTGTCGAAATATGGTTTCATAACAGGATTGTTCATAGTCGTAATCAGTAATCAGCTTCCCAGTTTCACAATAAGCCACGGTCTGTTGCCAAGCTAAGTTGGTCGTTTTGCAAGGTCACCAAGATGGCGTCAAACACCCCCAGAGGTAAAGCCGTACTCCTGAGTCACGGCCACAATCTCAGCAGGACTGGGGCCTCGTCAACACGAGTGCAGGAAACACGTGGCCGGAGCAAGAGTCAAGCTACAGCGCTATCAGGGGGCTGTTTACTGATTTCCATCAAAGGGTAAAACAACATCAAAGGAAAAATGGACGCCCTCTGTGTGGGCAAGTCCCCCGGGTCACAGTGAAAGGGCTGGGCTGAGGGAATGTATGTTTCGCACAACTTGAAATGGAGTTAAACACCCGGAGATCATATCAAGCCTGATCCCACTGCTTTGATGGATTCAGAAATGATGTAACCAGCTTATTATATGCACAGCCATAGATCCTGTAATCGTATTGTAAATCTGCTGTAAATTCTGAATGACGAAAAAAAGAAATTTTACTGGATGACTTTCAGAAAAATAGTTGCAGCTTCAGTTGACAGACCCGTTTTTCTCACTTGTTATTCCTGCTGCCTGTATCTGTCCAATTACTTCAAAGCCGCAGGTTTCACACTTTCACACCTCTCTTTATTCTGTACCACCTTCCTCATACAGAAGCTGACAGAAAGCTCCCTCCGGTTCATAACATAGAGAGAAACGAAAGCGTGGGAGCGTGGCATCAAAACTGGAGGGATAGAAGCATCAGTTGGAACAGTTGTGATTGGATGTCCAGTTATCAGTTGACTGTGAGAGAACATCACTGTAGTTCACACAGTCGTCGTCGACTCCCACACTTCCTTTCCCTCCTCCTCCTCGTCTCTCGTTATGGAAAAGCTTTCAGTTTGCAGCCACTGTGGGCAAGCAGCCAGCCTGCTGCCTCGGCCCCTATACATAACCGCAGAATAGAAGGAAGTCCAAAATTAAAAGCATTGTTATCCCTGCGGCTAGTGGTCACGGAGAGATGGAGTGACAGGCTTATTTCATTGTGCCGTCTCAGGTGACCTTGGCTTTGGCCTCTAGGCTGTACCCCCTCCAGACACAATATTCAGAGCTGCAGTCTGGGACCTTCGGGGACCAGGCAGCAGGACCACAAACACAAAGCCTGTACCGAGTCCAAGAAACAAGCAGATTGTTACTGGAATTCTCACTCTGCCGATTGTGAGTGAGAATTTTTTACTGTAATTCAAACTGTCCTCTTTTTTTTTTTTTTTTTTTTTACTCAATTTTGTTTCAGCCCCAAAATGTCCTTGTGAATGAATTTGAATATAATGTACTATTAGGGTTGCCATGGTGATGGCTGCCGTCTGTGTGCATGTCAGTTGCCATGCAACTTTTTTTTTTCCCTCTCCAATAAAAAGCTAGGATGCCATGTGCAAAGTGCTGAGCTGACACTGGACAGAAAACGGTATGTGAATGTTTACCTCTGAATCTTTTTGGTGAAAGCAGCGTCATTGTCTGGTGTCTGGTGGGGGTTTTTTTTAGTTTTATTGTTTTTGTCAATGTGCAAGGCAAATATACAAAACATTTCCTTCACAATTTGGAGCGCCTAGTTCACTATGCACTGCAGTTCTTGTCACTGCTGCCTTTAACGTTGACCTGGGAAAAATACAGATAGCGATGTGCTCCCTCCAATACACAAGTAGTTGCCTTCTTTTCACCTGCCAGCAAGAAATTTTCTAACAGCATGAGCTCACGCTGTGAATGAAGCTCCTCTTTTCCAGGTCTGACGGAAAACAGCTTTTTGTTACTGTTAAAAAAAAAAGCAAAAAAAAAAAAAGCAAGGGCATATGTTGGTGGGCGAAGAAGTGCAAGGTGCTTCTGCTGGAAGTTGCACTCAGGTCTCCGTACTGGTGGGCGAGTGTCAACAGCTGCCACTGAACCGCTCATTCTGTCTGTTGTTTTTGGTCGGACCTACCCTGACTGTCATCCTGTATTATCTTTTACCTGCACGTATGCACAGAGCTGAACTATGATTCAGTTCCCCAGCAGGAGGCCGGAGCAGGCTGTCTTTTGTCCATGTAGCTTGTCTTCCTTCCTCAACAAAAAAAAAAAACACTTGCACTGCTCTGTGATAACAAGTATAAATGAAACACACCATGTCACTATCTTTACCCTCTCCTTCCCCATTTATCTTCCCATTGCCTCACCCCTTGTGCCCTGTGAATTAAAGAGCGTGTCTATGAGCCTACTCTGGCTTGGCAGCGTTGATGAAGTGTAATCACCGTGAAGAGGCTCGGCTGCTCTCTTCACACCCTGCCATTGAGCTCATTAGGCTAGGAACATGACGCTTAAGAAAATTAAAGCACACGAAGTGAGTAGAACTATAATGGTACGGTGTTGGTGTTGCCATCAGTGGATGAGGGGATGGGATTGGGATGGTTGCAGCTAGTGTCATTTCTTCAAAAAGATCCGAAGCTGGGGAAAAACTAATTTTCTGCTGCTGCTGCTACTGTATTCTTGCAGCCTCATCTCTTTTGCAATTACTCACACTATATTACTAAGACTGAGCACACTCCATTACAGTCAAAGATGTGAGTTAAAGGCGGCAAAGCAGCAAGCGTCTCTGTTTTCTAAACACTTGGAACAAGAACAGAAATTGTGTGCATATTTCCTCTAAAAGTGTGCCTTGATAGCATATTTTGTTGCTTGCTTTTATTTCTATGAGAGTGAGGCCAGGAGGAGAAATTGCAAAGTGTTTTTCCAATTTGTTGATAGATAGATAGATAGATAGGCCTACTGTTAATGTCCCTTCAAAAAACTCAAATCTTAAAATCTTAATTTTTGAGTAATGTTACAGTTTATCACATTCATTTTGCTATTAGCGACCCATTTTGTTATCCAGGCTAGCAAAACCTGCAAGACAACATCCAGGCAACACAAACCCCTAGTTACATGGAGGTTAACTTTGCAACTGTTGTATACAAATATACACATTTCATCACATTTAATATCAGTCAGGTTGCTCAATGTTCTGCTTGTGCGTGTTCGGCTGTTACTTCCAGCTTTGTTTACTCAACAAAGTTTTCAAAAGTCACTAAATATTCAGTGTTTGCATACTTCAGATTTACAGCTTAGAAGCATTAAAAGGTTGCCACAATGGCAGCAAAATAAACAGGATGACTCACATGGAGTGTGAGTTGCCTCCTCTCAGTCTCCAGAGCGGGGATGTATTTATGAGAAATGAAGCCTTATGAAAGGATCAGTACCCTTTGCTTTTGTTGTGCGTCCTTCTCATCTCACACGTCTCCCGCGGAAACACAGGTTGCCTGCAACCAGACGCCTCGTCCTGGGGGGTGCAAATCCAATTTCACATGCACACTCACAGCATACAGTATTATTCATGCAGGTAGACAGAAGGGTGCTTAGGTGTGTGTTTGTGTGTGTGTGTGTGTAATGGCTTCTTTAGAGGTATGTGTCTGTTTATTTTGGTGCAGGTGAGTGTTGTGGGCACATGTGTTGCCCAAGGGCATTTCCACAAGGGATGCAAACATGCACACCTGCATACACACACTCCTCCAGGGGTGAAAGGAGAAGTGTGTGTGTGTGTGGCCTTTCATTTAGTAGAAGGCCATCAGTGAGTCATTCTCCCAAAGAGCACCCTTGGGTACTTGTCTCGCTGACACACACACAGTGGCTGTCTCAGAACAAGGCTTACTGGTCAATGTTTAATGCTCCATAATTGGTTTTACTGACCAGCACAGCCCGCAGGATGCCAATGCTGATTTGAAGCGTTGCCACTGAGGCTGACCACCACTGAAGCCCTACTTGGTATTTTGTGGTGAAATGTTAATTAGGTGTTATTCATATTATCCACTGTGAGAGGTGTTACTGTTTTCTGGCAGCCATTACAAGGATTAAACTGTCAAGGTTAAGCCGCACAATCTGGTTTACAATCCCTTCTTCCTTTTCTGTTTGTCCACTGCTTAAACATTCCCAAACATAATCACAGTATATCACAATGATACTTGACCATGACATGATACCAGCGCGTTGAGTTTCATCTTACCTCTCTGTCTAATTTTTTTTTTTTTTGCTGTCTGTCTCTCTTTACTAGAGAATCATGAGCACTGTGGAGGAGGAGCCGGATCACATGATACCATGAAGACAAGCCTGCAGGTCCTGCGCTGCCAGCTGCTGAGTGAGTGGACCCAAGGGGGGGAGCAGGGGGACAAGGGCATCATCAGGGTGTCCTGGGTGTGCACACGAGGTCCCAGCATGCCATAGGGTTCTTGCATATTTCCAGTGAAAACCATGTATCTCCATATTTTGGTAGAGTTTCCGGTAAACTGAAAGATTATAATAATGCCTCTGCATGTTATGACATGTTATGTTAAAACAAAAAAAAGTGCATTGTCATAAAGCTTAAAATAAGGCTGTTTTTCTCATGAAAAGTTGTCATTTTGCCAAACTCATAAACCATTCTAATTGGTATAGGTTTATTGATTAATTTTGGTCCTATAATATTATAATATCTTTATAGTAATGTAATATAGTTATAACTTTTTTCTGTATGTCAGCATTACATACAAACATTTTACAGGTTGTTAAGAGAAAAACCTTTGGATTAAACTTTGGATAGACAGTAATGTTCATCAAGGAAGGTCACAAAACACATATTACATGGAAAACATTAAAATTTGACAGGTTGGGAATATTTTAAATATGCAATGATTCTTGGAGGTCTTAATCCAACCCTGGGTGAGGGTGAAGGTAGCTGAGTGTTTGTTAGAGGTCGAAATCATGAATCACTTTGCTGATTTCAATCATTTTGTTCAGTTCAGCTCAAAGATTCGTAGTCAGTGACTATTTTGTTCACTTTTTTCTAAACAAATATTCTTAAAACTTTATTTTGAACCATTATTTATTTAATCAACGCTCACATTTACAATGGTGCCTGGCTAATACAAAACCAAACAAGTCATATAACAAAAAGTGTAAATCCAATACTTAAACCAAACCTAAATACAACACAAACACAAGATAAATGACTTAAAATACAAAAATGACAGTACATTACACAGGTAGTAGTAAAACAGGAGCATTCATTATATAAAACATCATCCAACAGAATCTTAAAATGTTGTAGGGATAATAATTAGTCTAATTAAGGGAGTCCTGAAGCTTATTCCACCTACGAGGAGCAAAATAGGTGAATGCAGTTTTTCCCAGTTCTGTATTTATATAATGGATATCCAAGGTTATGCAAGGTATCCCATATTTCTAAGTCTTAAAAGTGATGATAAATAAAATGGTAGTTTATTTAGGATGGCTTTATAAATAAAAACAAGACAGTGTTGTTCCCTTTGAGTGGTAAGTGATGTCCACACCCCTTTCTCATAAAGGATACAATGATGGCTCTAAAACTGTCACCTGTAATAAATCTAAGAGAACTGTGATACACAGCATCAGGAGGTTGGAGGGATGCATTTAAATTACATCTGCATAGTCAAGTCAATCTGCAACCTACTTTTTAGTCAGTTCCTCACCGTGAGTTTTAAAAGATAATTTTTCATCTAACCAGACACCCAGGTACTTATAACATGGGACTTTTTAATTTGAGCCCCTGGTATTGTACTAATAATGATGCTTCATTTGAGATCTGGTGAAAAGCATGTCATTTGTCTTATCTGGATTTAGTGAAAGCTTAAATTTAATCAGGGCCCTTTGAATAGCCAAAAAATTAGACAAAGCTTTGTCAATAGAAGGCACCGATGAGTAAATTACTGTGTCATCAGCATAATAATGAATAAAGCTGTTACTAAGAAATGAACCCAGGTCATTTATGAACAATGTGAACATAATAGGACCTAGTATAATCTCATCTTAATAGCTCAGTAGCCACCTATTTGCAACAGAGTTATCACATCATGATTGATCTTGTAGCTTTTCTGGTCTTTCAGTAAGCCTTTAACCAGACTGTAACATACTGTATGTCACATCCGAACTGACAACAGTGCTCTCATCTACGGATCTACTGACTCGGTCAGTGACAATAGTGATCCAGTATAGTCAGTTCAGAGCCTTAATTCAGCAGGTTTCCTGCATAAATTGCCCCAGCTTCCATACATCCTGAGCTTAGTTAATGGAAAATGGGTTGAGACCATTAGTCAAATAAATGGGGGCATAATTTTGCTGTAATTTTATCAGGATATTGTTTGTCTCTGTTATATTAGCACCTTGAGTTTTTATGCCACGTTCACATCATATAGTATGGACAGTGTGCATAGACATTATAGCACTATATCCATTAAATTTTTGGTTTATTTACCTTGGACAATGGTCTTTGGCTGACAAGAAGCATCCATCTTCCATCATCCATCATGTTTTTCAGCCACTTTTGTTTCATTAAGCACCAAATCAAATATATTTGAGCTTTCATAAAAATCTGTTGTTATAATTTATAATATTGATGTTGGCAATATTTTCCAGTTGGAAACTGGTAATTACAGTAACTCCCATATGACATGAGCACAGCAGAAGTTATCATCATCATTCTGATGTCTGAATCAGTCTGAGAAGATTTTTTATTGTTTTGAGAGATGGCAGACAGCAGAGGGAAATCTGTGATTAGTCATAATTGATCAGGTAGGGAGATATTTCCCTGGATAGGTCTAGCTTCCAGCTTCAGGAGATTAGCTTGAAAGGATTTGATGTCTTGGCTATGTACATTTCATGTTGGAGGATTAAACAAATGATATCTATAAAACATGTTAGTAAGTGATTTAAAGATGTGTTGGCAGGTTGATTTTGTTACCTCTTCACAGGTTAGATATTTCCATTCCTTATGATAGGCTAATCTAACTACTTCCTGGCTGTAGCTTCAATTTCAGTGTGCAGACATTGGAGTGGTGAATCTTCTCAACTTCTAACGCCTGGCAAGAAAGTGAATAAATCAGTCTTGCTGTATTATCTGTGTGTGAATGAAAAACTATTCCTTTATTGCTGGTCACAGTGTGAAATGCCTTTAGGGAACCTTTAGTTTGTAGACATCAGATACTGTATTCTTTTAGTTCTTGTTTCAATCTTCGAGTGTGGGCTGCTTTAAATTCAGAGGGTGGGATCAAGGCTCTGGGAGTGGATGTACAAAGCTCTGGCAGGCTACCACCGCCGAATGTCACATGAATATGGAACACAGAGGTCAGACTGGGACCCGCCAGGCTCCTTGACGGTTAGCTAAACAGGCTGATGATATCTGGTATGCACCCCAAGCTCCACCTCAGGGCAGTGGATCCAAAGGCTGTCTCTGACAAATCTGCCTCAATCCCTCAGAAGTGATAAACTTGGACTGGACTGCTGTGAGCGAAGTGCTTTAAGCTGTAACAGAGGGGGAGCAAGGTCACATTGCAGTGGTTTAATATAAAGAGGGGAGTCTTAGTCGAAGCTGCAGACTAGTTGTGAACAGAGTTAATGTTAAGACCATATTTTAGAGCCTCCTTTTTGGTTTTGTAAATCCAGTCTTTGAAAGCATAGCGCTGACTCTTTCTTACATGCGTACTGGACATCCAGCCGAGGCCTGAGGCAGATTACGGGTATATAACGCTTCCATCAGGGTTGCCTTTTTACAGTGTGCAGAGCTGAGGGGCCCACCTGAGATTTTTTTGTCTGTGCAGTCCAGAGACATTTCTGATTTCTCTCTCTGGACCAGCCATCTGCAGGACACAGATGTGCCTCAACATCCTCAAGCTGCAGGCAAGAGAAGAGATGCTGCAGATAGAAAAGAACTAAGTCAGATGATCCTTCATCATGATAGCTGACAGAGCAGGAAGTTTCTCTCTTTTCCTCTGGTCACCCTCAGTGCTGTTTTTTTTTTTTTTTTAATCTGTTCTCTGCATTTTAGGCAGAAAACGGTGTGATGACATAATACACATGAAATAATAGAGAGGACTCAACGTTTGATTCTAGCAAATTAAGTTTTGTCTGGCAGCTCAGTCTTCAAAGCAAGGCCTGACAAGGAAGGCAATTGCTTCCAACTGTCTCCTCTCCAAAGGTGCAAATTGCATTTTGAAGTGAGCTTCTTAAAAAAAAATCACTTGAAAGACCTGTTTGTCTGAAGTGTAAATGAGAGCACAAGGCGTGAGAACTCTTTCAAATCGGACTTCGTCATGTCTCGTATGATTATAGTATGTAGTTTCAACACCTTGTGGTCATTTTAGGGCTGCCAATGCCAATGAAATTCTCTGTAAAAGAGCAAAAGTGTCTGTGACTTTAATAGAGTTGTATAACTGCAGGCCTGCAATTCAGTGCTCTCCCCAGAATCCAGAAAACTTCCTGTTTAATGTTTCTCCTTCCTGTCTGATCTGTTACTGCTGTCACCGTCGCTGTAGCTAAATCATTATCCCAGTAAACAGCACAAGGACTCTTTGTTGTTCTTGTTTTCGCATTCTCCCTCAGCCTGATTCTCAGATAAACACGTCTCTGTTCAAAGCTGCTGTAACCTGACAAACAATTTGTGGAGCATTCAAACAGGAAGCCATTATCCTGTTGCGAAAGCTTTCCCTCTTATCTCTGGGCTCACATCTGTAAAGCCCTCCCCGCTCCGCCTCTCCACTACTCCGCCCATCCAGGCCTCCTCCAGGACGGTCACAGGGGTCCACAGGATGTGCCCTATCTGTCTGTTTCCCCCATGGGGCAGACACTCTACCCAGAATGGCAGCGAACACACCCAGGAGCAAACCAAAGGAATTTGTCTGTTTGTGCTACTGTAAAGATGGCGCTCTATTTATACACCCAAGACTCACATATTTTCCATGAGGGTGAATTTCAAAATGATCTGAGTCTGCGTTTCCACAGCCAGTAAAATAAGAATTACAATGAAGACAGTTGTTATTCTTTATTGAGAGGCTGCATTCATGAAAGATGATTGTGGTTCTGCAACATCACCACAGAGGAAGGAAAAACATTTTTGAGGTGAAATAGATGATGAGACCTGACTCATCCAGTTTTCATAGCTTGACTCTGAGATTAACATACATTATACATAAATATATGTTGTTTTCTTCACAACCTAACTGTTATATAGCTGTATCATGTTCAAAATTACTAGCTAATAGCGAAAATCTAGAGAGAATAACACCTTTTTTTAACACACCTTTTTTGTAGTTTCAGTAACAGTTACGTGATAGTGACAGGAGGAAGAAGAAGATAATTAGCAGCTGTGGAAATAAAAGCAGCGCCTCCTTAGTTTATGGGTTTTCATGGACTCCAGACATGGTAAAGGTAAAGGGCCCTTCCCCTCAAATTCAAAATGGTGACAACTTATGTGACCATGTATCCATGTCACATTCTCCTTTAGGTATCACCAGAAGATACAATACAGGTGCTGATGTGGGTGTTGTGGCACTACTTCATGCTTCTTTTATTTATTTACTTATTTATATGGTCTATGGATTATTACAATGGACTAAGGATTATAAATGTGCCAGCTGGCTAATTTTCAACTGCAGTCCTTTGGCGAAATGTTCTGAAACCAATGAAGTGATGGTTAAAAGTTACAGACAGAAGACAACAAGATGCAATAAAGACAATAGTAACAAAATACGCATTCTCAAGACAGCGCACAAGCCATGCAGAGCAATATGAAACTGCAAAACATTAGTACAATATCACAATAACAGTATCCAAAATACGTTTGGTACATGTGGCCCTGCAAGCAAGACAAGGTAATGAAACACAACCAAGCAATTCTGATTATAAATATCTTTTGATGCACATGCAGACATGCAGAGCAACAATAAGCAATAAGACATAATGTTAATCTTGAAGAAAATGTTAAAAAGATGCAGTTACAAGTTAGTAAAAAAGTAATATACACCTAACATGACCATAGACGATCATATCACATCGTTAATAAAGTAATAGATAAGTCATACATACTCAAACCATGCAAATCTGTAAACAGGCAGAGGATATGGGACCAGTTAGCATCATGCAAGCCAGTAAAAGAATGGAAGGAGAATGGAAAATCTCACCAAATGACCAGTTAATGGTCAATTTAAGTTTCTTGTTTCCTTTTTCAGGCAATGAATAAGCATTGAATCTCTAAAATTACTATCTTGATTGTTGCAGGTTTTGGCTCATGATTTATCAAATGACAGGAGCATTTTTGGGTTTGCATGGAAAAAATACAGGGAATAATGCCTTGCAGATACAAAAGCAAACATGAGTACGTCTGAACATTAAAAAATTAATTCAATTATTCAATTTACATTCCAGGGTTTACTATGCTAAAGACCAGAAGGAGGTGTACTTGGAGAATTTAGTAGCAGTAAAACGAGTTGTGGCAGTAATAGTAGTGGTGGAAATAGTAGTAGCATTAGTGATAGGTGTAGTAGTCACAGTGGTGGTCTTAACATTACTTGTAGTCATTGTATTAGTAGTAGCACTAGTAGTGGTATTAGCAACAGACACTGGTGCTTGTGGGCACAGTGGTGTAGCAGTACTAGTACAGTATTAGTAGAAGTAGTAGTAATAGCAACTAATAGGAGGAGTAGTGGTCTTAGTAGTAGCATTAATAGTTAATAATAAATATTTAGTAGTAGTGGAAGTAATGTCACTGGTAGTAGTTATAGTAGTACAGTACTAGTACTTGTAGTAGTAGCAGCAGTATTGTAGTGATAGTGTTGGTAATATTAGTACTTATGGTATAAGAGGTCATAGTGGAAGCAGTAGTGTCAGCAATTGGACTTGCAGTAGTTGCAGTAATTTAAGGGGTAGTAGTAGTACCAGCAGTATTGCTATGAGTCATAGTAGCAATCGTAGATGTAGTGATAGCACTGTAGTAGTACTATTAGTTACACTAATTGTTGTTGTGGTAGTAGTAACGGTACAGGTAGTGCTACTAACAGTATTGTAGAAATACTGTTGGTAGTGGTTGTAGCAGTGCTGTCAAGTCAAGTCAATTTTATTTATTTAGCGCCGAATCACAACAGAAGTTATCTCAGGGCACTTTTCACATAGAGCAGGTCTAGACTGTACTCTGGTCCACTGAAGTCAGTCGGGGCTGATAGCGCTCTGTCCAGGCGTGATAATCCAATCTTACCAGCAGTTAGTCAGACAGCTCTCCAGTTGGCCTGCTGATAAAGGGTTTTGTCCGCCTGAAGCTGATGGATCTGATCTGTTTCTCTGTCATGCTCTGACAGCACGTCAAAGCTTAAAATTAAAGGCTCGGACTACCTTCAACAAAACTCCCCATTTTTTTTATGATTACTTTGATTTGGGTCTGTCAACCTTTATCCTCAAAAGTGAGATATGGATTTGTTTTGTATTAGGGAGCAGCGCCGTGGTGTGTGTGCCCGTCTGATGTAATATCGACTCATTGGTATTCTGATGGACGCTGTAGATAAAGTCTTCTCCATTTGCCCTGGGGGATTTAAGGGGTATCCCATGGAGGTTTTTCCGCTACTCTGGAGTGGTTGTGATTAGCATAAACTAGCTTAAATGTGATCCATGGAGGACTGGCTGGGTGGTGAGGAGGTTATGGTTCAATACCCTGGAGCTTCCAAAGTAGCAGTTATGCATGTTTACTCTCAGATAATGAAGTGGACATACAGTAATTCCATCTAAATATAGTGATACCGAATAGCATTACTGAGATACCAGAAAATAGTCTCAATTATATTGATGTACATCAGCACAGGGCTGCCACAACACACCGCAGTAGTAAATATTGGTTTCCCCGGTGAAGTGAATGTGGTTTAACTTTTTGAAACAAACAATGATTTGTTTCTCTGTATGAATTTAAAAGAAGCAACAAAGCTATCAAGTTAATTGTCAACTATGGTTTTGACCAATTAAATACAATTTTAGTTGTAATTGCACACTTTTGGCATCAGATAAAACTTATTCCAGAAGTTAAAAAAAACTGACACAGATAGTCAAAGTGGTGTATTATTATTATTGTTCTGATGTTATCTTTTGAAACAATTTACAGTAAATCCAGTTTAAAAACATGAAAGATTCTGTTCTTTCATTTTATTTAAAGGTGCAGTGTGTAGAATTTAGTGGCATTTATCTAAACGGAAATGGCAGAAATAGAATATAATATTCATAAGTATGTTTTAATTAGTGTATAATCACCTGAAAACAAGAATCATTGTGTCTTCGTTACCTCAGAATGAGCCCTTTATATCTACATAGGGAGCAGGTCCTCTTCCACAGATCCCACCATGTTCCACCACCATGTTTCTACAGTAGCCCAGAATGGACAAACCAAACACTGGCTCTAGAGAGTGACTTTTACGTTTTTCATGAGTTTCACAGCCACTGTAGGTTCTCCTAAACGCTTTGAAGGGGAGGGGGAGCTGAGGGGTATTCAGTTGGTTGCAACCTCACTGGTAGATGCAACTAAACCTTACACACTGGTCCTTTAATGCTTCTACAATATAGACAGTCTATATTGTTACTGAATTATTTGATCTTATGACTAACATATATAACCCTCTAAAAAAAACTACAATCAAATATTAAATCTTAATACAGGCTGCAGTTTCCTTTATGAGTATGACATTGGCCAGATTCTCAATGGATGCATGCGTTTTGTTCCTTTTACTTACTTGCTTCTTCCCCGTCATGCTGCCTGAGCAGGGAGATGACAGGGCAGTAACAGTTCAGAAGTACAGCCTGACCAAACATCACAAGAAGCCTTATTGATGGATGATTTTGCAGCGCCTATTTTTGGCTTCCTGTAGAGCCTCCAACTCAAATAGTGCCACTGCCAGCTGCCCACTGATGATGCGGCACAACCAGCCTGGCTCCAGCATTTGCTTAATAGGCAGATTGTTGCCATACATTCGAGCCACATCGTTCTCCATTGCATGTAGCGTGAGGTGACCCCTGGAAAAAAAAAGATAAATATCCCACCCTCCGCAGCAAGCAGCCCCCCTCAGGATTGATCTCACAGCCAAGCTAGTCCATACGCACTGATAGCTTGCATACCGCACACTAAGTGCTCCAGTATGATTGACTGGGCTGGAAGATTCATGATGCATTGCATAGGAATTAAGTCTTAACTTAGGAGTGGATCCATGGAAAAGCTGGCATTCAGTGAAGAATTTCATCAGCAGGAGTAAATGTTATGTTGTTTTCCAACTCACCAGTGTAACTTTAGATTCAGTGACAGCCACCCCTGTCCGCTGACATTGAGTCTAATCGTGAATGATTGGTGGGACAAAGCCTGCATTGGATCAGTGCGCAGGAACCTGCTTTGCAACATGATTTATTGATGTCCCTGATGGCATCAATGGAGGACTTGAATGAATGTCACCGGCTCCCTATGCATTCAAAAGAGCCCTAATTCAGCAGGTTTCCTGCATAAATTGCCCCTCCCTCCATGCATCCTGAGCTTAGTTAATGGAAAACAGGTTGACACCATTAGTCAAATAAATGGGGGCATAATCTCACAGTAATTTTATCACAGCGTTGTTTGTCTCCTTGATATTACCATGTGCTATTCTGAGATGATCAGCTGTGTGATATAGATAGTGAGGGCAACAGGTTGGTGTGAGTGATAACAGTGTTGACTGTGTGTCGCCCTTCAAAGCATATAGTTGAAGGATGAGGAGAAAGACCTCTAATTCAGTGTTACCACTGAAATCTAATCACACCAGTTTTGTTCTTTTTTGTCCCCTGTGGAAAAAAAAGATTCAGAAAACTCTTGTTGTTCACCTCCTCAGTCCTTCACTACTGAAAATAGCCTGACTCTTATTGTGGGTTTGTTTTCGTTTTGTGCTCTGAGAAATCATGTCAGGCTAAAAACAGCCAACATGCTGAGTGGACGAGTGTTGCTGAGCAAGACAAATGTTTCAAAAAGTGCCTCCTATAGTCTCTACACCTTATTTTATAATGAATACTCTTTCATGCATGCACTAATGTGTCTAATCGAACCTTTTTGCTTTTGTCCGTGTCTCATCACTGATGAAACACCCACACATCTCCCTCTCTTACACCGCACTACACCCCTGGCCTCCTCTTTGCATGTCATACCACCTGTCCGACCTCACCATTCTTCCCCTTTTCCATCCAATTTTCTCATGTTCTTCTTAGTGCTTTGACTCAATAATGGATGTTCATAATGCTCACTTCACTTCTTGGGCCTTTTCAATCATTCCTCTTGTTAATTCACTCCCCGTGCCTGCGCCTGCGCCACATGTCTTTGTGGAGGCAGGGCCAGGCTCTCTGCGTTCAACCCGCTTATGCTCTCACTCCATCAGCCAGATGCTCAAGCCGTTGTGACAAATTACACCCATTTGGCTCGCCGTAAAAACACACAGATACACACGTAATCCCTTCACACACACATACAGAAATTCAGCAACGTGAAATATACTGTATAGGTTAAAAAAAACTGATTTCACATTCACAAATAATCAAGGATGCACACACAGCAGATGGGCTGAAAACATGTGACCACAACATTATGATAGCTTACTGTATATGGATATTTTCATTATTCAGAAATTAACTCAAGACACTACGTTAGATCAGTAGCAGTGGGGTGTTATTTTCTCTATGGGCTGCTGATGGTATGTTTCTTTCAACTGTGTCGTATCATTATATTGGCTTTGCTATTTTCTAATCTTGGCCTTTTTAGCCTAGCTTCCTCTGTATATAGCTGGCTAACTCTGTGCGGAGCTTCAAAGGCTGAACACACAAAAGTCTGCTACAGAAATAAAGGCAACCAGTAAAACCAGTAAAATTATGTGGCACTCATCCTCGCATTTCCAGAGCTTTTTTTTTTTTTTTACCATACACACTTAACTCTACAGGGGATTTCTCAAACCATCAATGGGCACCACAAGCTAGTAATGTTACCATAAAAAAAACACATCAGTATAAATGAAATTCCTGCTCTTTTCCTCCTAAATTGTGAGCGCCAAAGCCCCCTTATTCAGGATATTATATCTGGAACGTCAGCAGGTATGAAAATCCAGCAGTTTCCTGGGTTTGTGTTTTGTTTTTTTTCCTCTCAAAAAATTGAAAGTCTCTGCATACATGAACATGTGACAGGCGTTGGTGGAAAGCACAACTTTAATAAAATGAGAAAACTCCTGCAGACCGCCTCACTTACTACTGGAATATTTTGTTCTGTTAGACCTTCATCTGGTATATCACATATCTGACAGTATACATTCATGTACCTGATGAAGATCAAACAGACTGAAATGTCTGAAATTTCCAGCAGTAGGAGACATTGTTTGGGATAAAAGTCGTGGGTTTTTATAAACATAACCACATGATGCATTTTTCATCCAAAACTAGGAGTATGCCAACTCTATTCTGTCACTATCTCCGCAGCATTCATTACAAAGCCTGGCAAACATTTGTACTATTCATTTAACAGCCGTAAACATGTTTTTCTTCCTCACAAAGTTCTTGGCAAAACTATCCTCCACCATCTAGTAATTTGCACCATTCAGGTCTCTGATCTGGTCTAGACCGCTAGATGCTAATAGCTAATTATGCCAGTGAGCTAACAGGGATATACCCTGTTGGGATACTGAACATTTTCCACACATTACTTTTACGATTTGTGCAGTTCAATGTAACTCCTCATGCTATCTCTGGATTGTTCTCTACTCCTCACATACGCATTCCTCTCACTGATACTCAGTTTATTCCCTTATTATTGTAACCCTTAATAATGAGATAGTGTGGTTCCTGTCAAAGTTAAACAAGGAGTCTCACTTGCAAACTCCAAACTAATTAAATGACAGAATTCAACACAGCGTCTGATACAGAATCTAAAGGCCAGTGTTCCCCCGCTACGTATTCAGCACTAATGAATATATGGGTAGTCAGATGTCTGAGTGCAAGCTAACTTAAAAAGCAGATTCTCCCCTTTAACATTTTAGATGCAATCTTTAATAAAATATGATTTAACTAAACTACAAAGTCCCAAATGAATATTAATTTCCATGTTGGCTAGAGATCAGTCGTGAAACAGCACATTTTATGCCGAGTTTGTGATCACCCGGACGAATCAGAAGAATGTGTTCCTCTTTGTGTGTGTGCCAGAGCATTTAGTTCGCCCATTTCTGATATAACTTTTTTTTTTTGTAAAGGGAGTCTGAGTGTTATGTTTTATTCAGTAGCAGCAGAGAGTCGGGTTGCCAGGTTGTGACAGCCAGGTTTGGGAACTGATTGAAGGTGTGACTCAAGCCAGACCTTGTGTGGTAAACATCCTTGCTCCCTGTTGGCCTCTATTATCTCTTTTATCTACTTTTTGCATTGAAAAACATCATTATTTTTACCTTGCTTGCAGCTGTTGCGGCTCTACTTTACACTGATCCTACCTTAAAAAAATGTTTGATACATAATACCTATGAGTTTGTGGCTTTTTTTTTACAGTTTTTATTCATTTTTTGGCCTTTTTTTCCTCTCCTTCTTGTGTTTTGTTCATACTCTGTCTTCAGTATCGAAACATTAGTGAACTGCAGGCAAAATTTGTCATAATGTGACCAGTATTCACATTACTCAGGATCAACAATAGCCAAAATACTTGCGCTTTAGATGGTTAGGGTTGTCTGTGTTCAATTTTCTTGCCTAAAGGATCATCTCAGGAAAGACGAACACTCATAAATCAAGGATGGCCATGTGTGTTATCTCCCCAGATATGGGTCTGGAGTGGGCTCCACGGATTAGAGACGTGACAGGCTTGGTTAATGGAAGACAGCGCCCAGACCCTCTATCCTGGTAGTCTGTGTGATTGAGTATGGAGGAATATGATTAATGATTCAGAGGCTGAGTTTAAATAGTCAGTGCTTTGGGGTTCTGCTGTGGTGTATTTTATATCCTCTAGTGAAGAAAGAGGGAAGAATATGTTTAATGAAATGGAGACGCTTTCTAGGGCAAAGAAATTTGAGATTATTGATATTGACTGCTGCCTGGGCTGCTAGTTCTTTAAAAAATCATCTTTTTACATATAAATATATATATATATATTCTGTTCCTTTCTACCCTTTTTCTTCCTACATGTTTAACAGATTTCTCTTCCCACCTCTTCTCTCATCTCCTTCTCTGCCCCTTCTGGAAATGGAAACTTGGTTTCCATAGTTACTGAGGGAGCACCACGGTTAAATAGTGGTCACAACATTGAGGTCACATGGATGGCTTTAGATTGTGTGTGTTTCTATGACTCAGATGTTTTTGGGAGGGTCTATGGATACCAAAACAATGCAGTCTTAATCACTTTCCTTTATTCTCTCCCTCCACATCTCTCCAAGCCTGTATCACAGACACTTTAACAACACCCGCCTCTGTACTTCCTGTAAAATTACTCACTGTACTTCTGTATGTTTCATGTTTCAACACGTGTATCCATGGCTCATTTCCGGCTCAGCACAACTAAATTTGAACGACAGAGCGATCAGCTGATGTTGGACTAAACAGTCTTAATACATGTTTTCAGATTTGCACAATTCAGTGTAAACATTCTTTCACTGAGTATTATTAAAGGAAAAGACTCTTCTACATTTTTTCTTGATGTCAATAAATCCTGTTAGAAGACCAAAACATCAATGCATTGCTTGTACCAACAAGTGTTTTATAGGATGTAGCTTATTTCTCTGTTGTCCAAAAGCTATCAATCGTTGCACTGGGTGACTGTATCGATTGATTGGTTACAACTAACAGGACCACTTTAGTTTATTTTGACTCAGTTCCACATACACCACCCTGTAAATACTCAGCCGAGCATCAAATATGCATTAATCTGCACCTGAAAATAGACTCCATCAAATGCATTACTTGCTCCTATTTAAGTAACATTTGTAAAAAACTACAGTTCCCAGCTTCTTTAGGAAATTATTTATTTATTTTTTAGAAATAAAACTATATATTTGTGACCAGGATCTTAAAATGTACATCTTCAGTAGAGGTCAGAAAGAGATGACCTACAGTAAAACATTGTTGCCGTTCTATTAAATCTGTTGCCAATAAAAAAAAATATAGACTTTTGTCAGCCTTGTCCTTTAAGCAATAAGCCAATAAGGGTTTAGACAAAATAAAAATAGAATACAAGTATGTGTCAAAATAATTCTCACACTGTCTGCAGTTCAGCATCCATCATAAGCCATATAAGCCCACTGAGAGAGGAACTGGAATGATGTTAGCTTTGTGTAAATGCATGTTCGGTTTCTCAGATGAATGCGTAGAAACCACCCGGTGGGAGCCCAACTAATGTTTCACATTAGCTGTGTTTAACAGTGTCAATAAAGGACGGAGGGGAGGGGAGCAAAGGGGAAATTAATAAGCTCTTGCACGCTCCTGCCTCTATGACTTTCTTGCTGTCTGGATAACATAATAGGACCAATATTCCCCACAGGCACCTGCTAATGGCTTGTCACTACACAGCCTCCTTATGGAATTGAGCTCGAGAAAGAGAATATGTCAGGCTCTCTGAGATGGTTGTGGCATGTTAAGTAGGCTGTTTTGATGCTCTGACTGTCATAATTCTATCCATTGTGTTCACTGTAAAAGCATCCTTACAAGACATTTTGCCTTGTTACAATTTCACTGGCTTAAAATGCATTTTGATAACAAATGACACCTTGTTTTAAAAAAAATACTGTGTATATACATATAAAAGATCTAAAAACTTTTGAAACTGCATCAGAAATGTATGAATTTATCAAATCTTATTTTGACTTTCATAAAGGAAGACAAGATTCAGATTTTTTAGACTGAAAGTTATACAATAAATTCCTTTCTTCCTTTTTTCAGTGTTATCAGGAGGCTAAAATAAAATAATTGCTTCTTTTTTATCATCCCAGTGTTATCCTTAAACATTTCAGCATAGTAACAAAGACAGAGACAGAGACATCCTCCCAATCCCAGCTGTCACCTTATTCATGCACTGGTACACACACCGTGGTACTCGTCTAGTGAGTAATGCGGTTAATAAAGCAATCTAGTTTAACTAGGTGAGTGACAAACACAGTGGTTCAGTAGATTAAAGGCTAAGGAGCATAATGAATGCAAGACAAGACTGCACGTCTCTTCTGAACACCTGAGGAGACAATTTCAGCTGTCGAGCTGCACTCTCGCTTTGCAACGCGGGATCCTTGAGAGAAACGATGTATAAGGAGACACATGCTGAAAATACACAATTACAGGGAAATAGTCCAGTAATTCATGAATCTAAAAGGATATATGATGATGTGATGGTGCAAGTCTTTTGTCATGTCTGATCATCTTTCTTCCTCTTTCTCTGCAGGTGTTCTAGCATTCCTAGCACTGCCAGTAGGACTGTTGTCATCAGCACAGGAGCTGTACCTCAGCCAGACGTCCCAGGACTCTGTCTCCATGGCAGCCACCCACAGCAGCCCCCTGTCTGCCCCCAAACCCTCCCAGCTGGACTTGCATCAGGAAGGCTCCAGTAGTGGGGAATGGTCATCCACAGGAGGCACTCAACCCTCAGACATCATCCTTCCTACTGTTACACTCCACCCTTTTGCCTGGCTTCACCCAACCCGAACCTCCAGCCTGGCTCATGAAAAAACTCCCATTCATGACACAGATACTGTTACCCCAAACACTGTGAGCACCAAGCCAGATCATGTGACTGAAAGCCGTGTGATTCAGCCCCAGGAGCCAAGCTCTGATATTGTGAACCAAGGCCACATGCACAAATTGGTCAGGGTACCTCAAGTCTTTAACCCAGTTACTGTCAGCACTAACCAGGCCAGCAGCAGCAGCAGCCCTAAATCTCCCAGCACAGATGTCCCAAATATAGATGTGGAATCTGTTGCTAGAGGGGCTCCAAACCCCCTGGCCCTTATGTCCAGCTCTGGATCAGACAGAGGAGACACACTGGGACCTGAGCTCTCTCCACACCATGTCCAGCCTCTGAAGTTGAGTGAGGAGGAACCCACAGACCCCAGCCGGCAGTATGTTCCAGATCAGCCCTCCTCTCTGACCTCCCTCTCCTCTTCCTCAGTGGATGATGATCTTGCACTAGGTTTAAATCTCAGAAAGCAGGCTTGGGGTGTCCCAGAGGTGGCTGCACACCACACCATCACCCTGAGGGAGGTGCCTGCGAACATGAACGAGCCCCCCACTGCTGGGCTGGTGATAGAGCCAAAGGAAGGGTCTGTCTCTCCTGTCGAGAGCCCGCCAGAGAATATAACTTCCACTGCGTCCACCCCAGCCCAGTCCACTGAGCCCAGCCCCAGCACACCCAGTCCTACGATCATCCAAAACAACCACACCGCAACCAACGAGACCACTTCTAAGGACAGTCATGTTCAGGCTGGTCCTCGCTCATCACCTCAAGGTAATGGCACAGACAATAACCCTATCGGACCCTGGTCGGCGAATGTAACTACATTTGGAGAGTTGCTCGCTAACAGCAGTTCAGTCAAGGAGGCGCCTGCTCAGGGGAACAGCTCAGAGTCCCCTTCAACAGCCAGCAGGAACTTCCTGAACAGACAGGTTCCCGCCACCACACAGGACCCCTGGACAACCGGCAACAGCTCAGGCCCCACCGTCGACTCCCCCCTGTCCCGCATGACCATCTGCTTGAGCAGGATGGATATTGTGTGGATCGTGCTGGCCATCAGTGTGCCTGTGTCCTCGTGTTGTAAGTAAAGTCATAGCTTGAAAAAAAAAAGTTTAAACATTTTAAAAGTGTCTTTAGAGTTTCACTGACCTCAATCAGTATATACAGTAGATAAATCTGAGATCTTTTTGCATTTGTGCTAAGATTTTGTGATTTATTTTCACTTTCTCTCAACTTTCCTGGTCTAAATACACCTCAGTTAGTGATCTCCTACATTTCCCAGAATGCCTTTTGACAGTCCCCAGAAACACCCTGAGCCTGAACCTGTTGCATTAATTCAGAGACTCCAACAGTATATTAACAGCAAGAGAGTGAGAGTCACACAATTTTTTGCATTTTTGGCCTATTTAGACTGCTGTTGATGAAGAAATAGGGATCATTTTTTTATTCTATGATTGCTGAAAATGTGTCCTTGCCATTTATTTCTGAGAGACTGACACAATTTTGGTTTTAGATGGCTCAAAATGAATATAAGCCACAACACTAGCACCTGTTTCTGGCTGTCTTCAAGTGTTTTAAGGAGGAATTTCAACATCCAGCCACAATTTATTCTAACAGTGGCATGTTGTCCCAGAACATGACAGCCTCTACCTGAGCAGCTAGTGTGGGTGCTTTCAGAAGGTATTTGAAGCAGCCGCTCACTGTGCTAACCCTCATTTTCTCCCGCTGTAGCCGTGCTGTTGACTGTGTGCTGTATGAGGAAAAAGAAGAAGTCGTCAAGTCAAGAGAACAACCTCAGCTACTGGAACAACGCCATCACCATGGACTACTTCAGCCGGCATGCTGTGGAGCTGCCCAGAGAGATACACACTCTGGAGAGTGAGGTACAAACTAGCGGCACACTGACTCTATTACTATTATTGCACTGCACACTGAAGTGGTGGGACATTTACTTGATGTTTCAGCATCAGTCAGCAGAATGGTTTTAATGAGTACGGAAACAACAAGAGGATCCGTGTCCAATCTCTCCCGTCAGCAAGCCTCTAGGCCTGCTGAAGTGCACTTGGGTATGACACGGTATCAATAAAATTTACAGGGATGCTTTCTGGAACAAGCAAACAAAGAAAAGCAAGTATTTCTCTGTTGGAAATCTATTAGATTACTTGTTAGTAGCTTCACATCAACTAAATGCATTTTAAAGTTTTATTAGTATACGAATAATGAAAGTATATGTTGATATTAATGCATCCTTTTGGTTCTTGTAATCCTTGTTGGAGCATGATGTTGACTAATTCTAAAATATGGCAATAACTCATTAACTAAGTCACTTAATCTTTTTATTAAAAAAATAATTTAAAATTCGTTTTTTTTTAAGTTTCCAAAACTAAGAAACAAAACATCAGCATTATTTTGTCGATATGATGAGCAGGGCTGTAGAGGACATTGAGGTCATGGCCTCTGTAATATTGCTGGTAATTAGATTATGACATTACATCATTGCTCACAAATTGCACATATTGCAATATTAAGAAATTTGTTGCATTAATATATATAATTATTTTTAATACTCTAAAAATTGTGCAGAGTTTGGTTGGTGGCTGGTTAAAATGTTCTTAGTTAATTTGGACTCGTTATTTCAGAAATCCTGGCTGCAGCGATGGTGATGAATTATTGAAGGTGTTTTAGATACAGGAGCTATAGACAAAATAACAACACTTCATGATAAAAGGATCACTGTATAATAAATTATTAATATTCTTCAGCCAGTCCCCTCTGCCTACATATTTTACACCTGTCATGTCTTTGTCAATGTTCCCCTTCATCATTTAACCTGCAGGTCGACCGCAGATAATTTGGCTTCATAAAGGAGTTCTTTAGTCTCATGCTGCTTTGAAAACTCAAGTCTGTCAAGCTGACAAATGCTTCAAAAGTTTAAGTCCGTTTCCATGAGGTGTTTACATCATTTATAGTGACAAAAATAACAGAGTCAAATTTGGACTTAATCAGGCTGATGACAGTGAATCCTTGCTGAGTAACAGTAATAAAGCAAATGTGCACAGTGACAGTTTCTTCACATTTACATAAAAAAAAGTGTATCAACTTGTACAACATCTGAGTTTTTGGTGCATTATATTGCCATCTGGTGGAAATGGTAGCACAACACTGGTGTTAATTTCAAGTTAGTGTTAAATCTACAGTCTCCCTTCTTTTTATTTACAATATCATTTTGATTTATTTTCTTTTTTTGCTCTGTTTGCATGTTTTTTTTTTCTCTCCAGTTACCATTTCACTATGTGTGTCTCTTTTTCTTCTATTCCTCTACCATTGCTCAATTTGCATTCCTTTGCTGCCTGTTGGGGGCGTCAGGAGAGGGAAGCTGAGGTTGGATCATGTGTAGGATGCCCCTGGTGACACCCAGGTGTTGTTTTTCCCCCTGCTTTACCTGTTCTCTGTAGAGCAGCAGCCTCATAGCTTCCCTGGTGCTATAGGTAAATGACAGTGCTTTGGGGAGAAAAGGACGCCGTGATCATAAATGACAGCGTTAGTTTGATTTGATTGGAGCTTGCTCATAAAATGGCTTTCATCCCTGCTGTAAAACAAATTATTTTAGTTTTTTTTTTTCGCATTCACACCTCCCTCCTCCGGCACTGCCTTATTACTGCTGACTCACCATCAACAACCGTTTCTACATCCCCGCCCCCCACCCCCCTAAACTAAGTCCCTCTGTTGCCTTGTTTCTTCTGCGTCATCCCTCCCTTTTGTCTCTCCACTCTTGAAGCTTTTACACCCCCCCCCCCTCCGCCTCCCTTTGTATCTCTGTTCATCTAGCTTTGTCAGATATCTTTGTTCACCATCTCCTTAAAAGCCCCGGGGTGCACTGAACCCATATTTTATTCTGTTCGCTTTCACACTAAAGTGTCTGCTCATTGCCTGTAGAGTGACTTAGATAGAGTAGACTGCAGCGTGTGCACTAATAGTGAGCCCTGAGGTGTGAATCATGTATCACAGCCATTGTTTAGCAGTTAGGCACCTGTGCTAAAATTTATCTTTCTGTGCGTGCATTCGCAGGAGCAGGACACCTGTCTACCCCCTAATGGAGACTACAGCGGCAGCAGCGTGGTCCTGGTTAACCCTTTCTGCCAAGAGACCCTCTTCATCAACAGAGACAAAGCTTCTGCCATCTAGAGACAGAAAAAGAGAGACGCTGTTGGACTGGACTGTCAAAAATAACTGCATTCTCCTCTTCTACTCCCCCTGCTGTTGTTGTCTATTTTATATATGTGGTAAATATTCAGAGACTTTGACTTTATACTGTATATTACAAACACAAAGAGCAACCAGAAAGAAGAGTGATGTAAACAGACACTATTTACTATGAGGATGCACCTGCATATTTTTCTGATGTACATTTTCTACAAAAGGCTTAATTGTGATAAAGGTTTTTATGTCTTTATAAAATACAGAGTATACGTGGTTTTGTTTCATTACAGTGGCTTGATGGTGAGTGCACTGTGGATGTTGCCACATGAAATCTGCTTTAGAGAGAGAAACGTGCTATAAAAGCATTAAAAGCTGTTTGTAATTTTATTTTTCCTTTTGAAAATCAATCCCAAAATACTTATAGCCTGTTGAACTTGAATATAGCACCTACCTACTTGGGGGGGGGGAGAGAGAGGTTTCTGGCCAAATACTGTATGTGAAATCTGGGCCTGTATTTATCAAACTTCTAAGAAATACACTTATGAAGGCTCTGAAGACGGAACTAAAAGAGTAAAAAAAAAGTTATTTGCTAAAAGTGAAGACTAAGCAACTTTCTCTTCCTTGCAGTGACCTTTTTAAGAGCAACTCTCAAGTGATCACATGACTGATAATGATAATAAGGAGAACTTAGTACCATATTAACAAGTGCAGACAATGAAGATGAAGAAAGTGATAACAAACTAAATCAATGGTCACTTTATTCTTGTTGTTTTCACAGGAAATGGTGGTGTAAGATCCAATCAAAAGCGAATAATTGGCTTCTGAAAAACGTATTATTAATCATGATCAATTATAATTTGGACAATCACTCTAAATCCTGTCTCAGAAAGCCGGTGGTCACTTCCCATCTCTACAATGTAGTCATCTACTCAACCAACTTCAGAGACCTCTGAGGCTCTGTTATATTCAAGAGCATTGCTAAGTGATTGGAAATTTGATTCATGGCTGTAAAAGTTTGATAAATACAGTTTCAGGTTTTAATAGTTAATCGGAACAGAGTTGGTGTGATTTCTGGGTTTTCATCCAGATGTTTTTAAGAGATGGTGCATCTGTCAATTAAATAGAACTGGCTTAAAATGCCTTTTCCCCCTCATGTGTCACCAGCTTCTCTTAAGAGGGACCACGTAGATGTCTTAATTCCTTATGTTGAGTTGTTGTTGGCCCTTTATATGTCTGTGAGTGAATGCCCTATTTGTGCATGTAAGCATACTGTGTGAGAGGGGTTGAGATGTGCTGTATGTGCTGCCCTCTTAACCAAATACCACTGTTATGTTGAGTCGAACAAGACTTTGCATCACTTTTAGCTCAGTTTTATCTGTTCTTGTGTGTGTGTGTGTGTGTGTGTGTGTGTGTGTGTGTGTGGTTTGTATGCGTGCCTCTGTATGTGTTTTGTTTATCTCGGTCTCTCGTCTGTATCGTGGAGTGGCTACTGGTTATAGCCCAGTTTGAGAAAGACTCTCTCAGCGCCATAGGAAACAATTAGACCAACCTTGCTACTGTAAGTGTCTCCCTCCATAAATAACATGTTTGTCCATCAATGCAAACCGTGTTTGTTTCAAGTACAAATGTTGAATGATTGTGAATTACTTGCTGGATCACATAATATGTGTTAGAGGCTGTCAAAAATCTTGACCAATGAAAAATACTGAGATAAATAATGTCTGCTGAATATTTACTGTGAGCACATACAGAGGCAATTTAATTAAAAAAAAAATGTGTTTGAATGTTTTGTTTAATTATTGAATTGGTGGTCCTTCTATCATCTGTTTTACTTTGCATTGCTGCAGCTTTATTCAATAATTACTGCTGCCTGCCTCTATCGTCGCTAAAGATTTTTCTGCATTGTGAGATGTTGTTCTTAAATCACTGACACAAAAGGTGACGTCGAATAACACGAATAAACATGTTGATATTTCCTGCATTGGCTGCTCACAGCGGAGCTTGTTGTTTTGCACGCTCAAAAGTGGATATTTTACAAAATGTTCAGTGGCACGGTGAAGCAGTGTTCAACATTATGTATTTTTTGTACTGTAGTATACACTGTACTTTTTACTGCTGAGCAATAAAACAAACAAAAAACACCGTATGACCTTTTTGTCTGATTCATCAGGTTGGAGAATAAATTTAGTCGACAGGTTCGCTTCCACAAATTTTGCCATGGGTTATGGTTTTTTGATACCAAAGTCCAAAACATTGATGTCAAGCAAGTATGTTAGATATAGCTACCAGTTTATAACAAGGCAGCGTACACCTGTCTAGCTGACCACAGCACATCCATTGATGCAGTAGGCTGGAATTTTCTCTTTGTGTAGCAGTGCTGCATGTGGTCAAGTGACCCCCGGCTCCGGGAATCTGACGTCACTTCAGTAATCTGTTTAAAAGTCTGCTGTACTGCTGAGGAGAGGCTTTATTTGACATGCCTGTTATTAACAGATTTGTAGGCCCCTTTAAATTTGGAAAAAAAAAAAAAAAACAATTCAATTCTTCAAAATCTTTATAAATAAATAGATGAGCACGTGTTTGGTAAGTTTGGTCCAAATTTAAAGTGATTGTATTGCAAGAATTTAAAGTTTTCTCTATTTAAAATGTATTTTTGGAGATTATACTCAGTCAAAATAAAATGTGGAAGTGGCTTATGTTTTAAACTCCATCTTTTTCCTGATTTAAGCTGCTCTATAAACAACTGCTTAAATGCATCCACTCCACTCGGGTGTGTAATTAAATGGTTAGACTCTTGTGAGAATTTAGTTTTAAAACTAAAATGAATTCAGCTAAACTAAACTAAACTAAAACACAATTTTAGACCTGTTTTAACCTTGAGACAGAAAGCATTGAAGACTTCATTAATCCTGGAAGATTTCTTCTTAAAGCCACATGATACTTTAAATAGATAGATAGATAGATAGATAGATAGATAGATAGATAGATAGATAGATAGATAGATAGATAGATAGATTGGATTTTGTCACAATTATGAGATAGAAAGTAAAAGTTTTGAATTACTCTCTCAACTAAGTTTTCAATTATCTCCAAATATGATACAGAATCTCATAACTTTGACTCATATCTCAAAAGTCAGATTAATTGAAAAGAAAAAAGAATTGTAATTTAACATCTATTTCTTTACTTTCTGTTAAAGTTCCTCTCCGGTAAAAAATGTGTTTTTCTTCTTATTCCTTCAGCTGAATGTTTAAGCTTCATTGTGCAGAATGATGTATGTGCAGTTTGACACTAAACGTGGCTGTTGTCACGTTCATCTGCTGAAAGTGGAAAGTTTCTTTGTTCTCACCTTAAATCTGAGTTAAAGGGGCGGGCTTATGAGCATGATTTGTGACATCACAACTAGTTTGGAGCCAATCAAGGGCCAATATTCAACTTAGACAAGTGTGATGTGGAAACTTGAAGCCTCCAGTTCATGAACACTGAGAATGGAGAGTGAAGTAGGAGACATCTTGTGTCCAACAGTTAAACTTTTAAAGTGAAAAATATGGAGAAAAAATTATGGAGAAGAGGAAGATGTCATTTTAAAGGTCATGTATTAAGACGTATGAAAATACTCTGCTTGGAACAATAATGTGTGTCTGATATGATTGACAAAAAAAAAACAAAAAACAATTTAACACTTTACAATCCTTGAAATCGCATCTACTCCTTCTCCCTCATTAAAAAAATCCAGAATCTACGAATATTGTTCATTTAAGAAATATCTCCTACTTCACTGTGAAGTCCATATTCAGTGTATGTGCACTGGAGGCTTCAAGTTTCCACATCACACTTGTATAACTTGAATTTGAACCAGGATTGGCTCCAAACTAGTTGTGATGTCACACTTCCTGCTCATAGGCCCGCCCCTTAAAATCAGATTTTTGATGAGCTCATAGAAACTTTCCACTCTCAGCAGATGAATGTGAAGACATCTTTCCAGTGTCAAACTCTGCACACGCATCATGCATACCTCCTCCCCATCCTATCTGCCCACAATAACCTTCCCAACATCCCCACCAATGGGCCAAAATAATACGAAATAACGTGTGTGTGTGCTTTGCTTGCTTGTTTCTTTCTTTCCTTTTAGCACTTGATTTTGTTGTGATATATAATTGTCAAAACAGACGTGAAGTAAAGTATTTGTAATTGTCTTTTGTAAAATCCTCTGACTACCAATAAAAAGCAAAATTAAAAAAATGAATAAATACATAAACAAAACACACAAACTATTTCTTTTTTTCATTATTTTATTACTTTTACAATTATTTTATCATTCTTGCAACTGCAAACTAATTATAACAACTGTTAAATTGTTATAAGAATAATGGAAGAATTATTACTATTACTGTAAGATTAGTTTTTAATTAAATTAAATAAATTAATTAATGTAAATTGAAAACAATGAAAATAAAATGTACTTATATATATTTAGTTTATATATATTTTCTGTTTTTCATTTTATTTTTACTAGTATTGCTACTCTTGTTTGTTTTGTTTCAGTTGCACAATATTGCTTCTTTTAACATGGTCCTGTCTAGACGGTAACCCTAGATCTACGAACATTTTCGAAACTCTCGCGAGATTTGTAGGGAAGTGGTAACTTTAAACCACACCACGTTCAAGTGATCATTTTAACCCAAACCATGATCTTTCCCTAACCAAGTGTTTTTTTTCCGTAAATCTAACCAGACCTTAATTACAGCGTTGTCACATCATAAAAAAGCGAGAAAAGAATATTTTTGAAGCGGATCACGAGAGTTTCGCAAATCTATGGTTACCATCTAGACACGACCCATCAGGTCACCATTTAATGCTTAACGTTGATAATATTTCCGGGTTGTGGGTTGAAGTCTTTCCGGGTTACGGTGCAGATTTGTCACAGCCCTTGCATGGCATGGTTGACAGGACAGCCAGAGATTGAGACATTTTTATCAGTCTGTAACACAAGTTAAACTGTTAAACTACGGAGTAACGTCTCATCTGACGGTTTTAACAGCTGTCCTCACGTCTCTCCGAGAGCGTATTTTTTCCCCACATTTGTCATTGCTCTGGTACAGCTACTAACTAGTTAACGTTGCTCTTTGAAAATGGCGGATGCACCACCAGAGAAGAGCCTGGACGATTTCTTTGCCAAGCGGGATAAAAAGAAGAAGAAAGAAAAGGGAAAGGGCAAGGAGTCCGCCGCCGGGCCCACGTCCTCAGTGTTGAAAAAGACCAAAAAGGAGAAGGAAAAATCGACTAAAAACGAGAATCAAGACGCGCAGATTGAGAAGGTAAATAACTGCTAGGCGCTAGTCTCCGGTAACTTTTTTAATTTTAATTTTTGTACCTCAGCAGCGTCTGATGGGTCACCGGTGTCGTGTGAAATTATGTACCCCCCATCAAAATCTGTCATCTTACACCTTTCTAACGTTACACCCAGTCAAGAGGGGTTGATCGCTGATTGACGCCGGTTGGTAGCATATGGCCACCCCCGGCACACACTGTGACGGGGTACATATTTCGTCATAACACGCGTTTTATGCCTTTTTTTAGTAACCCAGCTGTATTTGGACGAGTTGTTAAAGCCGTACCGTTTCACAATATTGCATGCAGATGTTTTGAGACTCGCATCTTATAGCTGTTACACTGACATGGGCCTTGTGTTTGCATGGGGGAGGCTGTCATTACCCCCCTCTTTGAATCGTGGCTTTCCAACTAGGCCGAGCCGCCATTTGTCACAAGTTTTTACGGAGTTACAGCATTTTAGCTTCCTAACGAGATGTAGATAGAGCGATAACACAACAAGACTCGGTGACAGAGATAAGCTGTTCATTTCTTATGTTGAACGGCCTTTAACACGTTGTCCAAAACAGTTGTATCACCATTTTGGTTTTCTTCTTGTTCCTACAGTCAGGGCCGGTGTTGCATCGTATTTGGTGACCCCTCAGATTCTGTTACCTGCAGTGTTGGTTAGATTTACGCATGGGGAGTGAGATGGTTAGGTTATGAATATCAGGGCATGTCATATAATCTGATGGGTCACCAAATACAGTGTCCTGACTATGCTGGTGCACTAGGTGAGATTTCAGATTGGAGCCCCCTAAAAAATGCAATACTAGTACCTCCAAAAATGAATTCACACTAAAGCGAAGTGCAACGATGGTACTTCCAGCCCAGACAAAAAGGGGGTCAAGGCGCATGCAAGAGTGTTTGGTGGCTGTCAGGCAAAAACTGACCGACCAGTAAGGCTTTAAAAAGCAAACCAGATGAAAACCCTGTACAACAGCGGGGAAAACAGAGAGGAACAACTTTATGAATGTTGAACATGTGCTTATTTCTAAAAGCTGTATACAAGCACATCTGTCAGTAAAAAAAAAACAACCCAAAAAACTGTCCCACTCATGTGACATCCCCTATGTGGCCTATACCACGAGTTGCCCCTGCCTACAGTTGAATGTTCGAGCTTCACTGTGAAGAGTTTGACACTAGAAGGCTGTTTTCACATTCATCTGCTGGAGAAAGGAAAGTTTCTCAGCGCTCATTAAAAGTCCAATTTTAAGGTGTGGTCCTTAATGGAGCATGATTTGTGACATCATTAATAGTTTATAATAGACAATCTTGATTCATTATTCAGCTTGCACAAGTGTGATGTGGAAACTTGAAGCCTCCAGTGCACAAACACTGAGAATGGACTTTATAGTGAAGTAGTAGATGTAATTTTTAAGGCTTTTAACAAGATAATTTAACTATTTTGTGGAAAAACCATAAAAGACACAAATTATTGTTCAAAGTAGAGTATTTTATATACATCTTAAAGCATACCTGGAGCTGATCTTTAAGAAATAATGTCCACAGTGCAGCTGCTTTCCAAAGAGCCTCACTTAATTGATTTTCCAACATTTCCAATAATATTTAGATTTTCTGTGTAAGGTTGACACCAGACAACCAGACATTATAGGAGATAATGTAATTTTACTGTAATGTGCTTTGAGTTAATCTGTCTTTTGCCCAGGAGGACGAGGAATGGAAAGAGTTTGAGCAGAAGGAAGTGGACTACAGCGGGCTTCGGCTCCAAGCTTTACAAATAAGGTGAGAGTTAAATGTCTCCTCGTCCACATGAAGAGTTGTCATCTGTGTCTTAACAGTGGTGCCAATTGCAGAAATTACTGGTGCCCAGTCTGTATTTCTAACATGTAAAAAAAATCCTACTGACTGTAGAATTAAAGTCAGCTTTTCCTAATGTGCACCGCTCCCCCACATGCAGATATTTATTCTTTTATGTTGTTGTGCATGGGTTGCGGGGGAAACCGTTTGGCTTAATGACAGTTAGCCAGGCTCCAGACCTCTGAATTACTACCCACATCTCTTTTTTTTTTTTTTTTTTCTCAGTCATTAAAATAGCGAAATGAAATGGCATTTTACTCTGAATCCTACGCTATTATACAGCCACCTTACAATTTCGTTTGATGCACAATACATGACTCATGATGCTGTAAACAAAAGTAGACTGAATAGAAACTGACTGTAGAAAATTCAGTATTTACACTTTAGGCTGAAAATGTGCAAACCTGCTTTCATTTCCACCACTTTTTGTTTATATTATAGTTTATTTTAGAGCTTTCAGAACAAAATACAAATATTAGGATCTCTTAAATGAATAAATAAATCACCTTGTTTCACAAGCAAATGCTTGATGTCCAGAAAACGAAACTGATGTCTAGATAAGAGTGTCCTTATGATAGTGTTGGACTAGCACTCTCCAAACATCTTATCTCTCCACACACTATAATTATCTAAACAAATGTGGTGATTACTGCCATTCAGTACCATTTAAACAACATAAAGGAATACACTGAAGTGGCATGAATGGAAACACAGTCAGCGGAAAAGTAGAGACAAACAGAAACAGATTTGCTCTCTAGGCACCTTGAATTGAAGCAAAAATGTGTCAACTCTAGTTGAAAATGTTTAATTGAAGGGAATGTAGAGAAATAGGAAGGAGAGGAAAATAAGAAACAGGATTTCTGAGTAACTTAAAGTAATAATCTCTAAGATTTTAATTTAAATAAATTTCTGTTAAGTTACTATTTATCGCCGGATGAGGTAACACAATGGTGATTGAGCCTATGACCCACTGATGAAAGTATTATGAAATGGGTGTCGGTGGCAACATTCCCTTGAAAAAATCACAAGTGGCACTCGGTTAGTGACGTGTTTTCCATCACCCAGCAGTGATTGGTCCGCTAGAGAGGGTGGGCGGAGCTCACGCAACAGACTCGTTCTTCAACTTACTTGTGTGTGAAGGGGCGCACTGTTTTTTCTGGTCTGATGTCACACATGCGACACTGTTAGGATCTCTGGGACATTCATGGGATCGAGATCAAAAAACACACCTGCAATTACCATTTATCACCATAGGTGCCGCCAAAGAGAACGAAACAGAGATCTTTGAGATTGTCACTTTAAGGAGATTTGTAGAGCTGTCACACTCCTGACCCTTCATACCACTTAATTAAATATCCCTGAAGGTCAGCGATAGTGCAACAGATCCTCTCTGCCACCTCAAAATTTTCACAAGATTCTGTCTAGAGGCACCAGTTCAACTCAAAATTGTGTTTACTTCTGCTTGACTGTCTCTGGTTGTTTGCAGTGACGAGAAAGAGGAAGAGGACTATGAGAAGGAAGAGGTTGGTGAGGACGGAGAGATCATTCTGGTCAGTGGAGACAAAGTGTCAGGGCCCTGGAACAAGTCTGGAGCTCCTCCTCCTCCTCCTGCCGCCGCACCTGTTGGTGAGTAAACCAACTTTACCCTAACCCTTTACTCTAATCCTTATTTCGCAAATATTTTTCCAACAAAGGTGTCAGGAATTAACAGGGTACTGAATGTACTCTGGGCCTTTTTTTTAAAGGTCAGGATGCCTGTCAGGACACTGCTGGGTCATGGCAACCTGAGACTGAACACGTTTTCCATTGCGTTCCAAGCCACACAAATTTATTTTTTTTAATAAAACAATCATGAACACAGCTTGATGCAGTTGTAAACATTTAATTATTTAGGTTTATGCAGTGTGTTTGTTAATAAAATAAAAAAAACTCTAGGAATTCGCCCTTGAAAATCTTCTAACTGGTATTATTTCTATAATTACAGAGGATGTAGAGGTGCCTGAGGCAAAGCCTGCGGGTGTATATCGCCCTCCGGGGGCTCGGCTGACCACCACCAAACGAAGCCACACCCAGGGCCCTCCTGAGATCTTCAGTGACGCACAGTTCCCCTCTCTATTGGCCACCGCCAAGCATGTGGAGACACGCAAGTAAGTATAGTATTAGTGAGAGTAGTTTATATTTCTTGATATTTATCAGGAGTTTACAGTATTGTTGCAGTTTGACTGAAGCGTTACATCTGTCTTTTAGGGACAGAGAAATGGAGAAGACCTTTGAAGTTGTGAAACACAGGAACCGTGGTAGAGAGGAGAGCGGTGGCGCTTCTATGCAGCACTTGCAGCTTGACAACCAGTACGCCATCCTGGGGGATAAGTAGAACCGCTCCCCTCCGTCCCCTTGCCCCTCCAGCACGGTCCTTTCCAGCCCCCTTGAAGGAAGCTGAACTCCAGCTGTGTGGACTGCAGTCCTGACAGAGCTCACGCTGCCACCATCACCACACCGGTTACTCGCACACACACAGTCTCACATACACACTTACACAGCCATACAGCGACACTCCCTTAAATAGATCATTAATACACTTTTACATACAAAACATTGGTTGGCAAAACTGAAGGACTGCATCTGAAGGGGCTGCTGAAAGAGGGAATAATTGAAAAGGAATTGGCAAAATACACCCAAACAACACTGCAGCAGCAACAAATGACGACGTAGTTGTCCTTTGTGGATTGTACTCAGAGCAGCGGTTGTGTGGCGCAACTTCTCTCTGGACTTCAACTTGCTTCGATAAAGCCACAGAGGACCGAAGATGACTTTAGGCAAGATGATTTTACAAACTTCTGTGAAAATATCTATTTTTTTGCAAGATCGTTATAACCCAATCGCACATGGTATTTTGGGGTGTTTTTGAGTTGCGGTTGGGGCTTCGGGAGTGGGGATACTACCTCAGCAGCATAGCTGGTGGTGACTATGTGGACTGAGCTTTTTTTCGCTGTGGTGGTGAACGGGGCAAACACCAACCCCCCCACATACAAGCTGGCCATCAGGCTCTTTAATTTAGAAACTTGAAGCTTTGTTTTTTTTCTTCCTTCACATGATGATGACACTCTGAAAAGATCTATGGACAAGAAGTGATAGGTTGTGGTCCTCATGAATTCCTTTTTAAAGTGGCCTTACTGATAGAGAGAAACTGCTTTGTCATCTGAAGAGAACTTTGCTTGTTGTCTCACGGGCTGTTGCCTGCCTCTGGATCTCACCACTCTGTGAAAAAAAGATACAAAAGAAAAAAATCCTTCTGTTCGAGAATGTAGTGCTGTTGTAGTTTGCCTGATAATTACAACTACTAACTGTCTTTCATATCCACTGTTTGATTTTGCTGCCCTTACTTTATTTTGGTGTCTTTAGACATCCGCAAATTAAAGCTCACTTCTAATCCAGAAACAGTTAGTGGTAACTGAAACAAATGCTTTACTGTGGTTTGACACCAGATGTCGCAGATGTTACCGTATCAAGAAAATAATGATGGAAAACCACTTTAATGCATATTTGTTCAGGTCCTTCGCCCATATTGAGTACAGTGGTACATTTCAACCCCAGTTTTTAAGACTTTTTTTTTTATCAAGGCTTTTCCTTATAGGTAAACCTACCATCTCAGCCATCATTGAAGTTGTGTAGAACAAGTAGCTTGTGCATAACTCTGGTCCCAGAGAGTTACAGCGATTACTCGTCTGTAAATACAAACTGTCACCAAACCAACAGAGCACTATCCACTTACAAAACAGCAGTATGCCCAGGAAAAATCTAATCAAATGGGGTTTTTACAAGCATAGTTATGTTTAGAAAGGTGAAGAAGAACTGGATTCGTGTTCTATGTTTCTGTCCTTTCCATAAAAGATGTCTGGGAGCGTTGATCCCTGCTGGGACACTTTGGGTGGACATAGATAATATTTGTAATGAAAAGAGAAGAGCCTAACACAAAAAATAAAGTGATCCTTGTGAAAGATGTCTGGTCTGAATCTTTGAAAGTGGGTATTTCTACACAGTGTCTGTTTCCAGAGAAAGTATGATCATCCATTTGTGGTTAAAGACTTGTGTTAACCTGCTATCCCTCCCATAAATACCATCTCTTCTTTAATTTGTTTAGTATCTGAGTTTGTTGGTAGGTGTCAATTTTGTCAAATGGTAGAAAAATAACATTTTCAGGGGGTTTAAATTGACATTAAACCAAGGAAATTGACAAAATGAAAGAAACTTCTCACACAATAGTTTTCATTAAATGTGTATTTGAAAGAGACAGTAAGACCAATAGAATGATTGATTAAATAGCCACTTTGGCCCCCATTAGGGTTTAAAATGTGTTGTCATCGACTGAGTTTAACCCCTCCTCTGTGTCTTCTTTCATTTTTCTGTCTCCTGAAATACGATAAACAACATTTACAGAATACAGGTTAAAAATTAAAAGAAAATACTTGTAATTGCTACACACTCTCTTGCTATTTCTTATTACTGAATAATACTACTGAGAGTATTAGCAACATTGCTCAATTTCGAAGGTTTTTATTCTGAATAAATGCTACTTGTAACATCATATAAACATTAATTGCAGCAAGTGCTGAATAGTTTCTTACCTTGGTCTCATTCTTGACAGTTTGGTTATGTAGAAAATCAGTCCCATTACCTGTCTGAAGGAAAAAATTAAATGAATTCAGGATCTCACTGTATAATTTTGATGTACTGTTAAGTATTCTGAAAAATATATCTGAAATTCATTCCTCCAAAATATATTATTCTGCTATGTTGACACATCTACACGTTACCTGAAGTTGTATAAACTACCATATTAAATATGTTTTGTGCAGCTACAATTATGGAAACTCATGGGTGGTGCTAAAAACCTCAATTTAATCTAATAGAAAAGGCATTCAGTAGATGGTGAATGCTAGGAGACTGTGTTTTAAGTTTAATTTACAAAATAAACGTGCAGATGACAAAAAGCACTGTTTATAATGTTCTATTCTATAGAGGAGTACATAGTGTCCCTTAAAATGTTCAATTAGTGGCTCACATTTACTTCAATTGCAAAAATATCCAGGGCCAGACCTTTATTTGAAGAATAACATCCTATTAACATTAATTGCAGCGAGTGCTGAATAGTTTCTTACCGTGGTCACATTGCTGTCAGGTGCAAAACCATGCTCATTTTCCATAGGGCTCCAGTAACCTATCTGAAGGAAAAAATGAAAAATAATCCAGGAACTCTCTGTATAATTTTGATGTACTGTAAGCATGCTGAAAAATATATGTGAAATTCATTCCTCCAAAATATATTATTCTGCTATGTTGACACATCTACAAGTTACTTGAGGTTGTATAAACTACTAGTTAACATCCACTAATTTTCAGAAGGCCTGTCAGTGATCTCTTGAACTGCATGGGCCTGTCTTGGAAAATAATAAAATTTCTTTCTCCTGCTCCCACTTTTACACATCATTTTTACGTTATGTTTCTCTTCTTACAATTTTTACAGTTGGCTTCGGGGTTTGTGGAACTTCTTCTGACCACTGGAAGGAAAATGCATAACACTTGAATTAAATGAAAGACAATAACATATCCTTTTTGACATTTTATTTACCTTGGTCCTGCAAGCTCATTGACATTTGATTTTCAAACAAAGCAGCAAAATAATCGATCAATCAAGAAATTGCAGCCATATGATACATGCTCCTATTTATTTACTGATTCTTGCAAAAAAGTACTTCCAAGCTCTGTGAAACATGTTTAACACTTTTTCGTTGAACAGCCATAATTACAAAATATAGAGTATAGTAATTAGCACCTGAAGGACTAATATAGGATTGCTTTGTATCAGTTCCAGCTGGTTACGCAAAACAATTTGCGGAAATTAAAGTCATTGCAAAGTAGCAGTAATTTATTTAGCAGGTTAAAGCCAGTGTTATGCATAACTCATAAAACTTATAAAGCAATAAAAGACGCTATTATTTTTATTAAGTTATTTCCTTGTCAGAATCATCAATAAATCTATCACAGTGGCTTACCGAGGCTGCGAAAATAAGTCCCACCAAACAGAGTAGAGTAAGGCTTCTCATCCTGAACAAAAATTAGCTTTGTATCTGCTCATAGACCGTCTTTATAGTGTCCATGTAGGTGGAGGTGGGCAAAGTTCTGCACTGCAAAGGTGTTTTGTGCTTCACTTCTAGTCTAGTTCAAAGTCCAACTTGGTACATTTGTTGGCAAAATATAAAATTGCGCACTCACACAAAGTCTACATACTGTTCTCATTTTCAAGCATCGCTGTTCGAACATGTTAAAAGAATAAAACAAAAAAAGAAGCAACAAAATAAAATATATAAGTAAGAAAACAAAACAAACAAACAAAATCACAAAATTACAAACCAAACATTCAAACAATACAAGAACAAATATGTCAGGTTGGAATCAAACAAAATGTCACAAGTCCATCCCATATACTTTCAATATATTATTTATAATCATTTAGATTTAATTAGTCTTCCAAACATTTTCATTTTTTCACTGCAGTTCTTCCATACATGAACTCCTTTGATTGTGACACAATGCTGTTTCGCATTTGTCCTTACTAAATGCTTTTTGAACACACAAGTTCCTCTCAGGTCATGTTTACATACTCTCATTTGAAACAACCCTTGGATACTGTTGGGTAATTGTTGATTTTTTTTACTCTGTACATGATTTGGGCAGTTTTGAAGTCAACCAGATCTTTCAATTTTAGTGCTTTTGGGTTTGTTGGTTCTCATTGTTTACGATTCTTATATTCTTGTGGCTCTTTTTTGAAGGATGAAGATTGGGTTACTGTTTGTTTTACATGTATTCCCTCACACTTCCACACAGTAAGTTATATATGGGAGTATAAAGGAACAGTATAAGGTGTATAATGAAGCTTGATTTAAAAGATCGTCGGCTTTATTAAGTATTGCAATGGATTTTGATATTTTAACTTTGATATAATTTATATGTGACTTCCAGCATAATTTATTATCTATTATCACTCCAAGAAATGTAATTTCAGACATTCTTTTGATTTCTACATCATTTATCATGAGTTTCTTATTTGAGCTATTTGAACAATTACCAAAGATTATGAATTTCGTTTTACTTAAATTCAGTGTTAGTTTATTTGCATCAAACCAACTCTCTTGCTTTTTCAATTCCTTTTCCACTGTATCCAAAAGTTGTTTCAAGTTCCCCCCACAACAAAGAAAATTTGTATATTCTGCAAATAGAATAGTTTTCAATGTTTTGGACACTTCACATGTATTATTTATGTACAACATAAACAACAAACATCCCAACACTGAGCCCTGGGGAACCCCACAAGTAACATTCAGTAATCGAGATTTGAAATTTTGTATCTGAATGTATTGATATCTATTCTCTAGTTAGCTGGTTAGTCAGGAGAGTACTATCCCTCTAATTCCATATCTTTGTAATCTTTTTAATAATAAGTCATGGTCTACTGTGTCAAATGCTTTTTGAGATCCAGAGATACCCCACCTGCATATTCTTTATTTTCTATTGCCATTGTTATTTCTTCTACAAATTCCGTAATTCTGTGCAAACGAAGTTGTCTATTAGCTCTAAATCCATATTGCTGTTCATATGTACATTATGTTTTTTGATGAAGTCATCTAGTCTTGTATAGAATATTTTTTCCAGTATTTTTGAGAATTGTGGAGGCAAGGAAAAAGGTCTGTAGTTTTAGAGTACATGTTTGTCTCCAGCCTTATACATTGGTATGACTATATCTGTTTTCATTTTTCATGGAAATACACCAGTTTGTAGAAACTGGTTACAGATATAAGTCAGGTTTTGCTGTACATTCAATATTTTTAACTGTGAACATGTCAATTCAATTCCAGTCTGTGGACTTCTTACTCTTGAGATTTTTAACAGTGTCAATAATTTCTTTTTCATTTGTGCCCCTTATAAACATAGATTCTTTAACATATATATCTTTACACTAAAAGAGTAATAAAAAATTAAAACCCGTAATCCATAGCAACACTGAAGCTTGTTTTCTAACTTAAACCATTAATTTGCTAACTGGAACAAAGAGCCCTCCTGAGATCTTCAGTGACGCGCAGTTCCTCTCTCTACTGGCCACCGCCAAGCATGTGGAGACACACAAGTAAGTATAGTATTAGTGAGAGTAGTTTATATTTCTTGACATTTATTGGGAGGTTATGGTATCATTGTAGTTTGACTGAAGTGTTGAATCTGTGTTTTAAGGACAGAGAAATGGAGGAGACCTTTGAAGTTGTGAAACACAGGAACCGTGGTCATCTAAAGAGAACTTTGCTTGTTGTCTCACGGGCTGTTGCCTGCCTCTGGATCTCACCACTCTGTGAAAAAAAGATACAAAAGAAAAAAATCCTTCTGTTCGAGAATGTAGTGCTGTTGTAGTTTGCCTGATAATTACAACTACTAACTGTCTTTCATATCCACTGTTTGATTTTGCTGCCCTTACTTTATTTTGGTGTCTTTAGACATCCGCAAATTAAAGCTCACTTCTAATCCAGAAACAGTTAGTGGTAACTGAAACAAATGCTTTACTGTGGTTTGACACCAGATGTCGCAGATGTTACCGTATCAAGAAAATAATGATGGAAAACCACTTTAATGCATATTTGTTCAGGTCCTTCGCCCATATTGAGTACAGTGGTACATTTCAACCCCAGTTTTTAAGACTTTTTTTTTTATCAAGGCTTTTCCTTATAGGTAAACCTACCATCTCAGCCATCATTGAAGTTGTGTAGAACAAGTAGCTTGTGCATAACTCTGGTCCCAGAGAGTTACAGCGATTACTTGTCTGTAAATACAAACTGTCACCAAACCAACAGAGCACTATCCACTTACAAAACAGCAGTATGCCCAGGAAAAATCTAATCAAATGGGGTTTTTACAAGCATAGTTATGTTTAGAAAGGTGAAGAAGAACTGGATTCGTGTTCTATGTTTCTGTCCTTTCCATAAAAGATGTCTGGGAGCGTTGATCCCTGCTGGGACACTTTGGGTGGACATAGATAATATTTGTAATGAAAAGAGAAGAGCCTAACACAAAAAATAAAGTGATCCTTGTGAAAGATGTCTGGTCTGAATCTTTGAAAGTGGGTATTTCTACACAGTGTCTGTTTCCAGAGAAAGTATGATCATCCATTTGTGGTTAAAGACTTGTGTTAACCTGCTATCCCTCCCATAAATACCATCTCTTCTTTAATTTGTTTAGTATCTGAGTTTGTTGGTAGGTGTCAATTTTGTCAAATGGTAGAAAAATAACATTTTCAGGGGGTTTAAATTGACATTAAACCAAGGAAATTGACAAAATGAAAGAAACTTCTCACACAATAGTTTTCATTAAATGTGTATTTGAAAGAGACAGTAAGATCAATAGAATGATTGATTAAACAGCCACTTTGGCCTCCATTAGGGTTTAAAATGTGTTGTCATCGACTGAGTTTAACCCCTCCTCTGTGTCTTCTTTCATTCTTCTGTCTCCTGAAATAAGATAAACAACATTTACAGAATACAGGTTAAAATTAAAAGAAAATACTTGTAATTGCTACACACTCTCTTGCTATTTCTTATTACTGAATAATACTACTGAGAGTATTAGCAACATCGCTCAATTTCTAAGGTTTTTATTCTGAATAAATACTACTTGTAACATCATATAAACATTAATTGCAGCAAGTGCTGAATAGTTTCTTACCTTGGTCTCATTCTTGACAGTTTGGTTATGTAGAAAATCAGTCCCATTACCTGTCTGAAGGAAAAAATTAAATGAGTTCAGGAACTCGCTGTATAATTTTGATGTACTGTTAAGTATTCTGAAAAATATATCTGAAATTCATTCCTCCAAAATATATTATTCTGCTATGTTGACACATCTACACATTACCTGAAGTTTTATAAACTACCATATTAAATATGTTTTGTGCAGCTACAATTATGGAAACTCATGGGTGGTGCTAAAAACCTCAATTTACTCTAATAGAAGAGGCATTCAGTAGATGGTGAATGCTAGGAGACTGTGTTTTAAGTTTAATTTACAAAATAAACGTGCAGATGACAAAAAGCACTGTTTATAATGTTCTATTCTATAGAGGGATACATAGTGTCCCTTAAAATGTTCAATTAGTGGCTCACATTTACTTCAATTGCAAAAATATCCAGGGCCAGACCTTTATTTGAAGAATAACATCCTATTAACATTAATTGCAGCGAGTGCTGAATAGTTTCTTACCGTGGTCACATTGCTGTCAGGTGCAAAACCATGCTCATTTTCCATAGGGTTCCAGTAACCTATCTGAAGGAAAAAATGAAAAATAATCCAGGAACTCTCTGTATAATTTTGATGTACTGTAAGCATGCTGAAAAATATATGTGAAATTCATTCCTCCAAAATATATTATTCTGCTATGTTGACACATCTACAAGTTACTTGAGGTTGTATAAACTACTAGTTAACATCCACTAATTTTCAGAAGGCCTGTCAGTGATCTCTTGAACTGCATGGGCCTGTCTTGGAAAATAATAAAATCACTTTCTCCTGCTTCCACTTTTAACACATCATTTTTACCTTTGGTTTCTCCTGTCTTTTAGGTTGCTCCATGCCTCCTTCGGACCACTGGAAGGGAAATGCATAACACTTGAATTAAATGAAAGACAATAACATATCCTTTTTGACATTTTATTTACCTTGGTCCTGCAAGGTCACTGACATTTGATTTTCAAACAAAGCAGCAAAATAATCGATCAATCAAGAAATTGCAGCCATATGATACATGCTCCTGTTTATTGACTGATTCTTGCAAAAAAGTACTTCCAAGCTCTGTGAAACATGTTTAATACTTTTTCGTTGAACAGCCATAATTACAAAATATAGAGTATAGTAATTAGCACCTGAAGGACTAATATAGGATTGCTTTGTATCAGTTCCAGCTGGTTACGCAAAACAATTTGCAGAAATTAAAGTCATTGCAAAGTAGCAGTAATTTATTTAGCAAGTTAAAGCCAGTGTTATGTATAACGCATAAAACTTATACAGCAATAAAAGACGTTATTATTTTTATTTAAGTTATTTCCTTGTCAGAATCATCAATAAATCTATCACAGTGGCTTACCAAGGCTGTGAAAATAAGTCCCACCAAACAGAGTAGAGTAAGGCTTCTCATCCTGAACAAAAATTAGCTTTGTATCTGCTCATACACCGTCTTTATAGTGTCCATGTAGGTGGAGGTGGGCAAAGTTCTGCTCTGCAAAGGTGTTTTGTGCTTCACTTCCAGTCTAATTCAAAGTCCAACTTGGTACATTTGTTGGCAAAATATAAAATTGCGCACTCACACAAAGTCTACATACTGTTCTCATTTTCAAGCATCGCTTTTCGAACATGTTAAAAGAATAAAACAAAACAAAAAAAAGAAGCGACAAAATAAAATATATAAGTAAGAAAACAAAACAAACAAACAAAATCATCAGCCAACATAAATATCAAAATCCCAGTAAACAATTTAAAAAATGTATTCCATGTTAGGAAAGGAGTAGGAAGAAGTTTAAAACTTTTCTAGTCCTACCCTTTTTTTTTTTTTTTGACTTCAACAACTCAACTATCTGTCACCAGTGTCCATAATACTCATCTCAATCAAATCAAAGAAAAACAAAATATTCAAACAAAACAAGAACAAAACAGTCAGAATAATTACAAACCAAACATTCAAACAACACAAGAACAAATATGTCAGGTTGGAATCAAACAAAATGTCACAAGTCCATCCCATATACTTTCAATATATTATTTATAATCATTTAGATTTAATTAGTCTTCCAAACATTTTCATTTTTTCACTGCAGTTCTTCCATACATGAACTCCTTTGATTGTGACACAATGCTATTTTGCATTTGTCCTTACTAAATGCTTTTTGAACACACAAGTTCCTCTCAGGTCATGTTTACATACTCTCATTTGAAACAACCCTTGGATACTGTTGGGTAATTGTTGATTTTTTTATTCTGTACATGATTTGGGCAGTTTTGAAGTCAACCAGATCTTTTAATTTTAGTGCTTTTGGGTTTGTTGGTTCTCATTGTTTACGATTCTTATATTCTTGTGGCTCTTTTTTGAAGTATGAAGATTGGATTAGTGTTTGTTTTACATGTATTCCCTCACACTTCCACACAGTAAGTTATATATGGGAGTATAAAGGAACAGTATAAGGTGTATAATGAAGCTTGATTTAAAAGATCGTCGGCTTTATTAAGTATTGCAATGGATTTTGATATATTAACTTTAATATAATTTATATGTGACTTCCAACATAATTTATTATCATGATTTATTATCACTCCAAGAAATGTAATTTCAGACACTCTTTTGATTTCTACATCATTTATCATGAGTTTCTTATTTGAGCTATTTGAATGATTACCAAAGATTATGAATATCGTTTCACTTAAATTCAGTGTTAGTTTATTTGCATCAAACCAACTCTCTAGCTTTTTCAATTCCTTTTCCACTGTATCCAAAAGTTGTTTCAAGTTCCCCCCACAACAAAGAAAATTTGTATAGTCTGCAAATAGAATAGTTTTCAATGTTTTGGACACTTCACATGTATTATTTATGCATATTCTTTATTTTCTATTGCCATTGTTATTTCTTCTACAAATTCTGTAATTCTGTGCAAACGAAGTTGTCTATTAGCTCTAAATCCATATTGCTGTTCATATGTACATTATGTTTTGTGATGAAGTCATCTAGTCTTGTATAGAATATTTTTTCTAGTATTTCTGAGAATTGTCGAGGCAAGGAAAAAGGTCTGTAGTTTTAGAGTACATGTTTGTCTCCAGCCTTATATATTGGTATGACTTTAGCTGTTTTCATTTTTCTTGGAAATACACCAGTTTGTAGAAACTGGTCACAGATATGAGTCAGGTTTTGCTATACATTCAATATTTTTAACTGTGAACATGTTAATTTAATTCCAGTCTGCAGACTTCTTACTCTTGAGATTTTTAACAGTGTCACTAATTTCTTTTTCATCTGTGCCCCTTATAAACATAGATTCTTTAACATATATATCTTTACACTAAAAGAGTAATAAAAAAAATTAAAACATTTTTAACCGTAATCCATAGCAACACTGAAGCTTGTTTCCTAACTTAAACCATTAATTTGCCAACTGAAACAAATGTTTAATTGTGGTTTTACAGTTATGAATTCAGGAACTCACTGTATAATTTTGATTTATTGTAAGTATTCTGAAAAATATATCTGAAATTCATTCCTCCAAAATATATTATTCTGCTATGTTGACACATCTACACATTACCTGAAGTTGTATAAACTACCATATTAAATATGTTTTGTGCAGCTACAATTATAGAAACTCATGGGTGGTGCTGAAAACCTCCATTTACTCTAATAGAAGAAGCATTCAGTAGATGGTGAATGCTTAGAGACTGTGTTTTAAGTTTAATTTGCAAAATAAACGTGCAAAAAGCACTGTTTATAATGTTCTTTTCTATAGAGGGGAACATAGTGTCCCTTAAAATGTTCAATTAGTGGCTCACATTTACTTCAATTGCAGAAATATCCAGGGCCAGACCTTTGAAGCAGGCTTATATTTCAGAGACAGGCTCTATTCCAAATTTTCCTTGTTTTCCTAAGTGGGTTTTATTATATTTTAGAAAGAATTCTCCCTTTTCCTGTTCATCTGCAACTGTAACAAGGTGAGTGAGGTCTCAATAACTAAATAGACTAACTTAAACGGAAATAATAAACGGAATAACTCGAATCCAATAGAGACTAGAGGGTGCATGATTGTCCATGAAATGTCCATGAAAGATTAAAATATATATTTTTCAAGAGAATCCATGGCTATTATTGCTGTTTGAGGTTAAAATAAACTCAAAGCTTCCCCTGTGTTTACCTATCTTGATAAATTCAAGTTAATGTAAATAAAATCTAAATCTAAATGCATCAGTTTACTACTATTTTAGTCCAACGTCAACCTGCTATTACTCTCGCTGACCACAAGGTGTCACTGCTGTGCACACAGTGTAATAATGAGCATCTATATTAAAGCTCGTTCTGGCCGTTAAAGGGATTTAAAATGGCGGGCTAACCAAAACGAAGTTGGTGCGAAATGGCTCTACATTCATTGTGAAGTAAAGACAAAAGTGAAGATACAGACAACTACAACAATAACACTATGGAGGACGGTGATAGCACAACTTTTTCAGAACAACAGCGAGGTAGTGGGGGAAAGTTGCACTATGACCAATCCTGGGGCTAATATTGATGCTAACTAGTGGTCATAACTGCCTCTAAAGACTACACTCACCTATGCCAGGTATGTTTAATAGCATACAGCACCCTTGCCATGCCATTTCCAAGTTGGACACGGGGCCTTAAAAGACCATATTGCTGTGTTTGCTCGCTGTACCCCCTAAACTAGCTTCAAATCTAACAATGCTAAAGTTAGCTTCCAATTCGTGGTTATGGAAAAAACTGAGGGAAACAAAAATAATGATATTTAGAAGCTGAATCTCTATTTTTTTTCAACACTTACACTTGTGAAAAAGATATAGGGATCGTAGCAAAAGCTTTAAACCCACTTTCAGATTTGTGAAACCTTTATTTTGCTCATGAATGAAAATAGGGTATACATTTTAAAGTTGTTCTATATTCTTGTTGTACCCATTTCAGCCATATTGGTTTCTATTTGGTATGAGATCAATAAGAGGCTATGGCGAAACTTGCTATGGTGTAATTCTTCACAATAAACATTAAAGTCTATGTTAAATTTGCCAAGCAAGCACACTTTTATGTAGCTATGTAGTTATGTGGTACTTTTCCTGACAAGTTATACAGTGTTTTACAGAAAAAAGAATTACATGATTCAAGCAAGTTTCTACAGTCTGTTATCTACACTGTATGCTTACTAGGTACACCTAGCAAAAACTACTGCAGTCTGATCTAAAAGCAATAAATGCAATAAATCCTACCTTCATGTAAGTTATATGGTTCAAGTTTTGTTGAAACTGTTTTAGAGAGGTGTTGATTCAGCTTTATGGTAATTTTCAGAGACTATAATTTGTGTTGCTTTTGAATTAAAGAGCATTATACCAAGATGCGTTCCCAATATTTTGTCTACCCCATTTACAGACTGCAACATTTTTGTTAGGCTTGCTGTAATTTTTGCAGTTGCTAATTTCACCTCTTCTGCCCTGGTGTCATTTTCCCACAGTATTGCACAAGTTATAGCATGTTTTGGAGCTCACGCTGTATCAGCATTATGCTAATTTTTATGTCATTTTTATTGCATGGTCTTCTAGTCTATGCTGTAACTACGACTAGTTAACATCCACTAATTTTCAGGCCTGTCAGTGATCTCTTGAACTGCATGGGCCTGTCTTGGAAAATAATAAAATCACTTTCTCCTGCTTCCACTTTTAACACATCATTTTTACCTTTGGTTTCTCCTGTCTTTTAGGTTGCTCCATGCCTCCTTCTGACCACTGGAAGGTAAATGCATAACACTTGAATTAAATTAAAGACAATAACATTGGGCTTTTTCCCAGTATCGTTTTTGACCCTAGTCCTGCGAGGTCATTGACATTTGATTTCAAACAAAGCAGCAAAATAATCACTCAATCAAGAAATTGCAGCCATATGATACATGCTCCTGTTTATTCATTGATTATTGCAAAAAAGTACTTCCAAGCCCTGTGAAACATATGTTTAACACTTACAATTTAGTTGAACAGCCTTAATTATAGAATATAGAGTTTTGTGCTTCACTTCTAGTCTAGTTCAAAGTCCAACATATATATCTTTACACTAAAAGAGTAATAAAAAAAAACATTAATTTGCTAGCTGGAACAAATGTTTAATTGTGGTTTTACACCAGATGGATTTCTTTATAGGGAGCCATACTATCTCAGCCTTCATTGCAGTTGTGTAGAACAGGTAGCTTTTCATGACTTTGGTTCCACAGAGTTACAGTGACTGGATTTATGCGTCCTTTTCATAAAAGATCTTAGGAAGCTTTAATCCCTGCTGCTTTAAGTCTGTTTTCAGAAGAGGCCATTTTGGTCTTTATTCATTAGATTTAAATGTAAAGGGCCTGGTTAATGAAGTCTTGGCCTTTTGTAGGACTGGGCAATGCAATGATGTACAATGATATAAAGAGTCAACAGAGATTTTGCCATATACTGTTTATGACAAAACAGTTTAAAACTGTTTATGAAAGCTATCCTTTAAAATATCTCGTAATATATCTTCTTGTATAAGGCAGTTTTGGGCAATGTGGTGAAACATTGAACAGTATCACAACTGTTTTATGGCAAAATTGTACCTTGATTAGTAAGGTATTTCATTTATTTGTTGCCTAATTCTTTCCAAAAACAGTTTGCCAACTGAGTTTTTCAGAAGATTTATTTACTATACCACAATAGATATCAATATCAGTGTGACATTATATATGCTGTTCAAGGATAGATGACTGTATTATTGCTCACTTCTAGTTATAATATCAACTGAAGACCTTTTACCCTGCTGTCATTTTAATATCAGTCAATTAGTCAATTTTATCAAATGGTGGATAAACTGTATTGTAAAATATTTCATCTCAGCCAAAAAAAATGACTTTAAACAATTCAAATTAATACAATGTTTATTTAAAAGAAGCAGAAGCAGGACGATTAAATCGCCTGGTTGGTCTTCATCCTGATGATGTTGGCCTCATTACATTTGCATTGTGTAGTCATCTGTTGAGTCAAACCCCTCCGCTGTGTCTTCTTTGTTCTTTTTGTTATTCACTGGAAAAGATTACATTTAAAAAAAGCTAAATTAAATATATGTAATAATTGCGAAACACATTCTTGCTTTCTTGAAAGACACAAACACAGACAACTGTGTACAGTACAGCTGTACAGTATCATAAGTATTAATTGTGGTGTGAGTTCAGGACCTGTGTGTCCACTCCAGTAGTTGGTGTTGGTTGGAACCCGCTATCATTCTCAAGGAAATGCCAGACACCAGAGACCTGAGGGGGAGAATCAGGAATTTAATAGCTCAGTATAAACAGGTCGATAACTTAATCTGGAATTCATTCCTAAACATGAGACTTGTCTCTGAGTTTTTGTCTAAGTCATGCTATGTTGTTATATTACATTTCTCCCAACCCCCAACAAGAAAACTTGCACATATTGTAAATATTTAAATGAAAGGTAAGTCTTTGTAGAGACTCTTGTGTAACCAACTATAGTGCACATTATGTTAGGAAGTTACTTAATGACTGGTGAACATGTTGCAGCAAAGCACCACATATCTTTCAAAGAAGTCGATGGAACCAAAACCAGTGCTAAAACAGAATATTGGACTTATGTTAGTCAGGTGGTCAAAACTGCAACTTCAAATTGATGCTATTGTTACATTTCTCCCAACCCCCAACAAGAAAACTTGCACATATTGTAAATATTTAAATGAAAGGTAAGTCTACTTACTGGTTTCTTAGTACTTTTAGACGGCATTGTGCTCTCTGGTGCCTGAAAAAAGCAATACACTTCAATTAAAAAAAACAAAAACAAACCCTAATCCAATGACATAACCATGGGTGTTTGCTGTTTCCTACAAGGCTGTTGACTTTGGACCTCAAACTATGCAGCAAAATAACTCAAAAGTTAATCTGTTTAATAGAAATAGCAGCAGAATGATACTGTACATGCTGTAGGCCACCACTCCAAATACTTAGAAATGGAAAAAAAAACAAACCCAAAACATAAGAAATGTAAATTTAGTCCTCTGTTTGAAAATGACTAAAAAGTGTCAGGACATCAAAAAGTCTTACAGACAGGGTCAAAACACTGACTGAAAGAACCAAAATATCCTGCATATTTTGGATCACAAGTATTTATATATTTAGGTTTTGGTCTGTAGGCTTTCATCAATTTTTGGTTCTTTCACAGTCTTTTGTTTAAAAAGTCCACTAAATGCAGTACAGTAAATGAGGTGCTGATGAAGCCTGTCTTTTGTTTAATCACGTCTCTGTAGGTGACACACACAAATTGTAAAAATATAGAACATTGCTAACTAATGTCAGGTTGATAGAACCAGAATATATTATTTTGCAGTAAAATGATTAAGTATGAAGTAGTTTCAGTGTGATAGCCCAGGAATAATTTACTAAAAAAGGCATGACAACCACAGAGGAAAAGCTGCAGAATAATGTTAAACTGGTTAATAGAAATAGAAATAATCCCATACATTTTGCATCATACAAATAAAATTTATTTTAACTCTTGGTTTAAGTCAGTTGTATCAAAATGAAAATTTAAATTGGAAGCCTGCAAAGTGACATTCAGTTAACCTTCAAGCCATTGCAAATATATTGAAGAACTGTTGGATAAAGTAAATTTATAGAAAACCAAGTTAACGGTGGAACTTATCCATTACAACCCACTACAGAAACCCAGCAATCCTGTAGATATCTAATGATAAATGCCGTGCACTACTCATGCCTAGAGCGAAAGCTAAAAAAGTGCCATTATCCTCCCCTCATGACATCAGATGTTTAGTCAAGTCACTTTCATTTATGTAGCACCAAATCACAACTCTCTCAGGGCACTTTTCACATAGAGCAGGTCTAGACTGTACTCTTTATGTTTTTAAACATGGAAGATAATTTAGCCCTCACTTAACCTCTTTGTTTGATTTGGAGAGCAAGTTTCATCAGAACACATCAAATTGTCCAAAACAGGTGACACCGTTATCAAGAACATATAACACTTTCCATACTTCCAAAAACCTCTTTTAAAATAATGAATTTACTTTCTCCCACAAAGTTTTCTTACCCGTGTTGTGGTGTTTAGTGTGTCTGTTGAGTTAAACCCCATCTCATTTTCCATTGGTGTTGTAATCCCAGGACGCTTCCACCAAGGCATTTTCTAAAGTGACATTGACATTGGATTTCAAATGTGTATTAATCATCTGATCTTGATATTTTTAAGCTAATATCTGTGAGTTTAAAAACTGACTGTCTAACATTTCTTGCCCTGTTGGACAAAATACATTTTTTTGAAAAACCCTATAATCAGTTCAAACTTCCCCTACCACAGGCTCTATGCCAGACCCAGCCAGACATAGAAAATGCACAATATATCCAGATCCTGTAAACATCACAAGATAAATGTATAATGAAGCCATGCATTTCTTAGGTCTACAGAGAAAGCTGAAAAAAGTGCCATTCATCTCTTTCAAATCTTTAGACTGCAGCATAAAACACCTAGTGTTTTACAGAAAAAAGAAAGATGTAGATAAAAGACAGAGAAAAAAACAGGATTAAGTGTACAACTCACAAAATACATGGTATAAGAGAGAGAGCCAAAGAAAACATGGGATTTAAAATGCTTTTTGAAGATGTGTATTAATTTTGCTTCTCCACAGTAGAAGAGCAACGACAGCAAAAGCTCGTTCACCAATTTGTTTTCAGCCTTGACCTCTAGGAACAGCCAGGAGTTCCTGCATTACGTTATAGTTATTTTATAATGCTGTTGAAGCACGGATTGATTTAAAAAGTCTTTACTGCATGACCTCATAACAATAAAGTAACTTTGACACAACAGTAATGCAGAGCTGTGATGGATTACATGATTCAAGCAAGTTTCTTGAGTCTGTTATCTACACTGTATGTTTATTAGGTATACCTTGCCAAAACTACTGCAGTCTGATCTAAAAGCTGTGCAATAAATCCTACCTTCATGTAAGTTATATGGTTCAGTTTTTGTTGAAACTGTTTTAGAGAGGTGTTGATTCAGCTTTATGGTAATTTTCAGAGACTATAATTTGTGTTGCTTTTGAATTAAAGAGCATTATACCAAGATGTGTTCCCAATATTTTGTCTACCCCATTTACAGACTGCAACATTTTTGTTAGGCTTGCTGTAATTTTTGCAGTTGCTAATTTCACCTCTTCTGCCCTGGTGTCATTTTCCCACAGTATTGCACAAGTTATAGCATGTTTTGGAGCTCACGCTGTATCAGCATTATGCTAATTTTTATGTCATTTTTATTGCATGGTCTTCTAGTCTGTGCTGTAACTACGACTAGTTAACATCCACTAATTTTCAGAAGGCCTGTCAGTGATCGCTTGAATTGCATGGGCCTGTCTCGGAAAATAATAAAATTTCTTTCTCCTCCCACTTTTATACATCATTTTTACGTTATGTTTCTCTTCTTACAGTTGGCTTCGTGGTTTGTGGAACTGTCACTCCTTCGGACCACTGGAAGGAAAATGCATAACACTTGAATTAAATGAAAGACAATAACATATCCTTTTTGACATTTTATTTACCTTGGTCCTGCAAGCTCATTGACATTTGATTTTCAAACAAAGCAGCAAAATAATCAATCAATCAAGAAATTGCAGCCATATGATACATGCTCCTGTTTCTTCATTGATTATTGCAAAAAAGTACTTCCAAGCCCTGTGAAACATGTTTAATACTTTTTAGTTGAACAGCCATAATTACAAAATATAGAGTACAGTAATTAGCACCTGAAGGACTAATGTAGGATTGCTTTGTATCAGTTCCAGCTGGTTACGCAAAACAATTTGCAAAAATTAAAGTCATTGCAAAGTAACAGTAATTTATTTAGCAGGTTAAAGCCAGTGTTATGCACAACGCATAAAACTTATACAGTAATAAAAGACGTTATTATTTTTATTAAGTTATTTCCTTGTCAGAATCATCAGTAAATCTATCACAGTGGCTTACCAAGGCTGCGAAAATAAGTCCCACCAAACAGAGTAGAGTAAGGCCTCTCATCCTGAACAAAAATTAGCTTTGTATCTGCTCATATACCGGCTTTATAGTGTCCATGTAGGTGGAGGTGGTCAAAGTTCTGCACTGCAAAGGTGTTTTGTGCTTCACTTCTACTCTAGTTCAAAGTCCAACTTGGTACATTTGTTGGCAAATATAAAATTGCGGACTCACACAAAGTCTACATACTGTTCTCATTTTCAAGCATCGCTGTTCTCGTATTTCACCACAATTTTTTGGGTTTTATTTCGAACATGTTAAAAGAACAAAACAAAATAAATCTATTGAATATAAATCAAAAGTAAGTCATGGTCTACTGTGTCAAATGCTTTTTGAGATCCAGAAATACCCTTCCTGTATACTCTTTATTTTCTATTGCCATTGTTATTTCCTCTACAAATTCTGTAAGTGTAAATGACATTGTCCTATGAGCTCTAAATCCATATTGCTGTTCATACGATACATTATGTTTTGTGATGAAGTCATCTAGTCTTGTATAGAATATTTTTTCCAGTATTTTTGAGAATTGTGGAGGCAAGGAAAAAGGTCTGTAGTTTTAGAGTACATGTTTGTCTCCAGCCTTATACATTGGTATGACTTTAGCTGTTTTCATTTTTCTTGGAAATACACCAGTTTGTAGAAACTGGTCACAGATATGAGTCAGATTTTGCTGTACATTCAATATTTTTAACTGTGAACATGTCAATTCAATTCCAGTCTGCAGACTTCTTACTCTTGAGATTTTTAACAGTGTCAATAATTTCTTTTTCATCTGTGCCCCTTATAAACATAGATTCTTTAACATATATATCTTTACACTAAAAGAGTAATAAAAAAACATTAATTTGCTAACTGGAACAAATGTTTAATTGTGGTTTTACACCAGATGGATTTCTTTATAGGGAGCCATACTGTCTCAGCCTTCATTGCAGTTGTGTAGAACAGGTAGCTTTTCATGACTTTGGTTCCACAGAGTTACAGTGACTGGATTTATGTGTCCTTTTCATAAAAGATCTTAGGGAGCTTTGATCCCTGCTGCTTTAAGTCTGTTTTCAGAAGAAGTCGTTTTGGTCTTTATTCATTAGATTTAAATGTAAAGGGCCTGGTTAATGAAGTCTTGGCCTTTTGTAGGACTGGGCAATGCAATGATGTACAATGATATACAGAGGTAACAGAGATTTTGCCATATACTGTTTATGACAAAACAGTTTGAAACTATTTATGAAAGCTATCCTTTAAAATATCTCGTAATATATCTTCTTGTATAAGGCAGTTTTGGGCAATGTGGTGAAACATTGAACAGTATCACAACTGTTTTATGGCAAAATTGTACCTTGATTAGTAAGGTATTTCATTTGTTTGTTGCCTAATTCTTTCCAAAAACAGTTTGCCAACTGAGTTTTTCAGAAGATTTATTTACTATACCACAATAGATATCAATATCAGTGTGACATTATATATGCTGTTCAAGGATAGATGACTGTATTATTGCTCACTTCTAGCTATAATATCAACTGAAGACCTGTTACCCTGCTGTCACTTTAGTATCAGTCAATTTTATCAAATGGTGGATAAACTGTATTGTAAAATATTTCATCTCAGCCAAAAAGAAATGACTTTAAACAATTCAAATTAATACAATGTTTATTTAAAAGAAGCAGAAGCAGGACGATTAAATTGCCTGGTTGGTCTTCATCCTGATGACGTTGGCCTCATTACATTTGCATTGTGTAGCCATCTGTTGAGTCAAACCCCTCCGCTGTGTCTTCTTTGTTCTTTTTGTTATTCACTGGAAAAGATTACATTTAAAAAAGCTAAATTAAATATATGTAATAATTGCGAAACACATTTTTGCTTTCTTGAAAGACACAAACACAGACAACTGTGTACAGTACAGCTGTACAGTATCATAAGTATTAATTGTGGTGTGAGTTCAGGACCTGTGTGTCCACTCCAGTAGTTGGTGTTGGTTGGAACCCGCTATCATTGTCAAGGAGATGCCAGAAACCAAGGGCCTGAAGGGGGGGGGAATCAGGAATTTAATAGCTCAATATAAACAGGTCGATAACTTAATCTGGAATTCATTCCTAAACATGAGACTTGTCTCTGAGTTTTTGTCTAAGTCATGCTATGTTGTTATATTACATTTCTCCCAACCCCCAACAAGAAAACTTGTATTGTGAATATTTAAATGAAAGGTAAGTCTACCTACCTGTGGTTTCTCAGCACTTTTAGACGGCATTGTTTTCTGTAGTAAAAAGGTAAAGTTTGACGTAGTTCAGATCTAACAGCCCAATAATGAGATAAAGAATAAGACAGAGAAACTACAAGAGTATAGCAGTTAAAGGTATATCCTGTTCAGCCAGTTCAACATCTGAGATCAGTAAATTTGGGGAAATTTAGCCATCTTACTGCGCCTTCAGCCAATGCCATGACACTTACTCCCACCAAACAGAGTAGTATAAACACTCTCATTTTGATCATAGATTAGCCTTCTCAACTGCACATACACCTGTTATATAGTGTCCATGGCCATGTCAGTGGGTGGAGTCTTTGTAGAGACTCTTGTGTAACCAACTATAGTGCACATTATGTTTGGAAGTTACTTAATGACTGGTGAACATGTTGCAGCAAAGCAGCACATATCTTTCAAAGAAGTCGATGGAGCCAAAACCAGAGCTAAAACAATATATTGGACTTATGTTAGTCAGGTGGCCAAAACTGCAACTTCAAATTGATGCTATTGTTACATTTCTCCCAACCCCCAACAAGAAAACTTGCACATATTGTAAATATTTAAATGAAAGGTAAGTCTACCTACCTTTGGTTTCTTAGTACTAGGCGGCATTGTGCTCTCTGGTGCCTGAAAAAAGCAATACACTTCAATTAAAAAAAACAAAAACAAACCCTAATCCAATGACATAACCATGGGTGTTTGCTGTTTCCTACAAGGTTGTTGACTTTGGACCTCAAACTAAGCAGCAAAATAACCCAAAAGTTAATCTGTTTCATAGAAATAGCAACAGAATGATACAGTACATGCTGTAGGCCCCCACTCCAAATACTTAGAAATGGAAAAAAAAAACCCCCAAAACATAAGAAATGTAAATTTAGTCCTCTGTTTGAAAATGACTAAAAAGTGTCAGGACATCAAAAATTCTTACAGACAGGGTCAAAACACTGACTGAAAGAACCAAAATATCCTGCATATTTTGGATCACAAGTATTTATATATTTAGGTTTTGGTCTGTAGGCTTTCATTAATTTTTGGTTCTTTCACAGTCTTTTGTTTAAAAAGTCCACTAAATGCAGTACAGTAAATGAGGTGCTGATGAAGCCTGTCTTTTGTTTAGTCACGTCTCTGTAGGTGACACACACAAATTGTTTGCATCATACAAATAAAATGTATTTTAACTCTTGGTTTAAGTCAGTTGTATCAAAATGAAAATTTAAATTGGAAGCCTGCAAAGTGACATTCAGTTAACCTTCAAGCCATTGCAAATATATTGAAGAACTGTATTTAGAAGATTAGAACATAAGTCATTTTGAAGAAAGAGGACACTGCACTGTTGGACAAAGTAAATTTATAGAAAACCAAGTTAATGGTGGAACTTATCCATTACAACCCACTACAGAAACCCAGCAATCCTGTAGATATCTAAAGATAAATGCCGTGCACTACTCATGCCTAGAGCGAAAGCTAAAAAAGTGCCATTATCCTCCCCTCATGACATCAGATGTTTAGTCAAGTCACTTTCATTTATATAGCACCAAATCACAACTCTCTCAGGGCACTTTTCACATAGAGCAGGTCTAGACTGTACTCTTTATGTCATTAAACATGGAAGATTGATTTGTTTTAATTTAGGCATTTAAAATCTTCCAAAGTCTTGGGCAGTTGTGGGGTAAATGTCTCTCATAGTCTGCAGCAGCCCTCACTTAACCTCTTTGTTTGATTTGGTGAGCAAGTTTCATCAGAACACATCAAATTGTCCACAGCAGGTGACAAAGCAGGTTATCAAGAACATATAACACTTTCCATACTTCCAAAAACCTCTTTTAAAATAATGAAATTACTTTCTCCCACAAAGTTTTCTTACCTGTGTTGTGGTGTTTAGTGTGTCTGTTGAGTTGAACCCCTTCTCATTTTCCATTGGTGTTGTAACCCCAGGTGGCATCTGCGTTGACATTAGATTTCAAATGTGTATTAATCATCTGATCTTGATATTTTTAAGCTAATATCTGTGAGTTTAAAAACTGACTGTCAAACATTTCTTGCCCTGTTGGACAAAATGAAATTTATCGAAAAACCCTATGATCAGTCCAAACTTCCCCCACCACAGGCTCTGTGCCAGACCCAGCCAGACATAGAAAACATACAATATATCCAGATCCTGTAAACATCCCAAGATAAATGTATAATGAAGCCATGCACTTCTTAGGTCTACAGAGAAAGCTGAAAAAAGTGCCATTCATCTCTTTCAAATCTTTAGACTGCAGCATAAAACACCTAGTGTTTTTCAGAAAAAAGAAAAGGAGAAAGATGTCAATAAAAGACAGAAAAAAAACAGAATTAAGTGTACAACCCACAAAATACATGGTATAAGAGAGAGAGCCAAAGAAAACATGGGATTTAAAATGCTTTTTGAAGATGTGTATTAATTTTGCTTCTCCACAGTAGAAGAGCAACGACAGCAAAAGCTCGTTCACCAATTTCTTTTCAGCCCTGACCTCAAGGAACAGCCAGGAGTTCCTGCATTACGTTATAGTTATTTTATAATGCTGTTGAAGCACAGATTGATTTAAAAAGTCTTTACTGCATGACCTCATAACAATAAAGTAACTTTGACACAACAGTAATGCAGAGCTGTGATGGATTACATGATTCAAGCAAGTTTCTTGAGTCTGTTATCTACACTGTATGTTTATTAGGTATACCTTGCCAAAACTACTGCAGTCTGATCTAAAAGCTGTGCAATAAATCCTACCTTCATGTAAGTTATATGGTTCAGTTTTTGTTGAAACTGTTTTAGAGAGGTGTTGATTCAGCTTTATGGTAATTTTCAGAGACTATAATTTGTGTTGCTTTTGAATTAAAGAGCATTATACCAAGATGTGTTCCCAATATTTTGTCTACCCCATTTACAGACTGCAACATTTTTGTTAGGCTTGCTATAATTTTTGCAGTTGCTAATTTCACCTCTTCTGCCCTGGTGTCATTTTCCCACAGTATTGCACAAGTTATAGCATGTTTTGGAGCTCACGCTGTATCAGCATTATGCTAATTTTTATGTCATTTTTATTGCATGGTCTTCTAGTCTGTGCTGTAACTACGACTAGTTAACATCCACTAATTTTCAGAAGGCCTGTCAGTGATCGCTTGAACTGCATGGGCCTGTCTCGGAAAATAATAAAATCACTTTCTCCTGCTTCTACTTTTAACACAGCATTTTTACCTCTGCCCTCTTCTGTCTTTCAGGTGGCACCATGCCTCCTTCTGACCACTGGAAGGAAAATGCATAACACTTGAATTAAATGAAAGACAATAACATATCCTTTTTGACATTTTATTTACCTTGGTCCTGCAAGCTCATTGACATTTGATTTTCAAACAAAGCAGCAAAATAATCAATCAATCAAGAAATTGCAGCCATATGATACATGCTCCTGTTTATTAACTGATTCTTGCAAAAAAGTACTTCCAAGCTCTGTGAAACATGTTTAACACTTTTTTGTTGAACAGCCTTAATTATAAAATATAGATTATAGTAATTAGCACCTGAAGGACTAATGTAGGATTGCTTTGTATCAGTTCCAGCTGGTTACGCAAAACAATTTGCAGAAATTAAAGTCATTGCAAAGTAGCAGTAATTTATTTAGCAGGCTAAAGCCAGTGTTATGCACAACGCATAAAACTTATACAGTAATAAAAGACGTTATTATTTTTATTAAGTTATTTCCTTGTCAGAATCATCAGTAAATCTATCACAGTGGCTTACCAAGGCTGCAAAAATAAGTCCCACCAAACAGAGTAGAGTAAGGCCTCTCATCCTGAACAAAAATTAGCTCTGTATCTGCTCATACACCGTCTTTATAGTGTCCATGTAGGTGGAGGTGGGCAAAGTTCTGCACTGCAAAGGTGTTTTGTGCTTCACTTCTAGTCTAGTTCAAAGTCCAACTTGGTACATTTGTTGGCAAAATATAAAATTGCGCACTCACACAAAGTCTACATACTGTTCTCATTTTCAAGCATCGCTGTTCTCGTATTTCAACACAATTTTTTGGGTTTTATTTCGAACATGTTAAAAGAACAAAACAAAATAAATCTATTGAATATAAATCAAAAGTAAGTCATGGTCTACTGTGTCAAATGCTTTTTGAGATCCAGAAATACCCCTCCTGTATACTCTTTATTTTCTATTGCCATTGTTATTTCCTCTACAAATTCTGTAAGTGCAAATGACATTGTCCTATGAGCTCTAAATCCATATTGCTGTTCATACGATACATTATGTTTTGTGATGAAGTCATCTAGTCTTGTATAGAATATTTTTTCCAGTATTTTTGAGAATTGTGGAGGCAAGGAAAAAGGTCTGTAGTTTTAGAGTACATGTTTGTCTCCAGCCTTATACATTGGTATGACTTTAGCTGTTTTCATTTTTCTTGGAAATACACCAGTTTGTAGAAACTGGTCACAGATATGAGTCAGGTTTTGCTGTACATTCAATATTTTTAACTGTGAACATGTCAATTCAATTCCAGTCTGCGGACTTCTTACTCTTGAGATTTTTAACAGTGTCAATAATTTCTTTTTCATCTGTGCCCCTTATAAACATAGATTCTTTAACATATATATCTTTACACTAAAAGAGTAATAAAAAAACATTAATTTGCTAACTGGAACAAATGTTTAATTGTGGTTTTACACCAGATGGATTTCTTTATAGGGAGCCATACTGTCTCAGCCTTCATTGCAGTTGTGTAGAACAGGTAGCTTTTCATGACTTTGGTTCCACAGAGTTACAGTGACTGGATTTATGTGTCCTTTTCATAAAAGATCTTAGGGAGCTTTGATCCCTGCTGCTTTAAGTCTGTTTTCAGAAGAGGCCATTTTGGTCTTTATTCATTAGATTTAAATGTAAAGGGCCTGGTTAATGAAGTCTTGGCCTTTTGTAGGACTGGGCAATGCAATGATGTACAATGATATACAGAGTCAACAGAGATTTTGCCATATACTGTTTATAACAAAACAGTTTGAAACTATTTATGAAAGCTATCCTTTAAAATATCTCGTAATATATCTTCTTGTATAAGGCAGTTTTGGGCAATGTGGTGAAACATTGAACAGTATCACAACTGTTTTATGGCAAAATTGTACCTTGATTAGTAAGGTATTTCATTTGTTTGTTGCCTAATTCTTTCCAAAAACAGTTTGCCAACTGAGTTTTTCAGAAGATTTATTTACTATACCACAATAGATATCAATATCAGTGTGACATTATATATGCTGTTCAAGGATAGATGACTGTATTATTGCTCACTTCTAGCTATAATATCAACTGAAGACCTGTTACCCTGCTGTCACTTTAGTATCAGTCAATTTTATCAAATGGTGGATAAACTGTATTGTAAAATATTTCATCTCAGCCAAAAAGAAATGACTTTAAACAATTCAAATTAATACAATGTTTATTTAAAAGAAGCAGAAGCAGGACGATTAAATTGCCTGGTTGGTCTTCATCCTGATGACGTTGGCCTCATTACATTTGCATTGTGTAGCCATCTGTTGAGTCAAACCCCTCCGCTGTGTCTTCTTTGTTCTTTTTGTTATTCACTGGAAAAGATTACATTTAAAAAAGCTAAATTAAATATATGTAATAATTGCGAAACACATTTTTGCTTTCTTGAAAGACACAAACACAGACAACTGTGTACAGTACAGCTGTACAGTATCATAAGTATTAATTGTGGTGTGAGTTCAGGACCTGTGTGTCCACTCCAGTAGTTGGTGTTGGTTGGAACCCGCTATCATTGTCAAGGAGATGCCAGAAACCAAGGGCCTGAAGGGGGGGGGGGGGGGGGGGGGGGGGGGGAATCAGGAATTTAATAGCTCAATATAAACAGGTCGATAACTTAATCTGGAATTCATTCCTAAACATGAGACTTGTCTCTGAGTTTTTGTCTAAGTCATGCTATGTTGTTATATTACATTTCTCCCAACCCCCAACAAGAAAACTTGTATTGTGAATATTTAAATGAAAGGTAAGTCTACCTACCTGTGGTTTCTCAGCACTTTTAGACGGCATTGTTTTCTGTAGTAAAAAGGTAAAGTTTGACGTAGTTCAGATCTAACAGCCCAATAATGAGATAAAGAATAAGACAGAGAAACTACAAGAGTATAGCAGTTAAAGGTATATCCTGTTCAGCCAGTTCAACATCTGAGATCAGTAAATTTGGGGAAATTTAGCCATCTTACTGCGCCTTCAGCCAATGCCATGACACTTACTCCCACCAAACAGAGTAGTATAAACACTCTCATTTTGATCATAGATTAGCCTTCTCAACTGCACATACACCTGGTATATAGTGTCCATGGCCATGTCAGTGGGTGGAGTCTTTGTAGAGACTCTTGTGTAACCAACTATAGTGCACATTATGTTTGGAAGTTACTTAATGACTGGTGAACATGTTGCAGCAAAGCACCACATATCTTTCAAAGAAGTCGATGGAACCAAAACCAGTGCTAAAACAGAATATTGGACTTATGTTAGTCAGGTGGTCAAAACTGCAACTTCAAATTGATGCTATTGTTACATTTCTCCCAACCCCCAACAAGAAAACTTGCACATATTGTAAATATTTAAATGAAAGGTAAGTCTACCTACCTTTGGTTTCTTAGTACTAGGCGGCATTGTGCTCTCTGGTGCCTGAAAAAAGCAATACACTTCAATTAAAAAAACAAAAACAAACCCTAATCCAATGACATAACCATGGGTGTTTGCTGTTTCCTACAAGGTTGTTGACTTTGGACCTCAAACTATGCAGCAAAATAACTCAAAAGTTAATCTGTTTAATAGAAATAGCAGCAGAATGATACAGTACATGCTGTAGGCCCCCACTCCAAATACTTGGAAATGGAAAAAAAAAACCCAAAACATAAGAAATGTAAATTTAGTCCTCTGTTTGAAAATGACTAAAAAGTGTCAGGACATCAAAAAGTCTTACAGACAGGGTCAAAACACTGACTGAAAGAACCAAAATATCCTGCATATTTTGGATCACAAGTATTTATATATTTAGGTTTTGGTCTGTAGGCTTTCATTAATTTTTGGTTCTTTCACAGTCTTTTGTTTAAAAAGTCCACTAAATGCAGTACAGTAAATGAGGTGCTGATGAAGCCTGTCTTTTGTTTAGTCACGTCTCTGTAGGTGACACACACAAATTGTTTGCATCATACAAATAAAATGTATTTTAACTCTTGGTTTAAGTCAGTTGTATCAAAATGAAAATTTAAATTGGAAGCCTGCAAAGTGACATTCAGTTAACCTTCAAGCCATTGCAAATATATTGAAGAACTGTATTTAGAAGATTAGAACATAAGTCATTTTGAAGAAAGAGGACACTGCACTGTTGGACAAAGTAAATTTATAGAAAACCAAGTTAATGGTGGAACTTATCCATTACAACCCACTACAGAAACCCAGCAATCCTGTAGATATCTAAAGATAAATGCCGTGCACTACTCATGCCTAGAGCGAAAGCTAAAAAAGTGCCATTATCCTCCCCTCATGACATCAGATGTTTAGTCAAGTCACTTTCATTTATATAGCACCAAATCACAACTCTCTCAGGGCACTTTTCACATAGAGCAGGTCTAGACTGTACTCTTTATGTCATTAAACATGGAAGATTGATTTGTTTTAATTTAGGCATTTAAAATCTTCCAAAGTCTTGGGCAGTTGTGGGGTAAATGTCTCTCATAGTCTGCAGCAGCCCTCACTTAACCTCTTTGTTTGATTTGGTGAGCAAGTTTCATCAGAACACATCAAATTGTCCACAGCAGGTGACAAAGCAGGTTATCAAGAACATATAACACTTTCCATACTTCCAAAAACCTCTTTTAAAATAATGAAATTACTTTCTCCCACAAAGTTTTCTTACCTGTGTTGTGGTGTTTAGTGTGTCTGTTGAGTTGAACCCCTTCTCATTTTCCATTGGTGTTGTAACCCCAGGTGGCATCTGCGTTGACATTAGATTTCAAATGTGTATTAATCATCTGATCTTGATATTTTTAAGCTAATATCTGTGAGTTTAAAAACTGACTGTCAAACATTTCTTGCCCTGTTGGACAAAATGAAATTTATCGAAAAACCCTATGATCAGTCCAAACTTCCCCCACCACAGGCTCTGTGCCAGACCCAGCCAGACATAGAAAACATACAATACATCCAGATCCTGTAAACATCCCAAGATAAATGTATAATGAAGCCATGCACTTCTTAGGTCTACAGAGAAAGCTGAAAAAAGTGCCATTCATCTCTTTCAAATCTTTAGACTGCAGCATAAAACACCTAGTGTTTTTCAGAAAAAAGAAAAGGAGAAAGATGTCGATAAAAGACAGAAAAAAAACAGAATTAAGTGTACAACCCACAAAATACATGGTATAAGAGAGAGAGCCAAAGAAAACATGGGATTTAAAATGCTTTTTGAAGATGTGTATTAATTTTGCTTCTCCACAGTAGAAGAGCAACGACAGCAAAAGCTCGTTCACCAATTTGTTTTCAGCCTTGACCTCTAGGAACAGCCAGGAGTTCCTGCATTACGTTATAGTTATTTTATAATGCTGTTGAAGCACAGATTGATTTAAAAAGTCTTTACTGCATGACCTCATAACAATAAAGTAACTTTGACACAACAGTAATGCAGAGCTGTGATGGATTACATGATTCAAGCAAGTTTCTTGAGTCTGTTATCTACACTGTATGTTTATTAGGTATACCTTGCCAAAACTACTGCAGTCTGATCTAAAAGCTGTGCAATAAATCCTACCTTCATGTAAGTTATATGGTTCAGTTTTTGTTGAAACTGTTTTAGAGAGGTGTTGATTCAGCTTTATGGTAATTTTCAGAGACTATAATTTGTGTTGCTTTTGAATTAAAGAGCATTATACCAAGATGTGTTCCCAATATTTTGTCTACCCCATTTACAGACTGCAACATTTTTGTTAGGCTTGCTATAATTTTTGCAGTTGCTAATTTCACCTCTTCTGCCCTGGTGTCATTTTCCCACAGTATTGCACAAGTTATAGCATGTTTTGGAGCTTACGCTGTATCAGCATTATGCTAATTTTTATGTCATTTTTATTGCATGGTCTTCTAGTCTGTGCTGTAACTACGACTAGTTAACATCCACTAATTTTCAGAAGGCCTGTCAGTGATCGCTTGAACTGCATGGGCCTGTCTCGGAAAATAATAAAATCACTTTCTCCTGCTTCTACTTTTAACACAGCATTTTTACCTCTGCCCTCTTCTGTCTTTCAGGTGGCACCATGCCTCCTTCTGACCACTGGAAGGAAAATGCATAACACTTGAATTAAATGAAAGACAATAACATATCCTTTTTGACATTTTATTTACCTTGGTCCTGCAAGCTCATTGACATTTGATTTTCAAACAAAGCAGCAAAATAATCAATCAATCAAGAAATTGCAGCCATATGATACATGCTCCTGTTTATTGACTGATTCTTGCAAAAAAGTACTTCCAAGCTCTGTGAAACATGTTTAACACTTTTTTGTTGAACAGCCTTAATTATAAAATATAGATTATAGTAATTAGCACCTGAAGGACTAATGTAGGATTGCTTTGTATCAGTTCCAGCTGGTTACGCAAAACAATTTGCAGAAATTAAAGTCATTGCAAAGTAGCAGTAATTTATTTAGCAGGCTAAAGCCAGTGTTATGCACAACGCATAAAACTTATACAGTAATAAAAGACGTTATTATTTTTATTAAGTTATTTCCTTGTCAGAATCATCAGTAAATCTATCACAGTGGCTTACCAAGGCTGCAAAAATAAGTCCCACCAAACAGAGTAGAGTAAGGCCTCTCATCCTGAACAAAAATTAGCTCTGTATCTGCTCATACACCGTCTTTATAGTGTCCATGTAGGTGGAGGTGGGCAAAGTTCTGCACTGCAAAGGTGTTTTGTGCTTCACTTCTAGTCTAGTTCAAAGTCCAACTTGGTACATTTGTTGGCAAAATATAAAATTGCGCACTCACACAAAGTCTACATACTGTTCTCATTTTCAAGCATCGCTGTTCTCGTATTTCAACACAATTTTTTGGGTTTTATTTCGAACATGTTAAAAGAACAAAACAAAATAAATCTATTGAATATAAATCAAAAGTAAGTCATGGTCTACTGTGTCAAATGCTTTTTGAGATCCAGAAATACCCCTCCTGTATACTCTTTATTTTCTATTGCCATTGTTATTTCCTCTACAAATTCTGTAAGTGCAAATGACATTGTCCTATGAGCTCTAAATCCATATTGCTGTTCATACGATACATTATGTTTTGTGATGAAGTCATCTAGTCTTGTATAGAATATTTTTTCCAGTATTTTTGAGAATTGTGGAGGCAAGGAAAAAGGTCTGTAGTTTTAGAGTACATGTTTGTCTCCAGCCTTATACATTGGTATGACTTTAGCTGTTTTCATTTTTCTTGGAAATACACCAGTTTGTAGAAACTGGTCACAGATATGAGTCAGGTTTTGCTGTACATTCAATATTTTTAACTGTGAACATGTCAATTCAATTCCAGTCTGCGGACTTCTTACTCTTGAGATTTTTAACAGTGTCAATAATTTCTTTTTCATCTGTGCCCCTTATAAACATAGATTCTTTAACATATATATCTTTACACTAAAAGAGTAATAAAAAAACATTAATTTGCTAACTGGAACAAATGTTTAATTGTGGTTTTACACCAGATGGATTTCTTTATAGGGAGCCATACTGTCTCAGCCTTCATTGCAGTTGTGTAGAACAGGTAGCTTTTCATGACTTTGGTTCCACAGAGTTACAGTGACTGGATTTATGTGTCCTTTTCATAAAAGATCTTAGGGAGCTTTGATCCCTGCTGCTTTAAGTCTGTTTTCAGAAGAGGCCATTTTGGTCTTTATTCATTAGATTTAAATGTAAAGGGCCTGGTAAATGAAGTCTTGGCCTTTTGTAGGACTGGGCAATGCAATGATGTACAATGATATACAGAGTCAACAGAGATTTTGCCATATACTGTTTATAACAAAACAGTTTGAAACTATTTATGAAAGCTATCCTTTAAAATATCTCGTAATATATCTTCTTGTATAAGGCAGTTTTGGGCAATGTGGTGAAACATTGAACAGTATCACAACTGTTTTATGGCAAAATTGTACCTTGATTAGTAAGGTATTTCATTTGTTTGTTGCCTAATTCTTTCCAAAAACAGTTTGCCAACTGAGTTTTTCAGAAGATTTATTTACTATACCACAATAGATATCAATATCAGTGTGACATTATATATGCTGTTCAAGGATAGATGACTGTATTATTGCTCACTTCTAGCTATAATATCAACTGAAGACCTGTTACCCTGCTGTCACTTTAGTATCAGTCAATTAGTCAATTTTATCAAATGGTGGATAAACTGTATTGTAAAATATTTCATCTCAGCCAAAAAAAATGACTTTAAACAATTCAAATTAATACAATGTTTATTTAAAAGAAGCAGAAGCAGGACGATTAAATCGCCTGGTTGGTCTTCATCCTGATGACGTTGGCCTCATTACATTTGCATTGTGTAGTCATCTGTTGAGTCAAACCCCTCCGCTGTGTCTTCTTTGTTCTTTTTGTTATTCACTGGAAAAGATTACATTTAAAAAAGCTAAATTAAATATATGTAATAATTGCGAAACACATTCTTGCTTTCTTGAAAGACACAAACACAGACAACTGTGTACAGTACAGCTGTACAGTATCATAAGTATTAATTGTGGTGTGAGTTCAGGACCTGTGTGTCCACTCCAGTAGTTGGTGTTGGTTGGAACCCGCTATCATTCTCAAGGAGATGCCAGAAACCAGAGACCTGAGGGGGAGAATCAGGAATTTAATAGCTCAGTATAAACAGGTCGATAACTTAATCTGGAATTCATTCCTAAACATGAGACTTGTCTCTGAGTTTTTGTCTAAGTCATGCTATGTTGTTATATTACATTTCTCCCAACCCCCAACAAGAAAACTTGCACATATTGTAAATATTTAAATGAAAGGTAAGTCTTTGTAGAGACTCTTGTGTAACCAACTATAGTGCACATTTTGTTAGGAAGTTACTTAATGACTGGTGAACATGTTGCAGCAAAGCACCACATATCTTTCAAAGAAGTCGATGGAACCAAAACCAGTGCTAAAACAGAATATTGGACTTATGTTAGTCAGGTGGTCAAAACTGCAACTTCAAATTGATGCTATTGTTACATTTCTCCCAACCCCCAACAAGAAAACTTGCACATATTGTAAATATTTAAATGAAAGGTAAGTCTACCTACCTTTGGTTTCTTAGTACTAGGCGGCATTGTGCTCTCTGGTGCCTGAAAAAAGCAATACACTTCAATTAAAAAAAACAAAAACAAACCCTAATCCAATGACATAACCATGGGTGTTTGCTGTTTCCTACAAGGCTGTTGACTTTGGACCTCAAACTAAGCAGCAAAATAACCCAAAAGTTAATCTGTTTCATAGAAATAGCAGCAGAATGATACAGTACATGCTGTAGGCCCCCACTCCAAATACTTAGAAATGGAAAAAAAAAAACCCAAAACATAAGAAATGTAAATTTAGTCCTCTGTTTGAAAATGACTAAAAAGTGTCAGGACATCAAAAAGTCTTACAGACAGGGTCAAAACACTGACTGAAAGAACCAAAATATCCTGCATATTTTGGATCACAAGTATTTATATATTTAGGTTTTGGTCTGTAGGCTTTCATCAATTTTTGGTTCTTTCACAGTCTTTTGTTTAAAAAGTCCACTAAATGCAGTACAGTAAATGAGGTGCTGATGAAGCCTGTCTTTTGTTTAATCACGTCTCTGTAGGTGACACACACAAATTGTAAAAATATAGAACATTGCTAACTAATGTCAGGTTGATAGAACCAGAATATATTATTTTGCAGTAAAATGATAAAGTATGAAGTAGTTTCAGTGTGATAGCCCAGGAATAATTTACTAAAAAAGGCATGACAACCACAGAGGAAAAGCTGCAGAATAATGTTAAACTGGTTAATAGAAATAGAAATAATCCCATACATTTTGCATCATACAAATAAAATGTATTTTAACTCTTGGTTTAAGTCAGTTGTATCAAAATGAAAATTTAAATTGGAAGCCTGCAAAGTGACATTCAGTTAACCTTCAAGCCATTGCAAATATATTGAAGAACTATTTAGAAGATTAGAACATAAGTCATTTTGAAGAAAGAGGACACTGCACTGTTGGATAAAGTAAATTTATTGAAAACCAAGTTGACGGTGGAACTTATCCATTACAACCCACTACAGAAACCCAGCAATCCTGTAGATATCTAAAGATAAATGCCGTGCACTACTCATGCCTAGAGCGAAAGCTAAAAAAGTGCCATTATCCTCCCCTCATGACATCAGATGTTTAGTCAAGTCACTTTCATTTATGTAGCACCAAATCACAACTCTCTCAGGGCACTTTTCACATAGAGCAGGTCTAGACTGTACTCTTTATGTTTTTAAACATGGAAGATTGATTTATTTAATTTAGGCATTTAATGTCTTCCAAAGTCTTGGGCAGTTGTGGGGTAAATGTCTCTCATAGTCTGCAGCAGCCCTCACTTAACCTCTTTGTTTGATTTGGAGAGCAAGTTTCATCAGAACACATCAAATTGTCCAAAGCAGGTGACAAAGCAGGTTATCAAGAACATATAACACTTTCCATACTTCCAAAAACCTCTTTTAAAATAATGAAATTACTTTCTCCCACAAAGTTTTCTTACCTGTGTTGTGGTGTTTAGTGTGTCTGTTGAGTTAAACCCCTTCTCATTTTCCATTGGTGTTGTACTCCCATATGGCCTCGTCTGCATTGACATTAGATTTCAAATGTGTATTAATCATCTGATCTTGATATTTTTCAGCTAATATCTGTGAGTTTAAGAATCAACTGTCAAACATTTCTTGCCCTGTTGGACAAAATGAAATTTATTAAAAAACCCTATGATCAGTCCAAACCTCCCCCACCACAGGCTCTGTGCCAGACCCAGCCAGACATAGAAAACATACAATATATCCAGATCCTATAAACATCACAAGATAAATGTATAATGAGAACATGCACTGCTCGAGTCTACAGAGAAAGCTGAAAAAAGTGCCATTCATCTCTTTCAAATCTTTAGACTGCAGCATAAAACCTAACCTTTTGTTGGATTTGTTGTATTTTCAAGTGGTGTTCTACTCCCCTTTAGAAATTGGAATTAAAAACCTTAATATCAAAGGGCATGACAATGTTTGGATAATGGGGACATTGACACTATCCAAACATTCAAACACAGCAGCAGAATAATCAATAAATGAACTTATTTCATAGAAATGGCATGATAACATGCTCTAGGGCTCTATACTGGCTTGTTTACCAAGTCCAAAAGAAAATATATCCCTTGGTTTAAGTTTAGTTATATCAAATTGAGAATTGAAACCTGAGTAACATTCAAGTTATTGCAAAGTAAGGGTAGCTGAGTGAAGAACCTTGCAGCTCAGAATTAGAATAATTCTTTCTGTAGTAAAAAGGTAAAGTTTGACGTAGTTCAGATCTAACAGCCCAATAATAAGATACAGAATAAGACAGAGAAATTACAAGAGTATAGCCGTTAAAGGTATATCCTGTTCAGCCAGTTCAACATCTGAGATCAGTAAATTTGGGGAAATTTAGCCATCTTACCGCGCCTTCAGCCAATGCCATGAGACTTACTCCCACCAAACAGAGTAGTATAAACACTCTCATTTTGATCATAGATTAGCCTTCTCAACTGCACATACACCTGTTATATAGTGTCCATGGCCATGTCAGTGGGTGGAGTCTTTGTAGAGACTCTTGTGTAACCAACTATGGTGCACATTATGTTAGGAAGTTACTTAATGACTGGTGAACATGTTGGAGCAAAGCACCACATATCTTTCAAAGAAGTCGATGGAGCCCAAACCAGAGCTAAAACAGAATATTGGACTTATGTTAGTCAGGTGGCCAAAACTGCAACTTCAAATTGATGCTATTGTTGCTGTTTGTCAGCCTACTTTATATGTTTGTAGCTCAGTTTTTGCTATCACTTTAGGAATAATAACTTTATAAGCTGGTCAAATTTGGTGTCTGAATTTGTCAGCTTGCTTTTGTCAACATGTCCTTTGTCCTCTAGTGGCAAAAAGTTTAATAATGCAGCTTTAAATTTAAAGAGGACAAAACTTAAGTGTCTGCACAGATTACTTATGTGCAGATATTAAAGGTGCAATATACAACATTCAGCCCCACTAGATGTTGCACTAGAGCAACAGCAGCTCTGACCAACACCAATGCGTGCGTCATTTACTCAATACATTTTGAGAAAAAAAAAGAAAGTGGCATCTGAACACACGGCTCACAAAACTCAGATGAAACTGTCAAACTAGGTAGTGCTGATCAAATATGGATCAAGATTCTGTGTGGCCTATTTATTGCCTCAAATGTTTTCAGTAACATATATTAGTGTACTGTTTAGCTGTAATATGAGAAACTTTGTGATCTGGCCGCCATTTTGAAAGCAGACGCGGGGAGAACAGGGAGAGACCAAGCCCCCAGGAACAGCACCGGGCTTTGAAGCTAATTTGACACAGTGGCCAAACTGTGTAATTACAATGTCCCGTGATCCTGTTGGGCCCAAATAGTCCTTTTCTCAGAGCCTTACATTGTGAAACAGATGTCTGTAAATCAGCAGATACATTTTTTTGAGCGTCACAATCCCCGTGAAATGACACGTTTCACTATCAGAATTTGATCCATTCGGTCTGATCACATTTTGAAAGTCTAGAAGAGCTGCACGATTTAATTTTTTATCCCCATTCAAGTTAGCTGGGTGGCTAAACTGGAAATTAGTGGTCTCGGTCAGTGGAAATCTCTAGTGAGCATGCTCCATGGACGCATTGGGCCCATAGAGTGAATAATTGGGGCCCCGACTCCGACGCTGTATCCAGTTCTCTTTTTACATCCGTGGGAAGGACTCACATGTACTCACATGTATTGTTTCAAATGCACAAATTAAGAAATTGGTTATAATTAACCAATATTACCAATTAAATAACCAGCCTCCATGGATAGGAAGATGCATGAGTAATTGGAATTTTAAAAAAGTATAATTTAAACGCCTTTAGTTTGCTGATCTAAACAGTTAATTCACTAATTAAAACACTATATTGAAATAGGATTAGCAGTGGTGGAAAGTAACGGAGTACATATACAATATCTTATGTTACTTGAGTATTTTCATTTTATGCTACATTAGTCTTCTACTGCACCACATTTACGAAGCAAATATTGTGCTTTTTACGCCACCACATTTATTTATCAGCTTTATAAATGAAGATTTTACATAAAAACTTAAAAATAAAGTAAAATAGCTTTACATTAACTAGGTAAACATTGAAGTTATTCTAATGTTATGTTAATCCATAAATAACAATAATCCAGTAATATTAATTATACATAAATATAACCCTCAAAAGAAGCCATTAATCATTAATGTGTACTTTTGATACTTTAAATACATTTAGCTCATATACCTATTACTTTTACCATGCATTTTGTGTGCAGGAGTTTTACTTGTAATTGAGTATTCTTGCGTTGTAGTATTACTACACTACTCACTTTTACTTAAGTAAATGAACTGAATACTCATTCACCACTGAGAATGAGTAATTAGCGTCTTTAATGATAATTCTAATGTCTATTTATGTATATTTTTTAAGTGTACGTTTAAATTCAGGTGTATTAAAAAAACAAACTATTAAGTTCAAGTTGCCACCGGTATGCGCGAGCCCTCGTGGCCGTTGCCATGACGCTGAATGGAAACGGGCGCGAGCCCTCGTGGCCGTTGCCATGACGCTGAATGGAAACCACAGGAGCTGAAGAGAGTTGACGGGCTGGAGCTGTTCAAATGAGCTGAAATTACCCATTCTGAGCTGAAAGCCTCACTTCCGAGCGGTTCAGGTTGATTTAGCAGATATTTGTACAGGTTGTGAGTCGATTGGCTTCAGTTTTCCTCTGCTGTGTTTCGGGCAGAGGAGGTATGAAGGCTCACAGTAGTGAGGTCACAGTGTTTGTCCGGATCAGACCAACGGCAAACTTTGCCAAAGACCTCATTGAATGTCTTCCTGACGGGCAGGTAACTTTAAAGTCTTTGTTTTAACACCAGTACCATTAAGATTTGGCCAATTACATCGCGTTGGAAGGGCATTAAAGTTTGGCAGTCTGGAATAAAACTGGGTAACTTCCAGTAAATTGAAGAGTTGGTTTTCTTCGGTTGAGGTTGAAAATTAAACTTTAAGCTAACCACTAGCTTAAATGTTAAATCAGTGCTTCACGTTACTGTACAGTCTAACTTTTATTTGGGCATTGGCTTGCTTTTCCATCTTTGGAAACGTCCTTAAATGAAATTTTAACCATTTTAAGTGAATTTAACTTGGCTTAAGAGACCTTTTTACACAAAAGTACAGGTGCAATTAATAGCATTCATGATGGCTGCCCTTCGTTTAGGTGTTCAGGTCCGGGTTGCTCACTGGCATGCGGTCTTACAGGGACAATTAGATGCAGTGGAGCCATGATTAATGGTGTTACACCTGTTTTTATCTTTGTCATTTCTGAGTCAAACATGCTGTTGGTTTTTTTTAGTCTTTGATATAAACGTTAAATTGAATACCTTTTCAGATTTGGACTGTTGGTTGGACAAAGCAAGCAATTTGAAGCAAGTCATGAAAATAATTGCTATAATTTATGCTAAAGGTATTCTTTAGATGACAGTTTCGTTAGGTCCATCTAGCTAAAACTAATGCAGCCCAATACAATAGCCCTACAATAAAATTGTATCTTCATGAAGGTAATAATGTTCATGTTAGATTTTACTTAACTCTGTATATAGATATCTAATAGATACAGAGATAAAAAGCTTGATAGTCTCTGAATTATCTCACAGCACAGTGACCAAGACATTTTGACTTTGTCAGTGTCACATCCATTGCAATAATTGAGAGCCTTACTGCAAATGTAGAAATCCTTTTCCAGGTTGATCTGTTTTTACCACCCAATCTCCTAATTTAACTAATCATATCTCGTAGATGAAGGTGAGGTCATGTTTGTCATTTCAGCCATACAGTATGACTAACTCTAACTTCATTTTATATACTGTATATATACATATACAATATTTAGTATATTCATTACCTTTTTAAAATTTCAAATTTATGTCTGTGTGTTATAGTGCACACACAAATATTTTTGTGTTTGTTCCTCAGACAGTAAACATCTATCATAAAAAAGACTGCAGGAAGCTCCATGATTCCAAGAAAGGTCAGCGGAGCTCCTGGTCGTTCCGGCTGCAAGGAGTCCTGCAGGATGTGTCCCAGGAGGAAGTATATGCCCAAGTGTGCCAACGGGTGGTACTGGGAACACTGGACGGCTATAATGGTATCTGTCCATTCACATTAAACACAAAGTGTAGTCAAGTATTCATGCCACATTTATGTCTTATAGGATGGATGGTAGAGACTGAGGGGATTCCCATGTTAATGACTTGCAAGCATTTTCAACATCCATATTTATTTGGCTTTCAGGCATTTACGTATTATAAAGTAATATAAGATAAGACTTTATTGATTCCCAGAGGGGACATTCGCAAGTGCCAAGTCAAATATATTGGTGCTTTCAGAAAAATCAGATGTTCCCCAGTCGTTATTGCAACTTCGATATTGATGTGAGTGCTGTTTTTAAGTCGGAAACTCATACATGAAGGTGGCATCGGATCAGATTAGCATAGCCTACTTACTGTCAACATACATACTGTCAACATACCAAAGTGTATTATTTTTTTCATGTTGTTCTGTATCTTGTGTGATACTATAACAGTCAGGGAAAGGCCCTTTATTCCCTCAATTGTATTGATTCAAAGTTTCAGTTTTAGTGTTTTTTTATTACTTAACTTGTGAAATGAGTGAATGGTCCTGTGGTAAACATCATTTGTTGTATATTTTTTAGGTACTGTGATGTGCTTTGGGCAGACAGGTGCAGGAAAAACGTACACCATGACAGGATCCACAGAATCATACAAGCAGCGAGGCATCATTCCTCGGGCCCTTCAGGAGGTAACTCGCACTGTGGGAATTTATTAACTGCTGAAATCCCCCCTGACTGCTACACCTGAGCAAGTATGTTTTAAAAAAATCTCTAACATGGTATTCAGGTGTTTCAGGAGGTGGAGAAGAGGACTGAGCATGCTTTCTCTGTGCACCTGTCCTACCTGGAAATCTACAATGAGACCCTGGTGGACCTGCTGTCTTCACTGCAAGGCTCACCACACCTGTCTCCTCGAGATATGGTGGTGATGGAGGAGCCGGGCAGAGGGGTTTTCATCAGAGGTCTGTCTCTTCATCCAGTCCACAGCGAAGAGGAGGCCCTCAACCTGCTATTTGAGGTGTGTCACTTCTGATGTACTGTTAATTTGAATGAATATTTCAACCTAAAATTAAGTTTTAAGGATGGTAAAACAAAAAGGTTCAGTTTTGGAGTGATCTAAAGGTCCAGTATTTTCCGTTATTTTCTATATTTATCCCACTTCGGTTTCTGCTCATGTAGCAAACCATGCTCCTCCCTTTTCTTATCCTTTGGGAATAAATGGTTCTTTTAAAAAGTTTTAACAGTTTTTACTGTGAGATACAGTTTTATGTTTTTATTTATATTTTTTTAATGGGTATTTATTTCTTATGTTCTGTAATCAGTGTTGGTCAACAAGGATGGAAGCACTGTATCATTTCCATGATTCCCTTGATGAAAAAAGCTGTTCTGTCTATACTCAGGGAGAGATGAATCGCATAATTGGATGTCATACCCTGAACAGGAACTCCTCCAGGTCCCACTGTATCTTCACTGTGCATATAGAGGTAGATTAAATCTATGGTTTATTGTATTGTTTACAATAGTCTTGGTGCTCAAACATGAGTTTTCTTGCATACTTCATTTTGTTTTTAGCTGTGATTTTAAGAAGAAAATGTCTCTCAATCACAGTCTCGGTCGCGGACTCTTTCTGACGCCAAGTACATCGCCTCCAAGCTGAATCTGGTGGATCTGGCTGGGTCTGAGAGGCTGGGAAAGACAGGGGTGAGTTTGAGAATATGACTTCATTTGAGATGCTTTGAATGAGGCAATGTCCAGGTGTGATGTTACAAGCATGCATCCTATTGCAAGTTTTACTTGTCAAAATGTTGAAGCTCTTGTTCCCCTTTCTCTGGGATTTGTTACGTCACTTCACTTTTTCTCCATTTCATTTCATCCTCCTGTTCTTCCAGTCAGAGGGTCAGATGTTAAAGGAAGCCATGTACATCAACAAGTCTTTGTCGTTCCTGGAACAGGCCATCCTGGCTCTGGGAGACCGTCGCAGAGACCACGTCCCCTTCAGACAAACCAAGCTAACACATGCCCTTAAAGACTCACTGGGTGAGACTGCCAGGCCTGTAGTTTTTAACAATGCTGATAGCTGATGGTCAAAGTGGTCCTTGTGGTATAATAATACACTTTTAGAAGATAATGTGAAATTAATGAAATATAGCATTCTGTCTGTTTATGTAGGAGGGAACTGCAACACTGTGCTTGTGGCCAACATCTATGGTGAGGCTGCACAGATAAAAGAAACAGTAAGCAGTAGGATATCTGATACTAACAGAGCATCTTCTTTTATATCATACGTTGTGTCACTTCAGCTCTGGATGATACTTAATATTCTTTGCAGCTCTCTACTCTGCGTTTTGCCAGCAGAATGAAATGTGTCCGGACTGACCCTGCTGTTAATGAACACATGGATCCAGCAGTGAGTTCACATGATAACACATACCAACTTATATGACACAAAAGAGGTAATACATGGGTAAAAATAATGTGTTGGTTTTGTTTACAGTCTGCATTGTGCTGTGCTGTCTGTGTCAGTCATCAGACGACAGAGATCTCATGAAATTCACCTCTGTGTTTAGATTCAGATCAAGAAACTTCAGAAGGAGGTCCAGAGGCTGAAAGAGGAACTGTCCATCTACAATACGCTGGTGAGTAGAGCTGACAAGGAAAAGGGCATATATATTTAAAAATATATTATTAGTTTATTGTACTGGTCCCTGTTTCCTGTTTAACCTTGTTGAATCTAAGATCAACACAAAATTTTCACTTTATAGGCTGAAGTTGTTCATCTTCATTTACTCAGTGTTAAAAGTGTGTAAATATTTAACTTAGAATGAAATAGTTTCTTTAAAATATTGTAATTCAACCTATATTAACGTATGTAACTCACAGGGTGTGTTAAAGTAAAATATGATGCCTTCTTATGTGTCTTTTTAATGCATTAGAATCAGAAACATGTCATCCGCTTCATATCAGAATTTAAATGCCCATTGTTCACTCTTTTTCAACAGGTGAACCGTCCAAGCATCACATACGAGCCGTTATCTGAGGCCCAGCTGGCTGAAATCCACAGCCAGGTTCAGAGTTACCTCAATGGAAGTCTGAAGGAAATCAGTGTGAGGACATAACAAAGAACACAGCTGTTAATATTTTCTTTCACATACTAAACTTTGGCCTGACTCTGTCTTCACTCTGTATGACATGTGATTACAGATTATCAGTATCAGGCAGGTCCAAGCAGTGTTCGCCCAGTTCAAACTTGCTGTGCAGTAAGTATTTGTTTAGTTTTGAAATCTGTAGTTTGAAAATACAGAGTGAATATTCATACAAACGAGTCTGTTATTTCCCCCCTGCATTGTAATTTAATCTGTTCAAATGATTTCTCAGTATGTAACAAGGTTTTAATTAATAGAAACTAGTTAAATATGTTCATGTGCTGTGTTTTAACAGCGAACAGGAGCAGAAGGTGAAGGCTCAGCTATGCCAGACCTACAACTTGGTGAACCGAGACCAAACTGCTAACATAGCCACAATCAAGGTCAGTCAACATCTGATTCATGGTGACGTTGACCTCATGGGTATAAGCTGTAAATTCTTTTTTTTTTTTTTTTTTTTGTTATTACCAGTGACAACCTGTTTAATAAACAATTATTTCTGACTGAGCTTTGATTGGATGTTGCTTTGTAGACTCTTAAGGAGTTGGATACCAGAAGCAGCACTGAGGATGTGGAGGCTAGCAGCTTTGGGGTGGCTGCCCAGTCTCCGAAAAACACCCAACGTTCAAGTTCCACCAAAGCCAAAACTAAGAAGTCCAGGGAAAAACAGAGGTGAGTGAACATTTTTAGACTGAAGCCTATATTCACTTTCTTTTAATTATGAAAGGTTCAAGAACAATGCCAATATTTTCAAATTGTCATTAAATCAAGTCTTCATTGAAATGATTCTAGATCCAACTTTGGGTTACAATAGACCTTTAAAAGAATGATGAAAACACCTTGGACAGAATTTAATAGTTTGACACATGAACAGCCCCTGATGAGATCAATATGTAACCAGGCCAACACCTGCTTTACTGATTACACATTCATTTATATTAACCACAAGCTAATTGTATTGGTATGGTTATTCTAATGGCACACTGTGATTATCCAGCCAAAACAAGAGACAGGGAGAAGGGAGTCCGGTTTCAAGGAAGCGTGTGGAGAGTGCGTCCAAAACGAAGCCGAACCCCGTCCAGACGCCCGAGAAAGAGCAGGAGTCACAAGAAGCAGACACTGAGAGCCAAGACACACAGGAGTCACAACCACCAGCCAATGAACCATTGCAAACAGAGTATGTGTGTGATATTTAGTCTTGTCTGTTGAATGTTTATGCACAGATATCTTTTACTCTAAAACTGTAAATTTACAGTTTACTACTATCTATAGATATAGATAGTAGTAAACTAGATATAGATAACTTATAGATAACTATCTATAGATAGTTTTGTTTTTTGACCCTGATCACTTACAGTTTTTTTTTGTCTCTGCTCAGCTCTCCTCCATCCAAAGCAGAGGCCTTTGAGGATTTTAAGATTGGACAAGGCAGCCACATCAACTGTATCCTTAAGGAGAACAAGGCCATGCTGCTGGAACGCCGCAGTCTTCTTCGACAGCTCACTGAGGAGGTCAACACTCTCAAAAGAGAGATCGATTGCACCACGGCAACCATACAGCAGCAAAAGTATATGACAGGAGGCCAAGGTATTTCACACGTTTCTGTTAGCAACAAGGAAGCAAGTCAAAGATGCTTTGATTTGGAAAAATGTGATTCGTGTCATGAATGAACTTCCATGCTCACACATTAAATGTCTTGTGGTTTAACCAAAATATTTTCAAATAAGTACTGCAAGATATCTTTGGAAACCCTGAATGAAATGTATAATGATGGTTTTTGTGTTTGAGTAATGCTTGTCTGCACAGCGTGGGTTTATAGTGCTGGACCTGAGATTAAAAAGCTTTTTCTTTGTGTGTTTTTGTATGAAGGTCAGTATTTCAGTATGGAGGGGGAGCCAGATGCCACTTTATTGTTGCAGCTCAGAGAGCTGAAGGCTCACTACCGGCAGAGATACGAGGCACTGCGCGACATCAAGGCAGAGGTCAACTACTGCCAACACCTTGTGGACCAGTGTAGGCTGCGCCTTCTCTCTGGTCAGTTCTGAAAATATCTTTTGTAGCTGCTGCCTTCCTGATACAGCTTGAAACTTTCATAGCTTAAAACACAGTTTGTGGCTAAGAGAGAAGGGGAAAAAAAACATTTCCTATGTTTCCCAGAATTTGAGAACTGGTATAAGAAGTCTTTCCTGTTAACTGAGGAGGAGCTGAACGTAAATTTGGACAAGACTGAGGCACAAGTGAGTCTGCATTATACTAACTCTATATGATAGCTATAGCCATTACTACACAGCCAACAATGCATCTCTCATGTAGAGGCTAAATATTAATATTTCTAAATGTAATAGCACAGCTGCAGTGTAAATTCATAGAGTTGTGGCAAAAAGCATTTTTGTTTGACATTTACTGGAAAAGTTGTGACTGAAGTAATGTAGCAATGAGTTCTGTTATTCCCTGATGTTCTTAGGAAGAGGATGGCCAGCAGTGTTTGGAGCGGCTGCAGTTTGAGCTTCTGGCAGAAGACCCCAGCGCTGAGTCTTTCTGCAACGCCCGCTACAGGACACAGAAACGGGCGAGTGTCTCATTGATGAACAACTGTTTATTTTGCCTAAAACCACAGAAGTGAATGTTGTAATCTGGTCATAATGGCCCCATCTGGCCAAACACTTCCTCATCCTCTGCCAGGAAAGTTGCTGTAAAGTGCAGATGTTAAAAATTAAACCTTTGGTGTTTCTGTTTCTACAGAGGAATAGCAGAGCGCTGTCCTTTACTCCAGTGCAGAGGAACACGTCCGCTGGGCCCGGACAGAGACGACTCCCTCCTATTCTACCTGTTACCTAAGAGAAGTGAGTTTTATGTACAAACTAAAGTTCATCAACTACGGCATCCAAGTGCTTAATGAGATTGAGTGTAATTTACTTTTTTTAATGTACCCACTATTTGCTTCACTTGGTGGTTCTCTACATCTAATTTCTACATTGTTTTCGTATGTAAAGTTTGTACATTAACTAAGCACAAAAGACAAAACACAATGAATCAGCTTCTTAAATGAAAAGTAAAATTTATTATTCCTGAACCACAAAATAGACTTCTTTGGTTGTACAAATTCACTAGTTACAGTCTTGTATGAGCTCTACCCCATGACTCTAGGACTTCTGACCCTTTCCCTCCAACCTATTTGCAAGTAAATAGCCCCCGAAGAGAACTCAAGACAACAGAATAACACAAAAAACTTGAAACACTGCATTAATAATGTAGTGAAAACCATCTGAAAAAAAAATTTACCTACTGTAAGTTAAAAAAAGAGATATCAGCCATTGCAAATGTTATCAAACAAACTGAATTTCAGTCAGTGAGAGCAACATGGAAAGCTATAATTAGAAGACCCTACATTAAATTAACACAAATGCTACTATGCTGTGATTCTGCAAAAATACCTGCCAGATACATAAACTGACAGTATGTCAAGCAATGAACTGAATGTCTGATGCGATCGATGTCTCGAGAGGGATTTTAAAATCGGTTCCGCCTCTCTCGGCTCTCCCATTAACAAACCAATATACATGCAGAGAGCATCCCAGCACCAAGCCTGTCCAAACCCAGATGCATCAGCAGTCCAGACACTTGGTCTAGGTCAAGACTGGCTCAGTTTCACACCCAAAGTTTGCTTTCCTCTCAGTATTTGTACATTATTCACACAATAATAAATGATTTTTCAGTGGCATCAGATTTAAATTAACCATAGACAGAAAAATAAAACACCTGCTACCTTCACGTCACTCTGGAATACCTCCAGATAATGCAAGGATAGAAATGAATGGTTCACATTGATTAAAATAAAAGAACAAACATTACCCTAGTTAGGGCAGGGTAAGTACCATTAATTAATAAATGATGCTAAAAATGCATGTTCCCAAACTTTGATATTCAATATTCTGAACTGTTGAGTAAACTGCCTGCTGCTGCCTCCAGTGTAGTCATATTCTCTACAAGGGGAATGTTACACAATCAATAAATCTGGATAGATGCTCACTTGAAGTCTGCTGAGACAAGAGTCACAACATTTATGGTATGACTTGTTACCATGTGATGTGCAACAGCCAGACCTTGTTCAAAGCAATCTAAGCAGGATATGCTTGCCTTAAAAACCCCTGGTGACTTCAGAAGGGTGTATAAAGTTACACTACATGATTAAAAAGTGATATGCAATTCATTGGCTAAAAGTTTTGACTTCCAGACTCACCGAAAAATTCATTTTAAATGATAAATTATGATAAGCATCAGTCATCCTCTTTGTACTCAAAAGGACTGGATAGGTTAAAACTGTGTAAAATAGAGGCCCTTCAATTTGAGTAAAATAATAAAAACAATAAATTATTTAAGATATACCTTCTTAAAAAGCTGATCAGTGGCAGTGCAAAAACGATATGTACTATTTTTTTTTTGTAGTTTTTTTTTTTTTTTTTTTTTAAAGCTCTCCACAATTTGTGACTGTGAAGGTAGCAGGATGTTCCCTCCTAAATTAATATATACACTCCTGTCTGCCCAAGTCTCAAACCCCCCCTGACATTTTACAATCTATTCACTGAAAGCCTAAAAATATCATTCAACAAGTTAGTATAGCTATTACCCATTTCTTTCCTCTTCCAGTATGTTTTTTTTTGAACAGCAAAATCATCAGAGGTGCAAAAAATTAAAAAACTAAAAACGTCGGTCACCTTGTTAAAATAGATCAGCTTCTAATAGGCGAACCGAGTGTACAACAAACAAAAGGAAATGGTCTGTTAAGTAGCAATCCTAACTAACCACACTAGCACTTTCTTGCCCTCGAGGGACTGTTGAGCAATGTCTCCTTGCCAACTCATCCACAGACTGTAAAGGCAAGACTGGCACGCAGGATATAAGTGAATGTGTATGTGTGGCGACTATCAGCTTCGCAGTCTCTGCAGTGGTTATATATGGGAGAGTAAATCTCGCTCTACTGACAGTGTGTAGTGTTTTAGTGACTCTGCACCTCCTGTGGATGCATCCGTGTGTTTTGCCAGTGTTCCACAGTGTATGTAAGTGTGTGTGTGTGTTCGCATTGTGTCTTCGGATTTCTTCTCTCAGTGTGAGGTGTTACGTGGGCACAGCGGTTTCCAGGCTGCGGCGACCCTGCCTCAGTTTGCGCTTGTTGCTGTACAGAGCCATCTCCTCCAGGGCTGAGGTGGCAGGCAGCGGGGAGGGAACCTCGACCTCAGGGTTTGCAGCGGGCCCTAGACAGGAACAAAACAAACAAAAAAACTTTAGTCACAACAATACATCACCAGTTGCACAAGTTTAGCGTCTTTTTCACTTGATATTCACTTCCCAACGCCAGCTGCAGAGAAGAACAGACATTAAAAGCAACTGTACAGAAACATCCTGTGCGACTGATGGGGAAGTGGATGGATCCCTTAAACCTGTGAGAGACGCCCAACATTCAGATCAGCAGCTAGAAACAAGCAGGAGCTAAAGAGTCGAGCAGAAAACCAGAGCACCCGATGGCTGCATGTTTAAACAGGCCACTTAAATGTCCTCTGTGTTCAAACTTAAAGCAAGACTTCAAGAACTAATTTGTAATCTCTTTGTTAAATATCTTTTTCTCCCTCGGTGTGCTTTACGTGCACTAATGTGACCGGGTTTCAGTCAGCTTCCTCCAGTAAGCTGATTTCTTTGCCATGTTTACATGTAACCAGCTTTTTACATGTATGTAACGTGTTGGACAAAGACTTCAGACAAGGAAAGTATCGCTGTGGCAGCAGAGAAACAGGGTGAACGGACAGATTATTGCATTTAGCAATGCATTCTTGTATTTAAAATAATTCCACCCAAAATCCGTTTTGAAACCAAAACTAACAAAGTAACTCCTGTAAATCTCACCTCATTCAGCCTTCCCATACATACACTCCCAAAAATAAAAAATAAATTAAAACATTCGCAAGCAGCATATTATATCACTACAACAATTAACACAAGTAATGCTTCCAAAATACAGTTTGGGTTAAAAAGAAATCTGATTACAGGTTACTACAGTGCATGTAAACACGTTTCTTGTGTGTACTTACTGACTGACAATCACTTCCATTCAACACTTCATGCACAGTCTGACCTCTGGTTAGTGTGAGAAGATTAGTTTAGACACAGCACTCATATTTCTATTTTACTCTGGTCTCATCAGCTGCTTTATATCTGATGGACAGCAGAAACTGAAGCACACCCAGGTAGACACACCCTTCTCAAAGCCAGGACCCACGGCTATGCCACATAACTAGCGGGTTAGAGTTTAAATGCACAAACCAACACTCCTCTCACGTTTTCAATACATACTCAGTTGTACAATCACACATTGACCCACAAACACATGCACACAGGACAGGATCCTACCAATAGGAGCAGCTTATCCCAGGTAGTCACCTAAATCAAAGAGGATAGAAGAAAATTGTGTAATAAATGCATTAAAGGGAAACTTCTGTATTTTCAACCTGGACCCTATTATGCCATCTTTTTGTGTATAGGTGACTAATGGAGACAACAGTATGAAATTGGTCCAGTATTGAGCGAGAGTGCTGCAGCTAGCAGCCACAAAATTGGCTGCAGTGTGATCTGATTGAGCAATAACACACCTGACAGGCTCAGATTGTTATTATAAGTGTCTGACATTATGTAAAAGACCATACAGAGAAATAAAACATTTTTCTTTACCTTTCGCTTGATCCGTTCTGTTTGTTATTATGCCTAACCAAGTCTCACTCAAGGAGAAGTCTCATTCTGAATTCTCGCAAGAGTTAAGTAGTTGTCCAAATCAGCTAAATATTCAGCCATGACTTTGAAAATCTTTTAGATAACACTAAGCTACGCTTTCTGTACTCCAACACCACAAACTCCTCCCGGCACTCCTCTCTCCAACTAAACTAGCTGACTGTCATGGCTGAATATTTAGCTGTCTTCCTGCAACAACTGAACTCTTGTGAGATTTCAGAACAAAATTTCTTGAGTGCAAGGAACAATAACAAAGAGACCAGATCAAGTGAAAGATAAAGAAAAAACACTTATAACAATCTGAGCCTGTAAGTGGCAAAAACAAGCACTTTTAGAGGACGTACTTTGACAGGATGCTGTTGCCCCATCAGATTACATTGCAGCCCTTTTAACAGCTGCCAGCTGCAGCACTCTTGCTCAATACTGGACAAATTTCAAAAATTGTTGTCACTTAGACACAAAAAAATGGAAAAATAGGATAAAAGTTTCCCTTTAACATCACGTTTCTCCTCACATATCTCTTTTACAAAGCCTGTTTTCATCCAAACTGAATTCCCACCAAATAACCCCAGTGCTCACCTGGATTGCTGGAGCCGTCATCGATGAACTGCATGTCGTCGACTGTGTCAGGAGACTGGAAGAAAAGAAGAGACAGTGAATAACAGAGCAGCGGGGGGGGTGTTTTAGTAACCTGTATACCCGGGAAGCCTTCACCAGGTGAGCAGTGGAGCTGGCAGTGAGGGAGACTGAAGCGACGTGCCAGCTGCTCACTGCCGGTTTAGCAGGCAGCGCTGAAGCTCCCAATCTGTCAGAGCCACAAAAGCCAGAGTAACTCTACTTGACTACTCCCCCAGGAGAGATCGGCATGTTAAAAGAAAGGGAGGTGAAGTTAGGTCATCAGTTCCGGGGTTTGATGTATAGTTTTGGCACATTCACAAAGAGACGGTGAACAGTAGTAACCAACGAGAGTCACCAAGGCACAACGGAAAACCAAGCAGTATGTTATCTGTGTGTTGATGGTACGTTACACACTGATTGTTGTTTCCTTTTTTATAAATTTGTGTTGAGAAACTGTTTATTCTACATAGGGAAACTCTCGAGGGTCATGTGACCAGTGGGGTTAACTGAGCTGGCACTACTAGTAGTGAACTAATCTGTTACTATAGCATGTGTACTGCTGGTTGACCGCTATTGGCTATGCAAACTATTACAGTGTTATGTGATTTATTTGATTTTTTTTTATAAAAACATAAGAATTTGGCAAGGATTTTCAAGTATTGTGTGTGTATCCAAAGCCTAATATATCTTATTCCTCAGTGCTGTAGACCACTGTTGTTGTCCAAAACCGTTAAAAACACTTCAATGAGCCACATGTTTGTGTTAATGAAGTGTCACCCACTGCAACAGTGTGGCTCATTTGCATGTCTACAGCACAGAGGAATAGGATATATCGGGCTTCAGATACACACCATACTTGTGAGTAGGATCAGTTCATCGTTGGTTTGGCTCTGCACATGAGATTTGTTGACAATAAGAAAAATACAGCAAATAACCAGCCTTATTCTTTAACTTAATAATTTAGTGTCTCTTTCTAATTTTAACTTTTGTACATTTTTGCATTTATTACTTTCAAACCACAGTAATAGTTACTGCTGTCATGTGACCTTTGCCTTGCAAATCATAGCGTTCCCTTGAAAGTCTACTTTTCTACATAAGTAAAATCTGTCATTTGATGAATCATAGCCACCTTACTGACAACAACATACAGCCTTTAAACGCTACCTTTGTCAGTTCATGTGCAGGAATTAAACACAATACAAACACACTTACATACAACAATATCAATTAAATTACACCCACCAAAGGGAGGAAGTCACTGTGCATTAACCAAACCACACAAGATCCTCCAGTCAGAGGAGCGCAGACTGACAGTGTGACACACAACCACAGATACTTGACCCAAAAAATAAATAAAAGACCACTTTCAAACAAGCTCTGGTCACTCCAGCACCACTCAAGGATTCCCCTGCTTCCCCTCCCATCTCTTCCTCCACACCGAGAGGAAGAAAGGAGCTACTCCAAGCGGACCTACACAAAGTTATCACCCTTGTGAGAACGCATGAAGAGACCCGTAGTGCAGATCAGTGTTTCAAAAGCCAGAGCATGGGAGGAAATCTTATGGAGACATGTTATTCCTCTGCCCAATATAAAACCCATGCGTGGAACAAGACAGCTGATGGAGGTGAATGTGAGAGTGGATGAGATGCAGAGTCTGTGGCCGTTTTCCCCCCCGGAACCAACTCTGGTTAGTGGGATCAAAAATCTGTCTGCGTCTCTGCAACCAGTGAGTGTTATTGTCTGTGATTGATTAGTTAGCTGAGAGATAGATGGATGTGAATGGTTACTGCTAAAGATGCTCTTACATTTGCGAGTGTTAAGTGAAAAGGGGGAGGCAGACCGAGAGGGAGGGAGACCCAGGGCTGATTTGGTGTGTCATTTATTTAGAGTAACAATCTCTCTTCGTTGTGCAAGTGAGAGTTAGTGAGCCACACCACTATAGTGAAGAGGAGGAAGAACTGATCAATCACGGAGCCAAAACCTAGACTGCAGTCGCACCGATGCCTCTTGATTAACAGAAAAACTAGCGGGGAGAGGCAGCAGGGAAAGACAGGGGAAGGAGACGGTCTGGGCCCCGGGAGCTCAGCATGCAGCCAATACCTGGATGTCGTATACGGGTTTGGAAGAAGGAATGGCAGCGAACTGTCGGTAGTCAAACTTCTTTGACGACAGGGACTAGAAGGATAGCAAACAGAATGAGCAGAGGTGGAGGGAGAGGGAAGAGAGGAAGACGAGAACAGAGAGGGGAAAAAAGGAAGGGTGGGACAAAGTATAGAAAGATGGAGAAAGAGGGAAATAAAGGAGACGAGAGGGAAAGGGATGAGGAAATGGGAAAGGGAGAGGTAGGAGCCCAAGAGGCTAATGGGTGATTCAAACAGCCAGCTGTGGCATGTGATGGGAGAGCAGTGTGTGTTCTCAGCTCTGATTGGCTAGAGTGACAATGAGTAAGATGATGGATTAATGTCAATGTGTTTTGAAGCAAATCTACTTTTTTACCTCTCCAACTTGTGAAAATACTGCTGTTTCCTCTCACAAATAAAGCTCCTTAAATTAAACTGCAAAGTCAGTGTTACATCTTTGTTCAAATATTTGATGAATTGAGCTCTACAAGTCCGTACAAAAGGAGAACATTTATTTATGTTCATCCTTACACTACTGGCAGTAAAGAAGAATATCAGTCATTTGTGAAAGCTTAGAGAATTAAGACAAAAAGTTTAGTGCTTACCAGCCTGCCCGGTGAGGTTACTCCTCGAGGACTGAGCTCTGTCAGAGAAAAACAGGAACATTACAACAGAAAGGCAAGGAGGGATAAGAAGGAAAAAGAAAATCAGGTTTGTCTCTGTATTATTATTATTTTTAACATAGTATAGTAAGTCCAGTGCTTCTGCTGTTTGTCATTATGACTAAGTCTCAGTCCTACCTTCCATAGGGGTGGGAGAGGGTGTGGGTGCAGGCGAAGGTGACTCTGTCAACTGGTCTAACGTTCCACGCTTCTTCCCATCCCGAGACTTGGCAATGACCATCTGAGCTTTCAGTGCATCCTGCTCCAGAGACTTCATTCTACAAGAGGAACAGCCACAATCAGACAACAAGAAAAGGAGAATAAAATAAAGTCTTGAAGAAATAGAGACAAAGACTGACAGAACCACACACCACTATGGGTGGGGGTAGTGCCAATCACTACTAATTTTGGGTGCTCCTTGTCCTGGTTTGCTGTGACAAACAATGAGTTTAATTTCATTGCACAATAAAAAAAAAAAGAAGGCATTCCAGGAAAAGGACTACCTACTGCTAGTAGGCTTACCCTTGACTCACAAATAGCTTTTGCAAACTTACTGCGGGCTGTGTGTTAGTACAAATAACTGTGAAAATCAAGAGAACAGCAAGGCACAAATGAAACTGAAAAGTGCTGCAGAGAAGGGGGGAGACAAGACAGAGAAAAGAGAAGGAACCAGAGAAAGCTAGAGATGGAGTCAGCAATGACGTGCAGAAGCAAGACAGCGGTAGAAAGGCAGTGGAAGCACTGTCGCAGTGTTGCTGCGAGTGCTTGCTTGGACCTTTCAGAACTCGGCCTCTAGCAAAATACCCCAACACCAAAGCACCCCAGCACACCCCACGATGCCGTGCGTCTGGCCCTGGTGGCTGGGGCCGAGGAGCAGACCTGAGCTGGGAGGCTGCAGAGGAGGAGGTAGAGGAGGTGGGGGGCTGGGGGGCCACGGCCGTGCCCTGAGATGCCCTCACTCGGGCCTGGTAGAGCCTCTTAGCCAGGTCCTGCTCATACTGCTTAACATCCTCCTCTAGGCCAGAGGGCCTGTGCCCCACGAGGCCAGGGGCAGGGAGGGGGTGAAAGAGAGGAGGAGGAGGAGGATGAAGAGAAGTACACCAGGATGTAGGAGGAAGATGAAGGAGGAGAGGAAGGCAGGAAGGAAAGGCACACAGAAAAAGAGAAGAAAACCAAAGAATGGAAGGTAAAACACCGACACAATTAGAAGAGCCAGGAATAATAAATAAGATCAGTTTTAAAGACATGAAAATTGAGAAAAGATTAACTAACCGCGCACACACAGGATGGTGCCAGGAACAAACTGAACCTTGTTGTTGACCAGGTAGACAAACTTTTATTAGGAAATATGGGACCGAAGTACAATAAGTGTCACTAACCCTCTTTTACTGACAAAATGCTACATCAGCTCTGGAACAGCAAAGAATATTTTACTTTTTGACTTTAAAATCAAACCTTTCGATCACCATCAACATTACAAGAATCCAATCCAGTAATGAATGTACAGTATGTATGCAGAATTGTTAATGAAAAAAAACCCTGATTTGAAAAATCTATTTACTTTTGCTCCAATCATGTGTTTCTCTCCGTGTGTCCATGTGCTTCTGTATGCGAATGTTATCATCACAGTCAAGTGTACCGTCACATCGCTCAAAAAAAACAAACCTTTCCCCTTCTCCTCCCACTTCTGACACAAACTTTGTCCAGATTTAGATTAGTGTTGAGATGCAAAGTGTCACGGCCTTGAAATGAAATGTCCCCGTTTGTCCCTTGTTGTCTGCAGCTCAGAAAGGTAACAGAGTGTTGGACTGTACTATAGGACATTACACCCTCAGAGAAGTGTCAGGAACAAATGAATTTAGTTGAGAGCCCTGAAATTAATTAGTGGATTATTCGACAGAAACTCAGTCAATTTTACTTCTAACAATCCAGTAAATATTTCTGTAAATGCTGGTTAAACCTTGACAAGATTTGCTCGCTTTTCTGTGTTTTTACATGCTCATATTATTGTTTTTCGGTTGCTGGTCAGACTAATGAAGCAATTTTAACACACCGGTTTTGGTTCCAGTATCGTGTGATGGACATTTTTCACAATATGTAATTTTAAACACTATTTGATTCAAGAAAGGACTAATTGATAATCTCAATACATCAATGTCTTCAAAAATGTGACTGAGACCAGTTTGATGTGAATGTGTTATTCTCTCAACTGGATTAATTTATGCTTATAAATTTCTTGTTTGAACTGGTAAACTATAGTTTAAGTATTTAAGTGTTCTGCAAATGGAACTATTTTCACTATAACCACACTTATGCATTATGCTGCTTTACAACAGATAGGCTGTGTACAAAGGGATTGAAATACAAGCCGAAGACAAAAAAGTGTCTTTTTTAGGAAATGCTTAGAAGAAATACACAAAAAAACCTGATAAGCCATTTTTCTTCCTAGTTAGTGTGTAAAGTCATGTTATATTTACCGTGCTGCTCTCCACATGGCTCTTTTCTCTGCCTCCAGAGCTCGTTTCTCAGCAGGGGACAGGTCCTTGTCAGGGGCCACAGACAGTTCAGGGCTCTGCATGCGCAGCCTCTCCTGATGTCTGCGCTCTGCTTTGGCTGTGCGGATGGGAGCCGTTGAATCCCCGGGGTATACTGGGATCAGACTGAAAAGACACACAAAGAGCAGTGATGACTACTATGACAAAAACAACACTGATATTTACAGATTTAATAGTGTGCAATGTCATTACCCAGTCATGGAGTTAGGCCGCTGCTCCAGCCTGAAGCTGTCCTCTAGTGAATTCCTCTGAGAGTCTCCCTTACCATCGACTGAAGAAGGCCTGCATACAAGAACAATTAGTGGTCAATGAGCTGAAGCAGTGAAAAAAAGAAAAAACGCATAAAAAGCAAGAACTTTATGCAAATTTGTACCCTGAGCTGCCACAGTAGCTCGGTGGTGTGACGTTGTAGCTTGGTGGTGTGGAGCAGTGCCGAGACGGGGTGGATGCAGGCTCCACCTTGTACTCCACTCCGTCCAGCAACACCTTTCCTGTGGCCTTCATCTGTGCCACCTGCTTCGCAATGTCCTCCTCTTCATCCTCATCATCTTCGTCCAGCAGGTACTCCCGCGCCCGCTGCTCAAACTTCCTCTCTGAGTTGAGATGAACAGATGGGTTTGTAAATTTAAATATTTCTTAGTTATCGACAAGGGATGCTCACGGAGGCACACTGCAAACTAACCTTCCTCCTCCCTCATTTTCTTGAGGTCATCCTCTCCTACGAGGGAGACTCGAGGTTTGGGCTTTTCTGGTGTCTGCTGCTTCACGTCAATCTCAAAGTACTTCTGTCTGTCCCTGAAAGAGCGCTGCTCCGGGCTGTCCTTACCAGCAGGTGAAGGACTCTGTGGGGTTACAAGACAAATAAAGGATGGAATAAGAGAAGCAGAATAATAAAGAGTGGTGTGATCATAACACTGATTATTTGCAAATTAAACAGTCAAGACAGGAGAGCAAGTCAGCAAAAGAAAGGATGACATTTATTATTAAAATAGTGATTTTTTTTATTGCTATTTACATTGCTAAAGTCACTTCTGCAGGAACGTTTTTTCCAAAAGTAGAGAAGATAATAGAAGAGATGCCAGAGGATAAAAGTGTCACAGACCAAGCAGCAGGAAAAAAATCAATCAGGAATCAAATCAGAGCCCAGCACCATTTAACAGATTTAAGGTCAATCAATTGGTAGCATGGACGTCTCCCAGTCTGTGGCAGCAGAGACACCACCACCGGTCAAGCCAAGCACACCGCAGCTCAGATGAAGGATAGGGCTGCTCTAGCTGTGGTGGAGGCGGTGGGTACCTGAAGGTCCAGGGACGCCCTGGAGAGACGAGGCACTGCTGCCAGACTCATATACTCCCGACGGTCAGGTGAGAGGGAGGGCCGGGGCGAGACCTTGCTGGTCTCACCCGTGCCAGCTCCCTCCTGACCCTCTATGTCATCATCAAACACCTCGTTGATCAACTCAGGCTGAAAAAGCCACACAGGTTGTCACCAGACTGACTAAGATGGCTAAAAGCCAGCGGGTTTTCTTTTAGTCACTGCAGTACACTTTTGAGCAGATTTAGACTGCTGAAAATTCAATATTCATTTGTTAAATATTGTAATGGCTCGAATAAAAGATGACTCCCCACCCACTTCTCAAACATCTGTTTTTGGAAACAGTTTGGAAACTGTCTAAAACTTTTTGAAGATGGAAAACACTTTCAGACCACAGAAATTATTGATTCAAGAAGAAGATGGTCCTCAGACTGAATATTAACATTTTTTAGTTTTGAGCTCTTCATCATGACATTTTGTGGCAGAAATATTTCTTGGCTGCTTGATGCTCTGTTTATGTAGTAAAGATGTTGGAAGAAACTTGTTCCATCATTAGGCATTTATTTCCTTTATGGCAGCAAAACACACCACACAAACCGTCTGAAATTTCTGTAGGTTGCAACTGGCTTCCTAAAAACTTTTAGGGCAATCCAACAATAAAACACACTATAAACACACTTGAAGAATATTTGATGTGAACATGGAAACGTGTAGTTTTTGCAAATGCAATAACGAAAATAATTTCGCCTTATATTCGGGCCAATACTGTACTACAGACAGCTGTGCTTCAAATATTTCAGTCAGTCTGTTTACTCACCTCTGGAGAAGGTTGCTTTGGGTGGATATTGTTCCTCACACCATACACGTCCTGTTGGGCAGAGCAGAAAATAGGAGTGTTAGCAAAATAAAGGAGAATCTTGACGAAGACAGATACAGAGCAGGCAGACTCATTAGCAGCTGGGAATTAATATATAACAAGGGGACTGAAGATTAGTACACGAGCCACACATGGATGGACGAATGGATCAAGAGTCAACACCAGTATGACAGATGATGGCACTGGAGTACAAAACCAACGATGAACGCATTCCACACGTCACAGCACTTCACAGGCCCCCCGACACAGCGCAGGCTCTGTTAAGGACAGCCTGCTCCAGTCAGGAAGGGGCGGGGCGAGACCAACCAATCAGCACAGCATGCTTTGTTGTTGTGACCCGAGCAAGTCCGGGCAGCACGGCCTACCTGCGGCGGCTCCAGCACTGCCAGTGAGCGAGGCACGGCGGCAAACGCCTTGTATGCCTGCTTGACATTCATGGGGAACTCGTCAGGCGAGGTGGGGGAGGGGGCGCGAGGCTGCAGGGGGAGGTTGGGGGGGCATGGAAGGTAAGGGAGGACCATATGGTAAAGGAGCCGAGGGGAAGAAGAAGAGGTGGGTGGGGAGGACAGACAGACAGAGACATGGAGGAGAGGGTAGACGATGAAAAAAACCAGCAAAGTTGAAGAAGACTGTGGAGGAGAACAGGTGAACGGCATGGCGGCTGGTTTCGTGTGTGAAAGGGGGGAAGTATGCCAAAGACAGACAGACAGTAGGGCTTGGAAAGTTCAAAGCCATGACAGATTTTTTTGTATGAGCACCTTTGTGAAACAATCAGGAAGACGTGAGATGAAATCATAGCTTCTTCATTATTAACCAATTCAGTTATGCTGCTTGCCGAAAGAAGAAATGAGAGGAACATTTCAGGTAGCTGCAATTATGTCTGATTCAGGAGCAGTTGGACTGGATGCTCCAAATACAGATTAACCTCCAGGTGTGCCTGGAGGTCCCTGCCAGCAGCACCTGCGCTGACTCAGCTCCCCCTGCATTAATATTCAAAGTCTTCCTTTCTTTGGTTGGCGCCTCATTTAGAAACAAAAATCATTCTTGTGCCATAATTATCTTTATCTCTGCTGTGCTGCTATTAGACACCATTTGAGTGTTTTAGGAAGGTGCCAGCGGCACAGAGCTGAGAGTGGCCAAAGAGCAGCCCTACGTGGTGGTGAGGGGTCTTACAGAGGTCTGGGAGTTGAAGGGGGAGGGGCCATGCTGGAAGGGGTTGGGACTGTGGCTGTCCGGAGTGGCCGGAGAGGTACTTGGCCGCACACGCCCAACTGGCTGGATGGCACCTGGTCGCGTCTGGAGAGAGAAATACATAAGAGATCAGTTAAAACGTAAAAATAAACAGCAAACTGGGATGAATGACAACTCAAAATGAAAGGTGGAAATGAATCAGAGTGTAAATTACCATTCAGATTTTTTGTCTATGGAGTTTTGAATTTCTAAACAGCTACCTTCAGTCTGAATAGAATTTAAAGTATTTTGATTTTTATATCAAACCATTACAAGCATTAAAAGTCCCTTCAGAAATTTACTCTTAGGTGGAAAAGCTTCTAAAGCTGGATCATGAGACCAAAACTCTCTTTCAGACTGGTCACACAAGGGCCAAACGGCCTTTTACACCACAGACATTTTAACATGTCATAGTAGGAAAAGCATAGGTGTTACTTTATTCAGGTGCCCCAGTAAGTAACATGACGGTGTGTTGACCAAAACAGTTAAATGAAATTCAGCCATTATCACTTTTATTATTTACACCAGTGCTTTGCACGCGGATACGTGTAAGTGGAAATTTAATGAGTTTATTGTGGCTTTTAGGCTTGAAAAAGGAATCACAGTTTCTCTAATAAAGATTTACTAAAATGTCATTATATTGGCCTGATATATTGGTAAACCAGTACAATCAGCCCAACTCTATTCTAAAATTCCTTTTCTTAACATTTTGTTTCTGAGCTCCATAGACACTCACGGATGATGGCGTGTTGTCCTTTGCAGTGGGAGTGGAGGTGTAATGAATGTTTGCCTGCAAAAAATAAAATAAAATAAATAAATAAATGAAAAATGATGACAATGATATTGAAAGCATGCAGCGGTACCTTCCACTTGACTTTCAACACACGGTGCATACAGTCACTATACTTGAACTGTGGGAGTTTCTTTATGACGATGCAACGCCAAGTAAAGACACTCAAACGGTGCAACACCAGGATTCACCATGAGCCAATTTGAGAACTTATTGTGGACCTTTATCTTCTCTTGTAAAGTATATATAATATTCAACTTGACTGGTAAAACACAACTTTTTATTTCACCATCATCCTTTGAATATTAAGACATAACTGTAAGTAGACATAAAGGACAATCAAGTCAATAAATCTAGACCTCTAACGCACATCCAGTCTTCATGAGGCAAAGCATCAGTAATCAGCTGACCATGGAGAAGCAGTCACATGCTTTTCAGGCCGGTACAACTGTGGCAGACATGATAGCTGAACTAGTTATGTTTTATTAACAGATATGGCGCTCAGAGCAGCGGCACATGTCCTTAAAAAAATCCAGGCCAGAGCAGAGAGGGCGACAAGACCCACTTACAAAACGGGTCTCCCTGCCAGCACACGTGGAGCTGTTGGAAGAATGGTCGCTGGGCTACGGGTGGGAGGAAAGGTCAAAAGGGTAAACTGTAAAATACTTTCTATGGAGCTACAAGTGACTCATGGAAAAGGAGAAAATAAAGTAGAGATATGATATGAAAGCGGATGATGAACAAAGAGTGAGGAGTGCTGGGTGTTAAAGCTGCTCACCGGTTGGATCGTGGGAGAGTATGGTGCTTCTCTGATTGGGCTCTCAGTCCTGGTGTAATCAGAGGAAGGCGCCTGGAAAAACAAACACCAAAAACACACTTAACAGCTGCTCTTACTTTCACCCAGTGCACTGAAAAAACTGTGTAGTAACAAGGAGGCAAGGGAAACAAATTTCACTGGTTAGTCCTGTAGTGAGCTGATCCTCCAGTAAATTCAACCAACAAGAAGCTCCTGCGTTTTGGAGGCCATGTTCCTTCGTGACTTATGACCTCCGACGCAGCTGTTGGGACACACATTCCAGTCGATCCCCACCATGTACCAACTATGTGCCTAAATACCTCACAAGATGCTACAAGCTCTGTGCTCACGGCAAAAACATGCACCAGTTCAGCTGGTTGTTACACTGAGATTAATAAACATAACCTGGACACATTTCCTTGGAGAAAAAGGCCTTGTGCACCACTTTTTAGCCCATGAATCCTTCTTGAAAAGCAATGAGTAAAGCGTATCACTAATAAAGCCAAGTTTGGTGGTTTGATTCCAATTTGGGCCAACCATACAAAAGATATCTTACTAACTTTTGTTACTCTGTAGTGCTTTGGTAAACGCAGCCAAATGGTAAATGCAGCAGACAATTCTTGTGATCACTGTTAGAAGAAAACCCTGTGACCCAGTTCAAGGGAAATAAGTGAGAAACACAACAAACTGTGCGCAGTAACACACCATGCTGCCTCCAAACCACACTCAGGCAGGCGGCTTGCCTTGCTGAACAACCAGGGCTGCAGTTGGCCTTGCTTCCCGTAACCCACGGGAGGCCCTGACAGGATCTGCTCTCCAGGAGGAAGGCTCTTTCCTTTGCGATTAGCCACCAAGAATGGGTTCTCTTTGAAGCAGATAGGCTGAGAGTCCACCAGGCATTCCTCCTCTTCAGGTACAAATGTTGAATCGATAGTTGTTGTCGAGCAAATGCTGTCGGCGGTGGAGGTTCCGTTAGGGGAGAATTGGGATCCTCGAAGATAATCGTTCTCCGTGATCAGACTGGGGCAGGACTCGGGGTCCATGTGGCTGAGGGGATTTGTGGGGTGGTCTAAGCTGAAGCCCGGGGGCTCTACTGGGGCTCTGTACTGGGCCTGCAGGGGGGCCTCCATGGGAGCAGTCAGACTTACAGAAGTAGAGGACTGAACAGGAGCAAAGGAAAGAAGGAGGACACATACAGTAAACTGACAAAATAGAGGAATGACAGGAGACACAAAGATGAAACGAGTTGAAGTAACTCACACAAAAGAAACAGAATAAAAGCGGAGTTTTAAAACAATAGAGGAGACACTAAGTCAGTCTGGTTTTAACATGGAGGTTAAAGGTTTTTCAGGTTTATTACAATGTTTAACAAACGTCTCCATCACCAAATTGCAATGATCTGACAAAACAGCAGCTGGATTATAATAATTACACTATTATTACTAAACAGTGTTTAACAATAATAATAAAAGGTATTACTATTAACATGAATTAACATGTAGGCAATAATACCTCATTTCACAGGAGAAGTGAATACTTATGAGTATGGGGGTGTTTAGACTGACATTAGCTCTACATGAAAAAAACGATAACAGTCTTGTTCATTTGATTTGCACCGGTCGTCCGCCAAAAAAATTGAAAGAGGCTCAACAACGCTATGTGACATCATCTGGCAATGTGCTATTTTGTGCTTTGTAATTTCACTGATCACCTTCATTTTTTCTTCCAAATAAGACTGCTCATGTTTTTGTTTTTTTTTACTAAGTCTGAGTTCTTTATAGTGATTTGGAATTATCCTTTAGGGACATTTGTGAGGAAATCTAAAATAGATCTACAAAGGAAGGTGTGTTTTATCTTCATTCAGTTTGGGTTCAACTTGAAACAAATACAGCAAGAAAACAACCAAAATAACTATCTGAAACAACAAAAAGAAGAGAAGTTCCCCTACAGTGTGTCTTACGATGTGGTTCTCTGAATAGACATTTGACACACAAGCCTCTAGCTGCTATAAAGAGTCACTCACATCACTAAATCTTTCCTGAAGATAGGTTTCTTAGTGCTCATCATTCATGACGTGATAACTGGCTATGTGTGCTGCAGGACTAATGGCCACATTACTGCAGTCCAGGCTCTTGGCCCCGGCCTTAAATAACCATATTATCAGAGCAGTGAGACATTCGGGCACCTTCAACTCCTACTACTGTACTTAACGGAGAAGCCTGCTGATGTCACTGCATTTGAGGAGAAAATACATGATGTTTAACTCAACTCATGTAACAGAAGAGACACCCGACACTCTAAGTGCAACCTTACAAGTGTCATGTTTTTACACACCCAAAACCTAAAAATACCTAAACTATTTAACTACACAAACAACTTCAGCATTTACAAAGATGTGCCCTTGACATATGTGGCGGTAATTAAAAATAGCTGGCCTAATACACGCATTGTGAAGCAGTAATGTGGCTCTCTACATGCTGACTATAAGAGTCGGTGGTGTGATGAGGGTCAATGGGATGGAATGTGAACGAGTGCCCTTTTGGCACCGATCCAGACTGTGAGGGACAGCTGGGGTTTTTGGTGTGTGAGAGAAAAGCGAGGCAGCTAGCTCGCCAGCATGCCAACACACTGAGCAAGCCAGGGGGGAAGGAGTGCAGGTCAAAGGAACAGAGAACTGAACAATTTATACTCGTACAATAGATAGTTCTAGTCTTGAGTTTGATTTTAAACAAGTAGAAAACACCAGTAATAAACACATCATGCTGCACTTCTTCCAAAAAAAAGGATATTCAGCCAAATAGAATTACATTAAACTATAACTGATTAAAAAGTAGTTTTGGCCTTTTAACGCAGTTGTACACTCAATTTGAATACTTATTTTTGAGAAAATCGGATGCTTAGCTCTATGACTCAAGTGTAATTTAGGGTGTACGTACAGACTTTTTCCAACATTCTGCGTATCGCTTCATTCATTAACAGAGTTTGGATTTATCAGCTGCTAAACCATCATGAAATCAGCGAGAACTGTCTTTAGTTTTCAGCTTAACCTTTACTAACAAATTACAGGCAGCCTCAAAGGGTCACTGTGATACATTTTGAACAGGAGCATGCGTGCTGGAGCAGCAAATCCATGCAGAGTGTGAACAGCTGCCTGTGATATGTAGGTTAAGTTCTTCTATGATTTAACAGGCCAGAGATCTACAAGTAGGACACACCAACGTCTGATAGGTAGATCTAAAAGTCTTCAGAAGTTTACATTAATTTTATACAGAAGTGCAACTTTTAATATAACTAGATATTGTTCATAGTTGTTCAAAGATACGTGTTTAGGAAAGAATGACAGAACAGACAACTAAGTTAATATAAAATCCTCAACATGGCGCCTAATGCAGACACACAGCTGGATCAAAGTAAGGGTGATGAGTGAATGACGCACAGAAATCAATGAAGGAAAAAAAAAGAGACAAATACAACAAAAGAAGAAGTGAGAGAGGAAAGAAAAATGAAAAAAAAAAGGGTAAAACTCTTCTTCTCTTTGTATGTTTATACTCACTGTAGGATGGTGGCTGGACTGTCCTGTATGTCCACTCAAAGTAACTCCTCCGAGGACTCTGGGAACTCTTAACGGAAACACTCGTCTGTTCCTCTTAGACGAGACCCTCCCCAAACCGTCTGGCACCCCACCCACCCACACAAGAGCCTCTCCGTCCAATTCAGAGCCAGATGCAGGTTTAAAATATCGCAGAGGATAGGCTGGTTGATAGTGGGCAGCTGTCCCCTTCCCCCATCTTGCCAACTCACTCACACACACACACGCTTTTATCAAACCGTGTGTCATCCTTTGGCCACGCTTCCTTTCATTTCCACGTTCTTCTATTCCTCCAGATGAGTTCGACCTTCAAGTTTCTTGTACAAACATCTTGATCGGTCCTTGGTCTTCATGTTATTCCTCCACTTCTGCTCTTGTTAACCGATTCATGACACAGTTATATCACTCTGGGTTTGGCCTTGGAGCCTGAGGTTGGTAGTCGGTTTTGTTGACTTGGGGTTATGCACATGGAGAGGAGGTTAACATTCCTGCTCCTGGAGGGGCAACTGGTCAGCTCAGAGTTTCCCGGGACATAAACACAAGGGATTCCATGAGGAGGTCTATTCTGAGCGACGGAGGCCATTTCCGACATAGCTCGCGCAAGAATACAATTCACAACTCAGAGGAAACGAGTCGCACTCGTTTTCAAACATGAATGAAAAGCAGGACGAACGTGATACGTAAACCTAATTTTGGTGTTAAAAACCGGATCTTTAACCACCGTCTGAAGACACAAGAACATGAAGAGAGACTCACCCTGTTGACCCTCTGCAGACTGGTGGTGGGCAGCGCAGCCAGGGTTTTGTAGTCAAGTTTTAGAGGTCCAGTGCCAATGTTCTACAGGAGAATACATAAAGCCAGCGGTGAGAGAAGGTCTTAGCTGAGGTTTATCATACAACAAGCATCAATTAAAAGTGAATTATTTTTACTGGCAGAGATTATGACTTGAAGTTTAAGTAATATGGATATGCTGTTCATAATAATTGAAATTACAGGAGCTTACTGGGGCCTAGTAAAGGTACATGTCACACATCTACAGTCAAGTTAGTATTTAAGGGGTTTAGTCAGTTCAGGTTCAGTCACTTTGGGGGCTGAATGTGGCTCTAAGGTTGCCTCCGGTTAGTAGGTTAAGCTGGCAAAAATTTTGGTGCTATGTATTTAATGTCTGCCTGTGAAGCCGACCGTGATAGAGAGAGGGGAGGGGGAGACGTGATATTAAAATGTGGGAATAAAAGCACATATTTTCAGACAGTCTCCTGGAAGAGATTAGTGTTGCACTCGGTTGTTCACACAAGGAGAGCTAGAGAGAAGGTTCAAACACTGGCTCCTTTCTCACTTTCGCATCGCTGCCCAATCACTGCATGAGGTGTGATGTCGGCTCGTCGGTGTCGGAAAGTTACAGAAATGGCTGCGCACAGACCATCTGACGGGCACGTTGGAAGAACTATAAGGCCCCTTAAGGCAAATATGTGCAAGCGCACAAATCTGATATATTCCTTAATGTAATGTATGTGTGTAATGTGTAATGTGAATACTGTATTTCTACAATAAAATCTTGTGTCACAGTATTATAAACCTCTCTGTGGTGTTTTGGCTTCTGATAAACCTTCAAACTCATGGACTGTTACTCAAACTGGACTTCCTTCATCTATCCTTTATCTGAAACAACCAACACCAACTCACCTCCTTGCATTTAAAAAAAAAAAAAAAAAAAAAAAAAAAAAAAAAAAAAAAAAAATCAGGGCTGTTTATTTATTTATTTTTTTTATCTCAATGCTAACTTTAACCTCAAGTAACCTTTAGGGCAATGCCCTCTGCTCGCTTTTCACTCACAAACACTGCCTATTGTAGCAGTTTGAGTGTCCTAACAAGTCAAATACTTATCTGCCAATAAGTGAGTCTGTGGTGTTTTTTCTAACCTTTCACCTGTTCGCCTTGCTGAGGTCCTTCTCCAGTAACCCAGTAAGCCAGTTTGAACATGTGCTCAGGACCACTTTATTCAAGAAAAACTAAAAAATAATGTATTTTCCCTGAAAATCCAGGGATGAGTGACATGGTAACCTCCTGTGGAGGGAGTGCTGTGGTAATGTGGTCAGACCACCATTTTACACAGACAGGAAGTTTTGTCTGAGGACTTGTTGTTGAGGAGTGTCTCACCTCTGTCTCCTCTTCTAGCAGGCGAGTTGCCTCCTCTCGCTCCAAGCGCATACGCTCCTTCACCAAGAAAGGAAGGAGAGGAGGAGGAGGAGGAGAGTACAGAAGGGAAGACACCCAACCACACAGCCACACAGTAAATGCGATGAAGTGAAATGAGACGGTGGAGGAGTGACAGTGTTACAGAGGGTGAAGTAAGAGATAAAATAACAGTGGAAGAGTGGTATGGAGATGATGGGATGATTGGATGATTTCATATCACACCAAACACACCAAAAGTAAAGGAGAGATGAGAGAAAAACAGAAGGGAAAGAAAGGATAGAATCCGCACACATTAAAAAGTACTCTATTCATTAGCTATGGGAGCAGAAAAAGCATGCAAGGTGGGACATTACAGGAATAGTTCTGTCAAACACAATAACCACACAGGGTGCAGACGAGAAGCTTCATTCACCCGATAACAGACGGACCTGAGCAAAGCTCCACCCTGCTGTATGAAGCACCCGTGTTTGGTATTTTTCTGAGCTATGATGGAGCAAAAGTCTAATTCTCTTGCTTCGCTGTATTGCCATCTATCTGCTGATCTGACATACAATTCTACCTCTAGATTCCCAAAAACAGTAATGGATTTTCAGTTTCACTTACCACTTTCTCCATCTCTTCTCGCTCCCACTGCGATGTCTCTCTCACCATCTCAGACTCCTGGAGAAGAGCAAGATTTAACATCCTTACAATCTCATGAAATGGCTACTGTTCATCCTTTAATCTTTAACAGAAGCACTACCTGCTAAACCAAAGCTATTTTCACGTGTAATGCTGGATTTTCTGATTGTATATCAAACATGTGTGACTCCAATAAACTATTAAAAGCTCAGTAAACACTAAAAAACTGCACTGATCTAATTGTGTGTGAAGGAACAACAGAACCTAGCATTTAATAAATCGACAGGCCCGTACATTCCTTTAGTGCGGGCAGTCTCCCAAAAGCTAATCTAGACAAAATAAACAACTGCGCTGGTGCTTTCCGGGTGCTCTGGTGCATGATTGGAGTGAGTGAAACTCTGCTGTTGTTGAAAACTCCACCTGCTAACACCAAATTGCTGTGGTAGCACAGTGTTGATGCGACAGAATCGCTGAACAAAACATTTGATTCATGTGTCGACTTGGCTGCTGCGCTCACAAACTCACCAAGCTGCTTCCTGGTATGTGGATGATTAGCACATAAAGGTCTAGTTAAATGTACGGTACTGACTTCCCAGTGTACAAACTGAGTGGTAGGTAGCGCTTTACATAATTTCTATAAGTGCCGATACCTGACCTTAACTGCACAGATCATTTTAGTGTTATAAATTTATAATTGTGTATAATAGTGTTGTACCTTTTGCATGATATCTATCTCCTCGGGGCTCAGGTCTCTGTCTATAGAGGAGATGCTCTCCATACTGTTCTTACGGACGATGCCTGCTGCAAACGGGTTGGCAATGGTGCCAGGGGATGCCTGGAAAAATACACATGGAGAAGAGTTTATTTAGTTCTCTACCCCTCAAGTGTCTCTAATAATGTTATATAAATACACGCTCGTCATGGTGTCTCACCTCCACGGTGGCCAGGTTTTGTGGATCAAAGCCGTCGCACACCAGCATGACCAGAGAGTCTCCAATGGCCCGAAGCACTCGCACTGCCTCTGTGTGCGTCATCCCCAGCAGGCTGTGGTTGTTCACCTCGAGGATGCGCATGCCAACCTGCAGTCGGCCGTCTCTGGCAGCTGCACCACTTGAACTCACCTATATGAATATCAATCAAAGTACAAGTTTTAACATGTGGTGTCATACAAATAAGTACAGCCTTTATTATCTAATGATGTAATAATATAACTGGAATTTTGGCCAATTAAATTGAATAACCGAATGTTAAATGCAGCTTAAAGTCTGTGTACTTCAGTTGTGGTACTACTGTAGTTTCAATACCTTAGAGATGAAAATGCCCTCATCTGTGGGGTCAAACGGGTTTCCTGCATGACCCTTGGCCCCCCCACGAATACTGATACCAAGCTTCTCCCCCGGCTGCTTCTGGATCACAATTTCCTGCAACAACATAGAGACCGCTCATTAGGCGAAGGCAGGCTGCATCTGTGTGTCTATATTACATATTTGTGTGGTCTACCTCACCTGCATCCCAGGTGGTGAAGGGTCCCTCCGCACTAACATACGGATCTCCTGCTTGTTGGCCAGCAGCGCGCGTACGGCTTCCTGGTGTGTGGCATGACGCAGGTCGATGGCGTTCACCTCTAATATTCTGTCGCCAACACGCAATCCACTTTGACATGCCAGACCGAGGGGAATCACCTGATGATGAGACACATAACCCTGTGTAACCATGGCAACAGTACCACATGTTTAAGGAGAGGCAAAAAAAACCCCACCAAACTGGAAAACAAGGATCTATATGACTCTTTTAGAGTTATACCTTTGAGATAAACACCCCAGGTTCATTGATGCCAAATGGATGACTGGCATGGTCACTTCCTCCCACGATGCTCAGGCCTAGAGGACCACCTGACTTCATCAGAATCACTTCCTGTTAGCGCCAAGTAGAAAATTTGTTGCGGTGAGAAATTTTGAGAATATTGAAAGTCCAAGTCTAACAAAAGTGACTCAATAAAACATCAGGTCACAAGTACAGTAAACTACAGAAAACCTGCTGAGAAGTGGGAATTAATTAGAGGTCTTTGAGCCTGCTTGTTTGAAACCGTAATGTCCAGATCAATCTACATCTAGAGACTGTTAAACAAACACAAACTGACCAGTTTCTACACATGGAGATTTTTGTTCACGAGTCTAAGAAACCACAGTTGGAGATTATACAGCTGATGTGATCGGACTACACTCTACAGTACTTCGTTAATTAGACCAAGCCTTCATACCATGCACCATCTTCTCTGGAACTGGACGGCATTAAGGATGAGGCAGGAGCCAAATAAAGAAACATTAACACTAAATTCATTGATGAGGGTTCTCCAGCATGGTCTAATAAAACTAAAAAAAGCCATTCGACAGATTAAAGAACCGATTCAGAGTCACAGGTCTCACCTCGATGGGATACTCATCTTCCATCCGGCTCAGGTGGTTCCCATGAGGGGAAAGGGCTTCCTCCTCCTGGTCTGGAGAATATGAGGGTTCTGGGGGTGGAGGGGAGTGGGCTCGTGCCCGGGATTGACCTGGAGAACCTCCTGGTGCATTTAGGTCTCGCTCCACCAGGAGTGCGATGGTGGGGGAGGTGCCGGTAAGGAGCGCTACTGCCTGGTCATGCCTGGCCTCTGTCATGTCTACACCATTGATCTGGATTGACAGTAAAACCAACCACGGAGGGTGTGAGCCCACCAGGACATTCCCAATGACAACGGGCCACATTAGCCACTGTTACATGGGCATTACGAACATTAAAGAACAGATACATGGTGCCAACAGGCGTGTCTCATCAGATTCCACATCCGCATCACTCAAAACTATTTCTGAAAATCTACTTAACATCTGATTTGAGAGTTTTTTCGAGTGCGTCAAAGTGAGTAATGTTATTTGAAGAAAAGCCCAACACCTATAAAGAGTAACAGGGACAAGCACAGAGAAAAAAGAGGGTACAGGGGTAAAAGCAGGCTGCTGCAGGCAATTTAAGCTGGCAGAGCTTCCCTGAGGGAGAAAGGCTACGAGCATGCAGAAACCAGTTTTTCCCAACAAAGTCATGAAACTCCCTGGAGTGAGCTTTATGAGTGATTGTATCTGCTATCTTTCAGCGTGTTTAGTTCACTTTCCCACCACTATCTTGCCTTTATTTACTTAAAACACAAGTGGAAGTGTGTAGTTCCTCCAAAAAGTCTGATCTTAAGTCAACAAAGGCAAGCAGGCAAGTCCTTAGACAACTGTACCTTGTCATAAATAAACTACTTCATCGTTAGTTTGTTAACATTAAGTTTTGTAATTATATAAAGGGGGTAGCTTTCTGGCATGCACAACCTTAGAAACTGCACTCTGGTCCAAAGTGACAAGCAGAGGTCAGCACTGGCCCGACAGTATCAGCTCTTACCATTGGCTGGTATACTGCCGCGGCCGCTGCAATGGTAACCCACATGTCTACCATGTCAGCGGGGCGACAGGCTCAGCCCACTCCAACCCAACACCATACCCACCACCAAGCAGGCAAGGAGATGCACTTAATGCATTAGTGAGCATGCAGAGGGAGAGATAGTGAGAAACAAGAGGCAGTCTACGCAGAGACGGAAGAAAAAAGAAAAAAAAAACTGCCAGAAAAGAGGGAAGAGTAAAACCCAGAAAGAAAAGCAAAGAGGATCATTCACAAAGCTTTTTTTGTGATTGTCAGAGAGCAGGATTTGAATAAAGAAACAGTTATGAGTGCAAGAAGAGTTATTAACAAGTAGGAGCAGTTTCACATTCAGCATACTGGCATATCTCAACATGATAACATCAGCTGATTTACAGTAATACAGTGATTTAAAAAGTGAATGGATGCGACTGGATAAAAACACACAAGTCAGAAACAAGAGAGCAAAACCAAGCTGATGAGCAGAGAGTAAAGAAAGAGCAAAAAGAGGTCATGCAGGAATGGCTTAGCAGTGAAACCTAAATGTTGTTTTATTCAACCAGAAGAGCTACAAAATATGCATCACAGGAGAGAGCGGGGGTTAAAATTAGAACGAGGACTGTATAAGTAACATGTCTCAGCTCTCAACTCATGGATCTGATGCGTGACAGTGAAGTCTCATGAGCTAATTTTTTGCATGTGGTTAATCTGATCTTGACATGGACATGGCAAGACTTAGAACTTGAGTGATGAAAGCAATGATTTGCAATGGAGAGTTTAATGAAAAGAGCAAATATGTCACATATTAAGTGCTTCCTTTACTCTGCTCAAGATGAGGCACTTTGTGCAAAACTGAGAGAAGCACTCAGAATCTATTCATTTTATATAAATTATTTGGTCTAGATATCAAGTTATGCTGTAAGCAGGATATAAAAAGGAGACAATCTGGGTCTGGAAAAACTAAATTATTCCCTTTCCTGCAATCATGTACATTGTAAAGGAAACCCAGATGGAGATGTGCGGAGGAGGAGTAGTACTCACAGAGATCACCCTGTCGCCTACACGCAGCGTGCTGTCTCTGTGTGCCGCTCCACCCTCTGCGATGCGAGAGATGTAGATTCCCTAAAAACAGATTTAAAAAAAAACACATGTATAATGTCTTTAATACACACGCCATATCGTGCAATTTCTCGGGCTGTTACAAAGAACTAAAGATAAATGAGATGCTGCTGATGTAGTGCCACTAAGAATGCTTTAATCCATGGGAGTGGTTACCTAATTATTCCATAAATCTTTTGTGGCCTCTGCACCAAAGCAGACAGTGAAAAGTCTGGTGCAACAGGCTGCAACGCTGTGATGAATCACTGTGCTAACTGTGAGCCTGTATAACATATTAGGGGAGTTATCACTCAGTACGTGATATCCCACCATGAAGATCTGAACCAAAAATAGAATTCCTTTATTCATATAGGCAGTTTTGACATAGTAACTTCTCACAATCCCACAAATTTTGATATAAAGAAGCGTATATACACACAAACAAACCCAAACATGCATTACAATTGATTAAAACCACAGTATTAGATCACTAACACACTTAAGGTCTCTGCAGCACAACCAGCTCATTAAAAAGCACGACCCATGAGACATTTTTGTCCCTTTTGCTCAGACAAATAACACAATTGGTTAAACCAAATAAAACCCAGCTGAACTTCTAGTCTGGCTCATCAAAACAGAATGTAAACACATGCAAGAGCTTAGTACTGCACCGCCTCCTCATATCAACTAACATTTCAAAAACCTTTTGAAAGAGAGGCAAAACTTACGGTCAGACCCGCTTATATCATAAGTTTGAGTCCTTTCCTCTATGTGGGCGTCTTGAGCTGCATGCGTTCCAGCAGAGTCCCTCACAGGCCCATGCACTGGCCCAAATATACACCTCAGCCCGTCCAGTAACCGTGAACCTATCAAGTGTCAAGGCTGGCTATTCATATCGCCGTCTCCCTAGTGATGACTGTAAACGCTGCGGCTAGAATAGACGCTGTTAAAAGACAGTGCCCTGTGACTGAGGCAGTTACTGTAAACACTCTGTGACCCAACTTTAAAGGTATACTACGCAGTTTTTTCCTAAAAACCAATGTACAGACTCACACAAAAGTAATCCCTCTCTGTATCTACAGAGTCTCTGCCTGTATTTTCTTATTGTTTTTGCTCTGGAAGCTTCTGGGCGTCAACCTTTGGGCAGTGGGTGTGTAGCCCCCGGCCAATAATGGTGATTGCCGTGTTTCCGTGTCTCACCGTGTCTCCTGTGCGGTAGGGCGTGGAACCTTTTCCCCCTGCGATGCTGAAGCCGAGCCCCTTGTCATTGCGGATCAGACATGTGGAGAGCCGCTGCTGAGGCCCGCTTGAGGTGGGCTCCAGGTTGAAGGCGAGCCCGCTGCTGCGTCTCTCCCGTGGGAAGTAGTCGTCCTCGGGCCTCAGTGGCGTGGTGGTGATGGCGTTCTCCGGCTCCACCATGCGCTCGCGCAGCACTGTCATGGAAACTGTAGCACCAGAGCTGCGGAGAGCTTCCACCGCCGTGTGGTGTTCTGCTTCGTGAAGGTCTACTCCATTCACCTGAGGCAAAGAGGTCGAGATTGTTATTTAATTAAACATCTTACAATTTGACAGAATGGTGATATGCACAAGTGTGCTTGTAGGTCTTTACCTCTAGGAGTTTATCTCCCACTTTAACCCCGGCTCTGGCAGCAGGGCCCTCTTCAGATACTCTCGAGATAAAGATTCCCTGAAGGCACAATCAAAAAGAATATTTATATAATATATAGCTTCTAATTTCTTGAACATATCCATATGCCAGGTAGACATCTTACCTCATCATCTCCCTTGTAAGGTGTGGATCCTTTCCCTCCAGCAATGCTGATACCCAGGCCGCCTGTTTGTCTCATGATGTTCAGGGTGTGCTGCAAGTCGAGGAGGGGCAGTGAGCACGACTAGAAGTGAAACCTGCTTATCACCACTCATCTCTGGACAGAGTGAGAAGGAGGCGAGCCCACAATGTTTGCTATTTTGTTCTTTTTTTTTTTTTTTTTTTAAATTGATTGCGATTTCGTTTCACATCTTAAACTTTATGATTGAAGTTGTGGGTGACCTCCCTCTTTCTGCCAGGAGGTGGTGTCATCCTGTGATCACACCCACTGATGGATGGAGACACTTCACTCGTCCGGAGCCTAAAGTCAGTTTAAGTGGAAGGTGGATGTTTTGTTTTTGCCTTAAGTGAATTTACCTTTAAAAGATATTTTGCAGTTGGGTTTTATTTTGTTTTAGTTTATTCAAAGCAGCTGTTCAAACAAGCTGCAGCCAAATCATTTATCATCTACCAGTAATCACTTAGCTGACATTAGACTTCACACATAAAGTGAATAAACTCTCTGAAACCTTCTTCAGTTGGATTTATAGATAATAAACTGATGACATTCTCACTATGTATGTATGGGAGGAGGGACTTAAAAATGTGAGGTAAAAACACTGAATAACAACTTGTAATAGTGTAACTGTGTGTATTCTGTACACTTTCAAGCCATGCAGAGAGGGGGAGGAGTGAAGGAGAATGATGGGACAGGTAGAAGGAAACAGGAAATGTCAACAGTAACAGATGAGAAGAGTGTGCTGTGTCCTGGATGCAGAGAGGATTTCTGGACTCTGTTGTGGTGTTCAAACTTCAGCGTTTGTTGTAATAAGATGGAATTTTTCATTAAAATGTTGCAATGTTGCTCTACAACAGTGAACAGTAAAAAAAAAATCAATGTTACAATTTCTTTTTCACTAAAACTAAACACCATATGACAATTAACTATACCGCTCAGCAAAATCTAGTTTGCCATTTCCAGCCATGTGAAAACTATACTGTTTTATTCTATTAAGAAAAAACAATAGTCTCAATAAATAAACTTCTTCATCCATCCGGAGACCATCTTCTGGTTTTCAGCTGAGTTACATAACATCTCTGTATACCTGCATACCAAAATAAAAAAAAAAAAAAAACACTGGAGGAAGCTGGTGATGCAGACTGGCATCTTTCACAGAGCAACAAGCCCATTCATTCCAGGGCAACACAGCGTCGACAGGGGAGGAAAAGGAGCAAAGCAGCAGAAGCAGAGAGAAGGCAGCAGAGACGTAGTGTGGCAGAACCTGATGCTGGACTGGGACTTATAACATGAGGTCTACAATCAAAGTTCCCGCTCTCTGGAGGAATCAGTTTTTCTGGATGTCATGGATTGCCAGCCTTTTATTTATTTGTTTATTTTTTTTTTAAAAAGGCAGGATGACAAAAAAGGTACGCAACCATAATATGATTATTGTATTCAGGTGACTAATAATCACTTCAGTGTGTCAAGTTTTCTGGGAAATACATAATATTTGGCAGGTTTCCCAAGAAAAGTATTTGTTGTGCCGTTTTCAGAGCTGCTGTTCCTTATAAATAAAGTTGTCTTTTAAGGTCCAGTGTGTAGAATTTAGTGGCATCTAGCAGAACAGACTTGTCAGAAATGGAATTTAATATTCATAAGTATGTTTTAATTAGTGAATAACCACCTGAAAATAAGAACTGTTGTGTTTTCGTTACCTTAGAATGAGCCCTTTATATCTACATAGGGAGCAGGTCTTCTTCCACAGAGCCCGCCATGTTGCACCGCCATGTTTCTACAGTAGCCCGGAACGGACAAACCAAACACTGGCTCTAGAGAGGGCCTTTCATGTTTTTTATGAGTTTCACGGCCACCATAGGTTCCCCTACATGCTTGGAAGGGGGAGGGGTTAACAGTGCTAGATGCCATTAACTCTTACACACTGGTCCTTTAAATAAATCAAGGACAAAGATATGAGTCTGAAATAACTAACAGAAGTTATGTAGCATTATCATGACTTCCTTTGTGCTCCTGCTCGTCTGTTCTTAATATTTACTTAACAGTGTTTAGCCAACAGACGGACAAAAAAACCCTGAATAATTCTGAGCAACTGGTTTCTCTGGAGGACACATCAGACTAAACATACAGGGTTCTTAATCTGAACCCATTCCTGTATCAACAAAATAGGGTGGTAGCCTAAAACAATCTAAGTAGAAAATTGAAAAGGGCTGCTCTGATCTCCTGACAGATTTACAAGTTGTTATTAAAAAAATGTGTGGTCAGGGTTGAGTAACTGCAACTCCCTGTTGGTAAAAAAAAAAAAATTGGCAGGATCATTTTTGCAAACAATAATATTTAGAGTGAGGAAAAGTAAAAGCAGCAGCAGCCATGGTGGGCTTTATGAAGAGCTGCATCACTCTCGCTCTTTTTAATACTGCTCTTTAAGCTTTGCAAATGGTTGGTCACAATGTTCTTAGTAGATTCAAATACTAAAAGTGATTAATTTATTGTCAATTAATGGTTAATATGACCTTTCATGGTAGCACCAAGCAGCAACTTCTGGGGCCACTTGAGGCTCCGAAAGCGAGTCAATCCTCATAGACCTCCATGTTCAAATGCCCAACTTTACAGCAGAAATAAACATGTTTGGTCTCTGTAGCTAATTTGCCCGTTCATGACAAGTGTACAGGGGGTTATACAACTCACCCGTTTCAATTTTATTAAGGCTTAAAGTTAGGCATAATTAAGGGTGTGGCCACTTTGAATGACAGGTCACTACCACGGCAACAATGTTGGTTAGGTAATGTAACCTGTCGCTATTTCACAGTGTTTTCAAGTTAATTGTAACATTTTGGTCACCTAAAAAAAAAAAGTCTTGTTCAGCATTTGGTTGTACTTTTTGTAGTTTTTCCAGTAAGTAAATTTTGTTTTAATGGTTTTAAGCCTGTTTTCGCTAGCAAAAATTAGCACTAGCACTAGCAGCTAGCATTAGGGTCAGCTCCACCCTCTCGTCCAAATATTGTCACTTGTGGCTCCAAAAAACCAAGATGGCGATGGTCAAAATGTAAACTCGAGGCTCGAGTCCACAAACCAACGGGTGATGTCACGGTGCCTACATCCATTATTTATTTTACAGTCTGTGGGTAGCACAAACTAACTGACTAAGTAGGCAAGATCTGAAATTAAGTCAGCAAGATAATTTGAATATTTACTAACTTCACTTGCTGAGAGTTAATTATTTAAGAGACCAAGGAGAATAATTAAATACTTTTGGATATTGGCACAATGTAAGAGTGTCTGTGCTGCTGCCCTGTGGAAAAAACAATACATATGATAAATAAAATATGGTTACTGCCCTCCTGCATCCAGGTTCTGCCACACTGTCCATCTCATAAAGGAGTTGTGGTTAGGGGGTCCCTAGTGATTGGCTTGTATTAAACATGGATTTCTGTAGGTTTTCTCTCCACCTCTGAATACAGGTGGGTGAATGAGTAGGTGAGTGAGGGACAAAGAGACAGACTGGACGGGAAAGAGTAGGTACAGACCTCTTCCTCCTCAATTCGAGCAGGTTCAATCAGCAGATTATTGACTTGATCAAATGACACCCCCTGTTAGGACAGGAACCAGCGAGAGGCATGCGGATTAGTCAGGCCAAAATAAAAATATGCTCACACACACACCAAAAAAAAAAAAAAAAAAAAAAGCCACTTTCTCACTCTTTCCATAAACTTCACCAAACACAACCAACACTCCGCTGTCTGCTTGCAGGTTGTGGGGATTTCCAAGTCCACTGAGATGGACCACCTTGAAGCAGAAGCGATCCCACACTCACACCCCCCAGCCACCAGAAGCAGATACAGGCAGAGATGGAAAGACAAGACCAAGGAGCTGAGCTACAGCGCAAAACAGTGTAGAGAGAGCGGACAAGAGAAGGCAAAAGCTCCCATACGAGAATATGCCCAGCCTCAACACCACAGAAGGCGATTTCCTCCAGTAGCAAGATTTAACTTAGAAAACAGGCCTACTTTTGTTAAGTATATAGTAGTTAAGTATGAAAAGAGTTTCAGTCTACAAAATATAAACATATCTACAAGATGACTTTACAAAAGTCATTTACAGTACATTACGACTAAAGAAAATGCTGAATTTCACTTATAAGAACAATGAATGTGATATTTTATCATTTAGAAGAATTGTAACATCCTGTAAAAGATTATTATCATATGACACAAACAAGGCTCGTTGGATCTCACATTCCAGCTCTGCCAGTATACGTTCCGGTTGGTCTGAGGTCAGCCACACAAACAGACCCACATCCATAAAAACACACACAAAACAGATTTGGTGAGATGATGATGTTTGATCACAGTGTTAAAAAAAAAAAAAAAAAAAAAAAAAAGGATTTCTACAATTAGAATGATAAATCAACATGTCTCATTAAGTCTCCCCGAATACTGATGATCAATACGGAGATTCATTTAAGCGGCACCTGAGCAGACTTCACTTACTCAACTCATACAAACGCGCGCACACACACACACACACACACACACACATACACACACACAGTTATAAAAGCACGAGTGTGAAAATGTAATTAACCAATTAAAATCAGGAAATGGCTGATAATACAGTGAGATTTTTTTTAGTACTGAACAGGACCAGTGTTCAGCCTGCAGCTGCTTGTGAGGGAGGGATATCATCATTTGACATCAAAGAAATCATAAAACTAAAACTTCTCTTATTTATCTCCAAATTATGAGACAGTGTTTTTACATCTCTCTGTTACTGCATCATATGTTAAGTGATTCAAGCACTGAAGGGTTTATGTGAGCGTTATCAGTGATGATATCTGAGTGTTTGTAAGCATTAGGGTGGAGGACGTCTCGTCTTTGCGTGGGACAGAGAAAAGAGAAAGCAAAGTTCTGAGGGAGCCATTCTTATGTGAAACTACCGGTGAGTTTGTGGTTAAAAACCACAAAATCAACTTTCTGAGAAAAACATTCCCCTTGATTTATAGTACAAGGGTAGACGTTCATTTCCACAATGACCCTGCATGCAGTGACAAAATCCTTCTCCGGTGCTAGCAGCCCACTTCAAACTGAATGCAACTTGCAAGGTGGTAAGGGCACTCTATGCATTCAGTATTACCTGTTTGCATAGAGGCAATAAGCAAGCCAAAATATATTAAATTTAAATATATTATTATAACATAAATAGAAGATTTTAATAAATTAACAGATTTGGTGTTTGTCTACCTATGATATCACTTTCTTCTCATACTGTATATCTTGTTTTGCCACTTTAATACATATGAACCTCCATCTCTACACCAATATCTGCTCTAATCTGCATACAAATGCAGTTTTATTTAGCATATTCATCTATCTCTACCCAGCCAAACATCACTGAACTGCATTCCTGCCGATGCCGGGGTCTCTCCTTTACCTTTACTTGGCTGGAGTTGACCTGCCGGCTGTCTTCCAGCTCCGGCGCCTCCAGTCTGTGATGGCGTTGAGGGGTGCTAATACTCTGCTCTCCCTCCTCGTCCTGCTCGTCTTCGGCGGTCTGCGTGGGAGAGTTGAGGCCGTCGGGACTGAAGCCCTGCAGCAGCGCGGCGACGGCCTCGGGTTTGGGCAGCTTGGTGATCTTGAAGTGCTTCTTGTAGTGTGGCGTGTCCTTTCTGATCAGACGCTGCTTCTCCGCGGGAAAAGCCGGCCTCTCGTCTTCCTCGTCGCTCCTCTCACCGTCCTCCCCGTCCTCCTCCTCGTCCTCATCCCCACCACGGATGATGGGCTCCTCTGCAAAGTGCACAGTGGGCTGGAGAAAGGTGGGGTTCAGATTTTAGAGTTATTATCTTTCTCCTTAAATATGAGAAATTATCTTTATAGCTGTGTAAATACTACCGGACATTTGGAATATTTACCTCAATATACTCCACCTCCATCTCATCCAGTTCCTCCTCCTCGTGAGGGGAGTGGCCGTCTACGAGGTCCTCTCTCTGCGAGGCGACGGTTACCTCCCGTCTCTCTTCATGGGAGGTGGCTGACAGTGTGCTGTTGGACACCTGGGAGTCGTGGCTCTGATTGGAAAGGTCACTGAGCCGTTTCTCCTAAAACAAAAAGCGTCCGTTTAAGTCACTGTGCACAAGAACAAAACTGTTTGTTCACTTCCTAAAATAGCTGGTGATTTTCCATTAATTAGCATGCTTGATATAATAATCATTACATATTATATACGGTATGTACCTGTGGGTCAGAGGACTCTTCATCTCCATCAGGTCTGGATGAGTACGCTTCGTTCCTCCTCTCCTCAATCACCTTCTTCATCACTTTCAGCTCACTCGGATGTGGTGTGGCTCTACGCTGAAGGCCCTGAAAAACAAATTTAAAAAAAAACAATTGCTTTTGTAAACGTAATAACCTTGTTAAAGCCCAGAATAGCGTCAGGTGATTTTGTATCATATTGGCACTTGCTCATGCCTCATTTGAAGCACATCTTCAATCAAGATATAATAGCAATTCTGCAGCTCCAGCAAACGACAACAGGGATGTACAGCATTGATTGCTGATAAATAATAGAACAAAACATGAAAAATTCTCAACACAAGGGGACATGAGGAGAGTACACGAGTGACACTGCATTGTTGTTTTCTCACTCTGCGCTCTGCAGCAGCCTCATCATCCTCGTCCTCAGCCTTGGTCTCTTCCTGGAACTGAATGACTGACACTCTGTTCAGATTGCTGTCCGTCCAACTGTCATCAACACTGTTCTGTAGCAAATTCTCTGTGGGAAAAGGAAGGAAGGGGAGCGCAGATGTCAGATGTCAGACTGAGCTGATAGCAGCAGCAAACCTTTAAATGAACAGCTGCACGAACAGATTCTGGGTCACAACCATGTACAGATTTATAAGCCAAGACTAGATTGGTAAAAACTATATCAAAACAAATTATAAATCTCATAAACCAGCCATAAATCATGTCATACTGAGGTTTTATAGGATAAAATATATATTAAGTATAAGATAGCTAAGCAAAACGAGTAAAAGATACTCAAAGTAGGTTAGAAACCTCAGGGTGATTTAGTCAAAGTTCTGAAAACCCAGGAACATTTTCAAAACAACATACTGTATTTTAAGCATTTATCAAGCAGACATAGTTCAAAAAACATGATTTGTAAAAAAAACTAGTGACTTAACCACAATGGGGCTGAAAAAGTCCTACTCACCGAGGCTCGGGGAAGGCTGCTGGGGCAGTAAATAGCAGGTCAACACTTTCTCCCCCGTACGCTCGTCATCCTCTGTCTGGAACTTGAGCATCGGCTGGGACTGGTTCTCTGCGAGCCACATGGCCTTCAGGTTGAGGTTTGTCAGGGCGAAAGGCAGGTTTTGTAATCTTGATGTGGAAAAGAAGAATCAGTTACAAGAGAGTTAAAAAAGTACTTAATTTATTGTCAACAAGACCTCATTTGTACTGAAAAATTAATTCACAGAAGAAAAAAACAGGAATAACATGTTCATAAACCAGCAGATATATAGTTCTCTCCATAAGTTAAGAGGAATTTGAAGCATTATCCCTGACATTTTCCAGTATATAGTCAAACTTGGCATCACAGCTTTGAAGATACATCTATGTGTAGGCTACGATGTTGGCTCCTTATGACATTAAAAAAGGTAAAACTAGAGGTGCAGTGCCTCTGCAGGTTGCTGGTAATACACGAACTATTTTGGCAAAAAGCGTTCTATTTAAAGCTTTAACCTTAGCTCAAAAAGCTGCAGTGCATTATTGACGGTACAGGGTGTTCAGTGAGGTTACCTGTTTCCAGCCACATCCAGCACATGCAGCTCAGTGGCATCTGCAAGCTCAGGAGGCAGTTTGCCCAGGCGGTTGTCTCTTAATGAGAGAACGTTGAGGCTGGCACAGCCGCCCAGCTCTTTGGGCACGCTGCCCAAACGGTTGCGGTCTACATTCAAGTTGGTCAACTTCTTCAGCTTGCCCAGCGAGCGAGGAAGTGACTTTCAGGGAGGAAGACAGAGAGCATTAATAATCAGTTAAATCAATATTGAAGCTTAATAGTTGTTAATGGAGTATTAACAGGGGTATATAAATTCCACCTGGGTCAGAGTGAGGCTGTTGTAAGTGGTTCAAACTGTAAATCCCTACCTGTAATAGGTTCTCTGTCAGGATGAGTTCTGTAAGGTTTTCACACTCTCCTATCGAATCAGTCAGGTGGGTCAGTCTATTCTGGTCCACTTTCAGGATAGACAGCTGTTTCAGACAGCCTGGATAAGAAAAACATGCCATTAAACAAACTGCAAGCATAGAATACTAACAGTAAATGTGATGTGTAAGTATGTGTGGTTTTGATGTTGAAATGTTAGCCCACATTCTGGAGTAAGACAGACTGAACTTCAGCCAGTGCTGCTCTTCACTGGCATTATTTTTCCAGTAGAGGTCAGTGCTGTTCTTGTTTAACAGAGCACTTAGAGTACTCCTACACACCCACACTGGGCCTGCCATAAGGTCGACTTTATCAACAGTGTTGCCTAATTGGATGGCAAACTTTCAGTAAGTACCACAAAAACACATTTGTTCAGAGAAAACACAAAGGAGAAAGAGAAGGTTTAAAAAGGACTAATTAGTATTGGGCAACTTATAATTCTTGTAACAAGTAATATGGGCTTGTTTAACTGTTTGAGAAACACACTTCTAAATATCCTAATACACAGAATAATAAAAATACCATTTAATGATAGTGATGGAGAGTATGAAATGTATGGATGGCTGAGATGGTAAAAGGGCAGCCAATGTTGCTATGATGTCATTCATTTTAATTTCATTCATTGCTGTTTCTGACATAGTTTTACTGAGAGTTGTCATTTCCATCCTGTCTCTCTCTATTTCCCCTCCTTGTATGCCTCACCTATGCTGTCAGGGACGACCTCCAGCAGGTTCTGTGTGAGCAGCAGGTCGGTGAGAGCCAGAAGGCCGTTTAGCTCTGAGGGAAGCTCTTCCAGACGATTCTCTGACACATCCAGACACACCAGTCTCCGGAGATTCCCCAGCTCCTATAAACACATACACACAATAAATACCACTTATTTACAGCACAGAACTGATACATTCTTAAGAGCTTCTCGCCCCAAAACCATTAGACTCCCTTTAACTTCCTCCATACACACACACAAAAAGACAACTAACATAATTGTTGTCATTTTGTGCCTGTTGTTATTATTTTGTATGTTTCTATCCATGTTTTATCTGTCTTTATTTTGCATGTTGTGCTTGGAGTAAACGCAGTTTCATTCTGCTGCGCACCCCTCATGTAAATAATCACATTTCTTGCAAAAGGGCAACATAAAAACTAAATCTATGTTATGAAACTGTACTTACTGGTGGTAATGAGGACAATTGGTTACGGTCAAGCCACAGCTCCCTCAGGTTGGGCAGAGCGCCGAGGGTGTCCGGCTAAGAGATGGGATGAAACAGAAGGAGAGGAGGGAGCATATTGGTTACTCGCGGTTGGTTATTGGAGAGAGCAGGTTGGTCATTCTTGTTAATGTTTATGGTGCGATGCCAAGAACTGTGCGGTCTAAACAAACCAGGAAACAGTGAGTGGAAATCTGATCTATTTGAAAACTGTCAGAGAGGTTGAGGATACAGCAAACAAGAATCATGTGCCTTAAATACACAGGCACTCTATATATAAACTGGATGGTTAAATACATCAGCATGTGGTAGAACATGGCTTGTTGTAGTAGGCTAAGAGCTGCAAACATTAGCACATGGGTTGATTTTTAAGACTCTTTAGTTTGACTCCTCTTGGATTATAGTTTTTTGATTGACAAGGATATGAATTTAAATTGATTTATCTGGTATTAACATTTGAATAATGGGTAAATAAATAGATATAGGATCTTTACATGTAGTCATGCTCTTTCTTGGGATTTATTATCCTTTTATTGAAGCTCCTAAATCCAGTCAGTAGGCTAAAGTCTCCCAAAATTAGCTCAAATGCGAGTCTAAGCGATAAATAAAATTAAGGAGGATGTCAGTAAAGCGCTGGCTTATGACAGACACGCAAGCGGGCAAGGTTTCATCATGATGTCAACTGTTTGCTCAGCCTCCGCCCTTGTCGGGTCATGAGGCATTGTTTACCCTGTCCTATTGAGACTGGTGGGCGTACCCAGGCTAAAACCAGCAGTCACTCTGGGGTACAGCGCATACGGGGCCTCGGGTCTGACAGACCGGCTTCTGCTGTGTTCGTTGAGGTAAACATGTGGTTCGGATCATAATTATTATGGTGGGAATGTGAGAAGTATATTTATGACACATTTCAAGAGTGTGCGTGTGTGTGTTCAACCGGCAGTTCAAATATAAAATTAATTATTTTGAGGCAAAATCAAGAGTGTGTTTTGAGCACTTGAGAGGTAGATTTAATTGTCTACTGTATATCATACGGATGAGTTTTCGACTTACTAAAACTTCCAGTTCATTGCTGCCCAGGTCCAGCTGTTCCAGTTTCACCAGGAAAGAGAGAGACCTGAAAACACACAGAAAATAGCACATGCAGAAGGTCACACAAATATGTGCCCCTAACGAACAAAGAGCACTATTTTGCATATGACTACAACATACCATTCATTCCCATGTACTGACATGCAAAGAATGTTTTTAAACCTGCGTAGCTAAAAAGGTAAATTGTAGTTTTTGGCACGTTCTTCCACTCTGCGATATATTTTCTCTCCTAAAACTATTGCATTCATAAGGGTTCTAGCTAAAGAGGTTAATGTTGATATATAAATAGCTGCATTAATTCTTTAACGTTGAGATGCTTATTGTTCATGATGGAGATGGTGGAGAATAAGAGACTAAAAGCTGAGCACATGTACGCTGGAGGGAGATGACACTTACGTGGGCAGAGACTTCAGCAGGTTCTCCCTGAGCTCCAACGTCACGAGATTGGCCAGACTATAAAAAGAGGAGTGGTAGAGAAAATGAAGCAAATGTGGGAGAAGCAGGGGTAGGAGTTGGCAGGCGACGTGAAGAGGATGGGGGGGGGGGGGGGGGCGGGGGAGAGAGGAGAGGCAGGTTGGTTAGTCAGATGGCAGGTCTGTTCATCTGGGCTGCCTGGCATGGTGAGGGGCTCCTTCCATCTGTCTGAGCAGAGCAGTGGCCCAGAGCCCGGAGACCGGCTTCCTCCGAGCCCACTGGGCAACACAATTACACTTCATGAAAACCTGCTCGGTCTCGTAATGTTTCATGGATCTAACCGAATTGAAGTCCTTCAGTCTGGCGGCGTGGACGAGTGTGACGGCTTGATAACAGACTACAGTATACTTTAAAAATTTTCTTAAACCATAATAACACAACAAGAGTTTCTGTGACTGTTAAAAAGAAAAATATAGTTAAACAATAAAAGTAAGCGTAACCAATCAAAATTATGAGCCACTGTGCATGTATACATACTTTCCGATGTCATTGGGCAAAGTCTGCAATGACACGTCGTTGAGTGCCAAGTGAGCCAGCGCTCGGAGTTGAGTGAAACCATCCGGCAATCTGAGGCAGACAGAAAGAAAGAGAGAAAGAAGGGAAAATTGTGGAGAGAGTCTTTTTTAGAGATCTTTTGTACAAGCGCATGATCTCACTTTACTCACACAGACTATTGGCCCACTAGGTATTCCCATCTGTTCAAGTATTCAGCATATAAAACTTCCCAGCCATTGATTTCCGATGGGAGAATGTTAAAAGGCAAAATACCGACCTAGACATTGCTGATTGCAGGTGTAGCGAGAAATGTTTTAACAGAGAGAGAGAGAACGCTGCAACGGTGACTTTTTACAGGGGTTAAAATCTGATCCTGGTTTTGTTAATGTGTGTGATTTCATATAGAGCCATGTTTGGTCAGAGAGCACATTGTCACACAAACCATGATCTCCTCCAGGCATTTGTTCAAGTACTGTACATAATTGTGTCTTAGCAGTGGAACATTTAAAAGCTTTGCAGTTACGAGTCAGGATAAACATTCGAATATGTACTGTATACATGCGCATTCACAGTCTTTCACATACAATTGACTGCACATTTTTTTTAAAAAGCAAAGGAATTAGAGCAAACGAATGACACTCATCATGCTTCGTTGCACATTTCATAGTCGTACTGATTTTCTCCCCTTTCGTTACATGTGGGTGAGCGCGTTATTTTCTCGTAGTGATGATGAAAAGAGTGATGGGTTGTTCTACTTCACTTACCTGGAGAGGGGGTTTCCACTAAAGTCTGCAATCTCCAAGGCCCTGCAAAACTTAATGCTCTCGGGGATCTCAGGAATGTCTGCAGGAGAAAAGAGGAGAAGGGGGGGGGGGGGGGGAAGGAGGTGAGGGGTGGGGGGGACAGGAGTCAGCACCATGGACACACAGATGCAGAACGGAGATGTAGAGGGCTCGTATTCTATAGAGCGAATCATTTTAAGTTCCTTTTAATCGTAACCAGATGGCCAGAGGCAGGAAAATGAGAGAAAGAAAAGGGAAAATGAGACCGAGAGAGATGGAAGCTGTGCTAGGGAGGACATGGTCCAAGTGTACAAAGTCCCCCCCCCCCCTCCTCCACTAAGTAAAATTTAGAGTGCAATCACACATTTATAGCGACTCACTTATTATGCAAGTCCAAATTAAGTTCACTGGATCCTCTATCTGTATCTAAAAGCATTCGAGCTGTTACTTATGTGCTTCAGTCTTAAAAGAAGGGTTTCCCATGTACGGTAAAAGACATAACTTAGGGGTCAAATATAGAAAAAAGGGAAGAAACCTATGAAATCTACAGCTGGATGGGGTAAAGGCTTCTTTGATTATAGGGCTGTTTATTGATTTGTTTTGTCTGTCACAGTCTCGCTGCATTTTCAAACAATGCAGATTGGAGATAAGGAGATCTGTGTGATAAATATTTTGTACTGCAAATAAAAGAAACATATTGCTTATATCATAAAAGCACTGGTTTTATGGTGTGAAATAGTATGAATTTCCAAAGCCAATACTCATTCATTGCAAGGCAAGCAGGTGTCTGCACCTAAGCCCCACATTAAGTGGTCGTAAGATAGTTTGTAAAGTAAAAAAAATAGCTTAAAATGTTAAAAGACAAAGGCATTAATTTAGCTTTACTTTTGCCTGCTTAATCTGATGCACATATGGAGGGCACGAGTATAAATCTGACCTACAGGTCTGACCAGAAAAATAACTTTTACCACTGGATCCTGCAGGTGCATGTTAAGAAATCCCAGCTGAGCCAAGCAGCCTATGACGCTTATCTGGCTCAGTGTTGTCCTGCAGCAGGAGCAGACAGGCAGACAGATGGGAAAGGCCCCTTACAGGCCACTGAACACTGCTCCCACAGCACTTGATGCAGTTTGTAGCAGAGCAGATGTCTCACATCTACCATATAGTCTCTTCCTGCCACTGAGAATCGGTTTATTTGTGAGCAGCACGCAAGGACACAAAGAGGGCAAGATATTTGTTGATGAGTTGCAGAAAACGATACAGCAGGTCTTACTGAAATGTGTTTTATTTGAAGTCTCTGTGACATGTATGACTGTGCTTGTCTTAGGCATGAAGATCAACAGACGAATGTCTGTTGTGCCTGAGGTAAGACTGGATAATCTGGCAAAGAGCTAATATTTATCAAATGGTTGCTGCTGGCATGTTGATCCTCCAACTGATTTGGCTAGGCTTCTGATGCGAGACACCACATGGCAGGAATTTTTACAAATAGCCTATAACTCCCTTGTTGTTTTTGGTGTGGTCTTGTCAAGAGTGGAAGGTTATTTTACAACATGTCATTAAAAAGAACTGGGTTGCATGCTGACTGGTAATGAAACAGTAAAGCAATTTGTGTGCGGCAAACTTGTATTCATGTACCGTTTCTGGATATGTCCAGTTCCACCAGCTGCATGAAGTTGGCCACCTCAGGAGGGAGTCTCTGGATCTCATTGTCGCTCAAGCCGAGCTTCCTTAGGTTCAGTAGTCTGAAGAAAGGCTGCGGAGACACATGATAACATATTAATACTTCTGTAGGCAGTTGACATTTAAATTCTTTATATTTCACTTAATCATCCAATCTTGCAAGGATGCATCAAGGGGCAAACATGGACGGATAACAATCAAATATTGCAGATAACAGAATCAAAATCTATAAAACATATAAAGTGGTAGAGACAATGCAAACGCTTAATGCCTAGGGCCAAAACTAGCAATCATTTTCATTATTAATTAACCGTTTGGTGTATAAGATGTTAGAAAATAGTAAAAATGAGTTGCCATAGTTGCCATATAAATAATAGATGATTTGATTTATCATTTTGGCTCTGTTAATGACCATTTTAGATCAAAAGTGGACACACAGCTGCATGATCTCAGCGTTTAGGATTGATTTACTGGCTCTTGAAACTGCAGGCTTAAAAACATTATGTTAAAATCAGCTGAGCAAATGTATTCATTTTGAACATGTTGAGGACTTAATAATAACTGTAAAGTGAACACACAAAACATCCTGTATATTCAGAAGGAGGTCGACTCCAGAACCGACATTCCATCCTCATATTCCCAAAAACTCCTCCTCGCCATGGCAACGCCAGCCAAACAAAGTGGCTTTCGATAGGGGAGAGCTGAGGAAAGTGCTGCGGCTGTGGCCATGCCAAGTGCTTTCACAAGAGGCTGGTTGTTGGACAGGACAGCGTTCAGAAACATTCCTCCGCCAGCCGCGCTGTGTGTCTGTGTGTGTGTGTGTGTGTGTGTGTGTGTCTGTGTGTTCGTCTGTGTGTCATCTGCCGTTCAGATGGACAGACAAGACAGGCTGGCGGGGGAACAGCAAGATAAACAGGCCAAAACTATGCAGTTATTAACCCCTCAATCAATCCCTAGTTCTGCAGCCCACAGAGGACCCACTGTTTACTCTGTCAAAAGCCAGGCGACTTCTCAGACGCTGCAACGAAGGAAGCGTCTTGAGGAACTTGCCGACTTGGGCTTACTGGAATAGGAATTTGTATAAACTCATTATTCAGGGATGCTTTCTGAACATAGGGTGCACAGACGTCTGCAAGCCTGGAGCCTCAACCTTAATTCAAATTAAACCTCAAGCCGTCAACAAGGCCCTCTGTGGAAAACAACTCCTGTGTGTCAATAACCGCAGAGATTAACATACTAAATTGGGAAAATTCAGACAATTTCCAAACACTTCCTGCTTCATGGGGCTTAAGGTTTCAGAAATGTAGCGCCGTCACACTCCTGCATCCCAAGTGTTGAATAAACATGTAGTCGATCAGATAAGACAAAACGTTCTTTGATGTGTGTTGTCGGGTCTCTGCCTGACAAAAAGTGTAATAACACACAGATCTACACACTGAATGCAACATGCTGGGAGACAGCTCTACAATTACGCTGCCAAAGAGAAGAATGCGCAGTTCAGCTCCACTCAGTTCCTTGATGACAGATATTTCCTGCTCTTAACTGGTTATGTGCACCGTGTTAGGATGGGGAGTAAAGTTGGCTACAGCAGCAAGATAGAGCTTGTCAGTACTTTCCCAATATTCAACATTTCCCAGCAGCTGACTGGTAGTTTATAACCAGCTTCCCCCTCCTGATGGAGTGAAGTTGGGGGGGGGGCGGGAGGTAGGAGATAAACACGGGGAAGGACGGAGCCAGAGAGAGAGACAAAAAGGGTGTTGGCTCACTGAGTAGCAGGTGACAGGTATCAGATGGCAGGAACAGGAAACAGGAGCTCAGGGGGACCATGTGACCGAGGCCAAGCCCAGATGGGAACCGGCCCCCTGGAGGGGAGGCAACCTTGCTGGCAGAACAGGTGACAATTGGAGATGAAAGCCTCTCAGGGTGTGAGTGCTATGAAACACACACACCTGAGCACTCATTCTGCAGATACAAGAACTTAAACACAAACTTAAAAACCTAATTTCTATCCCCTACAAATATGGCTGGAGTTTCAAGTTCCCACGATGAGGCAGTACTCTCATACCAAAGTATGTTACTGCTACAGACAATCAGCGATTCTTCCATCCAGGCTAAACCAATCACCCAATAAAAGCTTTTGCATCAGTGCATTCCTCTCCTCTCTTGATATCGTCCAGAGCCCAATCGGTGATGAGGGGAAAGCTGGACGGTAATGCAATCATGCCTGTGAACAAGTAATTATGAACACTCACAAAGATGGCCATTCACTCCTAAGTAGGCGCTCGCAGACAGGGTTGCCGGTGTTTTTCTAGGAAGCAACTATGATGCTTTTACCCAGTCTACAAAACAGCTTTACTCCAGCAACGAAAACACAACAACACGGGAGTAGACTCACGAGTTTTTCAACTTTTTAGAAGATAGTAAAGATGTTAGGTAACTCCTACAACCAAATACCGACAAGTTGATAACATTTTTCAATCACGTCAACTCTTCCACGCGTAATAAATCTGTTCCAGTTACTTTTAAAGCAGTCAAAGTTGGTAAAGTAATAAAAATCCCTATCAAACAATGGCAATAACTGCAATTCCCTCAATTTAAACTGGGTCTGATGTCCCTGCCGTTTCCCACCAACTGGTGTACTTTCAAATTAAACAATGGAGAACCAACAGTTTTATACGGGTCAATGGGTCAGTTGGAATAACAAGTGGGAGCAGTGGGATTTAGTGTACCGCCACCGTCTCTTCATTGTATTACTGAGCCACATCAGTCTGCTCAGTCACTCAGGCAGCATTTACAGGACTGTTTGTGTGTGTATTTGTGTTTGTGCCAGTGTGTGTGTGTGTGTGTGTGTGTGTGTTTTGTGTGTGTTACCATTTGTAGAGTGAGACGGCACGTTGGTGAGAACCAGTGTGTTAAGTTTCCTTTACAACTTTGCGAGTGGGATGTTTTAATGAGGGCTTTGGTGAGACTTGTTTGCTTAAGGAAGATGTGAAGAGGGAGCGTGGGTGAATGATAGCGGTGTCAGCAGAGGGCAGTGTGGGGTCTCAGAGCTCCAGTCACCACAGCTCACTTGTAAATAGCCTTTAAAACCACTATGTACCAGCCTTTCTTGTGCCTATAAGACGGTGAATAACCAAATCCATCTTTGCAACAAGTCACTGGTAAAAAGTAATATCCTGTATATTTGCTGTTAAGCCTATTAAGTAAACCAAACAGAGGAAAAGCAAGCATTAAAACTGGAAATCAACACCTGCCATCTGTCAACTGTTGATAGCACTCTAATATGGTAAGGAAGTCTTCATTCAACCCTTTCTAAAAACAGCTCTAGCAGATAAAACATCTAATTCTAAGTGGTTGGATGAATAAAAAGCTAAGAGTCAAACCTAATGCAACACTCCCTTTCAAACTGCTTTGGATTCCAGAGGATAGAGTGGTAGATAAATTATATTATTAGTGACTAAGACAGCTATGAGAACTGACACAGCTGCAAAGATTCTGCCGGACTATGATAACGTTTCACACAGGGGAGGATTAGGTCTGTGTAACATCCAAAAACATGGCCAACTCAAGCTAGTGTGAAGTGGCTTCTGTGGTGCGGGTACTTCTTTGAGATATCTCCCATTATTATACAGTGAATGAAGACTGGTCACCCATGAGCAACCTGTTACAGAGAGCAGTGTGTGTGTGTGTGTGATGAGATACACTGAGAGGTTACACAAATGACACGTTGCACGTCAGTATGTGTTGAGTGTCATAAAATGCTTTGATTTATCCGACATCTCTCTGCTTGGGTTACATTCCTGCCTGACAGACGAAGTGCGTTCATGTGCCTCAGGATGTGTGTTTGTATGTGTGTGTGTGTTTGCATGCACGCTTGCACGTTTTGCAGAAATCTTTAAGTCGCAGGAGGGAAGATCCTGTGCTGTAGGTCTTTTAAGCCAGAACACAGCAGTGTTTAGAAAATCTTAGTTTTACTTTGGCTGGCGTTGCCAAGAACTCTCTGGCTACAGTAGCAGTACTCAGCATGTGTGTGTCGGGGGGGGGGGGGGGTTGGGCAGATGTTAACGTGCATATTTGTGTTTTCATGTGTATTAGCGGGGGTTTGTGTTTGTTTAAGAGTGTTTATGAGAGTGTTTATGCGCGCTGGAAGAGACTGTAAATTCACAGGGCAGAATGTTAATGTTTGTGGACCTCACATCACTCCAGACAAACTAATTAAAATGTGACTACAGATATCCAAGAGGCAAAGTGTGTGTGTGCAGCCTCACATGTGAGTAGACTCTATGTTCTCTGTATGACTAACGTTCCACTGTAAGTGCAGTGACCTGAAGCCTGATGTTCACACACAAGATAATGCTCCCATGAACATTTATTGGTAGGCCTATACCACCATATGGTGGTGTACCAATAAATGTTCATGGGAGCATTATCTAGTGTGCAGACTCTATTTTTCCATTTTTCACGTTTCTTCTGTCCAGCACCTAGTATTTATCGTTTGGATGTGCGTGCTTTTGTAAACTTTTTCCGAAGCCTAGTGTTCACAGAGGCTGCAGTGTTCCAGTCAAGTGACTCCATTTAGCTTACGGTTTCCCTCCAATCATGCCATCAGACTAGAGACAGAGCAGGCTCCTCCGGCCCTCCGAAAACACACACACACACACACACACATAACTAAACTCGACCTTCGTCTTACAGGGCGCTTTTGGTGTGCAGGGAAACCCCAGGCATCAAACTCCATGTTTACCCTCAATCACTAACCTAAAGGTCAGGTTCACAGTCTAAACATTCTTTAAAAAGGTAGAAGAGTAACAGTAGAAGAGTGGTTGGTATCATTTATACAGAAACTAAGATATCTAAGGTCTTGGCATTTTGTGAAACATAAACAAAAGGGCTGATCCGACTTGATCAGGTCTCAGCTCGCCTATAAAGGTATTCAATCAAAGAGGAAGTGAAATTACATATCATCATTAAACCTCTCCCCTATTCTTTCCATAACCCTCATTTTTGCATTTTACTCTCGCACACTTCATTTCCTCTGGAAGTGAAATTCCTTTTCACACATTCCCGAGCCTCTTAATCTTGTCCCAAATCTGCCCCGTTGGCCTAGTCCTTATGTCCCCACTCTTCCCAATATCCATTCCCTCACGATACACACCAACTACACACACTGCGTACACAATACTGGGGGTGAGGGGCTCAAAAGCGAGGGGAGGGGAGAGAGCACATGCTTTTGTGCTTGCTTGGACTCTTTCAGTGTCCGGGAAATAAAAAGCTGAGAGGATTTGGTTGACTGAGTAACTTCGTCGGTCACTCGAATGGCGAGCCCCATTACTGCACTCTCGTTTCTATAGATAGCTGCGGTTATTGTTGTGGTATAAACTCAGTACATGAGTGACCGCAGACACAAGGCAGCCATAATACAACGTAAATCCGCATTAAGAGGGAGTCCTCCTCCTCCTCCTCCTCCTCTTGCTGAGCTTAAATATCTTCAGTGCAGAGTTATGTGAAGTTAAAAGCAGCGGAGCAACACATGGGCTGATGTTGCTCTGCTAAGTTGGCCAAAGCGTCCCCTCCCCCTGCAGAGCACTGTTTGAAACCCAAAGTTCCCAAAACCTCTACACATGAATGACACCCTAACTGGTCCTCTTCCCCTCCTCCTCCTCCTCCTCCTCCTCCTCTTGCTCTCTCTGCTGCTCCACCTCTTTGGGTTCCCTCCATTTTCCTTGGCAGAAGGACAAAGGCCAAGCAGCCAGCCCCACACAGGCCTGTCAGTCACAGGCCAGCTCTCACTGCCCCCCTCCCTACAGCTCGGCCAGGGGATTCCTCCATTGTCTGAAAGGGCACCGCGGAGAAGAGAAAGAGGGACAGGAATGGAAGGATGAAGACTTGAAAGAGGAAAGTGGCAAAGGATAACAAAAGGCAGGAATGACTAAGAAGGATAGAGGAGGCGAGTGGGGAGAACAGGCGCAGGGAAGAAAAGGAAGATTGTGTGAGAAGTAGAGAGAGGAGAGAGCTGAGAGAAAGGGACTGACGGTGGATTATTAATAAAGAGTGGAGGGTCAACAATGGATTCCCACAGTGCACTGCACACTCTGCACCACTAATGGGAACAGAGCCTTCAGCCACTGACCAACAAATTATCTCACTCCGCTTTCAACGGCCTACAGACTCACTGCCCGTGTCTCTGACAGATAAATAATCTCATTTATTCATCAAAATCAAAACACGGAACAAGCCAATGTGGTTTTTGTCCGGTCTGCTGTGGTCCATAACACAGTGTGGAGTACAATACTCCCACTGGTCTCCTCAGAAAACCCACACTTATCAGACCAACAATACAACCATCCACCTACTCACAACTATAAACCTACATTCGACTTCCTCTGCCCTCACCCTCTGCCTCCCACACAATCTCCCTCTATCGCTTGCAGCTCAAATCTGTGTGTGTAGTTGTGTGTGTGTGTGTGTGATAAAGAAGAAAAAGGAACCACCAAGAACAACCAAATCCACAAACACAGCAGCAGTACATGCTGAACTACACCAGACAGGACAGCCCAGCTAATTCTATTAACCTTAATCAAACATGCTTGCGCGCAATCTACAAGGCACATAAAGAGAAGTGGGCGTGTGTCTCTGTGTGGCCATTTAATGGTGTTTTGTGCTGTTATAAAATGCCGCGCATATGTGTATGAGTGTTTGTGTTTCACTTAAGTGGCACTTTCAACCATGACTACCCTTATCCGGCTCCAGTCCCCCAGGGTGAACAGCCCACACAGAGAGAAGGGCGTGGTAAAGCCGGCGTGAGTGACAGCCTGACTAACTCCCATCTACTTACACCTGTCCCGAGGACTTTGATCTGTGCACACAGCAAACACAGCTCCAAGACAGGCCTCGCAATGTCTGTACCTACTGCGCCACTTTAGCGGTTTTGAGCTACAGTAGCCAAACTCTGCTCTGACAATTGAGGGACAGTGGGGGAGGGGGAGGTAAAAGATGTTGCTAGCCCTAAAAAAAAAACCCAACACATTATTCAACACTTCTGCTCTTTGCACAGTAAAGCCAAAAATTTGCATTGTGAGGAAATGAATGCCGTGTGGAGCTAGGGATTTTCTGGATGCACAAAAGCAACTCAGTCTGGAGCTTTGATAACACAACTAAATATTGTTTCAGTGTGACATCTACGTGAGCTACAGATTGGCTTTTTATTGATGTGATATGTAAATCTTTGCATGCATGTCTCATATGTGTGGCTGTTCTAAGCAGCTGGACCCATGTTAGTTTACATCAAATTCACTAATACATGTCTAATACCTGATGCAACTAATAGTTTGAACAAATTCTGGCATAAATATGACTCTCTCTTGTTCTGTCTGGACGTCCTGTGCTTCGCTGTGCTGCCATGTTTTCTTAAGTGAAGATGAGTCAGTGTGGATGGATGAATGGTCCTAGCTGAAGGCGTTTGGGCCACGTATGTACACAATTTATGTGTGTGCATGCGAGTGTGTGTTTATGCTTGCTAGCCTCGAAGCATCCTTTTCTGGATAAGTGGGACGGATGCCTGGAAAGACTGCAGTTGAAGAAAACAAGAAAAACTGTTCAAGAAAAGAGGGAACCCCTCTATTCAGGGCGAACAAACTGAAACAATGACAATAAAAAGCATAATAAACAACTCAAATAACCCACTGAAAATACAGTGAAGCCAGATTGTGTTTCCACGTAGCTACAGCGAGCGCCAAATGCTTGTCCAAAGTCAACATGGTTAATAAACAACCACAGTGACAACAGGGGCTTTTCCCCCCTTTTTGCCTCCTGGGAATGCGGTTCAGTTTTGTTGAGTTGACACAATAAAATATTATGTTTCAGAAGATGCCTGCCTCAATTCAGCCACGTGTACAGAACGGGACGGTTCAGCCTAGATTCTTATTAGACAGCTGTTTTTGCGTTATCAAAAGTATACTGTAAAATAAACAGAAAGCCCGTATCGCACTGCTGTCTGTCGACGTAGAGTCCAGAGGGCTAAAGGAGGAAGATTGAGAGGGAACAGGTGGACATGGCATTGTGTGGATAAGAGGCTCCTCCAATCATAAATATACATGGATCAAGAGTATCTCTGTGACACACATACAGCTGAGTGTTTGCCACTATGACAAAGTTCAAAAATCATTTTCTGTTTGGATTCACGCACCACAAATAAATTAGTAATATGTCATCTCTTTAAAAGGGGAAAAAAAAATGGAGTAGTTATATATTAGCCAGCCATACCTAGCATGACTAACAATGTGAGAGTGGAAGCAGTTTTCTGTTATTATAAAATGTTCTAGTGCAACAAATGTTTCTTCCCACAGACAGATGTATAATCATGATAAACACTGTGGCATATGATGTGGCACTCTCGGTTATGCTCTCCGTAACTGAGAATGGCGATTGCTCGATGCAGTAAAGCGATTTCCAGTCAGCACTATTTTAAAAATAGACAAGTAATCCCTCCAGTGTTGCCATATTGGGGGGCTAATCACTGCTTTGGTCACTAAAACCGTCACAGTGATAGAAAAGCTTGCACCACCGGCTCTGGGACACAATGTCCACAACTTGATTAACACAAACACACAGAGAGTCGAGTGCTGAGTTTCTGTGCAGATTTGCAATCCAAACCAAATTCAAAGCAGCAGCCAGGCTGAAAGCCTTGAACTTGATCTTTTCAGAGCTCTCTCTCTCTCTCTCTCTCTCTCTCTCTTGTCTGCCTACAGTATGCCTACGTTTCAGGTTTCATACAGCACATCTTTCACCTGACCAAAACAATCAGAACACTTATGCAAGATAATCAATAGATTGTTATTGACAACATCCTACTTCTACATTAGAGAAAGCAGGAAACCACTTCAGACTACAAACTGTGCACAGTGTGTTTCAGCAGTGTGTGACTGCTGAGGGAATGAGCAAACAGACATGTTTTTAGGGCTGCAACAATTGGCTGATTATTTGATTAGTCGACCGACGGAAAATTAATCGTCAACAATTTTTATAATCATTTAATCGTTCTTTGGGGACTTAAATTCTCTGATTCCAGCTTCTTAAATGTGAATGATTTCTGGTTTTTTTAGTTCCCTATGATACTAAACTAAATATCTTTGGGTTGTAGACTGTTGGTCGAGACAAAACGAGACATTTTAGGTTGCATCTTGGGCTTTGGGAAACACTAATCTACATTTTTCACTATTTCGTGAGATTTTTAAAGTTAATTAACAAATTAATAATCAAGAAAATAATCTGCGGATCAGTCGATAATGAAAATAATCCTACATGTATTCCCAAACTTGGCTGCTTCAGTCAGTAGCAATGAAACAAATTTAAAGCCCACTCAGCCTACAGAAGGTGTGGTGTAACCAACACCGACACTGCCTGGAAATGTAAATGAGCAGCGGTCCTGCAGGTGTCCGAGAGTCACGGAGCAAATCATGATCACGCAATAAAAACAAAGTGAAGGGCCTAAATTTTGCATGTAAATCTCATTTGTTGGTATACTGATGAAGAGAAAATGCACGCTGCTGGAGCCAGGCCTGTCAATTACTGGACTTGCAAAACTCTTTTGGTGCTGCTTCATTCAGACTTTGCTGTTCAGTTGAAGTAATTGCCTGAGATTCTCCAGCTATGCTCTCACACAGGAGGAATGAATGAGTACACAAGGATATTAGAAACTGTAACCCCCCCCCCCCCGGCCCCCCTCCTCACTCCCTGACTTCATCACATGCTCTCTTCCATTCTCCTTCTGTGTTCCCACAAACATGACACAAAACCAGAAGCCCTATTGTTTATAGTCCACAGAGGACGTTTGGCTCTTTCCTGGATGGGCTGGATCCGGTATGTGCGGCCTGCCTGACTGCCAGCTCTCCGTTTGTCCCACAGTGAGGCTGTGCTGCAGGGGAGCATCGCAGCAACCGGGCCCCTGCACAATTAATTTGCTAAATAGTATACAACAATCAAAAAATAAATAAAAAAAATGCTACAGTAAGAGGAGCAACTCTGGCTCTGAAGCTGCTTGATTCGTCATAAATAGAAAGAAGGGTATTCAACAGGCTTTGTGAAGCACAAAGACGGTGCTGAGGTCATGGTTTAAAATGGAGGGTGGAGCCAGATGAGCTTTAAGCTTTCATATCGAGCCTCGCAGGCACCAAAGGGGGATGTGGTCTCCACATATAATCTCTTACAGTATATAATACTACACAGCGTCATTATGTGGACTCAAGCCGTGTAAAAAGCCATCAGTGAAGTAAAGCCAGTGAAAAACATTATCAAACTGTTTTTACTGCAGGGATATTTTACTCAAATAGAGATCAACTTGTGCTCTATGTTGAGTATTATACATTAGAAAAGTTCCTGTGTGTGTGTGTGTGTGTGTGTGTGTGTGTGTGTGTGTGTGTGTGTGTGTGTGTGTGTGTGTGTGTGTGTGTGTGTGTGTGTGTGGTGAGTGCACAAGCACCCTTGGTACAATTGACTCATTGTGTGTGTCCAGGTTGTGGCCTCCCTCACAGGATCATGTGGCTCGGTGTCTATCATTTTCCAGTAACGGTCTCTGCACTCTCCCTCTTGCAACGGGCTTCATTCAGGTCTCCCTCTTTACATTTCTCTCTCAGGAATGTTCTCTCAACCATTTCAAACTGACATGGAAATACACAGCTGTGACGTGCCAAAGCCTGACCAGTGTTTCCCATGCGATGTTAATATTTGGGTCACCTGCATGGACTTTTTTTTTTTTTACTTCAAGATATCCGCCATATTCACTCATGAATTAGATCTTAAACCTCCTGCAGTTTCAACAGATTTCATGACTCAGTCGTGAGGCTGGAATGAAAATAACCCTATCGGGTGGCATCAACAGCCGGCCTGGTGCTGCATAGACATGAGCTGACAAACATCTGTCAGTTTTCCCTGGATCCAACAAATCTGGATTAAACAGGGACTCCCACTGTTTTTGAGTAAATAAATCAAAAAGGTTAGAGTTAGGGCTAAATTTTCTTTTTGCGCACATCCAAATGGCAATATAAAACAATAAATGAAGTTAACCTACTTAATATAATGTATGTAGCTTTTCGTTAATGCACAGTATCATAAGCCTATATATTTGTAGTGCTGTTAGGACGGATCTTCAGCTCTACAACACTAAGTTTAGTAAGTAGGTCCACAAGTGCAGCACAAAGTTACCTCTATGTAGTTCACCCATCTAGCATCCGAGCCCCTGTGGAATAATAACTGTTCCACTTTAGGTGTTGCTATAAAGTGTATCTGCCTTGCTGCTGTAGCTTTTTCAAAGCCCAAGGACAAAGTGTGGCTTTGAGACAAGCAGATGTACTCTCTCCCTCTCTCTCCTCCTCCTCCCCCCGCCCCCTTTCTCTCTGCTTCTGTGTGACAGGTTTGGCTCTAGCAGAGGCCAAGGTTTCGGTGTTGCAAGCAGATTTGGAAAAAAAAAAAAGCAATCGGTAGGGTCTCACACAAAAAGGTACAGTAGTAGGTCTGCAGTGACAGGGAAGCCCCAGCCCATCTGGTGTCTCTCCCTGACAACACAGGGTAAAAAACGCGCCCCCGCATCAGGCAAACCACTGGCCCTGGGAGATCCATCACCTTGGAGACCAGCGTTTGTTCAATGAAGAAGCCAGGGAACAACGAAGCAGAAACCTCCCCGGTGACGCTTGACTGACGATGAAATGAAAACTTAGCCTCATTGGATTCAGACACATAATCTGCTGAGACAAAATGCAGTATGTGGACATCTGCACTGTATCCTCACCACAAACAGTACAACCACTCCTGCAATGTAATTTGGCTTTATGTCCATTATCATTTCATCTCTGTGTTGTGGATTCTTTCTTTATGAACCCTCAGCCAGAGGAGCACTTAACACTTTATCACATACCCTTACCTTTCAATACAAGACAGAAGAAAAGGATGCCGTTACTTAGGATTACAAGCCAGACCCCATTAATATGTCATTGAGACAGCATAATTACAGAGTTGGCTTCACACCCCACCCACCCCTCCCTCATGACTCCGGAGAGGATCAACGCCAGGAACGACCAAAACACTAGCCCTAAGCCCACGGGGAAGCACATGCTGATCCCCCCCAAGGCCGACTGAAACATGCTCTTCTACATGCCCGATGTCATGAACCTGGTTTGTGATAGCAGATCTAAAAATACACTCCAGAGGAGCTGATGCACATAAAATCAATCACACGGTACTTCAGAGCACAGATATCACATTTTGTACGTTTGCCAGCATGCCATGTTACCGTGTCTAACATACTATGAGGTGAGTCCAACCAAACCTTGTATATGTACACTCAATCTGTACTTGTCCTTGACCTCACCTGACATCTTCCTGCGCTCAAAAGAGCCGTTAGACTGCTGAGCTGCGGCAAACGTCATACATGCAAATCACTGTTCCCAAACTCACACCGTGTCTACACGGGAGGCGTAGCATGAGCAGCACGTTAGCAGAGAAGGAGCTACTTCTACGTCTGTGTGTCTATACAGGATGCATTCAGGCACGGCGTTGAGTCTGTAGGTCACCCACATTTTGGAAGCACTCGGAGCGTAATGTACAATCACTCTAGTTAGTCACATAAAACAAGAGTGCTTCGGGTCACGTTTACATGCATATAGCACAAGCCGTTACGCAGCCCCGTGTAGACAGGTGTATTGATTAAAATAGAAGTGAATCTGTTCTGTCAGACGCACTTGAGAAGGACGACTGAAAAACACGACCGAAACACTTTCTGTGTACACCTGGCAGCTGTATATACTCTGCAGCCTGTTCCAGCAATCCTCCTGTGGTTTGCAAATCCTTAATTACATCACACTCACACAAAATTAGTAATATGAAGTTATAGTTTATTTATGAGGTGTCCATTGTCAATATTAGGAAGAATAAAATGTTAGAAATTGCTCTACTTACAAAATAAGGGGTTACAAATAGTGGAAACTTGTGACTGACATGTCCGGATGTGCCGAAGTGTCGGCCTGCAGAGGGCAGCTGAGGTGCAGTGGTGAAGAAGAAAGAAGTTCAGCAGTGACAGCCGGGTCATTCAACCACACACACACACACACACACACCGAATCCCAACATTTAAACTTGCATTATTCAAACTTTTCATGCAACTACACTACACAATCATTTTAGCTTTTGTAAATATTGTCAAAATAGCAAAAGGTGGAAATAAATCAAAAACATGGTGGAGTAAGGCAGAAATGTTCCCACTCAAGTTTAACAATGAGGGTGCATATCTGCATAATACAGTCTCGAAACAGCTATTTGCTTTTTGTGGCTAATAGACACAACCAGAGCAGTTAAACTACTATGGATTAGCAAGACAAAATTTTGCCTTTCGGCCTTGTATTTGTTGTTTAATGTACTGTGATCCAGATATTTACTGATCAGGGGTGTCAAAATGTACTGACAAAATAAAAAAATAAAATAAATAAAGCGTATTGTTAAATAAGACCTTGGTACAGGCATCTTACTGAGCAGTGCAATTGAGATATCTTCTACATCTTTCCAGCCAAACTCCTCTGCAGTATTCCCATTAGTGTTGTAAGTCCCCGAAGAACGAGGGCTGGCTTAATTAAAACACCGTTAGAATGAGAGGAGACTGACACGGGAGACTGAAATGAAGTTTGATTAGATTCGGAGTTCGACTGAAGCAAGATGTGCGTATCATGCATGCTTCAATGTTAGTCTAAGTATAGTGGCTGTGTGTGGGCCTTAACTACAGGAATGTGAGATGAGTAAGTTCAAGTGTGTGAGAGCGAGAGAGAGAGCGAGAGAGAGAGAGAGAGACACAGGAGTGAGTGAGCAGGAGCTTCCAGAGAGGGCAGGGCAAAACTCCTGGAGATTCCAGGCATGCCTGCATTTCCTTGGATGTGTCACGTGCTGCAGTGCAAACACAGCCATGGTAAGTTAATTACACGGAGCACACCACGCTTCTCGCTTTTTCCCCCCCAAAAAATGTTTCAGACTTTAAGCAAAACCATTATTAAGGGAACGTTGAGGCAAAAGGTGCTTTAAATGCTACTTATGGCAGGCAGGTCCATCCCAAAGATGAAGATTTATATTTTCTGTGAGGCTCCGGGAGTCTAAATATTGTTTTGTGATGTTGACTGAACTCTCACACACACACACAAACACACACACACACACACACACACACACACACACACACACACACACACACACACACACACACACACACACACACACACACACAACACAGATGGAAGAAATATTATTAGAAAGCTGCCCGGTGGGAAAAGAAAGCAAGGAGAATGAACACAAAGAGTTGCATTGTGCATTGCTGCAATTCCTCGAGTGAAAATAACTGACCTTTTACTATAAACAATGCACTAACAATCAACACTTAGTGAATCAGTCATCAGATTTGGCTGTTTCTGTTGTGACCAGGTCAACTCATTTAAATGCTGAGACATCAACACAAGAAATAGTAAAGGAAAGGGTTAAGTGTTGAGGCCAAAACACCCCCCCCCCCCCCCAAAAAAAACCCCCACAGTGAGCCAAAAATCGAGGCATTCTTGCTGCACAGGAGATGAAAAGATGTATTTGGGGGGCCTACTGATGTGCACGCACGTACCAGATAGTGGACATGAATTGCTGCCATCTCATATTGGACAGACCTGTAACTGCTTCATTTGTTACTCATCGCTGGCGTGAGCATGACACATACGTGCGTGTGTGACGCTTTGTCGTCTCCGGAGAACCCCGCTGTGCTTTCTGTTGACCTCTCTCGTCCATTCTCTCTCTCATACACACAAACATTCACCCATCAGCACCTCTATTAGGAGCCTCAGACTAATTTTGTGGCACAAACTCGCACATTCAACGTGCTTTTTTTATTGTGTTTGCTCACCAACCAAGACTGTGTAGCATTGTTAAACTCTACAAGTGTATCACAATGGTGGTAATGTCTGCTCAATTTGAGGCTAGAAAAGATGCTTCCAAATCAAAACTGTAGACTTTTTCCACACAGGTGGTCCTGACCCCCTAAGACTTCTATTTAACAGCAACAATATATTAGTCTGGTGACCGCTTCACACAACAATTCACACGCAGCCCCAGTGTGAACTTTTACACAGCTAAGTTGCTTAGGGAGATACAATAAAACAGATTTCATTTATATCTGTCAGTTTGTGACTAACAGGGGCTGCAGGAAACTTGTGCAATATTGAGGTCACTATTTATCTTTTTTTTTTAAATCTCTGATAGCAAGATTAATGATTTTACTCATTTTAAATTGACAACAAAATGGCACTTTCACTGTGCTCGCCTGCAATGCACATATAATCACGCTTAAAATTCAAGTCCAAATATGACTTTCTTTACATGAAATCAGTGTCATCTATGAGCAAAATAAAATATTATTGTTATATGAATTATAAATTATATGAATAATAATAAGGCTATGCTCAAATGGCAGCACAAGCATGTTACAAAATATACAACTGACATACACAAGAAAGAAAAATCACTACAGACAAGACGTTAAAACTGCTTTTGCTATTTAAAAAAAGACATTTTTAAACATTAAGACAATTGCAGTTGCTTATTTTACTTGTTTAAAACAATCAGAGATTTAAGAAAAAATCATTCAAATGATTGTTGTCCATACTTTCAGAGGCTGTTGTGACTTATTCCAAGTGGATAAAGGTGCCAACATGAATGCTCTTTTACGGAGTTCACTGATACGAAGAGAGCACTAGTTGTAATTTGACTAAATATCAAGACGAAATATGAAAATCTGTTTAAATAATGGAGTGGATTTATTTACAGATTGTTGGACGGATGGTACACAAAAAAATATATATATATAAAACGTGATGAGTGTAGATGTTATTGCTGGTGGCCTTAAGCAGATTACTGGCATATAAAGAGAAAGAAGATGTGTGTCTATAACGTTCAGTGATACTGGCTAATGGAAGACCAAATCAATAGCGTGATCAATAAGGAAGGGAAGCAGACACCACAGCAATTTAGATAAGTTGCAAATGATTATTCAGTCAATGATAACTTTAGTGACCAGGAAACACAAAGCTCTGCAGTAGGGGTTTTGTTATTGCATGGTACACATATTAGGTAAATGCTGTGTATGTGCATGCAGTGAAATAAAAATTTGTTTCAGCAATATGTGTGCGCTTGAGAAAAAGTACGGACGCACGCACATAAACAGGTGCCCGACCGTCTCACTTTACTGCACAAAAAGCTTTTCAACTCCACTGCAAGCAAGCTATAAATATCACTTGTAGCTGATTACACATTTTAAAGTCCCCTCTTCCACTCAGAAATATGTTTTTCCCTCCTTGTTCCTGCAGTTAAATGTTTGAGCTTCGCTGTGCAGAATGATGTATGTGCAGTTTGACACTTGAAGGCTGTTTTCACTTTCATCCGCTGTTAAGTGGAAAGTTTCTCTGTGATTTCCTGCATATGAGCAGGATTTTTGACATCACGACGAGTTCAGAAGCCAATCGTGGTGCAATATTCGATTTACACAAGTGTGATGTGGAAACTTGAGGCCGCCAGTGCACATTAGGAAGAGACTTTTCAGTGAAATATGAGACATCTTGTGTCCAACAGTTAATCTGAAATTAAACATATTTGCCATTTTAAGGATTTTTAAAAAGGGGTAATTATACTTTTTTTGTGGAAAAAAACCCATATCAGACACATATTATTGTCACAAGCGGAGTATTACATATCTTAATACATGTCTGAAGGGGATTGTTAAATATTTTCCCAGATTAGCTCTTGTTCAAGACATAAATATTAGCTTGAGAGGTTTCTTTTTTTGGACCCGTTTAGGCCACACACACACACAAACAGACAGTTAAGTTGTAGTTTTTTTCCATGACTTTGACATTTTAAAAACAGATTTAATTGAGTAATTTATGCTTTGGGATTTGTGGGCTGATTCGCTATTCATTTCCAGCTCTTTAAGAGCAGTTGCGATCCACAAAATCAGAAAGTGCAAACATTTCTGCTATTGAGAAGCACACTACACTAAATCTTATATAGTAGTTTGGGGGAAAATCATCATTAAAAACTGATTGGTTTAGGGACAATTATTCCCTAAATGGAATAAAATGTTGAGGATGAAAGGCGGTGAGATAGTTGAGTCAAGTGTAGAGTAAGTGGTGTCGACACTGCCATCGTAGTAACACTGCTGCAGCCACAAGAGTATTACTGCACTCCTTTATCATGACTCTTGAGCTCTGGGGCTTAAAAGTCATTCACGGGTTGGTGCAACATCTTGTAGGATTAAAGACAAACATAGAGCTTTGTGTCACTTATCATAAACACAATCAGTTAGAGGCACTGTGCGCTTCTGAGTGTGTATACAGGAGAGAGTGAGGAGCAGGAAATTTAAAAAAAACCCACTGCTGTACTAGGAGGAGTAGGAGGAGGAGGAGGAGGAGGAGGAGGAGGATGGGGGGGGGGGGGAGTAAACAACAAATAAAACATGAGCAGATTTTTCCCCAAACCTTCTGTTTTCATGCTTGGATTTAAAGTTCCCCAACGCTCCACTAACATGGTCCAGGGAGGAGATGGCCTCACAAAAACAGGGCATTCCATGGCTCACTTGATTATTCCCACTTCCTGCTTGCAGAGACGCTCCCAACAAAAAAGGAATCAACAAGAGAAACAAGGACGTCAACAAAATCAACGTGGCTCAAACCTAAACGCTGACCGAGAAAAAACAAACAAACCAGGGCTTTGTGAGAATCCCTGAGGGAGCTCTGCCACTTAGGGTGTTTTTAAACCTATAGTCTGTTTGCTTTGCTCCCAATCAGTGGATGAGTTACTAATTTGTTGCATTTCTCTTTGGTTCAGTTATGGTTTCACACACACACACAAAAAAAGAAGCGAACCAAACTGTATCAACAAAAGCCATGTGGGAGCTGTCACTCCATTAATTAGTCAGAAATCAGAGTAAGGAGAGTTTGTTTTTCTTCCGGCATATTTATCCGAAATGGACCATCAGCAGAGTTAGAATTTCTTCCTAATTACAGTCATCGTTTGGACCATATAACAAGCCAAAATATGCAAGCAGAACAGCACATCTGAAGGCACTTCAAGGCAACGTCTAGAGAGCAATGTGTTGCACCATGTTAGTTGAAGAAGATGTGCTGCCTTCAGTCTGCTGAAGAGGAGAAAGGAGGACACAATGAGCGCATACCTGCCTGTACATAACAACATAATAATAACATAATGCACAGTGCAGCTGGCTATGTGAGCTGGTTTAATCCAAAAAAAAATGTGCAATGCTTTCTGCAGTTGGGCCGGATCATGTTCATACCACAAAAGAACTGAACCGGAGTTCATTTGTAACCGGACCGAAACCACCTCTTCAACAAGGTCTCGGTCTGGTTGTTCTGAGAGCGATTGCTGTGTTCACACCTGCCCAAACCAACCGCACCATGGGGGTAAAAGCACCGGGGTTCGATTCAACCAAACTAAACAAGGCAGTTGTGAAAACACCATTAGACTAGCCCAGACAGACAGTCAGGCTTAAGTGGCCACCTGTTTCAAAACACCATAGAAATTGAGAACTGCTGTTGTGGAAGCTGTTGTGTAGACGAGTTGGTTGCTTATTGGTTAAATTCCAGTTTCCGCTATTAATACCGAATGTGTTGTCACATGCAAAGTGTTAAAATACAGCTTCTTTCACTAAATCTAGGAAGCATCTTTAACTGTAAATCCAAGATGGGATGGAGACAGGGTCTGAAATTAACACCCACCGAGCGCTAAATGCAGGTAATTTTCCCATTTGGCGAGTAAATCTCAGAAGGCTATCCACCACGCTGGCGGGTAAATGTTTGTACCAAAATAGTCATGTGATAAAATATCTGGCATGACGGCTCAGAAGGAATTATCCATGTTTGTCCCTGTACAGTGTAGACGTACGCACCATGTGTGTTTAAACACACAGTTTAAACTGTGCCACGAAACGTACTCGAGATGGTCTGAGGCGAAGGAGCACCAACCATATTTTGCCCAGTAAAAAAAATATGCTTAGCCGGTGGATATTTTTTTCATCCACCAGTCCCCTTGGCAGGTGAGTGAAAAAGTTGATTTCAGACACTGGATGGAGATAAGAGCTGATGGTGAGGGACAGTGACCCATTCAGAGCCACAAGTACACCAGGCTGAGGATGTGAGGGACTATCAGGTTTCAGAGTGATAGATAGAGGCTTTCAATGACTGTGTGTGGCCAGCAGATAAAGGGCAGCATTTGTTTGTGGTTGGTTTTAATGCCATTCCGGGTGACCTACTCCTCCACAGGGACATCAGTACCCTGACAGATTAGCCTCAAAGGGCCATTTGTGTGACTGAGAGTGTAGTTCCTGAGCTCCTGTATGATCAAAAGGTTCAGAAACAGCATCCCATCCCAAAGAAATGTCATTGCTGAATTTAACCACTCTGAACTTCACATGTTCATTGGCCGCGGTCCCTTTTTTTTTTTTTTTTTTTAATCTGCAGTCATAACCTGCTAAAATGCGTGAATGCCGCAAACAGGCAGTTTGCTCAAGCAGAACAAACATCTGGCACAAGTTGACCTCAAACTGTACTACTGACAGGATGGGAAATAAACCACATACAAAGCAATTACGACTGGCTGATAAGTGAGTCTGTTTACTAAGCTTTACTGACAGCAACAATTACTGCATTTGCAGCAGGGCTTTTCTAGTCAGGAGAGGACGTATGCAGGGCAGTGTAGTTTAAAATACAGATGTGCAGAGGTTTTGTGAATTTTTTTTTCATAATTTAAGATCAATATACATTACAAGACTTTTACATTTACTAAAAATATCCCAAACACAGTCAGACATAATTTGTAGCAAGTACAATAAAATGATGACTTAAGACAAGACTGATTTTGACCAGCTCAACTGCAAAACCCTGAATTTGCTCCTTATAATGCTGACATAAGACATTTGCTAATACAAAAAAGTTGTTACCAGCCACTCTGGCCACCGGACTGACTGCATTTTAGTTTATGTATGTTTGTAAAAAGGATTTAAGAGTGCCACTCCCTACTCTGGATACAGTCAGGCCTGTGCCCTTTACCTCTGAGGTTTTTTAACACCGGCTATTGAGAAGATGAGATCAACACATAAATACAGCTGGACAGAGAAAATGGCGTCACCTTGCACATCTTGTCTGCATGTACTTAATGCCTGTAGCCAACAGAGCTCCCATCCTATCACAGTGCTCCAGCAGGGCATGCGGCAGCCACAGACTCTCCCCTATCGCAAACAGCTGCCGCCACCAACACAGCCATCAATTATTCACTGGAGCCTTGCCTCCGTGTTTACCTTTGAGGCTGGCGACCGAGGCCGGAGTGCTGCGATACAACAGTGCAAGTGTACAGACCAGTTGTTAAGTCCAGAACACACCGCCACCGCGGCGACGCAGGGAATCATCGGGCGCACGTCATGAGACGGCCTCAGCCCGAACAGGAGATGCTACTGTGGGTAAAGTCACGCAGGGTCGGACGAAAAACATAATAATGATGCCACTTTGAAGTACAGAGCGGTATTTCTCAGCGTTTTTCTACCTCAAATACAACCTTTCCTTTTTCAATTAATCAACTCGTTTTCTATTAATAATTTGTTCTTGGAAATATGAAGAATAGTGAAAAACGCCCGTCACAAGTTCTTGAGCTGAGTGCCCATGTTGACACATTCAAATTGCTTGTTTTGTCCAATCAACAAGTCCACTATCCAAAAAGGTATTCAAATTTATAATGATGTGAAAAAGAAAGGTAGCAAATTCTTTACATTTGAGCAGGTGGACTCAGCCAAAGCTCTGCAATTTGGGCTGAGAAAAGATCTTACAATTAAGCAAAATTGCTGTTGATTTATTGTGCGGGGGGGGGGTGCTTTTCAGGGGCACTGACATTGAAGAATAGGTCAGTTTGACACCAAAAACACAACAGGCGGCCATCTCCAAGCATGCTGTATTGCAGCGCTGTGTTTTTCACTGTAGTTTTAGCATTACACAGTTAACCTTGCTACTATTTCCCAAGAAGAATGTATGATTTTGTAAAGTGAAAGGGAGGGTGAGGGAGGAGAATGTCTAAGCAGTGAGTGTGCGCATATGCTTGTCAGATAGAGTGAAGCAAAAGATCCATCTACGCGGCGCAGAAGTCTCCTCTGACAGCTCTTTCCCACCTGACACTGGATGTCAGCCCAGACTCCGGTGTTCATGTATAGATGGATGGCCCCAACATCAGAGTCCCAGAGGGCCAGGGATCAGTGGAACTCAGCCCCCAGATCACTTCCTCCGGTAGAGGTGCCAGAGCCCCCCCCCACACCCACCCCCCACCCCTTCTCCTGTTAATCCTTCTCCAGAATAAAATACACCCCCACCGCCACTACACACACACACACACACACACAACTCCCATTACCCCTCTGCCCCACCACATTGGGAGGAGGGGGGCAGGCAGGATGTGAGACCAGCTGGTCATCAGCTCAGACAAAGAAACCTGCTGAATGTGCTCCAGCATCAAAAAGGAGCTCAGATCTCTCACATTGCTGTTTCTTCGTGGGTTCACCAGCTCTGGATCTCTTTCACTTTTTACCGATCCTGTATTAGGGGGAAAGGGGGGGGGGGGGCTGATTACAGAATTTAAAACTCTACACCTGTTTTTCCCACAATATATTCTTCTATAATTGGGATGGGGGTAGTCTCAGTTACAGCCAAAGACTGAGGAAATCTTATAGCCTGTCCTGACACATGGAAACAAAACATTCACACAACAAATCTTATTTTAGATTCAGTTACACTTTGTGAACAATAGCCCTGCCGGCTTCCACATGCTTTACTAAAGCAGGAAAGAGGAGAGTAGTAGAGTGAGAAAGAGCTGAGCCAGAGGAAAGATGTGGTTTTACTGCAGAGAGGCCAGTGGCAGGTGTAATTTATCTTTCGTCATAGCCTAGTTCAGCCCGTCGCTGGGGAGATAGAAACCAGGACTCTCCTGTAGAGTTAACTGGAAACTCAGGGAGGGGAGAAGGACTGCAGAACTCAACAGCACACTGCAGGGACATGGAGTAAAGTATAGAGGTCCTAGATTGTTAAACCAAACTTCCCTCAGTGAGCAGCAAACTTTTCCCTGCATTTCTCACCCCTCCTATAGGAGTTTTACAGCAGATGGGTGTAGCACCACTCATTCTCAATCAGACGGAGCCGGTTTTCTGTCTTCCTTAAGATAATAATAAAGACTTATGTAACAAAAACATAAAACAAAAACACTTGAATATTCAAGATTAGGCAAACAATTGGAGACCATTTCACATTCAGCAAGAGCTGACTGAAGGGGCCTAATTTAGGTCTCGTTTGACCCAAGGGACTCGAGAGAAAAGCACTCAGATTTTTATCTGTGCATTTATGTGCTCGAAAAGAGACCCATACGGCAGAGAAGCAGATCCCAGAGGAGGCGAACACTTAGTTGCACTGGCCTGCATGCAGGGGGGTCGAAAATGTGGTGCTGAGGGGCGTTTTCACGGCCGGGTGAAGCCCTAATCTGTCCTTTAGCCGCAGATCTGTTCGCACACACACAGAGGGGGCACTAGTGACAGCTGAGGATTAAAAAGATTGCACAGTCATCCTTCCTATCTATCATGCACATATACATCTTTATTCAGACTGCAAACTATCCAAACGTCTAATTTTCCAATTTCAGGCAAAGCTTGACCTCCAGTTAGTAGGAAACAGAATCATAAACTGGTAAACACATGGAATCAGTTATACTGAGTTATAGATTTCCTCGCAGCCCAGTTATTGGGTGCAGAAGTTCTCGTATTCCTGAAATTGTAGAGGCAGGATCTCAGAACTGTAACATATTACGGCGTACCTGGAAGGTCCTATTAGGTAATAATACTGGGAGTGACATGCATAAAACCTGTTTGGCAAAGTTCTGATGGGGACACACCCATCAGGGATTTGTTCCCTATTTCAACAATGGAAAAGCAGAGACAAGAAGAAGTAGATATAGTAGGCCGTTGTTTGGACTACCGCATACTGTACCTGGAGCTCAGCTACCTTCTCTAAAAAGTGACCTCCTTGTGCTTTTTAGCAGGTGTAACTGACCTACAACAGATCTTTAAAATGATCATTTGAGTCGCGATATGCTTGAAGTCTTAATGTAAGGCTGGTCATGGGCAGTGCAGAGCACACAGGAAACACAAAGAGCCATGACATTGGATATGAGGGGGGCAATCAGACTGGTGAATGGACTTCTTTGTAACCTGTCATGGGACTTGAGAATGGCTAAAAAGATAATTCCCTCTTCCTCAACATGATCTTTGAGGCAGGGCTAGTTTGGCAAAGCAGCAAAAAGAAACTCAGATCACTTTGCTGTAAGCACAGGACATTTTTATATACATGCAATTTATTATAATTTTATTATTTAATTTAATTTTCCTTTTTAAAAACCTACAATGGTCTTGATGTCGCAAACAGAGACATCGTTACTGCAGCGAACATAATCTTAGATTGGTGGGCAGTGCGGGGGGGGTGAGTCACAGCAAACTTAAGGAACGAACTGTCAGGACATCTAAATCTCCATCTGTTCACTACGTTAAACCCCTACGGATACGATCTAGACCCATCCACCACCAACAACACATTAAATATCTCTACACATCACAACTGCTTTACTGTTCATTATTAATTCAAAAAGAGTTTCCAGCATTTAAAACATTTTAATGGCCATATTGATTATGTCATTGTGTATTTTATTTGTTTCAAAATTTTATTACACATATTAATTTACATGACTGAGACTAACCTTGCCTGACTGGTCTGTAGGGTTGTGTCTGTGTCCCACGACCTTTGTAAAGGTGTCTCCTCTGAGTCTACATGCTGTATATGGTTGCGCAGCCAATAAGCATGCCACATTTTGTCCATACCGTTTGTCATGAAAGGCGACCTCATTTCCAGACACATGGGATGAAATGATGAGCAAAAATGACCCGGGATGTTACACTGGCAACTAAAAATAGCCAAAGACTAACAATTAAGTCTGCAGACTCATCTCTGACTTGAATACACAGAGCCAGGGAAGGAGCACGCAAATGCCATCAATGCATTCAGACCCTTACGCACTTTTTGGGATCATTATGTTAATGCGATTCATCATACAGTCAGTGCCCTTGTTCCCAACCCTGTATGGGCAGTGACCTCGCACGCTGCTCCCCTCACTGAAGCCCCGCTGACTCTCAGGACCAGAGAGGGCCCATATGCTTTGTGTCTGCACGCTACACATTCACTGCAACCACACGAGACATTCTGTCACCACGTATTTATGTCTCCTGGTTGAGGCCAGCACCACACAGGGAGGCTGTGTCGGTTAGCTGTCTGCGCCAGAGCATTTGAGTGCATCCGTCAGTCAGTATTTCAGGGGCCGTGCACCAGGTACACTGCGGATATGTGACAGGTATGAGCTAAGTGGAGAACACGCACTGTCTGCAGGTAAGCATCACCACCGCCTCGGTCTTTGCGCAGTGAACAGTCCCTCTTCCATTAACAACAATTAAGACAAGCTAAAAATATTCAACAACTAGTGTGTGTGCATGTGTGTTGTTTTGAGTTTCTCTCTGTTCATCTGTGCTAAATCAAGCAAGTCCATATCCCCTGAGCAGCGATGCACAAGGTCATTTTTTATCAAACGAACACAGGAAGGACTGACCTAAAATAAATATGTGTGATAAAAATATTATACAAGTAAAAGCAAAAAAATTGTTCTAAAACACAAAGCTGGTCTGGTTGACTCTAGCGTGTCAGGATTTTGTTAGCTCAGGGTTTGGAGGTTTTTTTGTACTCTGACTATGCGCCTCATTTCCCAACATTCTGAAAATGAAGAGTCAAAAGTGATTACTGCAATATGTGTATCCACTGCCAAAACAAAAAAGCTCTATTGTTTATGATTCCCAGAAGGTAACATGCTGCGCTGTGCCAACACCTCAGCATCTGTTGACCTTGACTTGTTAACAATCTTCATTAGTGAATGTGCCACTTGTCCCTTTCACCACTAAAGCTAAAGCCATGAATTGTGAGACTGTCACAGTCTTCTACTGACTAGTGCATTCATACAAATGCCCTGCTCCATCAAAATCACAGCCAGTAGTTTGTCCTCAGGAAGAACAATGCCTTGAACTGAATAAAAACAGCCAGAAAGTCGAGCAAGCAAGTGTTTTGTTCCAGAGCTCTGTAGAGCCAGAGGGAAAACAGACCAACAACAGTCCTGCACCCCTTAAAAATAAACTCTTTGGCCACGCAAAGAGAACTTTTGTCATATTTCAAATAGTGGGAGTGTGGGTGGGGACAGCTTTGCAACTCATTCCACGCATGCCTTCCCACACTGCATCCAATCCAACTGGCCACTGATGCTATTACTACAGACAATATGGTGCGTGCCAGCTGTTTTGATCTGGGTTATACCCTCTTATCATGCAGCACATCCACCCTGCAGCAGGACAACACTCAGCACTCCTCTTAACAAAAAAAAACATCCTATCACACTGGTCCACTTCCCCCCGCACTTAATTCTTCTATTCAAACTAACTAAAGGCTGTTGGAAAGCCATGTCAATAAAATATACTGCCCTAAAAAGAACTGAATGAGCTGCATTAACTAGTTGTGGCGTTTTTTTAAACGTCATAACTCAAGTTTGGAGCTGATTTTGACATTGTGAGACCCTGCTGAAATACTGTTACACATACATGTGCGTGCAAGACAAAACAAAAGTATTCTAAAATGACAGGTTGAAACAAGAGATACTATCTTACTGTAAATATCTAATGCTGTTACATCACTGCAGGGCATAATGATCAAACCCATTTCCAGGGAAGTAAAGCAGGAGCTACCTGAGCTGAGAAGGAAGTATTTGAGTAGGTGATATAATGCACGCTATTTGACTGCTTATGTCACCTGGCAGTGACCTTTTGCTTCTCAAACATCTGAATAAAACAACCAAATGTGTAGTGATGCAGGGTAAACTCGACAGTTTAGACCAGAAAGCAGTAGCCTGTCATCATCCGCACATAACCCATATTTAGCCATTTCTGTCAGGAGAATAATAAACACAGAGGAGACACAGCTCTGTGCATACCTTGGGTAGTTCTTTGAGTTGGTTGGCATCGAGGAGAAGCTCCTCCAGGCTGCGACTGTAGCGGAATATCTCATCAGGGACTGTCTGCAAGTTGCAATGCCGCTTGTCCACCGACTCGACGTGGCGGTTGCAGCGCCACAGGGGGATACACTTCAGCATGTCCGGCCGCCGTGGGGGATTTGGTTGCCGGTGCTACTGAAATCTCCGCATCGGAGAGTGAAGCAGGGGGAGGTGGGAGTATATTTTGTGGGAGTGGGCTCACTCAATGTCAAAACACGACCGTGTTCCCACGACGATCCCGAACAGGAGGCCGAAATCCACTTAGAGACACAAAAATAATCCCTTCGATCAGTCAGCGATATTCCTAGTTTCAGTTCGGTCGTGCTCAAGGATTTGTCAGACTCGTCGTAGCGTCTTCCACCCCGGAATTAAAATTAGCATAAACAAAACTGTGAACTCCCACTCGGCTGAACTGTTTCCTCACTTCTTGCACTCACTTCTTCACGCAAACGGAATAACAAACGTTAGCTTGTTTTGCTACCGCCACCACCATCCCCTCTGTGTCAGACCCAAGCTCTGCCGTGGCTAGCTGGAAAAAAAAAAAATCACACAGCCAGCGACCCAGCTATGCAGAAGCGTAAAGTGAAGTGTCCTCGTCATGAGTAGCCACAGCTAATACAAACACTTGACTGGTGTTATAGATAAATAGCTACCACAACATAGCTAGCATGTCCCACGGAGCGAGTCAACAGATTAACCCGGGTATGGCTGCGCTGGGATGTACTCGTCCTCACCGGCTGTGTTGTTAGCAAGCTAGCTACCAACGGCTAGTAGCTGACTGAACGCCTTTGTGCCAAACTGCCGTTAGCCAATACTAATACCGCAAACGGCTACGGAAAACACCTTCTCAACCGGCCGGTTGTGTCTGGTAGCAACATACCAAAAGACGTCAAAGAAACTGCCCAGTGACTGCTCTTTTATTGCGACGTAGATGAAATGCCAGCAGCGAGGGCAGGAGCTTCAGCAACAGCCGCGCTTCCCTCCCCTTGTTGAGCTCGAGCCAGGCCGGTTTGGCGTGTGGGGGGCTGGGCTCGGTTTGAGCTGAAGCACCGCCGCTTTGCGCCTCTCTGTTGCAAAGGCCACACACGTTACTATACGGCTCCACCTAGCGGAAAACAGGTAGCTTCAACCAGCCTTCTCACATCTCATACTAAAAAATGTCATTATGACTTAAAGTATACCATAAAGTTTCACCTCCCTGCCCATATTTTGTACTATTAAGACATTTCAAACTCTACACTACTACACAGCTTTTTTTCTGCATCACTCAAAACATCACTAGGATTTTTCTTGGTTATATGTGGAATACATGTAGAGATATCTGTGCATAACTGGCTGCACCACATAAGAAAAGGGCTCTATGATAATGTGCATATAAGCAACCTTTAAAAATGGTTTTGGTAGTGTTTCATGTGTCCTTTAGCACTGACATGAACAGTTAACTCAGTCACTGTGGAGAAACCCTGTAACACTAAAATACCTACTGTACCTACATATTATACATATTTATTTTAGTTTAAAATACAAAATATGCAATATACCTGTATACAGACATTCCTTGTGTATACTATACTACTTAAATTCCTTGTATGTGTAAGTATACTTGGCCAATAAAGATGATTCTGATGAACAAAATCACAGATGCAGACTAAGATCTGATGCTGCTGAGGTGACCTCAGTAATTATTTTCAGGGTTCCCACACCTTCTTAAAACATAAAATTCAAGGAGTTTTCAAGGATTTTCCAGGCCCAATTCCCTCAAATTCAAGGACCCAACACAGCATAGTCTGAGACACGGATCAAGGTTAATTACTGTTGCAACACAAGTTTTTATGAGAACTGGCAGGCTTTACAGGAACTCAAACTATATGGTCTCTTGCCTTTTCTAACACAGCACAGAAAAACAATATTCTATTCTTGCACAAAATATATAAATTCAACCACTTTCAATGACCCATGTCTATTTGTCCCTTCAGGCCTTGATCCCCCCCATAAACTTTCATGGATTTAAAGGGTCCGTGGGAATCCAGTATTTTACTGATCAATGATTGAGGAGGCCTGTTCCTCCTCAAGCTGATATCCAATAATAGATAAAGCATCCACTCCCTTCACTCAGTATGTTTGGCTGCAAGTCATCAATGACGCAAACTTAAATTACTGCAGAATTGCAGGGCTAAAAAAAAAAAATAAAATAAATACTTGTCAGTACTGAGCAATCTCTGCCTTGTATTGTGCAAGATAAACAATGTCTATTGCACAATAATGACTCATTGTGACAAATGAACTTTTTCAAACACATTTCAATATCAAGTCAAACATGTTTAGTATTTATGGCTATTTTAATGTAGGTGTTTACAATGTGATCACCTCCTGTACAAACATGACCAAAGCAGTAGCATTAAAAAAAAAAAAAAAAAAAGTTAAAGGTCAAACTTCTTTAAAATAGTTTTTTTTACTCAGCAATCAAATACTATTTTCTACATTCAGATTCTAGAAATATGTTTACAGATTCTTCATTCATAAAAAAAAAAAAACAACTTTCTTCACACTTTTTGTGGACAAACAATAACCTTTAATCGTAGAAAGAAAAAGTGTTTACATGTCCCGGCAAGTCCATGAGAGGGAAAAAGAAAAACAAAAAAAAAAGAGGAGCTAAAGCAGGAAACCTAAATGTTCAGGATAGGATTACAAAAATTTGAAACTTGCACAAAAAAAAAGGAGTCTCCACAGATCACAAAGCAAAAATCTGACACGGAAATATTTTTAATGAATCCCCAAATGGGGCATTTTAACATTAATATGAACAGCAATTTAAAAAAAAAGAAAATAAACATAATTACAAGTTTCAGAGGCCCGCATTTCTAGCTGCAGTGACTGTGGCTGAAATGAGTTTGGGCGACAGGTACTGGGATGGGTGCTGTGCTGGTGAACCATTTCAGACGCTTTATGCAGAGAGGTCACTGCTGTTGAAACGGTCTTGGTCATACACCTCTGCAACAACTTTGCGACCTCCGAACCAGCGGTCGTTGAGGGCCTGGATTGCTTTGTTCATCTCTGAGGCCATGGAAAACTCTACAAAGATCTTGACAATGATATCTGCGTCTTCCTCTTCTCCTTGCTTTTCCTGGTAAATGATGACTCTGTTGACGGAGCCGAACTTGCCGCACTCTTCCGTCACCTCGCCTTCCAGGTCGTCATCGATGTCCTCTGGTCCGACCATATTTCGAAGGACCATTACGGTGGACTGGAGAGGACCAAGAATTCAATGAGTACAAATGATTTTGATACTAAAAAGGCAATCACTTTTCTAAAATCACAGCTTACAAACTGTTTAATCTTATCTCACCTCTGATTTTCGTAGCAGTTTCTGCATCACCATGTGTCTGGCGCTGCTGCCTGAAATGCTCATGTGCTCTTGGTCACTCAACATCTCCTGTCCTGTACCATCCTGAAGCATCTCCTCTTTCTCCTCTTTCTTCTCTAGTTGGCTAGAGCCTCCAGCTTGATTGGACAGGACTGGTGGTGACGCAAGCACAGGGTTCACGAGACCAACCTGGGGAAGCACTGGTATGGGAGGACGCACTGGTGTCACACCTTTGGGGGGGGGGGGGGGGGGGGGGGTAGACACGCAGTAAGTAAAGTAAACAAAGAAACAACTCACATTAAATATTGATTAATCAAACGTTTGCTATCACAGTCAGCTAGGACAGACGTATCCTACAAGATTATAAGCATCTGAATGTCCTTTACAACTAAAATTATAAACAAGATAAAGTCAAACATCCCGAAACACATCGACAAGATAAATGCAACGCATACAAATTGGATTCTTTGTTTTTTTGCAGTTTAGTATCACAAAGTTCACCTTTTGCCTTCAGAGTTCCAAACAGTTTAAAAATACATCAAAGGCTTCTTTAAATATAATTTCCTCATGTTTGAAGTACCTAAAATTAGTAGGAGCTTTGAGTCCAAGTCACATTCCTATTCCTAATTCCAAGAAGCTAAACTCGCATGGCATGATGCCTAGATTTTCATGGCATTTTAATAACATTTGGTGAGCAGATGGGACAAGAATTATACATTATTTCAGTAGTCCATCTTATGTGAGGATTCTGACCGACTCAGCCTTTGATTAAAATTAAGCAAACAAAGTACCTAAATTGTCAGCAGTTTATAGACCTTTAAAAACAGCAAGTTAAAAATTTATAGACTCAATTCATAAAATTAAATTCAACTGGTCTGGTACACAGCTTTACACCCAAGTTGTATGTTTGAAACAGTACTACATGCATCAATAAGATTTACTGAACTCGTTTACTTTTAATGAAAATGAGCACTCACTCATGTTTTGGTACACACCTGTGATGACCCCGGGTGCCTGGGCAGCCATAACAGCCTGAGGTATTCCCATTTGCTGACCGAGAAGCTGGGGCGCAGCTAACGCCCCCAGGACTGATGCCCCGGCTACAGCCTCCTTAAGAGAGGGGGGCCGAAGACATTAGGTAAGGGAAACACACAGAACACAGCACAAGGCAGCACAGTCAACGATCACACAGCATGGCACAACGTGAGCTCAACCTTGCCTCTTTTGAGGAGAATCAAGGTCACAAACATTATTTCTCAGTACAGATTTACTAACAAATTCAATAACTAGTCTTAGCAAGTCATAAATGTACAGCATTTAAGTGTTTATAAGTGTAATAATTAAACATTCTGTAAGGAACACAATTGTCTGGTTAATCATAGCGACTGTTCACACTGAAAAATATCATATTTGTGCTTACTAAGAGAAGACTCTTAGCTTGCACACCCAATCAGTGAATGGGAGGAGCTTTGCTTCCTTATATTACTAAACAATGTCGATCAAATGATATTAAATCTTACATTGTGTGTCTTCCATCATCTATTTCTTGTATATAATAGATTCTGTTTGTGTTTTGAACACATTAAGCTGAGTAAAATTGTTCTGAAATGTCTCAGAATTTTAAATTGACACTGTGTCTGGGCAACTACAGTTTACATGTGATGTGTAAAAAAAAACTGGCCTTCTCCCAGTCACCTCAATAAAAATTCTACGCCCATATTATCTGTGCTCGTGTCAATTCTAGCTAGATCTGGGTTATATTTACCTGGAAGGCCATTAAATCCCTTTGGAAGGGATTCATACTTGCCTGGGCCGTTATCTTAGCGGTGGCTGCCGCTGCGGCCACAGCTGCTGCAGGCGGCAGACCACCAGGGGTCGTGGGGGTCAGTAGGGGCATAGGCGGAGTCACTGCTTTGCCAACCCGTAGGTACTGACCCCCCAGGTCAAAGAGGTTCATAGAAGACACAGCATCCAGGGCTGACTGTGGCTTTTCATACTCTGTAAGTGAAAAAATAGTAGTTAGCAGCAGAGCGATGACAACACAAGAGCGCCGAGCGAATGAGGTCCCTCCAGCTCACCGATGAAGCCAAAGCCTCTGTGTCGTCCTGTGGTGGGATCCCTGGCTAACGTACAAGACTTGATCCTTCCGAAGGCCTCAAACACACTTTTGATGTCATCATCTGACAGGTCAGGGTGGACGGATGCCACGTAGATCCGGTTAAAAGCGCGCGCCTCCTCTGCCAGCTGGTCAATGATGGGTTGCGCCTGACCGATGTTACTTGGCCGCCCAACCTATAGCACAGATCATACCAGCAGGGCTACTGAACAAGTGGTTCATTATACAAACCGAGAACGCACTCTAAATCCTTGCCGCGCATCCGCTGGTTATGCTTAGGTACATGTCCATGACTATACTATTTAAACCTTATAATATACAGTACCAGTCAAAAGTTTGGACACACCTTCCCATCCAAGAGAATGGGAAGATGTGTCCAAACTTTTGACTAGTACTGTATATCTTTCTACCCATCTCATCCAGGCCACCTGGTACCAAATACACTAGCACTTAAAATTCCATCCTTTCAAAGCGGAGAGAGGTATAAAAAGGTAAATAAATAAATAATTAGCAAAAAAGTAAAGCTTTGAGATAAAACATGACTTGAGCACTGAACTGTGGACAATGGTCCAAGTTTGCTCTAAATCATTTGCATGTTCCAGTGACTGCTCATTTAAAAAAAAATACCACAAATTCAAAACCAGTCTCGCTATCAAACAAACAGGGTCTGCTGAGCAGACCACTTAACATAAATCTGATAACTGTAAGAAGATTTAAATTCATGATAAGTTTCTTTACATGAGTGGAAAATACAACTTTCCTTTTTCTGTAGTACCTAATATCACTTAATTCTGAATACAAATACAAAATTGATTTTACTGTGACACTATGAAACAAGGGTCAACAATAATTTCAAAACACTGGATTCTTGTATAGTGTGACTAGAGGACCGAAAGGGGAACGCAATGTCTCAGCGGCTTCGCACTCTAACAACTTCCTCTGTTTTTCAAAAGAACTAAGCTTCCTATATGACACGACAATCTTACAAAGGGTACTGGGATCTGTACTACAGATGGGGCGGCCAAGCAACACCAACCAGGCGCAGCCCATCATCAGCGCACCATGGAAACAGAGCGACGCCACGCGCCACTGGGCGTCGTACTGGAACTGGTCACTAAAACAGCCTTGACAATATCATGGATGCATAACACACAAGACAGACAATACACTAAACATACACACACAACACACGCACCTGGAAATCAACAGACACAGACAAGCAAAGAGAGAGAGAAATTAGTGTGTCTTTACATACTGTCAGACACTGAGATAACACATTTGAGCAATTTCATGAGTCATTCAAGTAACAACCAAGCAGTTAATTAAAAACTGACTCTGTATTCCAAATACCAGGAAGGAATCCAAATCCCTGTCTCACAGACTACACAAAAAAGACATCGTTAATGGAAAAGGAGATATTAGGGTTGTTCCAATTTATCCTAGTGTCGCTAAGGCCTCGAGAGACGCCCGTGTCTCCGGACAACTCACCTTAATGTTTCGCCCCCCCAACATGACTGAGTTCATCTGCTCCAGAGCCAGCTGAGCAGCCTCTGGCACATCATACTCCACAAAGGCAAACCCCTGCACGGTAAGAGAGAAAGCAAGAAAAACAGAACATTTACAAATGTTCTTTGTAGTTCTGGGCAGTTTAATCAAAAAGGAACTAGAGAATTTATACACATTTTGAAAAGATTATTATAATAGATTTTTGGCATTTTTGCTTTTATTGATAGCGGAGAGGCAGACAGGAAACAAGGGGGAGAAGAGAGAGAGAGAGAGAGAGAGATGGGGATGACATGCAACAAATCAAACCAGGGACATTGTGGTTATGTGTAGTAACCATTCGGCTACCGAGGCAGAATTCATACAATTTTTAACACTGTGAGAGACACTAACCTTGTGTTTCATTGTTACAGAATCCCAAGACATATCAATGCTCTTGATTGGGCCGAAGGGGGCAAAGGCCTGTCTGATGGTGTCCTCACCAAGCTCATAGTATATGGAACCCACATACACCCGACACATGATGGCTAGAGCACGTTGCCGCTGAGCTGCCACCTACCAACCGGGGAAAACAACACATGATAAGCATTAGAGAGTAAAAGAAAGGAAGACAAAAATACAAACACACACACTAATAATATATGTGTATTTTCTACTGTGCTTGCTTTCCCCAGAAATAGTCAGAGGCCAATTCAAAGTTAAGGGGTCTGGAGATAATAGGGTAATAATGGGATACAGTAATCAAAGGACATAACTTTGTGAAAGAAATACTAACACATATAAGACTTATAAAATATTTATGTCACCACTTGTAATTACTATATGGCCTCTATTCTGTTACTATTGAACAGACATATGGAGGAAAACACACTGAAGTGATTGACATGCACAGCCCTCACAAATATTTGGCTTCAGTAACTGACCTGTAGTCCAGGGATGCAAGTAAGGTAACAAAAGTAATCGTGGAGTTCAAACGAAATCCAAACAAAGTCTTGATGAAAGCATTTCACTTTCTTCTCAAGTCTAAGGGGAGGGATGGTTTAACCACTGAAAGTTGCTGTGTTTTATGGATGTCTTTAAGTCACTCTGCTTCTTTTAATTTTATTCTATCACCAACAAAATATAACAAGTGCCTAATTCATGACGTAATGGGGAAATTACTTGTTCATTGACAGAAAAAAAAATTGACTTTAAGATGGACACAAAGATCCCTGTTCCAGCAGTTCTCTCATTTTAGTCCATTAAAGGGATTGCTGTCCCTCTTTCGTCCCATGCCAAGGGCTTTGTTTTTAAAATCAAGCAAATGCATATTTTTCAAAGAGATTTGACTTTTCTCACATTTATAAACCCTTAATAAAGTCCTTTAAAACACCCCTAAAACAGCCAGAGAGCTTTGGCTATCTTCTTGTTAAAAAAAAAAAATACTAATGCAAATTATCCCACTGCGATTCATTAAAGCAAAAAGCCAAGTGCCTCAAAAAATTAATAACAGTCATTCTTCTCACAAGGATTTCAGACATGGTCGCATGTACACTAGCTGTAGAAAAGCAATTTTTCTTACAAAATATGCATTCTTTGATTAGATAAAATGGCAGGGATTGTTGCCAAAGCAACCAATACAAGAAGGGTAACAGTCCTTTTCCATTGGGAATGCGCACAGAAAAAAATTTAATAATCTATTGACCGATTGTAAAGGTGAGAGAGGATCTCCAAAGCCCATTGTCACTGCTGCCATCTGAAAGACAGTAAAGATGAAAAAAGTGCTGAAAAGTAGGTTAGATATCCCTTAGCTTTGTTTTTCAAAAAGGTCATTGCTTTGCTAGATAGACAAAAGTGGTTAGGCTAACACTGTATTCAGACCCTCCCTCTAAACAATATACAGTTTGGGGAGTTGCCTCCCCTGTCTAAATTACAAAATCACCACAAAGCAATTAACATAAACAAGTCCCCTTCTAAAATGCAAAGCATTTAACATTATAACCAAAGGCTTCATGATGATCTTCTCCATCTGAAAAAGAGCAGAGGCAAAAGCAAGGGCACATGGTCTACGCATGTGGTCTTTTTCACAGCATGGTGGTGAAGGGAGTAAGATTTCCAAAAAAAAACTTTATCAAAACCGACTTCTGAAACAAGAAAATTACTAACGCATGAAAAGATATTCTGTCTAGAATCAAGACTTCAACGCCGACACGTGCATTACAAACTTTTTCTTTTGGCGGATTAACAAAAAAAAAGTATCACATCTCACCTGCAGGTTGGTGAGCTGTTGTTGCTGATGGGCAATGGTCTGCTTCACCAACACACTCTTAATGCTTTGTTCCATGGCATACTTCTTTGCCTGGAAAAGGAGAAAAGTAATTAATTTAAATTCCTCATATGAACATACACTTGTTATAGCATTATTACTAAGACTACTGCAAACAAGAAAGGTTACTCAGAAATCAGATATTCGGGAAAGTGGAAAAATGTGTATACATGCACAGTAGTAATCTGGTTACTGTAAATCCATGAATACACGCAGCAGGTCAGTATTTTGGAAGACTTCTAGAGGCTGTTTACTCTGCCTAGAGTATTTGTCATGCACGCGCTTACATGTAAAAAGTTAATTAGAATCTTACTTACACATGTACATGGCCAAGAAATTGTCTTTCTCCAGGAGAAATCATGTTTCTCTAATCCCTTACCCCAATTATGGAAGCCAAGTTTCTCATACACATGATATTTAAGAATTTTGTCACTGCAGAAAACCAACAGTAACCTGATTACTTAAAGTCCCCCTCTACTCAAAAATGTGTTTTCTTCTTCTTCCTACAGTTGAATGTTTGGGCTTCACTGTGCAGAATGATGTACGTGCAGAGTTTGACGCTAAAAAGGCTGTTTTCACATTCAGCTACTGAAAGTGGAAAGTTCCTCTGTGCTCACTAAAAATCTAATTTTAGGGAGTTGGCCTCCGAGCACAATTCGTGACATCACAAATAGTTTGGAAGCCAATCCTGGTCCAATATTCAGCTTACACAAGTGAGATGTGGAAACTTGAAGCCTCCAGTGCACAAACACTGAAAATGGACTTAACAGTGAAGTAGGAGACATCTTGTGTCCAACAGTTAAACTTTTTGGAATAAGAGATATTTGCATATTTATAGATTCTGGGATTTTTAATGAAGGAGAATGAGAAAATGTAAGGATTTTAACAAAATAATTTAACTTTTTTTGTGGAGAACCATGCCAGAAACAAATCATTATTCAGAGAAAACATATCTTGAGGGGATTTTTAAGTGGATGTAAACACATTAATTTTAACATGAATTCCTCATATGCACTCTAGTTATAACATTTTTACTAAGGACATATTTTGGCAGATACTGCATGTCAGAGGTTTCCTACCCTCTGAAGTGCCTCCTGCTGCTCTGGGGTGAGTGGCGGCAGGCCAAGCTTGGAGCCTGTGCCCTGTCCATTCTCCATCGTCAGAGCTTCAGCTCCCTGCAATTCAGAAACAGCAATTTATACAAGAAATAATGTGAAACGAGAGTCTGGAGCATACACACCGTCCTCTTATGTAGCCATAACTATAATATTACCCTGTAAGAAAATTCCTGAATTGCAAAAAGAAGTCAAGTCACCTCACAAAGGATGTGTTATTATTAAATATGCTAGTAAATACAGCACATATACCCGGATTTACACCAGGTGGGACCGGACGAGCTCCTTACCTACGCAACCCTCTAATCGCTGGGTCCACCAGACTGAGGCAGGAAAGCCCCCAAGGGGAAGATGACTGACGGGAAGCTTTAACAATTCAACAAATTCTAGGGAAAATAAAAAATGCCTTCAGACTAGCAATAAGAGACACAGGCAGCTAGCAGTATTTTTACAGTGCAGCCTACAAATAGCCAGCCCGTCTTCCCCCTTATTTCAGTCAGCTAACGTGATGCACATGAATGCTAACACACTGCAGCTCGGTAAAGTAGCAATAACGGGCTAAGACTTAAGCTTAGCCGAATGGTTGTTCGGCTAAAGTCGACGTGGATAAACACTACGACTTATCTTTGTTACATTTCAATGACCCCAAGTGCATAATTACAACAAAAAGCACAAAAATGATTAGCGGGGCCTGGTTTCTATTTAGCTTCGATATTAGCTAATGTTAGGCATTCATTACTATGGCGCCAGAAGCAAGCTGTTTTTAACCCCGGTGATAGATATATATTCACAATTTACCGGACATTTAATACAGCTAAACGCTACTAGACATCGCGCGTTATTTACGCAACGACCACTGCAGCTAAATAAAGTCTTAACGTGTCTATTTGTCAAGAAATTTAATTACCGCAGTCTCCGTAACCGCCATGAAGCACACCTTCTTGAAGAGGCCCACACACCATAAATATCGCGAGATTCTCCCGTTTTCAATGAAAGGTATCGCGATAGATCAACCCTCGCGATGGAGAGTTTTGAATGCAACGGAAATAAAACAGTCTATGACCTGATTGGGAATTTCAATTATGCTGACTGTGTTTTCCTCAAGTGCAAATGTTCTGGTCTTTTATTTATGGTGACTTAAATTGGAAAAAGGAATGAGGAATATCTGGCAAATGGTTTTAATAAAATTAAAGGTCTCATTTTAAATTTTACATAGAGCAAGTACATTCAGTGAAGGTTTAAACTGAATATTAATTATTCTTGTGATTTCTGTGGTCTAGACAAATAAAAAAATATTTCGATTGTATGTAATCCAAAATATTTTTGGATTGATATGCAAAACTTTCTATCTAAATGGTCCATGCTTTATGGTAGTGATATTTTAATGTATTTTGAAAATAACTCAAAGAACAAGAATGTTACCTTTTTAATCCAACTATTTATAATTTTTTGGCAGATTCCATATACTTAAAAAGAAATGGACCAACAGAAAATCAAACTTTACCTTATTTCTTCTTGATATTGAGCTCTTTTACAATCCTCCAGTCCAGCTGCAAAATAAAAAAGCAACAAAGACCCAAACAGTTTTAATCTGTATCCATTTATTTATTTATTTTTCCTCTTCCTGTGTATTATTTTGTTTTTACTGAATGTTGCACAATCCCCTTACCATTTTTTAAAAGTATTTTATTATGTCATAATTGAATTCTCTGGCACTTTCCTTTTTTTGTTCTTCATACTTGTTTATATGTTACTGTTTTTTGAATTTGACTGTTTTCAATAAAGTCGAGAAAATGCCTGTGTTTTTTGGCACCCCATAGATAACAGGAAGGGTCACAAATGTTGATATCTATTACCAAATGTTGGTGAGACCACATGATATTTAGGTAGAATTAACTGTGTAGATTTGCTCACAGAATTTGGCACCAACCAATATCACTGATAATTAGTTTCAGCTACGCTTATGCCTAGTGCAAAAAAAAAAATTATGGGATCCATTACATAATCAATCTTGTAATTATTTTATAATCTTCTCAGATTTGGTTTTATGCTCCATAACAGACTGAATCAAATTTGTTTTTTTGAAAGTAAATTTAAAACATTTGTTTTTGAGACTTCATTCAGCCTCTCGTTATTCTGTTAGTAGCCTAAATACTTCAAATCTCTCAATTTCTACTTTAAAAAGTTCCTGTCAGTTGCAAACTTATTACTTACTTATATGAAATGTGTTATCATTTGATAACATTAAGTTTACTGGATGATACCACACTTTGTTTGTCTTATTATAATAATTTATAATGATTTGTAGATAGATTTAGGTATCAGAGAAATGTGTCTAATTTCCTTTGCTCTAATTTAAAATAGCAAGACCTACATGTTCCTATTACTAACTTTATTTAATTTGTCAACAGTTAATAAACAGCAGCTGTGACATTGTAACTATATGACCTGCAGGACAGATGTGAGATTTCGAGAGCAATTGTGTGAATTTTTGTACACAGATGAAAAGCTTTTTTCTATTATAATAATTTGCGTTTCCAAAAACTTGCTAAATAAAAAGTTATAGCTAACTTTTCTCTTAAAAATGTAATTAATTTCTAGAAAAATTGTTAATGTGAACATCACAAATATACTGTATATTCATTGTACAATAGGGAACGCTCCATAATCCACATTAATACATAAATCCTAATAATTTCAGACATAACCAACATGTCACATATTGTTTATTGTCATGTATTTAATTGCAGTAGCTACAATATTTAACAAAGGTTTAAGTAGAACACATCCAAAGGCAAGTTTCATTCAACAGATTCACAAGAAAAAGTCATTTGACATAAAATAAGACTGATATGGATGTTTGTTTGTTTTTTTTTTTGTCATGTTCGTACAGTCTAAACATTCATTTTCTTGGTCAGGTCCCTCCTGGAACTGACCTGTGACTGACAAAGGCAAAATGCAAAGTTTTGAATGGTTGCAGGCTTTTAAGACATGCAGCTTAGATCAAATGAGAGCAAGAGTGGCACTGCTTTGCACTGAAAGTTTGTCCAAAGTAAACCCCTTTAATAGCCACAAACAAATATGTACACCACAGCCTATAGTAGGTGAATGTCTGGGAAAATTCAGGGCTCCCGTCTTCAGAGACACACTGATAATAAGAAGGCTTGATGCAGAGTATATAGTAAGTAATTACTGTAAGCAATGACTGTACAGCAGCGTAACTGTTATGAAACCACGACCTTGCAGACCGGGGAAACAAATGAAGCCTAGCTAAGTGATTCTGACAAACAAGAGTATACTGCTGAAGATCGATCAGACAATTCACAATTGTTTTTAAACGTCTAGTTTTGTTAAGAAAAAAAAAATCCACCCAAATATTAAGTCTTTTCCGCTGCCAAGATTGGCTTCTCGAAGAGAAAATCTGCCAGAGCTGAAGGGATACACACTATTTTTGCGTTTGTGTGGGCTGCAATGCAATCGCTTCCAAAGGTCACTCTGATATTGTCTGAAATAAAAGTAGAGTAGATGTGGTTTCTGAGAAATAAATATGTTTAAAGCAAAATGTTCCACTCTTCTGTCAGAGATTATGTTTTTAGTATCTGCAGCCCCATAGAAATCGACATGGAAAATTGAATGCCATTGAAATTTAATGACTACAGAATTTACAAAAATAATAAAACTATAAATATTCAAAAGTTTTGGGTACATTCCATCAGGCTTAGAAATCCTACTGGCCAAAAATGAAAATGTTGTAATGAAATGAAAGTCAAATCTCCCATCGCCAGTTGAATTGTGGCTCTCAGAAGTGAACAGGTGCATACCTCTGGAAAAGATAACCTGCTCACTAAGGAGTAAGATATCATTTTTATCTATAAAATATGGCAACTTTTTATCATCTACATGGAGAATCTCCCATCTCACATGATTGAATGATCATCTCTCTATTTTCACCACACTAGTGTTGTAAAAGACCATCCTATTGTGGTTAAAGCTAACCTATCTCTATTGTTTTACTTACTCTCAGTAGCTAAAATTTTATTTTAATTGTTACGTCTTAATCTATTTTTATCATCTGTTAATTTAATTTTGAGACATCTGTAATGTACAATGTGTGGTTGTGTGGTTTATGTACTATTTGAAAAAACTAAATAGAATACTCCAAAAAGAATTGAGGGGTAGATTATTCCTTTAAAACACTTCTAGACACATTTACAAAATTTCGGTGTTAGAAAATATCCTCAGATGGTTTGGGAAATACAGCAAAAGGAAATATAGCGGTAATATTTATTGACAATATGGCAAGTCTTAAGATTACATCACCATCACCTTTTCTCCAATTTATATAAGGTCTACAATTTTAAATCACAAGCTTCCCGCTATGTTTTCCAATTTTGTAGATGAGCCGCGGCTGTTCCCAAATTAATATTGGCAACAACAGAGACCATTATCACCCGATACACAGGCTGCAGCTCTTAATGGAGCCGCCATTAACTGGTGTCAAGCTGAAGTTGGTCTTCACATTCACACAGGCTGACTTTGTTAATTATAAGACATGGGAACTGTATCCTACTCTGAATCAATGCATCTGGTTTTAGTGCTGTAAAAAGTCAGCCTTAATGGGATTTATTCCAATTTGCTAAGTTGGGTTTGATGCTGTTTCATTAGAAGTTTTTTTTTTGTCCAAAGTACATTGCCATATGAGGCACTTTTGCAAGTCTTTGGCTTTCAGAACACTTTTGCAGGGAAAACCCTTTAAGAGCACTACAGGCTAAAACAGAGGCATCATCTCATTGCTTGTCACTACATTTAGGCGTAGCATGTTTAATTCTGGGAGAAGACGCCTTTAACCCAAGAGTGCAGTGTTACTTTGCAGGTCATAAAAATAAAGCAAAAAAAAAAAAAAAAACAGGTTTGTGCAATGCTTCAATGATTCACAGTTAAACAGAAATAAATAAGTTAACTGAACGAGTATAAACAGCGCATGTTGGACGGAATCTTAAATTCCTTAAACTGTAATAAACTGAATGTTCTGGCTAGTAAAGGAGGGAGTTTTTTAGTAAGTGACTGTATCTTTGTTTACATATCAAAGTTAATATTCACTGATCAAAGTGGACACTGGAGTGCAAACGAGGCTTATGAGCAATAAAACGTCCTTCTGAAAAACATAGCTGCTGCATTTGTAAGTTAAACAAATCCGTTCTGAAGAGTGGCATTATGGAAAACCTTAGTTGTCAAAGATAGCTTAAGGCATGATAGCCCTTTTTGGCAGGGAGTTTGTCAATCTTCCACTGCTTTGTGGGATTGCTGAACACAGCCATGATGTCTCTGGTCCTCCAACCAGAGGTGCCTTCAGTTCCTTTTTCATTGCTGGCGTTTCCTCCATCTCTCTGGGATGATTTACTGGCTGTCAAGGCCCAGCGTCCTCCTGTATTTGTCCCCCTTTTTATCCCCAGCTGGGTCAGCTCCCTCTACTCCCTCTGCTCCCTCCGTTCCCGGCTGTGTGATCCTGCCTGTTGCCCTCTCCCTTTCTCGATCTGTGTGGTCAACGCCCCTGGCCCCTCAGTCAGGGCCAGCCGCTGTCATGATCCCTCCTCACTGTGTGCTCCCAGAGACGAGCGCTCGGACCCGGTGTCGACTGATGGCGTCCTCCAAAAACCCCGCAACCTTCTCACTGTCCTCCTACGCAGCACACAGGACATGACAAACATAAGACTGTTTGGTCAAAACTAATTCTTCAGACTGGATATAAAATGCTGATACTATGTCATAAATCCTTCTTTTGTTTAAAAATGCAAAATTTATTTACCTCATTTATGAAGGCATAGTGAACAAGTTCACTGGCAAGGTCTTTGGAGGTGTCAGCTGAAAGTTACACATAAAATATTTCAGTTTTATTTCAAAATCTGCAATAAAAATGAACCCATAGAGAACGGATCTTTTTAAAGGATAAGTATGGTGTTTTTTTCTATTTTTCATTGCCAACAAATTCCATGAAAAATCCCAAAACAACAATGAATTGATCCGACTGACAAGTAGGCATAGTGTGTAGCCAAAGCCTGATATGTTTTATTTCTCTATGTCCTAGACCTCTATTATTGTCCAAAAACTGTTAAAAACACATAAATGAGTCATGCTCTTTCACTGAGCGACAAATACAATTAACATGGACACTGCAGTTTATTTTGAGTTCATTCCACATTCACTGTCCAGCTGCCGTAAAAATCAATCCACAGCTTAAAATAGTCCCAACCAATTTACTTCTATTGCTAAAATGACACTAAAAACTACAAGGCCCAGCTGCTTTATTAAAATACAAGCCTTTAAAAACCAGAAAAGATATAATTTGTCCTGTTTTTAAAGGTTTACGTCTTTAGCAGGAACCACTGAGCTCGGTGCTGAGAGCTACAGACAGGCTGTAGAAGTCAGAAGGTATTGAAAGACAGACTGACGCTTTAATGATTTTGGTCAATTCATGGGATTGTTGACAATAACAAAAACATAGAATAACACCAGCCTTTTCCTTCAAGGTACAGTTGTGGTCAACGTACTTGGAAGGATGTCACAGCTAAGCTGCCGATGAAGTTTATCATCCATCTTCAGAAATAAAGACAGCTAGGGAGAGATGAAAAGGTCCAATTTAAATCAATCATGTTTTTTAACCACTACAACTGACTTAAACCTCTAAATTAAATGTTGCACTCCACTGGTGCAGAACTGCTAGACCTAATCATCATATTCACTCAAAATATTATAATAAAATAAATAAAAAAGCAACAATTTCAATTGTCACAGATACTGAAATGGGTAAAGTAACCCATTCCTAACCATCTGAGGGCAGCACTCAGGAAGGCTTTTTCATCTTAACTCATTATTTATATTAAATTATAGTTTATGTTTTTAACACTGTAGCAGCTAAGATTCACTGTGAATGAAAAGTGCAGTACAAATTGAATGAATTATTATTATTATTATTATTATTATTATTATGTGACTCACATGGGTTTTGGTTCCTTCTTCATTTGACTCCAAATTACAGTGCATCTGAATAACCTATGATACAAACAGACAAAATGTTTTTAGGTCCTGTTACATGTTACATGCAAAACAACTCAAAGGGCAATGCAACAAGATTCTTGCATAGAAAAATGTGCAATCAACACTTTAGTAACATCTGCTGCCATGACACATTTAATGTGGGTGAAATAATTCATGTTAAATACCTATAAGCATTGTTTTCTTTATGTGTGTTAGTGGCTTATAGCTGATAAGAAGACAGTGTTCACGTGTTTGCTGTGTAGGCAGCAACATTGATGATCTAATACAGGTGCGGTAACGTCTGAAAGGCTAACCTTCCTCGTCTCCGTCTCCTGGGGTTCAGGAGTTGGCGTCTTGACTGTCTCAACCTGCTCCTGAGACAAGGAGAGGGCGCGAGGGACGGGGTGAGGCCGAGATGAGGCAAAGTTCATCAAGGGGTAAATCCCATTCCTGATGGAGTGACAAAAATATTAAAGCAGTGTACACAGCTGTTTTGAAAATGTTTATTTTTCTGCACAAATCACAAAATAACTCATAATTCCACTTACTTTACATCCTCCAGAAACTTGTCAAGTTCCAAAGGGGACACATGGGAATATCTGTGGGATGCCAAGAGATACAAAAAGAGCACAGTGAGCACTGTGCTCGACATGTCTTGTGATATTCATAAGTAGCCAAAGATACACAGTGGTTGATTTTACTTTAGCTGAACTCCTTGTCTGTCTTCATGTTTAATCTCTGCCATGACAGCATTTGGGTCAAAGGACTTGGTTTTCTCCTCTACACAGTTCTCTGGAAGTAAGTCTGTGGATGCAAAACAAGTTTGTATATTAATAAATTGACAAGAGCTTATTATTTATTAGCGAGCTGCAGCCTTTGTCCAACATCTACCAGAAAAAATAATCTGCTATTTATTGGATGCTGTTTGACAGAGTAAACTTTTTCAAAATATACTCAGAATTACAACTAATTTTTCTTTAAAAAACAAAACAAAACACCCTTTTCAAACTTTAAAATGACTCAACAATATGTAAACCTAAAAAACATATCACATGAGAAGTTAAACTGGACACTCAACAGCATAATTAATTAATAAGAAACAATTTTGCATGAAACTGTAACAGACTTTTGATTCAGTTTTAAAATCTGCCTTGCAAAAGTTTGACAGTCTTTGCAGACCTGCTGCATGTAGGAACGCTGTAACTACCATGGTGAACGACACAAGAAGTGATTTTCACGCAGTACGCTCAGCGTGTGGAGGTGAGAAACTCACACTGGTTGTTGATGAGGCAGTGGGCGGCCAGCAGTTTGAGGGAGTGGACCTCGAACAGGACTCGGTGGAACAGAAGGTCATGAGCGGTAGGACGGTGCTTGGCTTCGTGACGCAAACAAGACTGGGTGAACTCCTGCAGAAAGCAACGGGACGCCGAGGTCTGAGTCCAACACGTAACCACATGACTGTACTGTATGACCCCAGGTTACTGAGCATCACTCTATGTTCTAGATTTGATTCTTGGCATGTGTTACTGAAACATACACTTTGAAACTGTACAAAGTCACTGTATGTGGTCTCAGATAAACCTAGAAGCAGGACAGTGTGTGTAGGCGAGTGTTAATAGAGTAGTGTGGGACTGTTTGTCTTTTTCCTCATGTTTCCTTGGTTGCAATGGTGGTATATTTAGGACATTTTTGAGACTCACTCTCATGAGAGGGTCTTCCAGAGATTGACCTGCATTGACGATGGCCTCCTTGGACACAGCAGTATCTCCATTGGCCTGGATCTCCAGTACTGCCATCTAGGGGTACAAATAATCTGTTAACACACACACACACACACACACACACACACACACGTACACACGCACACATACACATACACACATACATACATACATACATACACAGAGAGAGATGGGTATTTTACGGATCTGTTTCTCTCACCTCTAGAGCACAGATGCCAAAGGAGAAAATGTCTATGGAATAATCATCTTCGCCAGCTAGAAACGGAAAAGGAGAAGCACAGAAGAGGGAGGTGAGGGGGGGTTGACATACAGGCATCTTTAAGGAAAAGCTTACCCCAAAATGAAAATATAGTTTGTATCTTAACCACTGCATTTTACAGGATCATGAAGCACAGAGTGAGTTAGTATTTGTAAGTGAGGTTTAGCCTTATTACAAAAGACACAAGTGACCAATCTGTCTTTTTACTGCTCCAAAAAGCAACACAAAATATAATTAAATGTCTCCAAATAACTTGTGTGGAATAATGCAAATGTTTTGTGGCTAATCGATTGCACTGTGGCTCCACTGATTCCAGCATTTATCTCATTATCTCCAACACTTACAGTCCACAGGTCACAAACTTCCCACAGCTTTCAGGTGGAGGACTTCGCTGTCGGCAGCGAGCTTTGCAAAACATTTGGATTTTGCAACTGTGCGCAAAAATAATGGACATCTAATGCTGATTTTGGAGCTTAACACAGATGATCGTGTTACTAGAGATACTAACTTACTGTGTGTTTGATCATTTTATCAACTTCAATAGATTTTAGAGTCACACAAGGTTGAGAGGTAATGACTGAATTTTCACTTTGGGGCAAATCATTCAGTTAAGAATGAAAAAAAAAAAGATAGATTTTAGAAATTAAGCTGAAAAAAAGTTATGAACAACCTCTGCTCCATCACACTTACCACCATATTCTGGAGCAAAAAAATGAAGATTCCTCTGCTCGTCGCGATGTTGCCTCCCTTTACCGCTGGCATCTGGGAACACTGGTAAGAAGAGACACATAGAGAATAATAAATAGTTCAAATCAAAAAAATTGATAGACACCAGTGAAAACATATCTACAACAAAATTATCTATTTCTTACCATTAACAAATAGCCGATGCCACACTGTGGAAAGAAAATTAAGCATAATTGAGATATTTTTTTTTTGTTTTGTAAAACTGCAGAGATTAATTTAGTAAATCCAGCAATCCACAGTCTGTCACACACAGTTACAGTATGGGTAGCCATACTGACATAGATATATGTCTGTAGTAACATAGAAAGCCCTGCAGGAAGCAGACCTGAGCCGATCTTGATGAGGCCGTTGTGCTGAATGAAGATGGTGTCGCACGTCAGGTTGCCATGGATTATTGGTGGGTCACAAGAGTGCAGATAACTGCCAGTAAAACATAAAACATTGCAGTTTTATTTTAATCTTATGTGTGAGTCTCAAGACATCTCTCATGTTAAAATCCTGGGGAAGAAATCAGTCAGTACCTGAGGGCAGAGAGAATCTGGGTGCACCACCTCTTCCAGGCCTAAAATGTAGTGTAACAGAGCAACGTGAATCCTTTTGAAGATACTAATTTGCTCCACAGAGGGCAACTTGGCATGGTAACCTGTTGAACTACACTCAAATACACAGTTTTCCTGTTATTCTCAGTAATATAGTTGTATAATGAAAGCCACATGCAGCACTGTTTCTCTGCAAGTCTTTTCAATTCAGCAAAAGCACACAAAGAAGATGAAGAAAAGGGTGATAGATAAATTGCATGCTAATTTCAAACCCACAACACCCCGAGGATAAGATATATGTCTGAGCAGACTGAGCCACAAGGGTGCCCTGTTACATAATCTCTAATCCTGTTGGAAATATGGATCTGAATAGTGATTGGACTGCAGTACCGTGTGCCACCACCAAGGGACAGACTCATGACACATTCATACGTGACCAAGAGTAAAAACACTGACCTTCACATTCATAGTCTTGTGGTTCTTCTTGGTTTTCTTTAGAAACTGCTTGAGACTGCCCGATGACATGTATTCTGTGATGAATATAACCTGGTGGAGGGATTTTCTGTTAATTTACAAAATGAAAAAAAAAAAAAAAAAAAAAGAGTGGAGCGAGGGAAAGAAAGACCAGGGAGGATAAAAAAAATCTTACACGAGCATGAGTCTCCTTCATGTCCAGCCAGTATTTGTGGAACTTGACAATGTTGGGGTGTTCAACCTGCATCAGGTTCTCAAACATCTCCTTGATCTTATCCTAGAAAACATCGGAGGTGTTTCACATCTTCACATTACTTCATTGACAAAGTAAGGTCCTTTATCCCTCAGGCCTTTAGCAATACAGCTAAAACTCGTTGTTTAATTGATAAGACTATTGACAGAAAATTAAACAGCAATTCTTAGACCTGTGTCATAAATATCTGAATACCTTAAAAGGTATTTGACTCTAAATTGGACAAAACAAGCAATTTGAATATGTCAACTTGGGAGCTGGGAACTTTTGACTGGAGTGCTCTTGTAGCCTGGAGGTTAAAGTGCCAAACATGAACCGCAGCATCCCTGGTCCTCTCTCTACTGTCAGCTTTCTACTTAAGGCCCCAAAGAATATTTATAAAAAATACTTTTGGCTGCTAACAAGAGAGCCACTACATGGAAATATGAGCAGGCAAACCCTCCAACAAAGGATAACAGGCCTGCAGTTGTCAGTGAAATATGCTCTGTGGAGATACTGTGATTTATCTTAAGCCTACAATATGAACAATTTGTAAAATACTGGGAAAAATAAGACTTTATACTGTATATGTGCCTAGAAGATACATGTTCCTGTACAAGTATTTTGTGTGTCTCATTAACACATGTTTATTTAGCTTGAAAATACCTAAATTACCAAACTCTTCCCACTCCAAAACCACAAATTAGTTGCATAACCGTTAATACAACCTGTATCTAAAGGTAAAAGGTACCACAATACCTCCTGTGCTTTGAAGACCTTCTTGTCAGAGAAGAGCACTTCGTTCCAAACCACCTCCACACCCTCCTCTGTGTCCATGGCCAGAGATGCACTTTCCACACCTGGGACATTACCTTGGCTCACCTGCAGAGGGCAGACAGATACAGATATTGGATTTAGCATCATGCTAGCACTAGCACTTTCATACATTTCATACTATAAAGGCAACTTTAAACCTGCATGAACAGATTTTTCACCACTTTGAGGCAGCAGAAAGAAGCAACATACACTTATCACCTTGTGTAGTTGATAATGTTAACTTGTTAGCAAACAGTTTATCAAGCAAACATGGAACAACATTAGCATTCATGTGGAGTTAATTCACTACTCCTTTAGCTTTGTTTTGGTCTCCACCAACTCCTGAGAGAAAATATCTGTCTCTTCAAACGCTAAATGCTCCACTATGGTGAGCAGTAAAGAGAGGTGGGAGGATGAGTAGCAGCTTGTGTAAAGAAGGAAGAAGTGGATTAGCAGGAAACAGAGAGGGAGAAGTGAGGGGATTGTGGACGAGGGATTTAGAGAGATGAGACGTGGGTCACAAGACGGAGGAGGTGGGAACGGGCTCCATGAAGAAATGCAAAGAATAGTTAGCAGAGTGGAGTGAAGAGGCAGCGGCCCGGTCTATAATCTGGCAGACGCAGACACCCTTGGGGGATCCATCACTGCATGAGACAGCGCTTATGCAACAGCGGCAAAGAGCTAAAGACTGCTCATCGCAGGATATTGCTGCATATTGTGAAGCCGCAGCGGTGGTGCAGTTATTAAGGAGACTGGATTTGGGTTCGAGGTCCAGTCTTAATAAGAGCTAATCATGATGCAAGAGCTTTAATTCCTTCTAATCCCACATCTCGCCAAATTAATGGAGAATTGTTTCTACTTAGAAATCCAGTGACGTCATTTTCAGAGGCCGCCTCAGGATTTCCAGGATTTCCATGTTCTGTTTTAATGACCAGTATTTTTCCTGCTCTGCATCTGACCCCATTTTCTGACCTAATTGAGATTTCCTCCCAAGGATCAATAAAGTATTAACACTACAGTTATAGACAACATGGCATCATTGATCTCAGTATTGATGCACCAGACTGAAAGCTTTTACACAGTCAAACCTTTCTTGAAGGTTTTGCTTCCATGCAAAACCCTTCAGAGTGCCGCAATGAACACTACAAATATTCATATTCATACCAGCCTGCACTCTTCTGGGAATGCTTTGAAAACTTAACTCTTTTTTTCACTCAGTTCAGTTATTCTTGGTTGTTTTTATCAATCTTTTATTGAATCTTCTGATGTTTTCTTTTACTTGCAGGTTCTACAGCCTGTCAGTGACAGACAGAAACAGCCTGAACCGAATTCTTAAGATATGATCAAATGAAAGTGGTGTCAAACAGAAGGATCTGAGTGTTTTTGTGACCATCAAATCTAGGAGACATCTTAGCAACTGAATTCTCACTGCTGCCTTAAGGACGTTGCTATGCTCTACCTGCTTAGAAAAGTAAAGGCTGTTCTTTAACCCTTCTTTATCTGTCTTATGAATTATTCATTTTTTATGGATTTTGTACATTTATCTATTAATGTATCTATTAGTAATGCCACATATAGTTTTTAAGCTTATTCCGTTTGATTGTTTTAGCTTTGTAATAACCATTGTCTTTATTGTGTGTAGGGCTGGAACTAAAGATTATTTTCATTATCAATTAATCTGCAGATTATTTTCTCAATAAAATGTTAGAAAACAGTAAAAAAAGAACTTCTTAGGGCTCATGGTGATGTCCTCAAATGTCTTGTTTTGTCCGATCAATGGTCTAAAATTCAAAGATATTCAATTTTACTGTCGTGTATGACACATAAAAGCTTCAAATCCTCACATTTGAAAAGAAAACTGACCTCGGTGGCAAGCTGCTTTATACAGTTGTCCTTGCAAGAATGAATAAAGTCGCAGTGAATTAAATTGAGCTGAACTGAATAAGATCCAGCTCACAGATAATGTTTCAATTCATCCCAGAGATTCTGATAAGGTTGAGGTCAGACAAGTTCTTCCACACAAAACTGGGAAAAAAACATTTCTTTTAAGTCTTTGTGCACGAATACACTGTCACTTCAGAACAGGAAAGGTCCATCCCCAAACTAACACCACAAAGCTGGAAGCACAATATTGTCTGAAACCTTCAAGAAGTTCACCTTTTTAGAACTGTTTTAATATAAGACTTATGTCCCGTGCCACCTTGTGATTTTAGTGTGTTTTTTAGTTACATAGGATATTCTTTTTACTTGTTGTGAGTATCTTGCAAAGTAAATAAAATGTATTATTATTATTATTAATAATTTTAATTCATATCTAACAGATAATGGATCTGCATTAACCAGTTGTAAAGTTCTGCAACATATTGCTTGTTGAAACCTGCATTCAAACAACTTCCTGTTGTTGAATTTAATTACATGTACTCCTCCATGTTAACCCTGCTCTACCCTGAGGCCTTTTCTCATCATCTCTGTAGGAAGACACATGTAAACTAGTTAAAAGTTTGAGACATTTAGAGAATAAGCAAGCACACCTGACACTCCTCTATCATCATCATCATCTCTGTGGTCTTAAAATGTCAGCTAGGCGTCTCTGATGAACAGCTGTGAGCCTGACGACAGGGCTGAATGACTATTATTTAAGCTTGTCTCTACGCCCAAATGACTGCTTATTAAAGCTAAATGCTAGCCATTGATATATTCTACAGAGCTCCACTTGTACCACGCTTCATGACATCATCTTTGACTCGGCGATGAATGGAGTCAAAACGGCTTTCAGTATGCGGCTCAACAGGAGGAGGTTTGTTAAACGAACCAAAACGAGCAGAAGACAAACAGCAATCAGAGCGACCAAGAAAACAGCTATAAATATTCTTATTTTATATTCGGACTTTCTAAACACCACATATTTCTTGGTGTTCATGAAATAAACCAGAGAAAGAAATGTTTCTCGGCCGCTGTGGTTGGTTTCTTGCTTGACCTACAGTACCCTGTCTGGAGGGTAGGAGGGGTTTCCTTTACAGACAAAGTGAACAGTGCAGGAGACCTGACATATAATCTCGCTGCTCCCACTCTATGGGAGATGATAATCTGATTACTTGTATTACAAAGCTGGAACACAATGCTCCGACTCGCTGACAGCAGAGGGAATTCCTTTGCTTCGATAGCTGTCAAGAAGGAATCATGTCAAGTTTCTCTGCGGCCTCAGGGTTCGGCTGTTGTTTACTTTCTCCAGATGTTGAGAAACACTCGGTCCCCTGTCCCAGCGTCCCCGTCCCAGGGGTATAGCGGGGTCTGATGCTTGGTCATGGTAGCGTGAGACTGGTAAACAAGCACTCAGGATTCTGGGCTCCAATTGGCTGTGGGAAGGGAGGTGGATTTAGGGTGCGGAGAGGGATTTAGGGATTGTGTGTTCATGTCAGAACAACACCAACTTCTATTCTGATGTTTGCTAAATCTTCATCTGAGCCGGGTAAAACTGGATCTGTCACATGAACCTCTCCATTATCCCACCACACAAGTTATTCCTGTGCATCTCATTTTACACTGGCGTCTTCACACTCTGTCGGATCCTGCCAGATTCTTATTAATAAGCACAGCAGATTACCCACAATCCACTGGGATGCCATGTCATGTGTATGGGTAAAAGATAAATGTCACACTTAGGGACATATGTAAGTTCAGAGTCGGTCATTTTAGCTGCTAGCAGCCCGACTCCTGAGATGATCGGCCGGTTAACGTCCATCGTCATCCCGGGGAGAACATGATCCGATGAGCTGATCTGCGCAGCTCTTTGGTGATTTACCGCCGGCTCTAATGTCTCCGTAGCGTTTTGCTGTATGATATGATTCCTTTTGGAAGATAAATGTTGGTTTCACAGATGAAATCTAACAATTGCAGCCTCTGGGGCTCTATAAATGTATTAAAAAGGAACAGATCAGTCTAAATTAAATTTCGTTTTATTTTACTAAGCTACATAACAGTTAAGATTTTATCATAGCTACATTACAGACTGAATAACATAATTTACTGCATCTGTCTGTCAATGAGGTTATTTTTTTGTGTTACAGGAGCTTTATAGCTGAGATTATTTTGTCACAGTACAGTCGGGTAGGTGTGTTGAAGCTGAGCTGCTGCTGTCAGCAAGTAAGCTGCCGTTCCAAATGCAGAATGATCGTACCACGTCCTCCCGTCCTCAGAAGTTCGTGTCCCGAGTTGAACTTGCCATGTCTGAACTAGCAAATACGCAAGTTTGAACTTGGTGTACTTGGTATTGAGAAAGGCCCTCTGTCAAATTTGTTTCAGTCAAAGCCTGGCGCACTTCCTGTATCTGTCGTTTCAAATTGAAAGCCCTCTAGCGTTTCATACATGATCCAGCCATATATTAGGTTTTGACCTAGTCTTGTTTATTTGAGATATTACAATAGACAGTTCACAGGAAATGAGAAGAGCAAGAAAGAGAGATGGGGAATGATATGCAACAAAGGACACCAGCTGGATCTGTTTTAAGTACAGAAGAGCAAAATGTGCAGATGTTTCAGTTAGGCCATCTTCTTTTTATTGTTTATCTATATTAGTTTCTGCTAATGTGGTTGCTTGTCTTTCTGGGGTCAATAGATACACTGAGATAACACGTGACAAAACTATAGACATTAAAAGACACAGAGACAAATTCTAATGAGGAAAATGAAGAAAAAATAAGAGAAAAGAAAACAAATTAGTAAAAAAGACTGAACTTATATTCAGTGTTACATACAATACAATAGAAACTGAAAAAAAAAAATTAATTAAAAGAGCATTTGGATGTACTTATATCTTCAAGCTTGTATTTCATATACAGTAAAGTACACTCAGCTGTACCTTCATGAAGGTTAAAATATCCAGAAACCGTTTTAGAAAGGTGTTGATTTAACTTTGTGGTCATTTTGGAGGCTGTGGTTTGTGGTGCTGTTGAACTGTTTTGCATTATACTTAGAGGTGTTTCTAATATTATGTCCACCCTATTTATATCAATGAGGGCACACTTGCAACTGGCTGTTTATGCTGTATATTGTTAACGGACACGCCATGCTTTCTGTGCAGTGCTGAATTGGCTTTTCTATAAGCACACGAGGAGAGCAAATCTTCGCCGGCTGGTCCATCTGCAGTGGTAGTTTTATAGCCGGGTTTCAGAGTGGGATCTATTTTACATGTGGCACAAGGCCAGCGAATTATCTCAAAATGAGAAAAGGTGCCTGATGAGTCAGCCAGAGGGAGAAAGGACAGCGGGAGGATTAGCAGAGAGGTAGAGGAGAACTGAACTACAGTACCGCAGCTCTTTCAGTGCGATTCTCCCTGCGGAGGCATCTTAAATGAAAGAGTGCCTTTGTCTGAGACCGTGTGTGGGTCCAAGTCTGATAGCGACAAAGAGCTTTGTCTCCTACACGTCGGTATCTCGCCTCTACCGGGCCTCTTCCTACACCTCATACCTCCACAATGAGCTGATACGCCGCACCACATAAATATTTAAGAAGTAGGTCTGGTACAGAAACAGCTACACCCAATTAATCTGCATTACGCTGTACTCGATGCTCCCTAGGTTGGTGTACTGTATGTAAATGAGAGCAGGCTTCTTTCTCTGTCGCTTTGTGCTTTCTCTCTCGGAGATTTCACAGACATCAAAGAGGAGCAGCATCAAAGAGTTGGATCAAAATGTTGTGGAAAATGCGAGAGGAGACGTAGAGAAAATCATTTCTAACTCTGAAATGTGGATGTGCGAGTGAGGAGAACAGATGCACCCTTTTCAATTTAGACACAACTGCATACTGCTGTTACTGAAAAAGTAATGTGTTCTGAATAAAGATACTTGTGAATACCAAAAATATGATAATGAGAATTCTGAATGACTCATTAAGTGTTTGGATACATTTTCTCATTGAAGTGAATGGGAAGGTGTGTCTAAACGTTTGACTGGTACTGTAGGTGTTCTTATGTCTTATGAATAGATAAAATACCATAAAAATGTTGTAGAATCTTTATGCAATCTTGAAATTTTCATTTCTTGAGCTTTGTAGGCCAACATTTTTTGCCCTGCAAAGCCAACAAAGTCAGAAGTTGTAACAGTGACATATATTATGTGGTTTTGGGTTATTTGACACTTTGCAATTTACATGAAGTAGCAGCTACTGTTGAAAAGATTTGACAGTCAACTGTCAGAAAATGAATCAATGACAATTTACACCTTAATGAGTAATAATTATATTTAATAATTATAATTTTCAAATAAAACATAATCAGCACTGATTGGCTCAAACTTTGAAATGTGACAATTTGCCTGCTTTATTTCATATCACATCATGATGAATTGAATACTTTGAGTTTTAGTGCATGTTGGCCAGAAAAAAACAAGAGATTTAAACACTTTTTTTTTAAGATTAATCAATGATGAAAATATGTTTTGTTTGATTCTAGAGCTGCAATGATTAGTCAATGGACAGAAAATCAACTACCAACCATTTTGGTAATCGACTCATTTTGAGTCATTTTTCGCAGACAAAAACGTTCGAATCGTCTGCTTCTAGCTTCTTAAATGTGAATATTTACTGGATGAAACAGATTTTTCAAGATTTATAACCATGTGAGCACAAGCATTGGCAATCTCTATCTGCTGATGAAGACCATGAGATATTGTTGGAAGCACTGATAAAAACTGGTAAGTGGACTACTGTCTCCAATGTTAAAGTTGCAGTGTGTAGAATTTAGTGGCATCTAGCGGAACAGACTTGGCAGAAATGGAATATAATATTCATAAGTATGTTTTAATTAGTGAATAATCACCTGAAAATAAGAATCGTTGTGTTTTTATTACCTCAAAATGAGCCCTTTATATCTACATAGTGAGTGGGTCCTCTTCCACGGAGGCTGCCATGTTGCACCGCCATGTTTCTACAGTAGCCCAGAACGGACAAACCTGACACTGGCTCTAGAGAGGGCCTTTTGCGTTTCTCGTAAGTTTCATGGCCACCGTAGGTTCTTCTTCACACTTGCAGGGGGAGGGAAGGCGTATTTAGTTGGTTGTAATCTGCAACCTCACCATTAGGTGCCACTAAATCCTCCACACTGGTCCTTTATAGTCTTGCAATACCAGACAATCGCAGATCTCAGCCTACCGGAGTCTGGGATTTCTAGATGGACGGTAGTTGTTCGAACAGCGGCGAGAATGGCCGCTAATAAACCTACACCCCTTACATTCTTTCAAAGACAAGCCTTACCTGCAACGTCACCCCTCAAATACAAAGGGCCGCCTTAAAGACTTTGGATTGGTTCTGCGATGCAGCGTTTTTTTTTAACTCTCTAATTGTTTCTGCCAGGTTTTAACCACGAAACCTGGGAGCTCGTCTTCAGTCTCTCTAAAAAAGATTTAAAAAAAAACATTTTGCTGCAATATGAACTAATGATTTGAACTTTTATCTTGTCTCATTGACATACTGTATCTTTACCAACCCTCCTTTATCATCTACAAACCACTGATTCTTTACACCATCGCGCTACTCAGCAAACTACAAAGCGAACCAGACTTGACAAGCCGACTCTCACTATCCTTCTGTCCTGTCAGTATCAGGGCCTTGAGCCACTGACCGTCTGCTGACCTTCACCAGCCACACGAACAGCTGCACAGTCTGCCTACACGGCTCGCTCTCTGTCGCCCCAGGGTGTCACATGTGCAGCACACAATCAGGTCAATGTCTCAGATGGTGTGCGGTGTGTCCGCTCAGCGTGAAGAATAACGTGATGGCACCGGCCGTGACAGGAAATGTGCGACTCAACCTTCTCTGTTCCCCTTTAAGTGACAGTATATCTTAATGTGAGTGATAAATAACCAGAGAAAGCCATGCATTTCTCAGATTAACGTCCTTTATATCTCACATTATCTAAATTAAACGACCTGCTCTGCCGCCGGGATCTTGACTTTCCAAAGTATGAAAAAGGTTCGACCTCTTTCAAAGCATCAACAAGGTCGCACGTGGCTCACGAGCAGATATTAGACAGATCAGCCCTCATCATGTCTCACTTGTTCATTTTCTCATGGAACAGTTTAAGCTCCCCACAAAGAGGAATGCAGGAGAGCAAGGCGGGTTAGCAGCGAGGAACAGATGGATACAGAGAGGCAAAACAAACAGCAACAGGACACAACATAGTCTAAACATGGTGAAAGCAGGGAAAGTTGTTGAGCCTCTTTCATAAGGCTCTGCTGATAATTCAAAAGCAGGAGAGAATAGTTTTATTTCTTACTGTCGTACCGAAAATGAGGCCCAGCTTTTAATAAAAAAAAAAAGCTTGTATTCCAGCTAAAAAGAAACTCTTCAACAAAGAGGAGCCAGCCTTGATCGAGTCCACAACCCGCCTGTGTTATTTTTTTTTACATAACTGGAAACATGATGAACATTGTGAGGCCTTCACAAAAGATTAGAAAATGTTTGGTTGCTGCAGATGTTGTGTCTTTCAAATTCAGCATTCGGTTTTGTGCTTGCAGTCGAGAGGTAATCATCTGTAGCGTGCTTTAGTCTGCACCAGGGCTTCAAGATTACACTAGCCTTACTGTCCTCCTTCCCATTGTCAATGTGACAAAGCTGCAAATTTATAAGGCCAGCGAGAGAGTGATGCCAAAGCCACAACTGCATTCAAGAAGTCGGGAGCTGCCCTGAGCGGGACGTGATAAGCATGGGAAGTGTTGAACAGCCTCGTTATATAAAACTTTTACCAGTTATTCTCTCGTGTTATGTTAAGGATGAAGGGGTGGTACAGGTGTGAACACATATGTATAAGTGTTATGTATTACACACATGTGTCTGCTGATGTGTGAAGAAGTTTCACACTAATTTACACTTTGAGTCCGACAATCCAAAACATTTTATAAGCTCTGAATCCTCTTTAGGTTTAGTTTTCAATCATTTTAAGCAGCAAAAGTCTTGAGTAACTTACTATTTAATGGATAAAACATCATTCAAATACTTACAACCAAACTGGGAATCAGTGGAAATATTTCAATACTGGTGCCAGTATGAGCCCTTCGGTTTGTACCAGTATTAAAACTGGCTCACTTTTTTCAATACTTTAGTTTGAGGAATTCAGACCTCTTATTTACAAAGAGTCACTCCAATTCAAAAGGCATGAATTAATTTAAAAATTGCTTTTAAAAGATATTAGGCTATTTCCTTGAACCACATCGAAGTGAAAATATATCGTCTTTCTTCTTCTATGTGCCAATGAGATACCTCAGTTTCAGTATCAACACTAAAACAGTAACTTTTTCAACATCTTAGTTTAATTAGACCTGTTTATTTACAAAATCCCTTTTTTTATTAACAAAATGTGCCAAACTTCTCAATCCATCTGTGTTTAATCTTCCCTGTTGCATTAGAAACATACATTTTCCTGATTCCTAGTTTAGATCATAGTTTAGAGGGCAACTTTTGACACTGAGTTTTTCCAGACATACAAACACATTTGCCATTTAAGCATAACTCTGATGAATCTGTGCACTCCCATAAATCTGCTCTGAACTCTGAGCAAAACCTCTTTCCATGCAAACCAGTCAGTGAGCTGAAACACACACACACACACACATTTCAATCAATCAAACATTCCTGTGTTCAAGTGGACAGAAAATGCACAAGGTCAAGGCACTAAGAGCCCGTTTTATCTGCATACCTACACTGTGTGTTTACTCCTTTTCCCGCTCAACCTCTTAAGAAAGATGAGATAAGAGCCCTTTGACTGACATTCACTACATCTATGTGCTTAATGGAGCACAGACAAGATTCATTTCCAAGCTGAGACTAAAATGATGTTTACAAAACAGAAATCCAATATCTGACCACAAGCATTTACCTTGTATTTATCATTCATGGGTGAAATGTGTAACTCTCCGTCTCATAATCTATTATGACGAATATGAGTAGTAGGTGTTATCTGATAAGTATGTGGACCAACATCTGGGCTTGCAGGCACATGAGAATAGTAAATAGGAAATCCCTATAGTGGAGAAACAACACCTTCACCGTATCACACCGCAGAAACCACCTGGTTCTATGTGTGTGAGGTTAAAACTGATTAATCTAGCGAGATAAATCCTATCTGACTCTGTTATCTCCTCAGCATTTTCTGTTCTGGCTTTTCTCACCTCAAATAATCACTGGCGGTTACCGCAGCCGTAATTAATCATTTATCTGATCGTTCTGTCTTTCTGATGAGAGTTGTGCTGATTTTACAGAGCAAATGTAAAAGAGAGGGGAGGGCATGAAACAAAGGTCGACTGTGTCGAACTCACAATGTCACAATCACAACTGATGCACCACAACTCAATAAAGTATCATTTTTATGTTGGTGCTGTTGTTTTTGCACATTTATAACCTTTTTTTTTTTTTTTTTTTTAAAGTTATTGATTTTTCCTCCCTGTGCACGCATCATGAAACATTTAAAATTCACATGGAGAGAAGAAAAAAAAAATGTGTGTTACTCTTTTCCTATTGGAGCTATGATTTGCGCTACCATGTGCTGGAAATTGGTACTATTTTGTCAACTCTTTCACACTGGTGGATTAAGCTCTAGAATAAATTATAACCTGACAAAGATATTTCATAATATCAAAGATTAACCCCAAGAATAAAGCATGAGAGAGTTTTAGAGGCTGTTACAGCTATTTGAGAGTTCCAATATTCATTTCTTAACATCAACATAAACCTCTGTACCTGATGAAGTGAGGAGTTTGGGTCGGAAATGTACTTTAAAGGAAGCATTTTAATGTTGCATGTTTACTTATTAGCAGACATATACGCTGATACTAATATATCTTTGATAAGCTAATATGAGGAAATGGTGTTGGTTTCCTGTTTGAATTTTGATGCAGGAACTATTTTAAGAGGAAGACATTTGAATCTTGATAAATATGGACCTTATAATAATAGACTTTTGAGTATAAGTTTATAATAGATTGTTTTTGTATGTACTCATCTATGGGTTCCCTTTCTGAGACCCTTCTCATTGCAATTTGTGCTCAGTTTAAATGACAGACAGGCACTGGATATGTAATAGTTGTGTATGTGGGATGATATGTCCATACTAGAAAACTTGAAAAATACAATCTAGTGAGTTAATGATCCTTATTTCACATAGTATTATTTGAATTGTGTCAAATATTCATGCATCACTTCACATTAATCCTTCCAATAATCCAGGCGTTATTTGACAAAACACTCATCTGTTTTAACAAAATTAAAATTTCTGCCTGAATAAAACATTCAATTACTTATTGGGATGAATATTTATAATCCTGTGGAGAGGCCTGCCTTCCTCTCTCCAGGGGAGTCCAAGGTTAAAAGGTTGAACTGTTGTGTGCGTCATTTTTAATAAAGCAAACAGCCCTCAGATCAAAAGGGGGTCCTGTCTCATTAAGACTCCTATAGAGCAACACAGTCTGCCGTCCCCCATCTAAAATTTGTTTGTGCACGGATGAAGAGGTGCATATAATACTTCATGTGCTTCCAAAAGTATCTTATTCTGCTTTCTTGTCACTCATTTAAATGATTATGTCGGCTCTAATCACCTATTGTTTACAGGAAACAGTGTGATCAATCGATCTGATATGCTGGAACAGTCTGACTCTCACATTGCACATCATCAGTTCTGCAGGAGCAGCATGCAGATTCACTAAAATGCTGGAAAATTCCTTCACGTTGCAGCTAATAGCCTGATTTACTCATTTTACAGCCTCTGCTGAGCTACAGATTCATGCGGAGTCATAATTGGAGAAAATCATCAATGCTTCTTCTCTTCTCTCCCTCCTCTGAGGGACTGATTGATGGTACAGCAGCTTATTGAATAACACTGACAGATTTTTCAACAATCCCACCTCTCTGCCACTGCAACCAGGTAAAACTTCTTTTCCTCCCTAACTGACGTCGCTCCCATGGTCCTTTTTGAACAGCAGGATGCTCTTTTTAAATGCTGGCCCTGTTTCAATGTCAAGACTTACAGACTTTGACTCAAGTCCATGACGGCTCTGAGTTTTCCCACAGTGCTCGACGGCTCCCGAACAGACATTTTGAGCCCTTCATGCATATTTTCCAGAAGTCAGCGGTAACTAAGTACATTTAATCAAGTACTGCACTTTTGAGGTATTTGTACTGTTTCTACCTGACTAAAGTTTCCATGTTGTGCAACTTTATACTTCAACTCCACAACATTTCAGAGGTAAATACTGTACTTCATACTCCACTATATTAATGACAGCTATTGTATACAAAACATACGATGAACTTATAAAATATATATTCCTTCTTCATGTACTTTTGCTTTACAAATACTGCTGAAATTCAAGACTTTTGAGCATTTTTACTTTGTAGTATCTACTATAACTATATTCCTACTATTACTTAAATAAAGGATCTGAATACTTCCTGAAGACTTTGTTGGGGGAATTTAGAGCTTACTAATGTTCCAAATGGGGATCACAGGGGAAGTCTAAAATTATCAAAACCTTTTTTAAGGTACGCTTGTAATGTGTAGCTCTGGGGATGTCAATGTCTGTCTGTGGGTCAGCTAGTCCGTCACTTTGGTCCAGACTGGAAAATCTAAATAATGCCAATGTTGGATCGATCACCATGAAATCTGGCACACATATTCATGTCCCCCTCAGGGTGATTTGTAATAACTTTGAGGATTTCCTGACTTTTCATGTAACGCCATCATCAGGTCAAAATACCTGCAAATAAAATCTGAACTTAGATTGTGAACATGGTAAACATGATACCTGCTACATGTTAACATGGCAGCAGATTCAAAGTCTTGCCAAAAATGCCAAATTTGATGGTTTTAGGTTCTCAAATTTGAGAATTTGAGAAAAAAAATATGAATCCATTATGAAAATATAAGTTGCAGCCATATTTTCATGTGTTCAAACAACACTACTAAAGACAATATATTCAGACTCTGTTACACAACATATGAAACTTGCACTTCCACAAAGTGCTGTTTCATTCCACGTTGACGTTTTTGGAGCCCTGGCAGCTCCTCGCACTCAGGCACTTGATGACATCACTTTAAAAGTCTGTGAGCATTCAGTGTTCGGGCCAAGGCTTGACATTTGGTCTGGGCTGCTGTCTCACTGAGGCTTCAAAATCCAAACTGGGCCTCCATTTCCATTACGATCACTTTCACTTATAAGAAACTGACTCAGTCACACATCCGCAATTTTGGCAGCGGAGGACTTTCGGAGAGAGAGGAGAAGGTTTACAAAACAAGGATGGAGTGTTTTGCAATTGGGCCCTTTTTTTAGTGCAGTTCCTTGAATACAAACAGCAGTTCTGACTCGGCTGCTAAAAGAAGTGTGATTGTGTTTGCCTCGACCTGAAACTGGCTCCCCGCCCCGTTTCTTTAAAAACATCTACAATTGACTGTGTTCTTGGAAAAGCTAACCGGGTCTGGCAGAGTCCGTCTGAGTAATAAACTTCTCCATAAAGCGGTATAATTTCAGCCCACTGGATTACCCAATTCATGCTAGTAAATCCACACACACTGCTTGCTTCATTACTACTACAAACACAGCGGATGTGTGTGTTATGCGAGCTCCACCGACCGCACCTCCGGCAGAGGTTACTGCAGTACAGCTTTCAGGCAAGCAAAAGAGGTGACTCAGGGTAAAAGCTCAAAACACTTGGCAAACAGCGTAAAGGCTTATTGAGTATTTGCCACAGTAGCCAGCGAGTAACAGTTAAAAGCTTCACCCCCCCCCCCCCCCCCCCCCCCCCCCCACCTATTGCTGAAGGCAGGAGCAAGAAAACATCATAGTCAAGCAGGAGAAAACAATTAAAGAGGGGTGTAAGAATGCAGTTAAGCAGAAGTTTTGTCTCTCTCACAGCTATTGTTGTGTTTATAGGCTTCAATTAGTCAAGTGGCTTGTTAAGAAGGACCCATGAGGAAAAACAGAGAGGAACGCTAAAGGAAAGTAGATATTAATACGATGACGGAGTAGAAAAGAGTTGTGTTTAACCATGTGGCGTTTATCTTGCAGGGGGGGATTAAAGCTGGGAAGCGAGAGTCAACCTGAGCTGGCTCTTCAGCACGTGTTCAAACAAAAGCCTGTTGGCAGACATGCACGGAGACAGCAAGCTGCTTTTCTTTTTTGGTGCCCATTAACGGTTGTGTAACGTTACAGACAGAGCTCAATAGGAGTGTCTGTGAAAGCACCACGTGGGGTGGGGGGTGGGGGGGTGGGGGTTGGTCTGTCTACATATCAAACCCCCGCCTACCTGTCCACATTGTTTCTGCATGAGACATCAAGTGTGTGTTGAGTGTGTTGTTGTCACCAAGGCTGTAGACAGGATTTTAAAAATACCAGGAAGAAGGAAAAGTTTGTATATTTTTCTATTTGTTTCCCTTCTGGCTTTATGTTCCAGATTTTCTCAGCATAATGATCTAAAAGCTGTTTGTTGTCTGAGAGGTTTCTGCTCTCCACCAGGGATTAAACTGCATACTCAAAAATGACAGAAGTAGTTGGGTGAAGGATAAAAGAAAGAGAGACGATCCAGACTTTTCCAACTCCACACATCTGGTGAATCGCTGTATAAGGTCGACATGATTGTCAGTTTCACAAGGTTTCCAGAAATTTTCAGGCACAGTCCCTCCAACATGCACTTAGTTTGAATAACACTGTCCAGTTAAAGGACGAGTTCACAATTTTTCAAGTCTGTCTTGAAACAGCAGTCAGGAGCCCAAATGAACAGTGATACATGTTTTTCTTGTTGTAATCATTCCTCCTGTTCATACTGACCATTAACAGATCCCCTCATAATACACTTATAATGTAAATAATGGCGGCTAAAATCAAGTTTATCTGAATCTAATATGAAGCTTCAGCCATCCAAATCAGTCAAATCCAGTAGACATCTTTCAACGTTACTGTTTTTTTAGTGTTCCTCTTTTTTTAAAGTTCCTCTTTTTGTTACTATACTTCCACTGCAGCTCAATAGGGAAACAGAAAGAGGGAATTTGATGTTAAAAAAAACTGTAAATGTGTCAGATATCCACTTGATATGACTAGCTCAGTCTGTTGACGCCTCATATAAGCTTTAGATAAACTTTTAAATGCATTTTTTTACAAAATGGCTGTGTGGACACACTGTGTGGATTTTGGCCTCCATCACTTACACTAGAAGCACATTTGAAGGGGATCTTTTAATAGCCAGTATGAACAGGAGGAATGATTACAGCAAGGAAAACCTCTTTCAGTGTTTATATGGACACCTGACTGTTGTTATAAGACAGACTTGAGAAATTGTGGCCTCTGGATCGCTCCCCTCACCTTACAATTTCTTCAAATAGGTTCCCTGGTTGGAAAAACAACTGCACCAATAAGAGCTTTGACTGCGGGACTAAAATGTCATCTTCCTGTGTCAGACACACATACTGAATGGCAACAGATGAAAAGCAACAAGCGCGCAATCAACGAAGTTGTACAGGTTGTTGTATGCCCACTTACAAAAATAACAACTCTTAAATCTGCATGTTTCTTCCATCAACGTGATAAAAAATGAAGTTAACTGCTCCTAGCAACCACAGCTCCCGTGTCGACTGAAAATGATGTTGACAGGACAGATATTGCACATCACCCCCTTCCTTCAGATAGAAAACCGATGACATAGACACAATGTCTGACTAAACGATGACGGGATGTCATTCTTCATCTTTCTGCGCTTAAAAATAGTCAAATTTAGTTGACCATGCTTGCAAAATATGGCATCTGTCTTTCAAAACTGCATTTCAGGTTCCCATACTCCCAGAGAAAGAGACAGAGGACATGACCTCTGTGTGTCTTCAGTGGCAGCTAAAGCCCCAGATAATCACTGTGCAGCTCAGGTGTTTTGGGGCTTTCTATTCACCGGCTCCATCTTTAATTCATCAGGCATCTTCCTGATTGACGGCTGCTGGGACGTACTTCTAATTCTACTGTGGCTCCTGCATGAGAGTAACCTGCTTTACTTTCAGCCTCCCGAACTGCATAAACAACACAACAAATTCAAATTCTCAATGCAAATCGGGTTGTGTCTGCCAAAACAGAGACGACGAAGCATAAGTTGGATGTTATTTCAGCTGAAGAGGAGAAGAGCTTTAGGTAAATGATGAGGCCTCATGCAAAGACACTGGACTTCACAAAAATCAGGACTTCATGTCAGCTCATATTTGATGTGAATATTTTTACACAGGACTGTGTTTCCACGCTGCATCTTCCTTTCAATAAAATCATAGTGAAATTGTTTGCATTCATTGACAGATTTACACCTGAGCTGTGAGGCCAGCACTTTGTTTTGAAATAAGTGTCAAAGTTACTGCGAATTTCCCGCATGCATCTTCTCATTGCTTCACTGGTTTAGTACAGGGAGGCTATGAGCCGTAGAATAAAGATAGAAATAGAGATCATATCATACAATGCAATGACTTTTGGCAGGATGTTTTCACATGTGAGATAATACATGTTTTTCAGCCTTAAGCAAGTCTGAACAGCCCTGAAATAAAATGCATAGTTTAACTTTTATGCAAACTCCTATAACAAAATAAGGTCCAACACATTTAAACAAAAAATATTAATGTTTCTCCACGAGATTTATGGTTGCTATTTCCCTTTTATGTGCATATTTGACACACACACACACACACAAAGATATCCATATTTGGTTTCAAAGGTCAAGATACGAGCCGTCGAAGTTGAAGTGCCGAGGAATGAATCTACACTTTGAAACCTGCAGACACAGAGAGTTTTCATATCAGCTGGTCAACAAAGTAAAGAAAGCTCCCTTTGAAGCAGTGAAAGCATGTGTATATGAAGCTTCAAGTAGTATCCCTTCTTTATTGGTTGTTAAAACAGAGAGGTCTTTGCAGGGATAGTCATGTTTATAAAGGCTTAGCACAACCTGTTCTCACCTTCCTGCAGAGGTTGGAGTGCTCAGTAGGGTTTGTGCAACGTTTTAGGGCTGATGTTCTTTGATCAAAGTGTCGACCCGCGCATATAAACACCGCAACAGCTGTTGTTGGGACGGGGAGGACCTTGCCCTTCGCCTTGAAGCAGGGGGAGGGTGACACACTCACATTCAACAGCAACAGCTACCTGACCATAACTGTACCTTTAATGACTTTACAGCCTCTTCGCTTTGTGCAACAATCCTTTTAAATCAGCAGACTGTGTGGGAATCAGTCGGCACTCAGAGCAGACGGCGGAAGGCTAAAATAAAATATTTAAAGGCTTCACATTACGACAAATGACAGGAACTAGAGTGGGCTTAGAGACTATTATTATAACTTAGAATATGAGTGAATCAGAGTCATATGACTAGATTCACAACACAGGAAAATTCCACCCTCGGATAAATTCCCACTGTTATGCATCATGTGTCATTCAAGAGCTGATGTATATATTTATATGCATTATTATATATACGAAGCCACTGCACTTCCCTTTGAGATTTCTCCCGATAATCTGGTGAATATGTATATGTCCATGGGTTGAAATCATAGACTGTACATAAATATATATATACATATATATTTATGATTATGTACTGTTTTTGGTCCCTTTCTTATGTAGTGGTGAAGGCAGGGAATCCCGTTTAAGTGAAGCGAAGGCAGCATATGAGGTGGCAGGTGTGATAATTAATATCTACCAGTTGATAGTCACACAGCAGCATGTAGTGGAGATACTGTGGTCAACACTATTTTCATCTTTTCACATATTTTAAGTGTTGCCAGAGACACACGAGGCTGAAAGCACAAACATTAAGAAAACACGCTCCAAATCAAGAAATACAACAAATACATAAACACATACAAAAATGGAAAATGCTACAAAACCAATTGGTACAGCTGTAGTGCTCCAGGATGGTATGGGGGATAAGAAGCAACATGTTAAACCAGTTCAAACTGGCACTGTGCTGGTGGGGTTAATGAAAGGACAGCATTGGTTTGAGGAAGGCGGAGGTGGTGGTGGTGGGATCTTTCATAAAGCAAAACGAAAAGTAAGAGTGACAGATGGCGGACGGGTATACAAAATAAAGGCAGAACAGTTATTGTTATATGACTCCATGCGTTAAATAGTTTCTCCAGCTATTTAGTATCAAGCCTCCATAGAGTTAAGAAACAGATTTTTAAAAAAAAAGAGTGGTCAAAATTCAACATCATAAGATGAGATATTCTAAATTTAAGTCCTTGGTATCAGTAAAGCTCCAAAAACCACTGAATCCTACACTTCCCACAATGCAACTCACTTTCATTACACTCTCACTGTCTTTTACAATGTCTTTCACTATGACTGCTATTTCCACTATTCCTTCTGTTTGTATTTTATACTATTAACTTTGTGTTATTAATTTTTAGCCTCAGACCTCAAGCCAAAATAACCCTGATGACATCACACGGGTTTGTTTTTTTTTAGGCTTGCGTAACTTCTCCAGTATCACAGAGGACTCTATTCACAGTAGTTGTCACCATGACTAGTAAATTTAATGTGCGAAATCAGGGAAATTACTCTCAACCTAGTTATTGTCATCCTTCTGATATAATAATAGATAATAATAATTAAAGAAAGCTGGTTAAAAAGCCAAATTTCTGCTCGACAAACCAGATTTCGAAGGCATATTTACACCTTTCATTCAACCTACATCAATGCCTTTTTATTCTTAATCCCTGCTGTGGTTTAGTTGTTGCGTCATGGACTTTTGAACTCACTTCACCATTAATGATTTTAACATACTGTTGAATCTTTGCGCACAATGGCAAGTGTAGACAGATGCTTTTTAACACTGAAGGGCTGAAAACCGAAACCTGACATTTAAGTTTTTGTTATCAAGCTCCAATTGTTGCTGAGCTAAAAATACCTTAATGTGATGTTACACTGCCCTACATTTTGCCAGTTATCCTGAGCAAATAGAACAACACATCACAGAATGTTGTATTTAAGAGTCTCAAAGAGATTTTTTTTTACTTCATTTAACTGCAAGTGGAGAAAGAGACAGAAACTCTAGTAGCAGACAGTGATGAATGAGGAGAGATGCATGGTGATGATATTTTGTAGTTTGAATTATGTAAAATCCAAATGGAACTGTTAAGACCTCTGTTCTCTGTGTGATAAATGCCAGACCCTTCTCCACACTTTTTATATTTAAACAGTAATCATTTCCACACACTCATGTCAAAAGATGACTCGGGGGAAACTGTTGTCTCTCAAAAGATCTTGCAGACTGTGTGTAGACAACACTTGAACTGGTGCGACATGCTCCTCTGAGGCACGGATGTCATGAGATGTGAACTACTATGACAGCTCCGCGAAAGCCTCCAGACATGTCAGCCAATCCTAGAGGATTCCTTTTCATGCCAGCTCTCCGGTCCGACCGGCAGAAAGTCCGGGTGGCTCCATTTCACGCAGCTGGAGTGGAAAACGCTGACAACTACCTCTCTGTATATCCCGTCAGATCTGATGACCCCCAGAGGCCTCGCTGGCAGAACGGGTCACATTTCACAACCAGGTGATAGGTCACATTTCTGACATCTTCGTGAGCTGCATATTGAAATATGAAAATGTTTATAGGCTGAATAACTCAGGTATAAAAGCGTAATTTGTTGCACTTCTTGGTGTGAGGCCTGTTCATGATGGAGCCTGATAGGTTGAACACCATCTGTTCTGTTGTTTGGCTTTAATTCAGCTCACACCACAGCTCGTAGCTCACAGGGATATGAGAATATATTTATATATATAATGTTTCATTGTGGACCTGATGCATTAGCGGATTTATTCTTAGTCTGTGGAAGGTTTCTGTCCATGCACAGCCACAGAAAAACAACTAGTTTAATGTAAAAATAAAAAAAATATTCTAAATACTAACTTGCATTTCTGGACCTGAATAGTTGTTTCATGGTGTATTTGCCTCATGTGTTTTATAAAGGGGATGTATTATGCACATTTCCAGGTGTATATTTTTATTCTGGGGCTCTACTGGAATATCTTTGCATGATTTACAGTTTTTTTTTTTAAAAAAACTGCTTATTTATTTTATACTGGCTCTTTATGCACCCTGTAAGTAAACAGGCCGTTTTAGCTCCTGTTTCTTTAAGGCCCGCCTCCCAGTGAGCCCACTCTTTTCTGATTGGCCAGCTCAAGCCCTGGCTTTTGACTTGCAGAGAGTATTTAACATAGACATCTTACATCATAACAGTATATAAATGACAGAAAATTACAAAAAGCATGATATGTCCCCTTTAACTGTCCAAACATTTCCAGTACAACCACTATGGAGTCTCATTGCAGAAAAAAACACTATAGCATAAAAACATAAGTATGGTAAATGTCAGGTTTTGATGACAGTCCTTTAGAGCCAAAAGGCAAGCAATCATACAGTAAGAAATCTAGACGTCAACACCTCCTCCTATAATGAAAGAGGACGGCGGTAAACCGCTTTCTGTATTGACAGATGCTGCAATAAACCATCATGTAATGCTCTGTAATCCCATGGATGTAATACAGGCCCAGAAGCAATTAAAGCCATCTATGTGACAGCTCTACTTAAAGACAACAGAACCTGCACCACAGGTTTCCTTTGTTGTTGTTGTTGTTCCTACATTTTGTATAATGTCCTATTGTATGTTTCACAATACTGAAGAGGAGTGTGAGTGTGGATCTGTTGTGACAAGAAGATCTGGACTGGATTCAGACAGTTCAGGTGCAGTTTTCAACCTGTCACAGTAAATCTGCAAAATGTTGCAGTAAGAGATACAAAGTGATGTCAGGAGGGAACATTTTTTTAATAAATCATAATTCATTCCCATAGTTTTGTTGATTTTTCCATTTCTCCATTTTCTTATGTCACACAGCGGTTTGTTAACAAGATAAACTAAATGGAAAATAGTGCAGGCTATACATCTCATTTTTAATTATATCAATTACATTACTGCTGATATATTATTTACATTCAACTGCTGATTACGGTGCCTTTGGAGCCATTTTGTCTCTGCTTTGTTTACACTTTTGGCATTTTGTTCACCGAGTGAAAGATATGGTGGTCACAAATTCCCCATCTGCCCTGCATGTAATTGCAACTCGGAGGTTGACGTAAATGTTTCTTTCCCACTTGGCTGTTTGTATTTATAGTCTTCACAATATGACTTAAACACAGGATAAGTAAACGAGAAAACAAAGTAATTATTTCAATGGCACAAATTGGTAAATTGAGGGACTGCAGTAAGTATAAGACACACATTTATTTATGATTTGAGGGCTTAAGCCAATAATCTGAGGGAACAATTTATCAATTTAGCTCTATGCAGTGCAGCTGGAGGGCGTGTTGCTTTGAACTAGAGGTACAACGCAGGTTTTCTCGACTGGATTAATTTGCTAATGCGAGTGGAAAATTTTAACAGAGGCACGCTCTTTCCTTCTCCTTCCTCTCTTCCATCTGCATTCAAGTTTGGATGCCAGCTGCCACACTTACACTCAAATGAACTCAAGGAATGCACTCAATATCACAGGCTGATGATAACAGTATGTACTGTATATCAGAGAGTGGACGTTACCTTCAAGCTATTAGCAAGCTGGAGACTATATAGTAATAGCTTCCTTGTCTAGATGCTGACCAATGAGTGAACGGCACCTAAAACACATCATTCAGGTGCTATGCAAGTCCTGCCTGCTATTGTTTTGTATAAACAGGCTTCCTCCATGCACTAGTGATACTCTGTAAACACCAGAGAGTATTCAGCTTATCCCAAGTGTATCAGGAGTACGTCTGCTCTTTGTGTGTTCAAAAGCACAACGATTAGCTCATACGCACAACAGCGTGCCACCATTAATTTGCATTTTCATTTGAAACACCCCCACTGGCTGAGAGCTGTGTCGTGAAACTTTTACTACAACAGCTATCAAATACGTGGATGAAAATAGCACGCTACCTTTATTTGATGTAATCTGGCAGGCAAGGTCAAAGACGCCCAGGCTGTAAAATAGAGCACGTCATCACATATGAGAAGGTGAGTTACACGGTGTCATTAAACCATTCATAAATCTGATGGCGTGTCGAGAGGAGGAGGAGCTGCAGTTCGCTACTATTCCCGTACAGATGGGCAAATTTTAACCAGCATAACCTTTAATCGACACACACACACACACACACACACACACACACACACACACACACACACACACACACACACATCTGCGCCGACACAAACATGCAAATGTGTCCAATTCTGTAGCCGCAACAAGATACCACAATACCACATTATATCTTATTTTACTGCACAAATAAGTTTATCAGATGATACTGTTTTAGGTGTAATTCTCTATCTCTGAGGTATTTTACATAATCAGATCTTTTTTGTTAGAATAGGTTTAAATAATTAAGTGAAATGTTCAACAATCTTTGAACAAGACTACGAGTCCACAGCCATGCGAGCAGTCGACAGCAGTGCATGTTAAAGTCCCTCTACGCTCAAAAATATGTTTTTCTTCTTGTTCCTACAGTTTGATGTTTGAGCTTCACCTTGCGGAACGGTGAAGGCTGTTTTTACTTTCATCTGCTGAAAGTTTCTCTGCGCTTGTTGAAAATATGATTTTAAAAAAGGGGCCTATGAGCAGGATTTGTGACATCACAAATAGTTTGGAAGTCAATCCCGGTCCAATATTCAACTTACACAAGCATGATGTGGAAACATGAAGCCTCCAGAGCATAAACACTAAGAATAGACTTTACGGTGAAGTAGGAGACATCTTGTATCCAACACTTTTTTAAACATTTGCATATTTATAGATTCTGGCATTTTTAATGAGGGAGAAGGAGCAGATGCCATTTTAATTATAGTTTTTTTGTGGAAAAAACATATCAGACACACATTATTGATCCATGCACAATATTTTTATATGTATTAAAACATGTCTGGAGGTGATCTTTAAGGTTTAGCAGACATATTTTTGTTTAGTGTGTTAGCTAATCAGCACTGAACACAAAGTACAGCTGAGGTTGGAGGTAGGAATACCTGCAAAAATAGTGACATTCGAGCAAAGTACTGGACTATAAAAGGCCCCTTTACACTGTGTGATTTTGTCTGAGACAATTGTGAGACAATCTTTGGTCGTCAATCCAAAACGGTGCTCCTGGATCTCACTGTGAGACACGTCCAGCGACAATCAATTTGGAGCTTTGGAGACAAAAGACAGCCTGAGTCAGAAATTTAGGCCCAAATGTGACTGCTGCTATGACCCACGTCTACAAACAAACAAAACAGAATACAACATGAAATGACAGGATACACTGGCCTGGCGTGACATTTCATGAGTGCAGTTTTTAAAATAAAGTTCAGGGGGGAAACATACTCGTTCTCCTCCTTACGTCCACGGCACGCAATGAAAAAGAGGTTTGTGTGACTTTGCCGCATTTTCAAAAACATCAAAAGCTGATGACGTGCCTCCGCTTTCATATACTTGGTTCTATTTACATCGTAGCGCTATGATTCACCACACATCCAGCAAACAATCTGACAGCCTCAGACTGATATTGTGCAGACTTACGCAGATTGTGACCAAGATTTTATCGTAGGCGTCTCACAAAATGTGACATGCAATGAAGTCACATATTCGTTGTTGTCGCACTGACTAAAGCTGCCTTAAGTAAGATTTTGAGCTGATTATGGTGCTAGATGAAAATTTAAAGGCTCTCCAAAGTTACTACACTTCATCCTGCAGAGATGTAGACATCTGCACCAAATTTCATGCCAATCCTCTGAGGACCATGACTGTCTGTACAACATGTCAGGGAAATCAGTCCAATAGTTGTTGAGACATTCAGTCAAGACCAAAGTCATCCAGCATCCCTAAAAGAATCATCTGCACAGATTGTATTTGTATTCCAGGGAACTGAGGGGGGGTTGATGTGTTTCCTAGTAAAGTCTTGAGCAACAGGCGCCGGGGACCGCCGTTGGCAGAGCGACTATGTTAACAGGTGGATCAAAGCTGACTGTCCCTGCTCTCAGTCCCCCCCCTGCCCCCCGCCCCCAGGGAAATCTGAGTGGATGTCATTCCTCATAGGGCAGCTGTCAAACCAGTGAGCATGCCCACGCTGCTGGATTATTATGGAGTGTAAGTCATTAGGGGGATCCCCTCAGGACAGGCAGGGCTTAGTGCAAGCCACAACTTGACATGGGCTTATGAGGGGCAACGCTGTGTGCCGAAGGTTCGTTTGCTCTGTTTAATGGTTCGTCTTTGTGACCTTAGACATGGATAACATCCCGAAACTGCTTTGCATACATCATGGCTGTTTCTTAATCCAACGTGTGTGGCTAACCTCAGATTTTAAACACACTGCATTGCCTGACAAAAATTATACAGCTACTGCTAAAATTATTTATCATCAGCAAAAATGCAAAAACATACCCTGTTTCCAACTCCTCAAATGTGAAGATTTGCTGCTTTTCTCCATTTGATATCACTGTGAGCTGAATATCTTCGGGTTTGGACTTTTGGTTGGTAAAAAACAAGCAATTAGAGATGTTACTTTGGGTTTTGGATGAATGTGATTTTCCACTTTATAGACTAAATGATCAATCAAAAAAATATGAAAAATATCCTCAGCTGCCGCACTTATGTATAACCTCATATAACCCCTTATCTGACTTTTTGATAACTACTACAGTGTTGTAGTTGGTTGAATTGTATTTTATTAATAACTTTCACTCAAGTGCAGAAAATAAAGGAATAGTGACTTGTTAAAGTAACGCATCATGTGATGCTCCACACACCAGAGTGCAAATTAACATGACCACATGACATGACCTGCTTATAGTGCTCGTCTATTTTCATATAGATTATCTTAAAAAAAATGGGTTTTATGTTAGCAAAATACAAAAAACAGCCTTTTCCCATGTTATTTAGGTGGTCTACCTCACTGAAACAACCACCGTCTCTGCTAAGATGTATAAATGTATAAATTCATACAGTTATACCTGCAGAGGAAAAGCAAAGAGATGATATTAAACTGATGCCATACGTTTAATGACTGTGGCTCTTTTCCATCATCTACTCACTAAATTGATTAAGAGATGAGATGCGTCGGGATCTGGGTGGCTTACCTTACCGCTTTGGATAAACACTTTTCCAGGGAAAACCCTGAACATCCTCACATAATTACATGATGGACAATAATACTGTTATCAATATCAGCCTTTTTCACAGCAGACATTTTGATTTGTCACTGCAGGAAAAGCAGAGGTGTTATTAATAACATAAGCAGAATACAAGGACCCAGAAACTGAAGCAGCTAATTCAGCCATTAATTTAATTATTGACACCCATGAACCTGTGACACCGTGTCTTCTGTGGAAAAAAGGCCTGTCGCAATACTGTCTTCTCACCTCTGGCTCTACGTGAGTCATTGCCTCGAGTTTCTCAGTCCTGACACAAGCATGGGAATTTGGGTTACACGCAAGTGCAGAAACAAGCATCTAGCCGTCACACTCAACCTCACATATTCATCCGTGAATGTGAATTAACACCTCGGTGAACGTGTCTGACCCTGAGCCGCTTCATTTTCACCTCACTATGAGCAGATGGATGCAGAACCTGGAAACAGAGGATGTGTCTTTCACAGAGCAATTACTAGAAAGAGTACTCTGTACTCTCTCACTTCCGGAGACCTGCCCTGCTGCATTATGCAGCTAAGATCACAAGGGTTGGCCAGTGATAATCTGTCCAGACCAGACTGTAATAAAATGAGCTCGGTGTGATGAGTCAGGGTGAAAAGACAAGGGCTGATTTTGACAGACTCATGCTTCAACAGCAACATTTTGTGAGTCACCGTATTGTCAAAAGTGCTGCGTTAGCCTGAATGTCACCATTCTGGGAAGGCACACGTGACTCAATCAAGAGGTTACGTGCTACCAGTCAGATACTGTACAGTATGTAAATCAAGAACTTGTAAATCATGTTGCTACTGACGTGCTAATTTCCTAGTAAGTTAACAAGAAGAGCACATTGCAACATGTGAAACATTTGTCCACTCGGTTTAATTTCTTGTTCCTGGAAAGAAAATACGATAAACCATCAAGTTTAGTTTGAATAACATCTTGTGTCATCTTGTGGTGTTACTCAAGGGAACATTTTCTGCTTCTTTTCACACAAACATCAACAGAAACAACAACAACAAAAAAAACAAAACAACTGAGCAAGGAAAGATTTCCACTAATACAGCTGCTCGCACAGTTTTTTGCTTTCCAATCACAGCGATGCCGCTCGGTCCAAGAGAAAAGCCAAGACAGAGGGTTAAACTGACTTTGAAGGCAACACACATTAATGCAATTAAAAAAAAAAAGTCCAAACCACTTCGACTTCTCGCCTGCGCTGAGAAAAAACAGCCGTGCGGGGCAACAATACCATGTGCTGACCATGTGACTTGTATTTATTTTTAATGCCTGAGTTGAATAACAGATATGGCAGCGTGTATTCTCAACTTTCACCCACTGACTTATTTACCGAGGATTCATAAGCATTTCAAGGCTGCTCAGACACACCCAGGCCTGCTGCACGGAGAGAAAGAGAAGAAAAACAAGGAAACATGCAACACTTGTGCACCACAACAGTTTTAAAATGCATAGTGTCAACGTGTTTTTGACTGATTGCTTTGTTACTATTAAAGGTTTGATATGATCTCACAGACCATTTACCACAATTTGTGGTTTGACTTGAGGCAGCTGCACTGTTGTTAGTAACCTGTTTGAGCTGCTTTATGAGTTGGTTAGCAACAGCTATTATCACATGGGTTCATTCTGTTTGTGATAGTGTGGATCAAACATGTATAAACACTGAAGCCTGGAAACTGGGGCAAATGAAAAAAAAGGCCTATTCATAACTGAGGTTAGATGATGATTACGTCATGTCAAGGTAAGTATATTAAGACATAAGTGACCTTTCCAACTAAAATTCTCTTTATTGACCGGTGTGAGTGAGTGCACTTTTCTTTAATCATCACTTTTCTTTGTTTTATGTGATTGTAAACTGAATATTTTGGGGGTTTTGAACTGTTCTTTGGGGAAAACAAGCAATTTGGTGACTTCACCTTCACGTTTTTTCAGTTTTCTGACATTTTATAGACTTGATCGTCTCGATCAACCATGAAAATAATCAACATATTAAGCATAAATGAATATAATCACTAGTTGCAGCCCTAGTTTAAGGGCTGTAGGTAGGAATGTATCATGATGGTCATATCGTAGTAGTGCTGTAATGATTAGTCGATTAGTCAATCAACAGAAAATGTATCTAAAAAGAGTTTGTAATTGTCATTTTTGAGGCAAAAACGCTAAAAAAATTTGCTGGTTCAAGGTTCTTAAATGTGAGGATTTTATGTTTTTTGTGGCTTTATGAGTTTAAAGTGAATATCCTCTTGGTTTTTGGGTTGTTGGTTGGAGAAAAGTCATCTGAAGACATCGCCTTGTGGTTTAGGGGGTAATGATGGCCATTTTTCACTATTTTCTGACATTTTATAAACAAAGAATTAGCCAAATTGACAGAAAATTGACAGATTGATTGATTGAAAATAACAGAGTTCCATATCACTGTTTTGTTTAGCAAAATTATGGATTCCAAGCAAATTGTGATTAAAAATGAACAAAATTAGCTAATAAAGTTTCATGTTTGCTTTTTCAAGATGCATCAGTGGAACATAAATGAGTATTTTATGTTATTTAGCATAGACTTTTAATTTCATGATATATACTGACATCAAAAAATGACACCGTGTGTGTACGAGAGATATTCTGATATGGATTTTTTTTACTGTACCAACCAGCCCTTCATGACTGATGCTGTCAGTGGGGAGTAAATGGAAATGTGACAGTGGAAGCAACCCAGAAAACACCACACATACACACACAGATGGGTAATCAATGGGTGGAAAAACACTGGGGTTTGATAGCGGTGTAGTGTGTGTGTGTGTGTGTGTGTGTGTGTGTGTGTGTGTGTGTGTGTGCTTTCTAAACATGAAGAATGCTTAACGGTACAGTGTAAGAGAGGGAGGTCAGGTGGCTGCAGAGGACACCGTGTGTGTACGAGAGATAACCTTCAACATAAACTCTCCAGTCTTATCTGGAGCTGTTAGCGAAGGCGGCACCTGCTGCTTCACAATGTCTCGACCGTTTAGAAGAATGTTTGTTTCCTCTCTGATAATAACCAAACTTTTTTAGGGCGTTTCTGTAAAATGCCTGAGGACGAGTTTCAGTCTCATCAGGGCGGCTGATGCTGTGAATGTCGCAGATACTGTGCTGCGTTTCAGGTCTTTGATGTTGACATGAAACAAACGCGGCCTTATTGATAGGAGAGGAGGCTCCCAGCGCAGCCACTGGGTTATTTTCTGTTATGCTGCTGATGCTTTGTCTGGACAAAACAACTACTGCTGATCCAAACATAGAAATATGAAGGTGGCAGAGTCATAACAACAGCTGTAGATCTGAGATAGACGAGGAAATGCATCACTTGATTAGATGAAAATAGATTATTATTTCTGCCACAAACAACAGGAGCCTGCAACAATATTGCCACTTATTTATTGCAAATGAGTTCTTCCTCGAGTTGTTTGAATCTGCTCTGGATGCCTTTAAAGATGCTGCAACAAGAAATCTGCTATTTTTTGTGAATGGAGGGTCAAAGCCGGTTTTGCATGTTGTTCAGAGAGAAATGCATGTGCTGTATGAATAAAATTAGAGCTGAAACGATTAGTAAATTAATGGATTCGTCTGTTTTGATGGTCAATTAATCATTTGTGTCATTTTTAAAGCAAGAATACCAACATTCCCAAGTTCAAACTCATAAAATGTGAGAATTTTCAATGTTTTCTGTTATTGAAAACTGAATATTTTTGTTTTTTGGACTTAATTTGAGACCAAAAAGGATAATTGAAACAGTCACTATGAATTTTATTCAATTTTGATGGCTGTTTTTCACAGTTTTCTGACATTTTATAGACCCAACAATCAATTTAGTGATTGAGATTCAAGAAAACAATCTGCAGAATGATTGGTAATAAAATGATTGTTGGTTCCTGTTTTGAAATCTCTAATTTTGATGAGCAGCACTTTATATTACCTCACTCAGTTTTGCAATAACCAGTAATCATTACACACTCTCTCACTGCTGCCTCTTTCCATGGTGCAACAATTTAATTTTAGCTTTATTTTTAGTGATGAGGTGGAGTAGTTAAGACTTGTTAGAGTATGTTTGTTTGATTTGAAACCTGTAATTAAATGTGCCAGAGTGACAATGTCAATATCATGAACAGAGAACTGAGCAGAAACAGCAGAAGTTGAATAATAAAGTTGAATTTCTCACTGAAATAGACTTCATGTGGGCTATGTAGATCAATAGAGATGGAACTGAGTGAGGCTTGAGGTGGGATAGTGCAAAAAAAAAACACACACACCAGTGCAATAATACATGGAGCTGGCTCAAACATTGCATAATGCGGGGTGTCCAGCGTGCTCAGAGTGGGCAACTTCGCTTATTTATTCCCTCATTAAGGAGCAGATCGCTTGCAATTCACAGAAACACACACACACATATATAAATACACACACACAGACACAGACAATCGACCAACCTGCTCTTTTCGCTTCTGCCAGCGGCCGCAGGGGCTCTCCTCCAGGATTTCACTCTCATCCTCGCTCTCCTCCTCCTTCCCCTCGGATCCTGATTTCCTCTCCGGGACGGACATCGTCATTTTAATGCCGTATATTTCCAGGTTTTCCAACCACAGATCAAACCTTTATTTTTTTTTTCCTTTTCACCTTCCCTTCCTTTCCTTTCCTTCCCTCCCTCCTCTTCCTCCTGTCTCTTGTCTGTTGTGTTGTTGTGGAGGAGAGAGAGAGAGACGCGCAGTCCGCCGCTTGTCTGCGCAGTGAAGACGACACCAGCCCCCTTGGCGCTCAAAACATCTTCTAAGGGGGAAAAAATTTTAGGAGATTGCTTAAAACAAGCGCAGGATGCCCTCCTCAGTCAGAAAGGGAAAAAAAATACAAACACTTCCTTTAGATAAAAACAAAGCGTGTACACATTGCAGGGTCGTTGGAAGAACTGAGCAGGGTGGAAAAATATATCCCAGACTCTTCATGCGCCCTGTAGGCTGCATGCAAAATAGGTTGCGAAATGTTTTTTTCCTGCTGGTCCGTTTCATTCACAGTCACGCCGGAGCGACGCGGGTGTAAAAAAAAAAAAAAAAAGCTCGAGTCGGTGAAGTGAAATGTTGTGTGACTCCCCCCGTGCGTCTGTTTTTTCACGGAGGAGAGCTCATTTTTCCACCGTCTTCCACACGCGTCATTGTCGGTGTTGCTGCTGCTCTGAAGCCGTAATCTCCTGCCAGGCACCGTGCGCAGGGAGATGGAGCAAAAATACCGTAAAGACACCAGTGAATGCGCACAATATATTTATGTAGGCGTAAAAAAACTGAGTCTGCGTAAAAGAAAAAGCCGTAGCACCTTATCCGACATTATGTCTGTAATGTTGTGTTTTTATATTGTGTCATGCTTCAGTTTATGCACAACACCTTGTTTGTATTATATTTTATTTTATTTATTTCACGACTTCAAGTGTGTTATGTGTGTGTTGTTTCTGAGAGAATGAAATCAAACCAAATCAAATAAATTCTGGATTTAAATAGGGATTACTGCAGCAGTCACTACCCATAAAACCAGAACCTGGACCAGCACAGGCCACCAGATGGGCCAGGCAGGTTTTATATGTTAATAAAAAAAGGAGAAAGGGCCTTTTATTCCCTAATAATAGAAGGTCTGTGGTCTAATGTGGCTCTGTTTTAGGAGTCATAACTCCAGTGGTGGAAAAAATCCACTTACCAAGTGAAAGTTCTGCTCAGGAAAAGATCCCAAGAGACAAAGTATACTGATTATTTACTCACCAGTAATTAATTGCCAATATTAATGTTTCATTGATTTATTGCGATGGCAAAATCCTGAGCAATAAAAGTCATGAATGGTTAGTATGAATTAGAATAAAAGAAGTGGGTCTTTAGATTGACATTTTCCCAAATTGTTCAGCAGAAGACGCTCCTGGAAAGCTGCAGCTACTAACACGAAACCTCCAGATTCATGTCGAGCCACAGAGAATAAAGACCTGTGATAACAAGTAAACTGAGAAAACCTACACTGTAATCCTTTAAAAAACAATCCCAGTAATAGATTCATAGGCCTAAATTTGAACAAATGAGCAATGTAGCCTACATATAAAATCATGATAACATTAATAGAAAAATACAATATATTATGTTAAAATGCAAGTATTGGCCTTCAGTATCAGATATTTAAAACCAGATAATCAGGGTCCCCAAAAGCTCCACATTCACAGCGTCACAATTGATTTTATTGAGTTAGTTAATGGAAAAACTTTTTTTTTAAAAAAAGCTACCATATCAAGTAATGTGCGTGGTTGTGCATTATGTAAGAGATAATGTACAGCCAGTGGGTCTTTATTGAGAAAAGAACCCCGACAGGGTGATGCAGGACCCCAACGTGAATATCAATATAAGGTAAGGTGCATGGTCGTGCATTATTAACTGATATTGTGGCATTGTCTTGTGGAATACATCTACATTTAAGGCTTTAATTATTTTAGTTTATAATTTGCTCACATGGTCCACATTCCTCAATAAAATTGCGTTTAATCAAGTTGCCACAAACTAATTTACAAAAGCCAAGGAACACTGATGTCTGGTTATATGATGAAGATGTCATGTATAGTCTGCTGTGTGAACTGCAGATGTATACAAAGTGCTTAAAGGGCAGGAGGTGTGTGGCTGCAGGGATCAATAGGGGATCCACAGCACATATAATAGATTTGATAATTGTATACACACATTTCTTTTACCATGTTAGATGACCAAGATTGAAAGGAAAACCACTAAGGACAATACAAATTGTATATATACAATATATTATATATTATATATAACATTTCTGAGAAGTTCAGTAAAATATTGATTGATTGAGTGTCCCAGTGTGCCTCTCTGGTGTTGTTTGTTTGTTTCAGGGCAGAAGTAGCTTCTTTCAGATTAATTAGATGATTAGATGTTGATGAAAAAAAAAGTTTGCAGTTCATTAAAAACACACTGAGGCTCTCATCTGTTTATTATGCAGAACTCTTAGATAGAAATCCTGAGTTAATTTAGCATAATTTATAATCAAATCTACTTTAAATAATTCCCTGGGAGACTTAAGATCTATTTGCATTGTTAAAGCTCCCAGACAACATTTAAACACAGTGTGAAGAATCACAACAGATTTAAAGATGCATCGCTCTCCAAAATCATTACCCAGCCCTTAAAACCTGAAACCTGCAACAGTACTGAAGGTTTATAGTTTGTATCCTTTTGAGCCCAAACCAGAAAGAATACGGTAACCAGTCTGTATCAGTAAGTATGAAGCAGAGGTTTAGATTACTGCATGAGAACTGGTTTAAATGTAAAGCTAGTTGGCCATCTAGTGGTTCAGCTTTAAAACTCCTCTCTGGCCAAAACCGTGACACTAGTCAGCGTGTGTAGGAATGTAATTTGCAGGAATACATACATTTACTTAATAATATTTGCATTTGATGGCTTGTTTAATGTGTAAAACAATCTGGATTTTCTATATAATCTATTTGCTCTTTATGTGTCATCGTTCACATAGCAACACTGTCAGCAGCTCGGTGGAAATATTACCAGACTCGTACTGGTTAAGAGTTCATTTGTAATCACAGATCTATACAGTAATCACCCTCTTCCTCTATTTTTAGCACACACAGTGCTCACAAAGAGCCTGAGTGAGCCGCTGTTCTGCCAATCTCCTCTCGCCGTTAATGAGATTTACTCTTGGCACAAGGAGCGGAGGAGACGAGCCTCGTCTAGGGCACAAAATGGTGTTTCAGAAATGGCAGCAAATAACAAGAGGAGGGCGCCACCAACATAATAATGACTAGTCAACATCAGGAGAACTGTTGCAGGCACAATTTGAGCACAAAGTGTCAAAATTGTGCCCTAAATATTTCATCTTTTTGGAGATATTCCATGTTTAGTCTTGATCATATTTGATTTTGGCAGATTTGTTTAAATATTTTTGCCTTAAATCCAAGAATGATTCATTCAGTCTGGTTGATGGTGAGATTACAACATAGAAAATGATGAAGAAAAAAAAACAAGCACTCATGTTTACTGTCTACAGTGCTGTTAATTCAACAATGAGTATTTATTTATAAGACTTATGGAGATCCTTGCCCTTTGTGCCACTGAATTGGAATAACTTCTATTTTCTTCTATTTGAAGCTGTCAAGGCACCACAATTTCATAGGTTTAAATGCATATTTTAAAGCCAGCGGGTCATCATATATGCATGACTCTTTTGCTTGACGAGGTTGCAAATCATCCTGTAAGAGTAATGACATTAAATATCCTATGAAGTAAAGGTATTAGAAGAATCCAGTTTTAATTCTACAAATGGGGAATTAGCTTCAGTATGGAGGGAAGAATAATTTCCCATTAACATTTTTTGATATGCAACTGTTCCACATAACCACAGACACGAATGTACATGCAAAATGAAGCAAATATATGTGGATACAAAGCCTACAGTGTGTTTAGTGTGACATTGTGTTGTGTGATTAAATCACTTTCAGATCATACAGGTCATTGAGTTCTTGTTTTTTTATAATCTAACATTGACAAAAATTTGAATTAAAAAAATGTCAAAACTCTTAAACAGGCACTGTATTATGTATTCAGTTACTATTTACTCACTAGGGGTCACTGTGGACCATAGGATGTTTTACTGCATCTAAATGAAATTGAGGGAAGAAGAAGCAGAACAGAACCAGAGTCAAGATAACGCAAGTGTCTCGCTCTCCTTCTCTTTGATGTTTTGTTGACTTGGGCCTATAACGAATTGGCGATAAGGATGGTGAATGTCAGTGTGCTTCTCCTGCCATGCATGGGACAACCCGTGATTCCTTTCGATACGTGGATGAAAATGTTCAAAATTATCTGCTTGCTATTCACACGGAGGGGGCCAACTGGCTCCACACTGTCTAGGTACTAAGGCCAATGTATATTTTATACACTTACAGATGCAGGTACAATGATTCAGCAGTGAATGCACTGTGTGCACATTTCAGCCTAGTTATAAATGTTGTGGTGGGACGACAAGTTCAGAGTGCAGAGACCGCATGAGACTGTTAGTGAGTACCAGACACGTGCATACCAAGCAGCAACCTCCAGGGCTGAAAAATGAAGCCAATGCGGAAGTGCCAAAAACTGCAGTTCCTCAAATGGCCACTTGAGGCTGGCTCCAAAAGCGAGTCAATCCCAATAGACCCCCACGAGAAAATGCCCAACTTTACAGCAGAAATAAACATGTTTAAAGTCTGGTACAAAACAGTTTTGGTCTCTGTAGCTATTTCCATGTCCATTACAACTGTATTGGGGGTGAATTTTTATATAACTTACCTGTTTAAATTTTATTACAGCTTAAAGTAATGCATACTTAAGGGCATGGCTGCTTTGAGTGACAGGTGTGACCACAGCGACAGTGGTTGGGTAACATAACCATGGCGTGACCCCGGATTCTCAGAGTATAGGCGTAGCGATAGCCATTGCTACTTCAGTGTGTTTTCAGTTCATGAAAGTTAATTGTAAAATCTTGGTCGCCTAAAAAGTCTTGTTCAGTGTTTGGTTGTACTAAAAGACCCTCTAAGGAGTCGGATGTTCAGTTTTTTTTTCAGTAAGTAATTTTTTTTTTTAATGGTTGTAAGCCTGTTTTTCGCTTGTGAAAATTAGCATTATCACAGTTAACCATAGACTGTAAATGCACTGTGCTAACCAAGTTAGCAGCTAGCCATTAGCATTAGGGTCAGCTCCACCCTCTCGTCCAAATATGGTCACTTCTGGCTCCAAGATGGTGACCATCAAAACGCAAACTCGAGACTTCAAAATGGAAGTCCACAAACCAATGGGCGACGTCATGGTGGCTACATCCATTATTTTTTACTGTCAATGCTGTTACCCCTCTTTATCAAAGAGTAAGAAGCTCCACCTAGTGGCGTAATTGCATACTACAGCAAATCTACAGAACATTTTCTGACAGTTACACTGCATGCCCCTCGTCTTCTACGTTACCAGTTAATATATTTTTAACCGGTTACATTATTAACAGCAATTCACTGATAATTGATTAATCATTGACATCCCTACTTTCTATCATCTATTTTCTCTGTACTAGTAGGCCCAATTTGAAACATAACTAAGCCTATGTGAAATTTCTTAATAACCTAAATGTGGGTGTGGGTGGATGTGTTTTAAGGCACCACAGTTGAATAGAGACAAAATAAATCTTGTTCTTCTATCAGATTGAAACTTATTAAAATACATCCACATACAATATATATATTCTATATTATAACCTTTATTTTTTTATCATGAAATTATGCAAATTAGGCAAACTGAAATAAGTCAGAACAAATAAAGCAATTTCAGATGTATTGTCTTCCCTTAATCTTATGTGAATAATAATAATCAATTAATAAATAAGAAGAGAGACAGCTGACTGGAGGTCTGGCAGGATGTTGGTGGAGACAGCCAACAGCAGGGGTTCAGGTAGGATGTGGAGACTCCTCAGTACCCCGTGAAAACGGCGATGTGAGTTCCTTCGAAGGGGGACCGCTGGATGTCAGGGTGGCTCCTCATTTGTTCCATATAAAGCTCCTGGGGTTCAGGGAATGCAGGATCAGGACAGGCAGGCTGCAGGCTCACGAACCTGAGCCTAATCGACTGGGGTGCAGGCTGTTTGCAAATAGTCCGGGGGACAAACTGAGAGCTAGCAGATCAGAGTACAGGCTGAGGTGCAGAGGAGGCTGGAGTGACGGGGTTGGGAGAAGTGTTGGCATAAAACTTCCACCTGTAAAATGTCACAAACTGCGAGGGACTCAAGGAAGCCTGGCTGTTCATTTACAAAAACATCCTGTGTCACTCCAAAGTCATGCCAGGAAAAAGGCAAGCTGGGCTGGTGACTGTCTGCCGAGTCCATTTTTGGCCAGTTTGTTTGTCACGAATGAGTAATGCAGACAGACAGGCACAGGTTTGGACCGGCAATCTGGTAATTCTAGCAAATGCCAGATGGGCCAGTCCTCCTGTGGGCTGTAAGGCCATCATCAATGTGGAAAAAAAAAATGTGGGAAACAATTCAACCTGCTGGCTGCAGCCCACCTGATGTTGGAACAGCCCATCTGATTGGGGGTTACATAGTCCCAATTGTCAATAGGCTACCTATACTGTAAGGCAGGTGCAGGAAGTGCTGCCATCATCCTCCTCCCACCCCTTCAAGTGGATGCATCTATCCATGTAATGTCAGAGGTCAAGTGAAATAATCAAGTCAAGACAGAAATAGTTTGAATCGAAAATTATGCTAGCCCATACAAATAGTTAAAGGTCCCAAAAAGTGAAATGGTGGAGTGGAAAAGATCAGAGAGAAATAAAAATCTTGAGGCTGATGCTGCAAAATGCTTTAAGTTTACACATTTATTCAAAATATTGATGCCACTGCCACGCAAAATCCTGTTAGCTTTAGCATGCCTAGCTGCAGTGATAAGATTAATAGTCCACTGCCAAATGAAGAGGAGGAGGAGGAACGAGTCTGGACAGATTAGCAGACTAATTCCAGCGGAGAGAAGGAGCAAGAAGAGTAGGCCGCTGCTGAGGACGAGTGGAAGGTGCGTGACAACCTCCAGCAGGTGATAATGCTAACGTTAGCTCATGTAGTGATGGCGGAGCTCCGGACCTGACCTTCTCCGTTACACAAGTGGCATGCGAGTGCACCTTTTCAACTTTAAAATAGATAAAATAGATTACGGAGCGCTACATCTTGAAGTATCCATGCTTATGGCTACAGAAAAAGACATTCTTATGGCTTTGCTATAATCGACAGGATGGCGAGAGAAGAGTGCACTGATGGGAAGTCTTCTCACCGCCTAAAGAAGGACACGATATTCTATTCTATTTGCTGCTTAAGGCCGCTGTGCTATGTTGTTTTTTTTAAATGACGTCAGATGATTAGTCACTCTGAGTCCGCTCCAATAGGGTGCAGGCACGCTGCACTTCACAGCTTAACAATACCAGTGCATGAACGTTTAAATAGCGTCGTAGCATGAAATCCTGACTTGTTAAGCCTGAAGTGTGACTTGCATCAGATCAGCTGTGACCACAATGTCTGATAATTGACTATAAATAGCTCTCACATTTCCAGACCATCATGGGAACGCTTTTGTCCAGTGCGAAAATTTAGTTTTGGCTATTTTGTGTCAAGATGACAGAATTGCATTGTGTCATAGACTACATTCATGACATGTGATTATGTCATATTTGTTTTATTTGTGAAGTGTCGACTTTTCCTCTAGGCTACTTCTTGGCTATTTATTACATTATTTTATGAAACCCTGTAAGTACACCTGTTGTTAAGATGTAAACTTGATATCTATTGCTTAGCCTTTATGTTATAAATAGCCTGATATTGCTTTATGCAACTCATAAGTGCGTTTGTTGGGAAAAAAATGGGACTGGTCCAGACAAAAATTGCTAGGCAGGGGAACGAAAGGGGCTTTGATGATCAAAATCAAAAGTTGGGCTTACATCAGGAAGGCAGTTCAAATCAGGCGAACAAATCCAAAAGGGGTAAGGCAAGTAGGCAGGTCAAAAAACAGGCTGAAGGTCTAAACCACAGAAACAAACAGAACAAGGTTGAATGGAACCGATATATCCATGAAACCGACAATGACGAACTGGCAGAGAACAAAGGAAATGGACCAGTATATGTAGTGAGTGTCTGATGAGGGAATGAGTTGCAGGTGAGGAGTGTGCGGAGTAGGCCAGGTAACTGCAGGAGTGATGAGAAGGGGGAACTGGTGTGTAGATGGGGAAAGGAGAGAAAGTCTAAGGGCATCTAGTGGACAGTTTTAGGATGGCATGGCCTAGAAGAAGTGAGCAGGGGCCTGAGACAGAGGGGACATCTCACGTCTCTTATTGATCTTTCCTCGCTCCTCGCTTGAACCGGAAGTTGTTCTGGTCCACTTTGACAGGCGTCCCAAGTCTTTTATTTCTGCAGCAAGGAGCAAGGAAACATGAGAGCAGGCTTAACAGAAGTCTTTTACTGGCTGTCTTTTACCCACTTATTGAATATCAGTTATTGATTGGATGCTGCAGCTGATCGGACTGATCTGAAACATCACAATATCACTGCAGTTTCATACTGAAGGGGAGACAGATGAAAGATTAAAGTGTATCACTCCCAAGTTGTATATTTTATTTGTTTTCTGATTCATCATCTAGTTAAAAATCTGTGTTAATTGTAGGTCTGATCAACAAAAAAACCATAAACAACTTTCTTCATTTATTAGAAAGATTTTTCTTTTCATGATCTGCTTATTTCCCCCGTTAGCTTTTATCACGGATAAAATTAAAGTCAGGGCGAGTCTGTCTGTCAGCAAGAAACACATTTGAGACACATTTATAATTTACATAATTTGTCGTCATATCTATCCAGTCACATGTGAAGATGAAATTTCCTGAGTGTCTCGTTTGATATGAGTTACGTAACTTAATAATATAATAATAAATAAAACCCCAGTGTTCAAAAGACACTTTAATCATAGTCTGGGTTATTAAATAATGAATTCATGATCAGAATATCAATTAATACAGACACAAATAATGAATAAACAATATAAACACATTCTGCCAGTAGAAAAGGTTCCTGTACCTCTGAGCAGGACACAGTATAAATACAGGATGCAGGTTTTTATTCATGTGCAGGTGTTTGTCAAACAGGTAACAGGCTTCAGAGAGAAAACAGCTGCCGGCGGTGACAACTGTGCACCTTTATCAGTATTGTCACAGTGCACATGTGTGCAGACTCAAATTCCACCAAAAGTCGCTACAGCTGTTAAAGCCGACTGACAGTTGAGCCAGCTGTCACCAGCTGCCACCATCATCAGAAACAGATGTGGCTTCATGTGACACTTCAGAGGACAGGACGTTTCATTTCTTTAAAAACATATTTCCTCGTTTCCTCTCTCCTTGCTCGGTTTCCTTGCATCTCTCCGCTCTATCTCAGTGGGAGGGACTAAGACGCAAGGAAAAGATGCAAGTGAGGGAAATGTGGATGCAATTAAGAGACTTGGGATGCGACCAGAGATGGAGAGCAACGCAGATGGCTGGGGATGAGATAGCGTGGCTGCAGAGAGGGACTGAGGAGCAGATTGTGGCGATAGTTTCAGTATAGAGGGAAGAGTAATTTTCCATTAACAGTTTGATATGCAACTTTCCCACATTACCACAGACATGAATGTACATGCAAAATGGGGCAAATACAGTTGGATACAGAGACTACAGTGTGATCAGTATGACACTGTTATGCTTTAGTGAAGCTGCAATGGTTGCTTTCATTGTAACTAGTTCCTCTGAAGTAAATCACTTACAGGTAAGACTTCAGTTACATTTTTGTTTTCTCATAATCTTACACTGACAAACATTTGAATAAAAAAATATAAATACTATTACTCTTAAACAGGCACTGGTATGTTACGTAAGTCACACCCTAGTAACACATCTGATGGTTATTAGACAATCATCCCTGCTTAATCACCATCAGATGTTTTACTAGGATGTGGCCTACGTAACATACCAGTGCCTGTGTCCTACTATTATTGTTGATCTTGAAGAAGGTCTGAGGGCTGAAATGGCATCTAAATAAAAGAGAAATGCATACAAAGCATGAGTGTTTGACACTTTTTTCCTACTCTCAAGTCTACTCCCAGTGGTCAGCACCTCACCGCAACCGTTGGTGTGTGTTACTTTTCCAATAAATAATCTTATACATACATATCTTTTTATACTTGAAAAGTTTATTAACCTTCATTCTCAGGTTTCTTACTTCTCACAGTATTTTTTCAGCATTCGCATCTTTATTTTGATGCCAATAGTAAGTAACTGACAATATTATTAGCGTAATCACAGAACTTGAGAAAATGGACGCTTTTGGCCCCTCAGACTCTGCAGGTTTTAGTTTCTATAAGTGGCTAACTGACTGTGTTGCTACCATTGTTCAAGTGCTTATACCTGTCATCATTGTATTTGGTATTGTACTCTGCCTCTGCTCCTGTACTCTCGCCTGTGTCCATGCTTTAATTTACAGGCGGATAGATACCACTGTTGATGATCTGTTCCCTGCTTACACTTATCTCATGTAAGCAAGATGTGTGACCGTGACAGTTATGAAAGGAGGATCAAAAAAGCTTTTTTCAAAGTACATCTGATACACATGATCTCATAATAATGATCCATGAAGTCATTGTTATAGATGAAGTGAGGGAGAGTGAGGGAAGTGAGACTGACGAGGAGTGAAACGGGACTCAGACATGTCACACAAATATGGTATAAATGTAATTTACTGATCATGCTTTTATTCTTTGAAGCTTGCATTGCTGTACTGCTTCCCATGTGCATGGCTTAAAATGTACTGGCTATATGTCAATACAACTTCTTCTCTATAACTAGAGATCCAATACCAGTCTGCTCCACTGAGCAATAATGGGAGACACCATTAGATTAAACATTTGGTTTGGGTTTTTCATGTTGTTATAATTAAGCTAGAATCCCTCTGTATTTCACCGCAGCACAGAAGCTGTGACATTAGATATGATGGATGAAGCATATGTTACTTTATTTATGAATATGAGGCAACTCTTACTCATATTTCAACTCAACAACAGTTTTATGTTCAGAGTTTTGTTCATAAGTCACTAAAAAACTTGTCTATCATCACATAGTGCATCTACTTAGTATGTTAAGCATTCACTCTGTTTGAAGTTGAAGAGCCATATTTAAACCTTTGCCCACTACTTAACCAGAACCCACCACAAAGAGAAGGAAAACACATTTATGAATTGTAGTAAATAAGCTTTTATTTGAGTTCAGATTACATTACAGGGAGGTTTATTGATAACTCAAGTTGACATCCACAAAATGTAAAAAGTACTCAGTTTTTAAAAGCATCATTTTATTTCATGCCTTGGGAGTTAGCAGAGGTCCAAATCTGATCACCTTCCCTGTCCAGCACCAGTTTGCCGTCATCTGTCAGATGAAGACGGCACATGTTACTCTCAGGTTTGGCGGAGTTTGTGTGCCACTTGGGTTTATCAGCCTTGTTGTACATGACCAGGTTGCAGTCAGCCTGCATGCACAGGCGGTGAGCATCACTTCCTGCAGTGTCTGAAGCCCACATTGGCTTCCAGCCAAAGATGACAAAGTTACCATCATCCTGCAGGAAAAAACAGTGACTGTTAGTAATCAGTTACTTCTACATTTAATTTTACACAAATCAGTAGACATGTATCATCTTGCATCTTGATAAGTGTCTTGAGTGTCCGAATATTCTCACCTGGAACATAGCCTTCCACTGCCTGTTGTTGGAGATCAGATAGTCTCCTCTGCGGAGCTCATCATTTTTGGACAAGTAGTTCCTGCTCATGATTCTGAAACAGAAAGAAACTCTTGGTCAAATTCACAAAAGGACATTGTTGCTTTTGCACAAATAGGACAAAAAGAAACTGTGTAGGGGAGAACGGGGTTGGTTGTCACATTCATTGGATGCCACTCCCTTTTCAGACATTGGGATCAGAGGTCACCTACAAGACACTTGACACTGAAGTGAAAGGACTTTTAGTGTTTAATGTCAAAATGTGAATATCCAGCTCTTCAGTGTTTCTCCTCTAGGCATTTACACAATGGGTTTATAATAAAACAATTATTACCATTAAAAAGTATGAGAGAAGAGATATAGTTTAGTTTTTTTTCTTAGCTACGCTACAACATGTGGTTGTTAGCTTTGGGGGTAGCAAAACTTTTAAAATTCATATTTAAGATTGCCTCCATTTTTTTTTATTTTTCTCCATTAAAATAGAGGGACAACCAATCCCATGATCAGGATGGTTATCACAAGTGCACAAGACGCACTTGACAGTCTACATCTTTTGAACAGAATAAGCTTAAAGAGAGTAAGATCACACCATTCTTATCTGACACTTTAGGCTCCCAATGCACATTGACAGGGAATCTATCAAGGATACAGTTTTTGAGGGATTCAAGTGAAGGTAAAATGTGTGACTACCAACCCTGTTCTCCCCTAATTCACAAAGCACCACAAAGGGTGAAATGCAACCCTAACTGCGCTGCCAAGCAGCGTCTTAGTGCTCCTTTGCTGTTTGCACGAATTTAAATGAGGCACTATGCACACATTTGGTGCAAAATTGGTCCCTGTCCAATTCACAACGCCCAGCACTAACAGCCACATGCAGTTGAAGTGAAATTATTAGTGTCTTCAGAGAGTTGCTGGTAACTGAAGCACATTTATAAGGGGGTGCCACGCCCAGACTTTCCAGTGATCATGGCTTCAGGGATTGCAGCCAGGTGAAGGCATCATTATCATCACTTTTTGATTTAACTGAGACTGAAATTATTCGCAGATACATGTTACCAGGTCAAACAATTCTTGCTATACTTGATGACATCAAGGATGACACTGAGCCAGCCACCCAAAGATACAATGCAGTACCTGGCATTGTCAAACTGCTTTCAACATTTATACTTTGCTGCATGGATAATTGCAATCAGATGCAAAACAAGGTCAAATTGCATTCAGCTGTAAAACTTTATGGGTGTGTTTATGGGTCATATAATTAACGCAATATCTTTTGTGAATCGGACCTTGAGATAGTGATAGATAGACAGATAGTGGTTGCAAATGATGCACAATTTATGGTGCTATCAGCAGCTGCAATCTATTCTTTGTGAATTTACCGCTCTATGTTGAATCCATCTAAAAGACTGAAAATTCATTAACAAAATATGTTTTGTAAGTTTGCATTTCCTTTGTGCACCACCAGAGACCAGTGATGTGATTCTTTTTATGAATAAAAAAAGTTATTCTTTTCCTTCTTCCATTGGTTTATACCCACAATGAACCTAATGTACCTATTAGTAACATAATTTCAATAACACAGATTTAACAGTAAACTATAACACTTCTGCATTAAACTACTCTTGCACAGCAATGTATGAATCCATCAATCAGTGTAGAGGTGCACGGTACTTACAGACTCAAATGTTCCACACCTGACAGACTGCAGAAGAGGAAAAGAAGAGGTGGAGTGAAAGTAGTAAAATCCACTCCATTTTATATTATTTGATCTGGGGGTGGAGAGAAAATGGGGGGATAAGTGGGGGGAAAGAGGAGTGTCCTGCTCCCCTTGTTCAGGGGGACATTCAGTTCAGTTCTTTCATCCAGTTTAATTCAGTACAGAACATTCAGTTCTCATTCTGGACACACATTCTTTATGTTAGTGTCGTTTTTCTTTGGAGGACAGTCTCAATAAGCGACAAAATGCAGCGCTCCTTCCGTGCCAATGTATTTAAACATTTATCTGAAGCTTATATAAGGCTTCAGCTGTACAAATTAGTAAAATTAAGTCAGTGTCTTTCAAAGTTAAGGTCTTTTTCATACTAAATTCCCTCTTTTTGTTTCTATACTTCCACTGCAGCAGAACAGGAACACTGTCTGTTGAGACACAAAGAGGGATTTCTTTTTTTTACTGGAAGGACTGTAACTGTGGAAGACATACACTTCATTCATTTGATTATATCATCTCAGATAAACTTTAAAATAACATTTTGCTTGAAATGAGGTTTGTGGATTTTGTCCCCTGTCATTTACATTGTATCCCAAGTTTTATTGCACACTTGCACAAACTGCATGAGAATATAAATGAACAAACTCATAATGATCTTAAAATTGTTTTATTTGTTGTTGTTGCAGGTCAGCAAACACAATGGACACGCCTGTGGAGAGAGCTCTCCTCTCTCCACAGGCGTGTCCAACAGTGTTATAAATTAAAACAGACATGCTAAAAAAAAGGTTTTAAAAAAGTTGGAAGTTAAAAGTTAATCTCAATTTTTATTGCACGCTGCACAAATTGCACAAGAATAGAAATGAACAAAATTATAATGATCTTAAAATTGTTTTCTATCTGAACCAGGGTTATAGGAGAAAAAGGAATAAAAGTATTTTCTGTAGATACTACACTGCATTTATGCTACTGAGTGTAAAGTAGGCAATATAGTTTAAGTCAAGTCAGGTCTATTTCTATTTATACAGCCCAAAATGTAAGCCAAAGAGTGGTTTTTAAAGCCATAAAACTAAAATAATGATAAGGAACCACATGTTGCCACAGCTGGCCTAATACCAGAAAGTAAACAACTATGTGCTCACATTTCCTTTGTCCATCTGCCAAATACTCATAAATACTTTGAATGGAAGGGATGTCAGTAGAAGGAAGTCATGATATTATTACAGTAGCAATCTTAATCAATTCCATATCTTATGTGATAACGTTGAAGAATATCTTTTCAGGTTTTATTACTGGTTGCATGCAAGTGATACCACTTATGCCATGCATGGCAAGTACTGGATAAGAGTGGGTGGGGTGGGGTAGTAGGTAGCAGGCATCCATGACGAGGAATTCAGCCTATAAAGAAAATCTCTTAACAAGCACATGACCTGCACATGCACACAACAAATGTGAGTTACATCACAGTCTTATTGGCAATGAATACACTTTCCTCTATTGTTGCTTTGCAGATAAACACCCAAATTACAGTAAATCAAATCTGACTCGGTTAGTTTTTTCTTTATATTTAGTAAACAATGTTACATCTGGAATAAAAGTGACTTTACGAGCAAAGTAGGATCTAAACTATCACAGCAGAGGAGACTGAACAGCATCTGAAGGCAGCATTATCAATAGTGACTCATAAAGACATGCTTTAAGATTGTGTGTAATTTATATCATCAGTGAAGCCTTGATGAGAAAATCCCAAGGAAAGGACACTAAAACTGGCATGTTAATTCACTTTAGTGTGATGAGCATGCAACAGGTTAACTGTGGGTTCTTCAGTGGCTTGTTGTTATGAAGCATGTTAAAATATTAAGCATGTTATTTCTATTATTAATATACTTTTTAACCAGTAGACGCAGCTAACAGCGTAGGAGCTCCACTGTTGTAGCTCTTTTTTTTTTTGCAGTGCTCCGTCCTGCTTGTCTTCATTTCCTGAAATGAGAGAGGAAATGCAGTGAGACGAATGTTCAGGCATCATTTATGTACACAGTTGTTTGAACATTTCTGATTTTGGTGCTTCTGGTGGAAATATCAAAAGACAGGATCCAATCTGGGGGCCACTGAGAATTAAAGGATAGGTTCACAGTTTTTCAAGTCTGTCTTCAAACAATAGTCAGATGCCCAAATGAAAACTGAAGCAGGTTATTCTTGCTGTAATCATTCCTCCTGTTCATACTGACCATTAGAAGATCCGCTTCAAATGCACTTACAATGTAAGTGATGGGGAACTAAATCCACAGTCCATTTTGGCTTCAGCCATCAGAGCTAGTCAAATAAAGTGGATATATTCCAGAGTTACAGCTCTTTAAGTAAAAAATCCCTCTCTGTGTCTCAATGGACAGTGTTTCCTGTTCAGCTACAATTGATGGATTGTAACATAAAGAGGGAATTTGGCACCACGAAGAACTCAAAAATTTGAGAGATATTGAATTAATTTGACACCCGCCCCCATCATCCTGCGGGACTACCCCGTCGACACTGTAGAGTTGTTCCACACACTCCTCGTTTCGTGCAGTCTGCTGTCCCCCCCAGGACTTGCACGCCTCCAAGACACTGAGGCGAGCAGGAAAGATCATGGCCGACCACTCCCAGCCAGACAGTAAACTTTTTGAAACGCTCCCCTCCGGCAAAATGCTGCGGTCTGTCAAGACCAAAACCTCACACCACAAGAACAGTTTCTTCCCATCTGCATCCGGCCTCATTAACAAGGCCCAGGATCCCCACTGATACGGACCCCATCTTTCCCATGGACATTACACATTATATTAACGTAAAACCCTGTAGTCTTATATTGCACATCTGTGATCTTTAATCTAATATGGTGCGTTACATTAACACAACTTGTATTATTAGTATTATTATTATCATTGTAAATTGCACACTACATATACTGTTTACTCCTGGTCAGTATTTTGTACATTTCACTCCATTCTCTTCTATTTAATATTTAAAATTTAAACCTATGGCAGCTCTTTTCACTTGGAATATATTCTGCATATTTTTTATTGTAAGTTTTTTCTTTTTTATATTATTTAGGTTTAATTCATTTTGTGTATATTTCTGACTGTTATGCACCACAACAACACCAAGGCAAATTCCTTGTTTGTGCAAACCTACTTGGCAATAAACATGAAACCACAAGGATAAAATTATTGCAATATTTTGAAAAAGCACAACTTATTAAGCTGGGAAAACATGGTTAAACACAGTAGACTGTGTCTTGTTTTCAAGGTACTACACAATATGGCTCCTCCAGCACTCTGTACTTACATCACATTAAAAACAAGCCAAACTACTAGAGAAACAACTAGAGGAGATTGTTTTACTCCAAGAGGACTAAGTAGTTTTGGCCAATCTGCTTTTTCTGTCAGAGCCTTTAAGAATTGGAACAACTTACTGCAACACATAAGAAACTGTGCAGACTACCATTCATTCTCCACAACATTAAGAGCCTGGCTCATTAAAAATCACTAGAACTAGAACAGTGAGGTGTTTTCATGTTGTTTGTTGTCTTACTTGTCCTTATTATGCTTAATGTAAGAGCTGCTCTTGTTTATCATAAGCTTTGTAGGTAACATCCACACTTTATCAGTCCTGACATTGTGTTGTCGTGTTATTTGTTGAATGTGCTGTAATCCTATTTGTTTATTGTTGTCATGCTATAGTTAATTTTGTGTGTCTTATTTATATGTACTGTCCCTGTCAAATAAAGTAATAAAATTAAATTAAATTAAAAATTAAACCTGATCCTGATTCTGAACAAAGTCAGAACAAAATCCGAGGCTGACAAAACTTGAGACGTGATTGACATGGTGAGAAACAAAGAACAGAAGCCGGTTCGTTCCTGATAACTGACTTGTGTGAGCTGGATCCACAGTTTTCCTAAACTTGAGCTGAAATAGGAATGTAAAGTCTGTAATTGTGATATCATCTGTGTCTTAAGTGGAGAGTGGAAAATCCCTGATTGTTATGCCTTATTTTTCTCAGTCAGGCATTCTACTTTTACAAAGCACAACATATGGAACCAGTTTCCTGGAAACAACCTAGTCCTGGTCCAAACTACGTTTTCCCTGTTCGCTAAACTGACTCTGGAGGATATTCAATAAAAATTCATTGGAGTCCAGGACCAGTCTTGAGGATAAAAACGAACAGTGACTTTAATCCTGAATGGAGTGTGTTAAGGAGGCATGTTCTCCGTCTACAATCAATTAATGTTCTCACAGAATGGAGGAATGTTTAAATTATACACTCACTGCTGCAGAACTGATAGGGTAGTTAAATATCAAAGACACAGTATCTGCAATCAAACTGCCTTTAATGAATTACACAAATCGTACATGTACGGGCCACACACGCACTGATCGCAATGAGAGACACCGAATGAGATTACAGGATCAGTTTTACATCAAAGAGGTGGTCACACAAGTATATTTATTTGGTAATATTTGATAAGGAAGTTTCTTTTCTACTGGGTACATGTCCTTTTATCGTCATCCACCGTCAAGGCCTTCGCAAACAGCTGAAATCAGTCTCCATAAATAGATTAAACACACATTTTACATGATTACACATATGTAGGTGATCACACAGTCACATGTTTAATGTAGCTATTTCTCTAACGCTACCATGCAAGTGCCGTCGATACAGTCTGACCTTCAAAATGCTGTTTTCACAGAGATACAACTGGATCAACCCTCCAGCAGCAAGTTTCTTCCAGTTACTGTTCTTGTTTGAAAAGTAACTTTGGGTCCACAAAATATTGTTTAGAGTGGGTGCAAACAAAGTTGAGTGCAAAATGTGAGAATTAAACCTGTGCAGACCTGTCCCCAAATCAGAGAGCAGAGCAGTATTCATCAAGTGGAGCATCGAGTGACAGATAATCACTGTAACGTTATGATATAACATCCAAGAATGATGCTCCCGTTCCTCAAAGCACGACAGTATCATGTCAACACTATAAAGATAGTCATAAAAAATGTTAAGACAAAATGCTGAAAAACATTCTGTACCTCAAATATATTGTTCTTTTTTGAGGAAATGTTCTTCCACATAATCTAATGAATATGACGGAATAACTTCAGAAAATTTTAATGAACATTTTATGAATAATCTGCAATTTGGTTTATGGCAAGAAATCCCAGGAAAGCAATGACCCGCTCACCTGTTCAATCTCCACCTTTTATGCAGTTTTTCTCAAGAGTTGGTGGAGTTTATATTGAACTTATATCCATCCGGTGGACACAAACACTACTCCAGAGGGATGATCATGTCGCTCTGAGTCTGCTGGATGTGGAAGTTTCAAAGCTGGGGCTATTTGTAAGATCTGCATTAAAATTTCTAACTTTCTGTTTGCACATCTGCCAACATAAATGCTGATACTGACAGATCTATGATGAGTCTATATCAACTGATAATATCAGACATGTACATATCAAAGCTAAAGCATGTGTGGGTGTGGACTGCTCCAACGTGCTTGAAACAAATTTGACAAAAATATAAATAATGACCAACATTTCACATCAGCAGACAAAGCCAAAAACTTGAATTCATTAGATTTCAAGTTTGACTGGATTAGTGTTATCCAAATGATAACAATTATGATGTTATGAATACATTGAAAAACCTTTGTGTGGGGTGTTTCTGCTGGACTGAGGACTACTTTGTCTTTATGTGAGTTTTTGATTTTGTTTTTGTTAATTATTTGTGTTTTTTAGGCAAATTGTTTTGTGTTTTTATTCCTTAAAATTTTTCCCGCATATTTTCTTTAAAGATCCTGTATGTTTTACTGTTTAACCCCCCCAAACTTTAAACTTGACACTTTTCACACAGGTTTTTGAGAATGATGACAAGCCTCAAAGTGAAAACGAGTTGATATTGGGAATGTCTGACCAAACAACTTAAAAACTAATATTATTTTCCAACACAGTCAAAATGAAAACTGTTGAACCTACTGCCTGTAGGTTTTCTGCTCAGCAGCTGGATGCTGTTGGTGGGTTTGTTTTGAGGAGAGCTGTTATTAATGTACATGGAGCAGGAGGAAGAATATTCATTCCTTCAGTTGTTCTCAGTATCGAAGGTTTCTTTGTATCTTGAGAACTTTTGATGCTGACTGGATGCAAACCTGCACTGATTGCATTCCAATGTTCTCACCATTACCTGAAAATAAGAAACAGAGTCACAGTGGTGATAATTTGGGATATAACTGTGATTTATTAACCCTGAAAGTTTCAGCATTACACATATTCAGTAATCTTAAAGCCGCATATGTTTCAGTATCCAATGAGTAAAGGTGGGATATGTTTCCAATCTTATGTGATTAATTTACAGAACAGCTATTATCTGAATACCAGCTTTAATAAGAGAATTTGTGTTTCATACAGATACTCTTTCAAACTCACCAAAAGTCTTGACTTCATAGCCTGAACTCTGGTGCAGCACGGTGTTGTGAGTTTTAAGATTCTTACATAATGTTGAGAAACTATAGAGAGAAACTTGGGAACTGAAGATGTGTTGGTGTGAGACTTTCTGCTACAGTAAGTTCAGCTCCGTTGAAAGACATGAATCCACCTCACAGAGAGCAGCAATCAGACCTGAACTGACTTTTGTTCTTTTTCTTCCTATAATGTCGATCGCTACAGCTGCAACCCAACCGCCAGAATAAAACGTTGGCATTGTTTCTACAAACCACGGATACGTTGAATCTCAACGTTTCAATGTTGATCACCTTTTAAGTTTCTTCATGTGTCATTTAATAGCACATTAAAGGTTCTGTAAGTTGGGCCTTTGGACTACCAACAGGAAAACAAAAGAGGTAAGCTATGTTCTGCTATCAATCTGGAGCTTGTTTTCTGCTCCTTTGTTGACGAAATAATGTTGTTTTAGCTGTGTGTACTCAGGAGTGGGCGACTTGTCATTGCAGGGGTGTTTTGTGTGAAATGTGTAGTGGTTGATGGAGGCAGCTAGCTGTTTCATTAGCTGGAGAGCTAATATCTGCAGGGTGTTTCTAGTCGGTTAGCACCGTTTTTGTTGTGTCGTTGTGTCGTTATGCCGGTCGTTTGTTGACGTTAGCCGGAGAGAGGCAAATATGTCACATGGGAAAATCCAGCCCAGGTCCTTCACATAGAAATCAGTCCACAGGCTGTTACAGACAACTGAGAAAGTCTGGAAAGGGCTAATTTTTTACATTACATTACTACCCATTCATTCATTGGCAATAAAAAACAATTAATACATGTAAATTGCTTCACAATTCTATATATAGAACCTTTAAATGGCCGTTATCAGTTGAACAATTATGTTTTATGCTGTGACAATGCTGTGGTTAAAGGTGCAGTGTGTGGAATTTATTGGCATTTAGTGATTTGGCAGAAATGGAATATAATATTCATAAGTATGTTTTAATTAGTGTATAATCACCTGAAACTAAGAACCGTTGTGCTTTCGTTACCTTAGAATGAGCCCTTTATATCTACATGGAGAGTGGGTCCTCTTCAATGGAGGCTGCCATGTTGTACCGCCATGTTTCTACAGTAGCCCAGATCGGACAAACCAAACACTGTCTCTAGAGAGGGCCTTTCGCATTTTTCATGAGTTTCATGGCCACCGTAGGTTCTCCAACACACTTGGAAGGGGAGGGGGAGGGGTATTCAGTTGGTTGCAATCTGCAGCCTCACCGCTAAATGCCACTAAATCCTACACACAGGTCCATTAATGTTTGGTTAGGTTAATGGGTAATACTCACTTCCTATCACACACACGCAATCGCCTACTGAAATTTGTATGTATGTAGCCGGCCAATCAGGACGTGCCTACTGATTATGCATGTCTCGCACACTATAGCAGCGTCTCACTGCAGCTTACTATCCTCTTTTCTTCAGCAACGGCGATATCAGCTCACTGATGCTTCCTCTCCAAGGATGTAGTCGCCGCTCCCAGCTCATTCCTGCCCATCGTGCCCCAGTCTCTTCACCGCCACCAGGCATCACTTCTGCCTCTAGTGCCTTGGACGGGACAATCCAGAAAGCGGCATAATGCAGCCACCACCCTGCGTGCACTGCCAGGCACTCCCTCCTGTTCAATGCCAGAAATGGTGGGAACGTTTCAGCTGTATGATGTTTCACTCTGCTGCAACGAGAGTGAACCAGACCTCGAGATTGATCTCCACGGCGAAGATGAACTCATCACTTCATCTGGCCCCCTGCTGCCACCACTGTCAGATGCCCCAGCTGAGACTCTCTATGTGGCTTCTTCAATGGATAACGACAACAACACTAGTGCACCGCTGCATTGTCTCGTCAATGAGGTATGTTTTTGTCCATGAATTGTATTGTCATGTATTGCTTGATTGCAGCTCTTCGTAGCACTTTTGCCCCAAACAAATTTCCTTAGGGACATTAAAGTCTTCCTGGGTGAGGCCTTGGAAGAGGCCTGCACAGTCCTCCTGTTTCCCCACTTGACTGGTGGCCAGAAAGTGAAGAAACTTCACTGATGCAGGACAGAGAAATGCTGGAATATTTTGAGTATTACCCACAGAGTTCAGCAGAGGGCTCCACCTGTACTTATAGAACTAGAGTTAAAATATCGTAACCTTCGTTCTAACCAACCACCCACTATGCAACCCGCCTCATATAGTGAAAGTGAGCTCATATAGATATCACCTCAACTATCAAGTCACTTTTTCCATGATACATATTGTAGAAATGTTGATATGGTACATATTGAAATGTAGAGATTCAACGTATCCGTGGTTTGCTGAAACATACATGGACTGCGATCACCACTCGTACTTTCTCTGCTCTGTTTGGTGTTCTGGCAAACTCTATTTCATCATTGGTTATGACCCCATGCCCCAGGAGTTTATCCAGCAGCTTCTGTAGACCAGGTTCAGACTCTCTTGTGAATTTCTGCGGGGACACTCGGGAGCCTCTGCCGGACCAGGACCTGGAAGATGAAGAAGAAAAGTACCAGCTCTCACTTTAAAGAGAGCCCGTAGAGGTGACAAGAACAGGATCAAAATTAAAATGCTACAAGATTTAAAGTGCACCCACAGAGCAGCAGCAGGAGCTCTGATTTAGAGCTGCAAATGACAATCATTTTCATTATTGATTATTTTCTCAATTAACTGATTAACTGTTTGGTTTATAAATGCCAAAAAGCGCCCAGGCTTTTTGGCATTTTTGGCCTTTACATGTCTGGTTTTGTCCAAAACCCAAAGATACTCAGTTTACAGTGATAGAAAAAAGGGAGAGGCAGGAAATCTGAGACATTAGAGAAGCAACAACTAGGTAATGTTTTGCTTTGATCGAAAAAATCAGTTTTGATTAATTTCCTGTCCATCAGCTCATTCATTAATTGACTGGTGGTTTCAGCTCTACGTTGTTATGTGTTGTTGGAACTTGTGTGTGGGGTGGAAAAAAACATTAATTAGTTGCATGAAGCCACTGTCACAGACAACTTTATGTTTTATTCAATATGAGTTTTTATTCTTTAAACAAATCAGCTGTTTTTCTGTTTTTTCTCCCTGATGCTGCAACTTCTTTGTTCATCAGTGATGTTCTGTCTCCATCTAGTGGCTTTAATCCTGTTGCACATTGTTTTATTTTTAACCCCTTCCTCTCCTCCTCCTCCTCCTCCTCCTCCTCCTCCTCCTCCTCTCCTCATTTGACATCAGACCACATCATTTTGTGTTTGTGTAAGTTTAGTTCAGAGCAGCTCTCAGCTCTGAAGAGCATCAGCGGTCCATATGTTACTTTGTGATTCGGTCACATAAGGCTCTCTAAGAGAAAAGTCTAAATGCTTTATGAGTGGCAATGTCAGTCTGTCTGTCTGTCTGTGGGTTGATCAGTCCAAACTGAAATATTTCAACAACTATTAGATGGATTGTACGGAGCCCCCCTGAGGTCAGCTGAGACAAAAAAGATCCATGTGTAAATTTGTAAACCGTGTGCTCAAAAACCGCAGTGAAGTTCATTTTAAGTTGAATGTTCAACAGACATTCACTCCGGATCCAGCTGCTTTTGGTAATGTATGTGTGACAGCTCTACAAGTGCTTCATTCAGGCAAAAATGTGTGGAGGGGCATGGATTGTGCAATAAAAAATGGTTATTTATAGGGTTTTAGTCTTCTAATGCATAATTTTAGATATTTAAAGTGAAGGGCAAATTATATTCAATAATTGGGGGTGGCTGCATCTCTGTTAGAACGGTATGAGGGTTGTTTTTTTTTTTTGTGGTTTTATGTATGTGTACATGAAGGGAGTACCCTCGCCTTTTTAAAGTCAATGATAATGTTAGTGATAAATGTCTGACTTTAGAAGATAGTAATGAATTTCAAAAACACAGATAATCCTTCCACTTAAGTCTATGCATATTATTGATTAAGTCAGTGGAATGTATTTCAGATCACAATGGCAAAGCTGTGCATTTAATTCTGCTTTCTCTGCATGACAGATATAATAATACCAGTCTGCTCCGCTGAGCAATAATGGGAGACTCCATTAGATTAAACATTTAGTTTGGGTTTTTCATGTTGTTATACCTTAGCTAGAATCCCTCTGTATTTTACTGCAGCACAGAAGCTGTGACATTAGATATGATGGATGAAGCATATACTACTTAATTTATGAATATGAGGCAACTCTTATTTCAACTCAACAACAGTTTTATGTTTAAAATTTTGTTCATAGTTCACTAAAAAACTTGTCTATCATCACATAGTGCATCTACTTAGTATGCTAAGCATTCACTCTGTTTGAAGTTGAAGACCATATTTAAACCTTTGCCCACTACTTAACCAGAACCCACTACAAAGAGAAGGAAAACACATTTATGAATTGTAGTAAATAAGTTTTTATTTGAGCTCAGATTACATTACAGGGAGGTTTACTGATAACTCAAGTTGACATCCAAAGATGACTTTCACAAATTTTAAACAGAACTCAGTTTTGAAAGCCTCATTTCATTTCATGCCTTTGGAGTTAGCAGAGGTCCAAATCTCATCATATTCCCTTTCCACCACCAGGTTTCCGTCATCTGTCAGATGAAGACGGCACATGTTACTCTCAGGTTTGGAGGAGTTTGTGTGCCACCTGGGAGTGTCGCACTTGTTGTACATGACCAGGTTGCAGTCAGCCTGCATGCACAGGCGGACAACATCAGATCCTGAAGTGTCTGAAGCCCACGTTGGCTTCCAGCCATAAATGACAAAGTTACCATCGTCCTGCAGGCAAAAACAGTGACTGTTAGTAATCAGTTACTTCTGCATTTAATTTTACACAAATCAGTAGACATGTATCATCTTGCATCTTGATAAGTGACTTGAGCATCCAAATATTCTCACCTGGAAGATAGCCTTCCACTCCCTGTTGTTGGAGATCAGATAGTCTCCTCTGCGGAGCTCATCATTTTTGGACAAGTGGTTCCTGCTCATGATTCTGAAACAGAAAGAAACTCTTGAGCAAATTCACAAAAGGACTGTGTAGCTTTTGCATCTGCTAAACCTGCACAAATAAGTCAAAAACAAACTGAATAGGGGAGAAAGGGGTTGGTTGTCACATTGATTGGACATTGCTCCCTTTTTAGAATTGGGATCGGAGGTCCCGTAAAAGGTAACCAAAATTATTCGCAGGTACAGGTTACCAGGACAAACAATTCTTGCTATACTTGATGACATCAAGGATGACACTGAGCCAGCCACCCAAAGATGCCATGCAGTACCTGGCATTGTCAAACTGCTTTCAACATTTATACTTTGCCGCATGGATAATTGCAATCAGATGCAAAACAAGGTCAAATTGCATTCAGCTGAAAAACTTTATGGGTGTGTTTATGGGTCATATAATTAACACAATATCTTTTGTGAATTAGACCTTGAGATGGGACAGATAGCGGTTGCAAGTGATGCACAATTCATGGTGCTATTAGCAGCTGCAATCTATTCTTTGTGAATTTACCCCTCTATGTTGAATCCATCTAAAAGACTGAAAAGGCATTGACAAAATATGTTTTGTAAGTTGGTTTGCATTTCATTTTTGCACCACTCGTGACCAGTGATGTGATTCTTTTCATAAATAAAAGTTATTATTTTCCTTTTTCCATTGGTTTATACCCACAATGAACCTAATGTACCTATTAGTAACATAATTTCAATAACACAGATTTAACAGTAAACTATAACACTTCTGCATTAAACTACTCTTGCACAGCAATGTATGAATCCATCCATCACTATAGAGGTGCACGGTACTTACAGGTTCAAATGTTTCACACCTGACAGCAGCAGAGGAAAAGAGGAAGTGGAGTGAAAGAAGTAAAATTCACTCCATTTTATATGAACTGATCTGGGGGTGGAGAGAGAATGGGGGGGGGGCAGAGAGAGAGGAGTGCCATATGGCATTCAGTTCAGTTCTTAATTCAGTTTAAGTCAGTTCAGAACATTCAATCCTCATTCTGGGAACACATTCTTTATGTTAGTGTCATTTTTCTTGGGAGGACAGGCTCAATGGGGGACAAAATACAGACCTTTTGTGCAAATGTATGTAAAAGTTTATCTGAAGCTTATATGAAACTTCAGTCGTCCACATGAACTGTATCATTGCAGCAGGGTGGGAGACCAGTTGGTTGTTCCCAAGATCTTGAGACCCACAGTCTTGCAGCTAGCTCATTCTGTACATTGGGCAGGTCACTTAGGTCATCTCAAAACTTTCTCCAGAATGACAACTCGTTTTTATTGGCCACAGCAATTTGCTGACACAGTTCAGTTTCACAAATCATGTCCACAGTGCCAGTTAACAGCACCAGGTAGGTGGGGTGACAGGGCTTCACTTATCACCATGCCAGTTATAGACAACCCTTTCTCCCGCATCACCATGGACATTTTAGGCCCACTGGAGAGGAGCAGTGCAGTTCACAGGTATATTTTAGTAGTGTGTGACTACACTACAAGATATCCTTAGGCGTTCACCCTCAAAAAGGTCAAGGCCTGCCAGATTGCCAACAGTCGGATACAAAGGTTCTTAAGGGTTGGGATCCCCAAAGAAATAATCACTGACCAGGGGTCCAATTTCACTTCTACCTTTCTGAGGGAAGTCTACAAATTGTTGGGGATCAGAGGAGTCAAGACCAGTCCCTACCACTCACAGACGGATGTTGGAACATTTCAACAGAACCCTTAAATCCATGCTGTGGAAGTTTGTGGAAGACTCTGGGGCAGACTGGGACCAATGGCTACCTTTTCTACCTTTTGCCTATAGAGAGGTCGCTCAAGCATCGACAGGGTTTTCTCCCTATTCCAGTGCCTGTATGGTCAGGCAGGACGGGGTTCACTGGATGTGCTGAAGGAGGCCTGGGAGGGATATAAACCTGAAAAACAATGCAGTGTTCTCTTGTATGTATTGAAGATGAGAGCTTGAATAGTTCCAGGAGTTAGCCAACACTAATCTGGTTAGGTTAAAAGACTTGCCGGAGGTGCTTCCAAGAGGGCCAGTATCTTACAACACTTGACCTTTGTAAAGGGTATTGACAGGTGCCATTGACAGCCTTCTAAAGACTTAACAATGTTTATGGTCCCTAGCGGACTTTATCATTTCAGAACAATCCCTTTTGGACTGCACGGACTTCCAGCTACATTTCAGAGGCTGGTGGATGAGTCCTTAGAGGAGCTGATGGCTATGAGAGGATCACGTTCAGCACCTCTCTGATGTTCCACAATTGATCCATGAAGCTGGACTGGTCATCAATCCATGCAAATGTCACATCGTCAAGTACCTTAGATACATCATCAGAGGGGGGGGGGGGTTATCGGAGTGAGGGGGAGAACCAAAGGCCAGTGCTGCAAGCTCTTCTCAAGGGAAACAAGGTATTCTACTATTAAGAAAGAAACCTTGGCAGTGAAATGGGCTTTGGACACCTTGAAGTGTTATCTAATGGGGCACAAATTTGTGCTGGAGACTGACCATTTTGCATTGCAGTGGATGAAAAGAATTAAAGATTCCAATGCAAGGATTACCAGGTGGTATCTGTCTCTACAGCCATATTGTTTCAGGATCGACCAGGACACAAGAATATGGTGGCTGACTTCCTGTCCCGGACTGTCTTAAGGGAGATGGGAGGTGGGTGGGGGTGACAAAGTGGGTGAGAACTCTCCTTTACTTAACACTTGTCCCTTTCATTTTCATCTCATACATTACACCATATTATTTTCTGCATGTGTTCATTTTGCAATAATTTGCCATTGCATCACTTGTTTGTTTGTGTTAGCATTATTTTACAGTTCACATCAAAGCACATGAGTAGGTCAAAGACACAGCCATAAGTTAGATTCAGTTATCTTTATTATGTTGCTGTTTGAACCTTGTGTGATTGTTTGTTCCTTTGTTCAGACCCGGTTTTCTTTTTTGTAGGAATGTTTCTTTTGTTTGTTTAATGCATTCTAAAAGTAATGTATTAAGATAACTTACATTTTATTGAGCCATTTAATAATGTAAATGAGCTTGTAAATGAGTCAAAGAGTGTTGTTTGATTTCCATATATTAAAGTTACTGTGTAGGTCCCCCTTAATTGTTATGGTGCTGGCAGTAGCAGTCTAGGTGTGAATTGAACACCATATAAAGTCAGTTGGGGTTTTGGCTCCTGAGGAGGAGCGGTGAGGCCGTGCTGCCATGAATGTGCCTTTGTTTGATTTACTGACTTAATTTTCTTAGTTTTCTCGTGTTTCTTTTTTTGTTTTGTTTTGTTTTTGTATAATGGAGAGCACAGTAAATTCACCCCGGCGAAATCAAGATGTCTGCTGAGTCTGCCTACCTACCACCTTCTTTGAGCTAGACTACTTTACAAACAAACAGTTTTAGGTATGCATTTTGACCTGTTGATGGTGCTACATTAAAGATCATTAGGATTCAAAATGCATTATTCCCCATTATGAGGGGCCGTTAGGGACATATTCAGAATTACCATGCATATACATGTACATTTCCTCTCACATACACATATAAAACCAAACTCATTCACATACTATACTGAAAACCACACACACATACAAGTGAAATGCTTTTATGTACACAACTGAAACACTCTCACACAAACAAGGGAGGATTTCAGCGCGTTGTAAGAGAGGATTGTGAAAACATTTTAAACTGTTGAAAAGCATTCATAGGTACTATTGAAAAACATAATTTTGTATGTCATTTCAATATGTTGTAAGAGAGGATTTCAGCACGTTGTAAGAGAGGATTGTGAAAACATTTTAAACTGTTGAAAAGCATTCATAGGTACTATTGAAAAACATAATTTTGTATGTCATTTCAATATGTTGTAAGAGAGGATTTCAGCATGTTGTAAGAGAGGATTTCAGCATGTTACAAGAGAGGATTTCAGTTGAAACAGAAGGTGTTTCAGTTGAACAGGAAAGTGTTTTAGTTGAACTGAAAGGCGTTTTAGTTGAACCAGAAGGTGATTGAGAAATTGCACTCCCTTGTTTCTCCAACAATACACCTGCCAAGTGTGAAGTAGATCAATGAACGGTTTTCGAGATATGCAAAGGACAAACATACATAAACACATACAGACAGACAGAGATTCCATGCTTTGTATAGAGATATAGAGAGATACAGAGATTGACCAGTCAGTGGTCTGCAGTGTTTTCACGTCACCTTTTAGTATCAGCTCAACTTGAGCTCAACAAGTTTTTTCAAATGGCGTGCTCTAAAGAGAACAGTAGACAGCGTAAACAGAGCTTTTAATCAAGAATGGACAGACTCTCAGACTGCTTCCCACAGGCAGTTCCAAACCAGTATGTCTCATATAAGCACAAATCTTTTGAGCGAACATACCCACTCAAATGATCCGAACTGAAACCACAAAAAATAAACGATCAAAGAGCCCAATATGATCAATTCACTTTATTTTAGGGTGAACATTTTTTCAAAAGCTCTCTGTTATGTATTTTATTTTTAAATGCAGCCCTCATCATACTTGTAATGAGAAAAGATTCACTAAAACAGTACTTAACATCTGTAAAATGTTAGTTTCTTTCATGTTGTTGATGTATATACTCATTCACACTGTGTTGAAGCAGCAATACCAGAGAAATCCTGTTCTGACCAGGCACGTTTTGAACAGTCACTGCACTGTGCTGCTCTGCTGTGGCCATGCAGCAGAACGATCTCCCTGATTCCTCCTGATGCTGCAGCTTCTTTCTTCTTTCATCAGTAATGTTCTGTCTCCATCTAGTGGCTGAAACAAAGAACAACACACCGACCTGCAGACAGTCTGTCCTTTGTTTTTAATCCTGTTGCTCATTGTTTTATTTTTAATCAGTCCAGGCTGAAATATCTCAACAACTATTGGATGGATTGTACGGAGCCCCCTTTGGGATCAGCTGAGAAAAAAAAGAGTGTCACATAATGCATTCACTCTGTTTGAAGTTGAAGAGCCATATTTAAACCTGTGCCCACTACTTAACCAGAACCCACTACAAAGAGAAGAAAAACACATTTATGAATTGTAGAAAATAAGCTTTTATTTGAGCCCAGCTCATTCTGGACACATATTCTTTATGTTAGTGTCATTTTTCTTGGGAGGACAGACACGATAAGGGACAAAATGCAGCCCTCCTTCCGTGCAAATGTATTTAAAAGTTTATCTGAAGCTTATATAAGGCTTCAGCTGTCCAAATTAGTAAAATGAAGTCAATATCTTCCAAAGTTGAGGTCTTTTTAATACCAAATTCCCTCTTCTTGTTATGATCCTTCAACTGAGGAAGCAACTAAAATAATGATAAGGAGCCACATGTTGCCACAGCTGGCCTAATACTAGAAAGTAAACAACTATGTGCTCACATTTCCTTTGTCCATCTGCCAAATACTCATAAATACTTTGAATGGAAGGGATGTCAGTAGAAGGAAGTCATGATATTATTACAGTAGCAATCTTAACCGATTCCATATCTTATGTCACAACGTTGACGAGTATCTTTTGAGGTTTTATTACTGGTTGCATGCGAGTGATACCACTTATGCCATGCATGGTGAGTACTGGATAAGAGTGGATGGGGTTGTAGGTGGCAGGCATCCATGACAAGGAATTCAGCCTATAAAGAAAATCTGAGTCTCTTAACAAGTCCGCAAACAACAAATACGAGTTACATCACAGTCTTTTTGGCAATGAATGCACTTTCCTCCATTGTTGTATTGCAGATAAATACCCAAATTACAGTAAATCAAATCTGACTCTGTTAGTTTTTTCTTTATGTTTATTAAACAATGTTTAATAATATCTGGAATAAAAAGAAATTACAAGCAAAGTAGGGTCTAAACTATCACAGCAGAGAGAGAGGAGAGCTCAGAGTGGAGTCTGAACAGCATCTGAAGGCAGCATTATAGCAAATAACAAAGAGACAATTTAAGATTGTATGTAGTTTATATCCTCAGTGAAGTCTTGATGATAAAATAACAAGGAAAGGACACTAAAACTGTAGTGATGAGCATGCAACAGTTATTAAGCATGTTATATCTATTATTAATATTCTTTTTAACCAGTAGACACAGCCAAAAGTGTAGGAGCTCCACTGTTGTAGCTCATTTTTTTGCAGTGCGCCGTCCTGGTTGTCCTCATTTCCTGAAATGAGAGAGGAAATGCAGTGAGACGAATGTTCAGGCATCATTTATGTACACAGTTGTTTGAACATTTCTGATTTTGGCGCTTCTGGTGGAAATATCAAAAGACAGGATCTAATCTGGGGCCAAATTATTTTTTTTATACATACATAAACACAAAAATAGAGACAAATACTTAAATAGAGCAGCTCAAAACAGCACAATAACTTTTTTCTGCAGTCAAGGTGCAGTAACAACATAATAATAACAACATATCCTGTACCCTGTCCTTCCTTGCCAGTCTTTCTTTCTGATTGTCCATTTCATATTTTTTTTAATATGCTATTTTTAAACATTCATGTAAACTTACATGTTTTACATGTTTTCAGTTCCTCACTACAGCTGTTCCATAGATTTACTCCTTTGACTGTAATACAATGATATTTCATATTAATCCTCACTAATTGTTTATTGAATGTACAAATTCCTCTCAAGTCATGTTGACTTTCTCTCATTTGAAACAATTTTTTGATACTTTCAGATACTAACTGATTTTTAACTTTGTACATGATTTGAACCGTTTTAAAGTTGACCAGATCTTTGAATTTAGAACTTTTAATTTAATAAAGAATGTGTTTGTTGGTTGTCTATAAGTGTTTTTTTTGGGGGGGCCCCCCCCCCCCAAAACAGAAGTTGTACACTTCTTATGGCTCTCTTTTGAAGGATGAAGATTGGATTGTTGTTTGTTTTATATGTATTTCCCCACACTTCCACACAGTAGGTTATATATGGGACTAATCAAACTTTTAAATACATTTTGCACAGAAGGAAGACTGTGGATTTTGTCCCTCATCACTAACATTGAAAGTTCATTATGAAGGGATCTTCTAATAGTCAATATGAACAGGAGGGATTATTACAGCAAGAAAAGCATGCATCAATGTTTATTTGGGCTCCTGACTATTGTTCTAGGACAGACTTGAAAAATTGTGAACCTATCTTTTAAGGGGTGAAAGCAACACATAGACTGCACCTAATTTGTCTGCATACAAAAATGTATGTCTTCAGAATAATTTGAAAGATGCTGTAATCACATAAAAACTCTATAAAAAAAGAGGCTTTAAAATAGATATCCTGAAAGGGTAAAAGCTGAAAAGCTCCAGGTGTGTGCAGAGAAACTTTCTTACCATTAGAGATAAGAAATAACAAGACAGGACAAAAGTAACAATACCTCTGTGAGTCTCGGTTTCTGGATGCAGTGAATGTACGGCTTGGGGTTGGTTTCTATTTGGTCTCCTGCTGCTTTGTAGCAAACTGCGCAGTCCATCAGTGGCTGTAAAGTCATTGTAAACATTAACAAGATGCGGTTGATGTTTTGGATGCACTATAAGGTTGAAAAATGAACGGAGCAAGTAGAATTCACTCACTCTGTCATTCCTGAAGGGGCATCTCTGAGGGTCTGTCTCAGCTGTCTGTTTGGAGCACCTGGTAGGTTTCAGGTAAAAGTGGTGGTACAGGTATTTCACACCAAATCCAGACTGTAAGAAAGCAGAGAAGTCTGTGAACATCCTATCTGATCAGCAGGAGTTTGTTTTCTCACACTTATGTTTGATTGCAACTGATTAAAGCTGCACCACACAAGTTTTTAATGTAAATATATTTAAGTCAGGGTGAAGCATAAAGACAGGAAGAATAATAAATCTATCAATAAACTGAATTTCAAATAATCCATCAAAACAATTATTTTTTAGGTATGCATTTTGACCTGTTGATGTCTCTACATTAAAGATCATTAGGATTCAAAATGTGTCACTCCCCAATCCCTCCCAGTGCTTCCTTATGGGGAGTGATGATGACTGAACAAAGATGAAACAATTTATATTTTGTTAGTTTTATAAACTACAGCTTCCATATTTCTTAGCCATAAGTGCGCCATCACACTCTCAACTTTTCAGAAATGCTGATTAAAGAAACCTTCCTCAGGGAAATACTTTCAGAAGTGAAAGTTAGTTTAACAGAATCTAATGCGGAACTTGCGTAACAATCAGAGGACTGTGTGCAGTTTACTGGCATCACATCACAGGATAGCTGGGTAATGAACAAGCAGCAATGACCGCGGCTTGAGACCGAAGCCAAAATGGAAGTACCTTAAAGTGCAATGCCATCAACAACCACTAGATGCTGGATCCCAAAAACCCTGGGTCCAATAGACTCCTATTCAAAAATCACCAGCTTCTCTCTACATATACTAAATCAATATGTTTTTTAAACGAATCATTATGGTCACAATCGCTGAATTCGGGCCCTCTAATAAGTGTGCTGGTGGTCATTTTGTTAGTTATTGCTCTGTTAATAAGATCTAAAGACTTATAGTAGCTTTGATCTCTGCCATGTGGTTGTTGATTGACAGCTGTGATCGACAGGTTAAGTGTTTCTTGATTATGATACTGGCCATTTTAGCACAATTTAGCTAGGAACCCTCCAAAAGGAAAAGATGGAGCTGAGCATAAGCAGCAACTCTGGACTTCAGACCAGCTCCAATGTAAACGAAACGGGTGTCGTCACACCTCGCTACATCCATTTTCATATACAATCTATGGTAATGAAGTTTAGATGTTTCATGCAGTTACTTCTCACAACCTTGTGGAGCCGCCAGTGTGCATGAATTTTATAAAACATTTTAACAAATAAAATGTTTTAGTAAATATCAGTCACATAAACTATATGTACAAAAATTATATTTAACGGCCGAAGTTTTGACAAAATACTTTGATTATGTGTTGATCTTGGATGTGTCTTGAATTCTGGACTGTAGTAGTTTCTGCTTTGGATGTTCAGCTCACATATTAATGACTTGTGTAATAACTGAAAGTACTGTGTGAGCTATGGAGCAAAAATGTGATGATTTGCAGCTGTTTCATATTTCTACACGCCAGCTCATCCACTGAGTAACAACAGATGAGACCATACAACACGAAAACCATACAAGCTGCAAATTTGCACTGGTAAATTTCACAGTATTTCACAGGTGGAAGGACGATGGGGAAAAAAAATCTGTACATTGAGAAAAGTATTCCAAGGAAGACACACTTAACTAGTTTTTTGTTGCTGTTGTTTTTGTTGCAAAACCAAATTCCTGAAAACATGTTGCAGGTGTTTAAGACAAGTATGAACCTGAATTCCCTGAAGGCAACGTGAGAGTCTATAACATGTTGATCAAGTATCCTGAGTCCAGCCTTCCAGGAGAACATTTTATAAAACCTGCTACAGTATGACATATTTACCAAGCTGCTATCAATCTGCCTCCTGAACAACACCATTATGAAACAGATAAGATGTTGTAATGCAAAGTTTTCATGCTAAAAGGTATATAAACAGAGATATCCACCTTAATTCTTCAGATCAAGAATCATAACAAATGATAAAATAAACAAATACTTGCTTTACCTCGATCTCTGACTTATCCAGAGTTTTTAAGAAGCGAAAATGGTGGTGCACCCCGGCATGGGAGTTGAGTTGCTCCAAAGCCAGATCTACTCCCTTCCTGTAGATGTTAGAAAGCTGAGTATAAGGGTCCTGTGCCTCGGCAGAGTACAGCAAAGCTCCAGCACAAATCAGCAACAGCAACGCAGCAGCCATCTTCCTCTGAATGTGTGAGGAGAGCAGCTCGGCTCAGAGGGTGAAACGCCTCCTCTCTCTAGGAGATCGATACTAACATCAAAAACAAGTCCTATTAAGGCTTGGAAACTAAACAACCTGACCATCAACAGGCCTCTGCGCCAGCTATTTGCTCTTCTCTCTCTCAGTTCCCAAAATGCCCCAGGGGACAAAGATTAAAGCTTGTTGTAACAAAAAACACTCTCAAAGGGGAGTTTCCACAGGATAAACTGCTTGCCAGAAGTGGAATTACAACAATGTCCTTAAGTGTTGCAATGGAGACCTGGATTAGTAATCCAACTTCTGGTAACAAGCCCAGCATGCAGTGAAAAGCTGCTGGCTCCAGGACTGGTGTAAAGGTCAGCTGTGATCAACGGGTGAATGACCTCTTGGCTCTGCTTAGTTATAAACAGGAAAATGGGTCACTTATTGGAAATGGGATTTCCTTGAAATGCTTGAATGTATTTGATGGGGTGAGTAATAAAGCAACTTAATCACTGAAAATGAAATTCATCACCATGTTTGAGTCAATAGACAATAGTTCTTATATAAGACAATAAGTTCTTACGACCACTAAGCCGTCTGTGATTCAGTACATTGAGCACATGGTTCCCTTTTTGCCTTGTGACCCCTGAAACCAGGAAATGATGTCTAACTGTCAATAAATCAATCAATATATATGTATATATATATATATATAGCCTATTTATAATTTTACAAGACAAAAATTTGTTTCTTCTCTCATAACCATCCTTTTTTTATCATACACAAATTATATTTTCAAGGTATCTTTAAATTTAAACAGAAAACATCCATCAGGTTTTTAAAACAGGTCCTGTCACGCACAGAGACGAGTACGTCTACACTCCGTATGCGGACACCTTAACATTGCACCCATATGTGATTGCTGAATATGCTATAACAACCTCCCCTCTTCTGGAAGGTTTCCTACAAGATTTTGGAAGCTGGCTGCAGGGATTTGCTCCCATTCAGCCAAAAGAGCATTATTGAGGCACTGTTGTTGGGCGACGAGGCTTGGCTCGCTCCAATGCATCCCAAAGGTGTTGGATGGGGTTGAGGGGTTGGATGGGGTTGAGGGGTTGGATGGGGACTCAGTGCTCTGAGCAAGCCAGGCAAGTTATTCCAAACCAAACCAAGAAAAACATTTTTTATGGACTGGACTTTGTGCATGTGGGCATCTTCATGCTAAAACAGCAAAGCACCTTCCCCCAACTGTTGCTACAGTTGTTGTAAGCATGCTATTGTCTAAGATATAATTGTATGCTGCAGCATTCAGATTTCCCTTCATTGTCTCTAAGAGGCCAAACCCAAACCATGAAACAACTGCAGACAAAGAAGTATGCAGCACTAAAAGACAGAGCCACAGGGTTACGTTATAGTGCATGACCCACTTTTGTTGATGTTGTACTTCATGATGCGAATTCCTTCACAAATATGTAATTAATCAAACTGAATCATGGTGAAACTGGAGTTATTGGGCCACAGGGCAGTTTCTCACTGTGCCTGGTTGGTAGTCTTGTTGCTATTAAAGGTCCTGACCTTTGTGCAAAACTTTGTTTTTTCAAATTTCCCTTTAAAGAATTTAGTCAATAAAACTTTGGACATTTTTTAAAAAGACTGAAATGATTTCTGCACTGCCTTTGACTCAGGCGTGCTCAGGGGTCACTGTGTGTTTGGTGAACATTTGAACTTCAATAGAATTTTATTTTACGTGAAGGGGGTTGACTTTTATTGTGAGACAAAACAAAATAAGGCTGGTGTTTTTCTATATTTTTCTCATTTTCAACAAATTCCATGAAAAGACCACATCCAACAATGAATTCATTCCCCTAATAAGTGTTGTCTGTGCAGCCAAAGGGTGATATTATTCCTCTGAGTCACAGACCTCCATTGTTATCCAAACACACATTAATGAGCCTGGACTGTTGCACCGGGTGACACGGTCACTCATTACCATGGACGCTCTGTAGTTTATTTTGAGTCAAGCCCACATACATCGTCTTGCTGCTGTAAAAACCCAATAAAGCACCAAATGTGTATTAATCTAAGGCTGAAAATAGTTCACAACAAATGCACAATCAACTCCTCCCTGAATGATGTTTGCTAAAAACTACAGTGTCCAGCTTACTTGGCTTTGTTTGAAAATGTTTATATTCATGTATATATATAAAGTAGAAAGTAGGAATGAATGGGCTTGAAGCTGAGTGCCACAGACAGTGTAGGGAACACATTTTATACATTTTTATGGAATTTACCAGCAAAAAACACAGAGTATCGGCAGCTGTATCCTCTCAAGTATTGCCTCCGGTCAAATTAGGCCACTCACACCCTCTGGAAGAAATACAACTTTTAATAGTTCACAAAATGAAACTTTATTATTAATTTTGTGTAAGTCAACATTCTAACATTTTTGCATAGACATAATGATGTCTTTAAGATGAGAGTAGTTATGAGGTGAGGTATGCATCAACAATAATGTAGCTGTATGGTTTTAGTTTAAAAGAATGTAATAAAAAGTCAAATAACGCCTTTCAAAAAGCATAAAGAAACCCTGAAACTTATCTACAGGCTGTTAATTCACATTCACTTTGTTCCAGTTGATGCAAGAAGAGTTGGGGCTCCGCTGCTGTAACCCATCCTGTTGCAGTGCTCTACTCTGCTGTCCTTCATCTCCTGCCATTAAGAAATAAGTGAACATGATGAGGAAAAAGTCCAAAACAAGCTTACAGTTAACTTTCTTGCACAGTTGCTTTGCATTTGTTTATAATAAAAGCAAGACTGACCTCTGTAAGGGCCGGTTTGTGGACACAGTGAACATACGGTATGGGTTCTTGTTCGATGTTTCCTCCAAATGTTTTGTAACAGACTGCACAGTCTATCAGTGGCTGCATGAACGCACAAAAACAAAAAAACCACAGACATGTTAGAGCAGGCCTCACATTCCCCAGTTCAAAGATGACCTATAAAAATCAGACAGCACTTACTCTGTCGTTTCTGAACTGGCATCCCGTAGAGTCAACTGTTCCCTTTGGGCACTTAGTGGCTTTAAGATAGAAGTGGTGGTAGATGTAGGTCACATCAAATCCAGGCTGAGGAGAAAGAGGAGGAGGAGGATTAGCTCTGAACAACTCAACTGCCCTGAAGATTCCTCTTTGATAAAATCTCCACATTCTTTGACAATTAGAGCTCTCCCTGAGGATTTAACTCACAGAAAATCACAGGAAACTACTCAATAATGAGTCACAGCCAAAACAAATGATGAGCACTGATTCTTTCATGCAGGCATGCATGTACAATACCTCAATGTCTGACTGTGCGATACTTCTGAAGAAGAGAAAATGGTTCTGGACCCCAGCATGAGAGTTGAGCTTCTCCAGGGCCAGATCCACTCCTTTCTTGTAGGTTTCAGGAAGTTTTTTGTACGCCTCTTGTGCATTAGCCGAAACAAAAAAGGCTCCAAAGGTGAACAACAGCAGTGATAAAGCAGCCATCTTCCTCCCTGTGTCTGTGTGGGTGACGGGACTGTAACAAACCACCCACTCTGTTTTTTTTCCTTTTTTTGAAAAGAAAAGAAGAGCCCGCCCTCTTTTCCTGGCAGACAACAGGAGACTGGAGACTAAGATCACCATTTCTTTTAGACACACCTCAGTGTTTAGATATCAACATGAAAATCTGGGAGAATTTTAATGATATCTTCTACTTTCCTTTCATCTCTCTTTCATTGGTAACATCTTTGGAAAAATAGTTTACCAGCGGCTTAATAATTATCTAATGACCTTTATGACATTGTAAAGTCTGGATTTCTGTCACAGCGCCGAGAGAGCTCTTATTAAAGTTCAAGATGATTTTCACATAAGCTTAGACCAGCTAAGACCCCAGGGCTGCACTGATAGAGTGGATCACAATATATTGATGGATAGACCGGACAATTAGGTGGATCTAAACTGATTTAAATTATATTTACAGAACAGAAACTTTTTGTCTATATTGGAGAATCCAGGTATAAACAATATAAGACTTCATACGGAGTTCCACAGGGTTCAATTCTTGGTCCTGTTTTATTTAATCACTATATGCTTCCTAGAGGCCATGTAATTCACAAAAACATTATTTCCTACTGATACTGATACTCAACTTTATATATCACTCTCTCCTGAAGACTTCCAGCAACCTCTTTAATGACTGGATGTCCCTGAATTTTCTCCAATGCAATAGTGACAAAACTGGAGTAAATGTTTTCGGTACTCAGTATTACGTAGGCAAAAGATTAATACTCATTTGACCTCCCTGTCAATTAAAGCCTAAAATTATGTCAAGAATCTGGGTATAGTCATAGACTCTGATGTGAACAGAAACCACATGAAATCTGTTTCAAGATCAGCCTGATACAATCTTAAAATATAACAAGAATAAAAGAATCATTCTGAGTCATTTGTTTAGGCTCATTCAAGACTTTCCGCCTTCATGCAACTTCTTCAGAACTAACACTGGTTTCCAGTAATATCAGTGTGGATGAGTAAGTCTCCTAATGTTATCATTTTCATTTTGTTTTTATGACTTCATTTTCATTTCTTATACTTTCAGTATTGCCTTAAAATGTATCATGTTCACAATTCTGTTCATTCTTTCAAAGTTTGTTCCTTTTGAAACTTAAATGTCTATACATAGAAAACACAACTGAACAGCAGCCAGGATAAATAGAAAATAACTTTTATTTGTCATCAATATTTGAACCATCAATGTACAAGGGAAAATTAGCAATAGCCTCTTGGACTTTGTATTGCTTTTGAAATGGAACAACATATCGTATCAGCATTTCATGATTTTGACAGATACTTTGACATACACAGAGCACCTTCATTCGATCCACAGGCACAATAAGCAAACATAAAACTGACACTTCTTACTTCTGATAAATATCCCCTTCATGTCCATGGCCATGGTGCAGCCAAATGTGTGTGTACATTTAACAATTCCAAATAATCTTTTAAAAAAAAAAAAAAAACAGCAATAATGCCTCATATTGCAACAGATAAGTAAATGGAGAGATGTTTGATTTATGAGCGTCTCAAAAGTGCAAAATATTGTAACACATGTGTCATCCTTACAAACACAGCAGACACTTGTAGCTGATCACTTCATGGTCCCACAGGCACTTGAGATTTTGTGCCAACTTCCGTGACACCAAACAGGCACAAGATCACAACGACAAGTCAAGTTCAGGCTGAGATGGGACAGTTCAGAGGGAGAGGTGAAAAGTGGTGTCTGAGATACAAATACACACTTGAGAGTAACAGAGGACCGAAAAATCACGTTTTGTTTTGTTTGTTTTTTTTTTGACACAGTCAAAGCTACCGATCCATGTCACACTGACACAACATGACATAAAAACAAACACACACACACACACACACAAAAAAATACATATTTATACTTTTAAAAGCCTTCCCTCTCAGCAATGCATGAATATTGAGATTGTCTACACAGCTTCTGTTGAAAATTTGGTCGACCAAGTTAACACAAGTGTAAATGACATGTTTTGACGACTAGTTGCTGCCAATAAAATCAGAGGAAATTTTATAATAAATTGTGGAATGTTGTATTATGAAAATTTGTTAATTTAGGCTGAAACACCTTCAAGAAAATACAGTTAGGAGACGTGAGATGACTGAACTGCAGCTTATTGTTTTGACCACAAAACTATTTACATGAGACATTTGGCACTTGGACAAGCAAACCAATAAATTACAGCTATTCCCATAAACCAACCACACCAAGTGAGGCTTCAAAACAAACTCTACATTAGTACATTAGTGCCCTAAACATGTGAGTGGAGACATTTAGAGTATATTTATCATGCCACTGTGTTAACGCTCTACTAAAAAAATGTGTTATGATAAGAAACATGATACCATGGCATTAGTGTAATGAGAAATTGCATTTTCATTTTCTTTTTTGGTACGTCATGACAGATATCTCCCTCTGCTGGTACCCTTAATTCACTACAGGTACAGAATTCAATTTAAACTGCTGCATTTGAGGACAAAAAGGCTAAAAATCAATCACAATTAGTCCTTTAAGAAGCAAACTAAAGCAACATTGATATTTAAGGGGACTCAAGAGGGACTAAGGAAATAAAATGATCACATAAAATACAGTCATTGTTCAGATTTGGTGTCTTTTAAAAAGTGCTACGAGCTTCGGGAGGCGGGTAAAGTGATCAGCTGTCTAAAATAAGACAGAATGAGGGGAAAACACCTCTAAGAATACCTTTTTATTTCCTTCATAAGGCGCTTGGTGAGCTAAAAAAAAAGAGCAAAAACATGAAAAAAGCGACAAACTTAATTAGCAATAATGCAGTATGTTAATATAAAGGAATGTATCCCATTATATCCTCCACATATTCAATGTGAATCAGAGCAACCTTTCAGGGCTAAAAATGAATCAGTTTGCACATCTATCTACTGTAATCATGTTTAATTATGAGCTCGAGATCATATCACTTGATTTGGAATCTCTTGTCCCCTGAAATATATATAGTTTTTAAAAAAAAAAGTATATTATGAATGAACACATGATAATGACTGTTTGATCTCCTCTGACGTTCATTCTTTGTGCCACAAAGTGCTGCTAACCGGCAGAAAAACCCAGAAGTGTGTTATGTCACCTGCGTGTTATGAGAATAAACACAGCTGGGCCACGAATCTGCCAAAAAAGCTACTTAAATAGTGAAAAGTTTGACCAAAGCGACAACCGAACAGACCTCCGACAAACGTCCGTGTCTTGGTAATGATGAAGAGGGCCAGCTAGCTGCGCACAGTGATGTGGCATCAAATAGCTCTGTGAGTGTTTCAAGTTTGAGGGACTCCGTCGTCGGATCTCGTTGGATGTCACCGGTTGGTGGTAGAGTGATTGAGGGATTTTGGTGTCCACTAAGAGGAGGTAAGTGGTAATACAAGGGCGTGTGGTGGCTTACACGGGCATGTGCATCTCCGAGTACTCATCGTGACACTCGCGCTCGTCGAACTTCGGCTCTGCGTCGTCCGCATCAAGCTAGAAGAGGGGCAGAGACATCAGACTTAGGACTTTGAACACGCATAAGGGCTCCATTTTCAGGTAATTTCTCATTATAAATATCTTATTACAATAACAGACATTTTCTTAAAACTATGAGGCATCAACAATGAGTTATAATCCTTGGAGTCATTTATGATGACATGTGGGTACTAGTTTAGTTTCTGTAGGTTTATAGTGTTTAGTCTATTAAGGCAATTTTCCTACATTTCCCAGAATGCCTCTCTATGACCCCTACTTGAGTAGAAATGAGCTTTTGTATTCTGACACCACTACAGTCGCACAGAAAATATCTGCTTCACAATGTTTAAATGTTTGTAAAAAAAAAACAGCCAATGGCGCCCCCCTGTGGTTGACTTACACAAGCCATCTCTCTGGCGTTGAAGATGCGGCGCAGCAGGAACATCTTGACAGGGACGGTGAGGATGAGGACAAATGGGAAGGCCAGCGACGCCTGAGTCGACATAACGGCCCAAAGAACAGCTAAACAAACCACCTGGATGCATGTGAACAGGTGCATGCGCAGCGTACGGACCTGGACGGAAAATAAAGTACATTCATGTGATTCTCGACAGCATTAAAGTGAGAAAAACAAAAACTATATTTCAAAAGGTTTAGTTTGATTGTAAAAGCATCACTGTTGTAACTTTAAATATTATAGTGCTGTTTTAGGAAGAAACAAATATGAGATTTTGTGGTTCACAATATAATAAGAATGCTTAAGAAGTTCACTACAGCTGAAACGATAAGTCGATTAGTCAATGAGAATAAAAGTAATCATCTGTGATTACTCGTTAATGTCATTTAGCAAGAAAAAATGCCAAACATTTTCTCAAATGTGAGGACTTTTCTCAGTTTTGTGTCACTGTAAATTGAATATCTTTGCTTTTTGGTTGGACAAAACAAGCAATCTGAAGATGTTAACTTCAGCATTTCCTCGCCTTTTTCTGACATTTTATGATTATTCAGTTAATAAAGAGATTAATTGATGATTAAAACAATCTTTACTTGCAGTCCAAATAAAATATTTTCACATATTTTATTCCTCCAGGACAAATTTCTCAGAATCCTGCAAATGATTGTTGGTTGTCATTGTTGATAGAAATGAGCACTCATATAACCTTCTGATATTTCACGTTCTTACACCTGAAACCTTCAATCCTTCAAAGCACACATCATATATCAGCCTTAATCACAAAATGAAGAGGAGAACTTCTCACCTTGCGGACGTAGGTATGGTCCGGGTGGTACTTTGGTGGCATTAGCAGCAGCATCATACGCTCTGTTAGCTGGATACCATTGAGCGACATCACACCCATGTAAAGGAAGATACCGAACAGCACGGCCAGGGGGATCTGACGCAGCAGGTCAGCGATCACAATGGACATGCCTGGGAGAGAGAGGAGAGTACACGCGGTTAAAAATAAAACAGGAATGCCAAAAACAGCTGGAAGCACACAGGTGATGAAGGATTTTCAAAAATATTTTGGCTTCATTAATGGGAAAACAGCGGTAATGAGATTCCAATGTCTGACACTCACCGACCATGATGGCCACCAGGAGCCCCGTCACCCTCTGCTCCTTCACCTCTTGGATGCGAGGCTTGTCTCCGGGGGCGACGGCTTTACTCATGACAGTCAGGGCGTTGACATGGGTCACTGAGCGGACGGTCGCGGCCGCCATCCACGGCAGGCCGAACAGAGCTGAGCTGCCGCCCAACACCACGATCAGCATCAGGTCCAGATGGAAACCGGATCCCTTGACGAGCATCCGCTCCTTCTTACTCACGATCAGGCTGCAGGAAGTCAGAGAAACACGCGGTTCACACATCTTTGAACGGTGCGGCTGACTTTGTTGATGTGGTCATAGCAGACAGCTGTTTAGTCAACTCAGTTATGCTCTTTTAGATTAATGCCCTCCTGGTTTCCATCAGTGTGGTATACATTTCAATTAACACTTTAAAAAAACTCCAAAGTCATACTGAAAAAAGTAAATATCCCAATATTTTTGTCATTACTGAAGATGATCAGTGTCTATCAGTGTCATTCAAAATCTAAACTAGAGGAAGGTGAATGGTACTGGGGATATAATGGCAAATCAGGGATTATTCAGTTATTTCGGTTATTCACTCAGCTGATAGAAATTCTAATTAGTTCACGTAATTGTATGATTCTGCTGTAGTGTAGCCTGTATTGCATATTTGGTTGTAAATGTTACAGCAACATAAACTTTAAAAAGCAATTTATGCCCATTTTCAGTTCTCTGGAAGCTGAATGTAATGTAATAAGTTTTAAAATCTTTAATAATGTAATGAAATTCCCCCTTAAAATTGATTGTAAAATATAGGAAAACTAAAAGTGGCAAATTCCTGAATTCCTGCCACTTATTACATCATAAATGATTTTATCTGGAAATAACACCGAAAACGCTGCATTAATTATTTTATATTGTTACATTAATTGCTATTATGCCATCAAATATTGCAATGTAATTGTCGTTAAGGTATATTGTTCAGCAGGTTGTTGGTTGTTACATACTATAAGAGTTCACATTAATCAAGTATTGCATCATAAGAAGCGTGACATTCACATATTATGGGACATTTATAAGATTATCTGTCTCTATTTATCTATATTATTACATAATATTATCTATAAATTGTGAGAAGACTACTCACAATATAAATACTATATTTACGTGTGACATCAGTTTCAGGTTGTACAGTATAAACACAGCCAGGTTTGGTGAATGATAACTAATTTCAATCAACACAAACCAAATTAATCTTTGACTTAATGACCCAACTATCTAATAATAATAATAATAATAATAATAACAATAATAATAATAATAACAATTATAATGTTGTGTTGTTCTGATGTCATTCCTGTGTGATGTAACCGCAGCGTTACTCACGTGGTGATCTGCGTCTCCATGAAGATGAGGATGAAAACCAGCAGGGCGGGCAAACAGCAGGCAAACATCATCCAGATGGGGAATTCACCGTCGCTGCCCAGAGGACTGATGATCCAGCCACGTTTGTCGGGACTCGTCACAGAGAAACCACTGGGAACACTCAGTTTCTGGACAGGAGACAAAGACGAGATGAACAAGATGAAGACGGTTTGTATTGTACGTTACAGTAAACATGAGGTCAAAAGGAAAAAACATTAAGTATGATTCAATGAGTCTTACTTGTGTGTATGTGTCTGATATGCTGTAATCCACCAGGACCATGATGAGGATGGCAATGGGTACCCCGAAATCTCCAATAATTCTGCGAAGCTGAACACCAGAACATGGGACAGTTTCAGCAGAACTGGCTGCTACATACAGTTTATTATATCCAAGGACAATCAAAACAGTCACAAATCTTTATTTGTTTATTTGCACGACACATTTCTACACTGATTATGAAGAGCGGCTGTAATTTAAAACTAAAATTGGAGTATTTTAAGACTGAAAGTTCATTCCTAACTTCTGCAACACTAATTCCCTTTTGGTAGATGTACAAACTTGTTTATATTCCTGGAAAGGAGGAAGACAGTACAATGTGATCAAAACCTCCAGAATAGTGACTAAATGGACTTTATGTTGAGATCGTTTTGTCAACTGCTTTTTCCAAGGCCAAGAATGAAATTTCAACATGGCAAACATGGACGAGAAGTCCTTCAAATGCTTTGAAAAATGGAAATTTGAAGATCTACGATGTCATGACAATTAGTCAAACTCCATCTGCTGAAGAAGACGATGTGATACAATCAAAAGCTCCAGAACAGCTACTAAGAATCGACCTTGCGGTGAGATTTTTTTTGTCAAAAACTGTTTACAAGATCAAGAATGAACTTTCAATGTCAACTTTCAAGTCCTTAGAAAAAATGTTAATTTGATCGTCTACAAAGCCAAACTCCATCTGCAGAGGAAGATCATGTCATATAATCAAAGGTATCAGAGCAGCAACTAAATGGACCTTGTAGTGACAATGTTTTGTCAACTATAACATTTTTAATTGCATGATGGCAAGTTTTGATTGATTATTCTTCGTCACTTGGTTTTCACCACTTCCAAAACTTCTATGGTGATGAAGGGTTTAAGGACAGTTAAAAACATGATATATAGAAGAAGTAATGTTGCAGGATTAGTGTGATAAAAGTAAATTTACGTCCTCACCCTTCCAGGAAAGAACGCACTGTTCTTGAACTTGCGCAGGTAGAAAGCAATGAAAAACGTTGAAGCCATGAGCACCAGAGAGAGCAGCGCGGTGTTGGGTTCGCCGATGACCTGCACCGTCACAGGAACGGTGCTGTTGCTCAGCACCACTGTGATATTTTCTGTTGAGACGTTCTCGTCCGTGCCGTTGACGGTTTTGTTAAGCGAACAGCGTTTCAGAGGGTGATCCTTGAAAATCTGCCCGGCGACAAAAAAAAAAAGGTTCGTGTTAATACACGACAGTTCAACGACAGCATAAACACACAAATATGTACAGGAGGCAAACACAAACACCTTCTGCGATTAGTTTCCTTAGAAGGATTATCATGAATCACACTTTTAGGTATCACAAACACACTTGAAGGAAAATTAGATTAGCCCGTAGCCAAACGCCTTTCAAGTCTGTGCCATAAAACTCTACAAATACTGTAGCAGGCCCTTACAAAATCATAAGCCCGGATAATAGTTTAACTCTCAATCCATTAAACTTTCAAGGCCAATCAATCACAATAGATTTCAGGTTCACTTGTTAGAAAAACATACTCATTTCGACCCCGAGGTTTGAATATCATCCAAAGATTAGTCTGTTCAGTTTAGCGTCAGGGACGTAAACCCACGAGCGTGCCAACAAAAACTTTTTGTAATCAAGAGTTGTTATTTCAAGTCTCAGGCGTACCCTGCCGAGCTTGATGAAGGTCTCGCAGATGAAGATGAGGGAGATGAGGAATGAGAAGATCTCCTGGGTGAATCGGGAGACGAAACGGACCAGGAAGCTGCCCTCAAAGGCCACTGTGACGATCACGATGACGATGAGCCAAAACCCGATCCAGACGCGGCCCGTCAAGTACTCCATTTCGTTCGCTTTGCAGAACTGCGAAGACACATAGCCAAGAAACATTATTAAAAAAACAGAGTTTTAACAGTAATGACGTCAACTAGATTTTTAAAAATTAAGGCTGCTGTTTTTATCCAGAAACACTCAAAATGACTCGACCTTCAACTTACGCTATAAAAGGCTTCTTCAAAAACCAACAGGGGTCCAGAGAAGCCCACAACCAGTAACGGCTGCGCTCCGAGCAAGCAGAAGATCACACCCTGCACTGATGTCGACACGATCAGCTCAGAAACACCAATCAGACCTTCAGTCTTCTCACCTAGCAACAGACAGCCACAACAAATTAACACCACAATGAACACAATAGGGTTTAAAGGTCCATCAGTAGTTTGTCAGATTAACCATCATTACAAAAACATGAGAAGGGTTTGACTCACCCAGAAGGCCTCCGAATGTTATGGCTGGAGAAAGGGCAGCAAAGTAGATAAAGATAACAGCAGCCATGCACTGACTGTTCAGGGCGTCCTTGAAGTCGCTGATGTACTTCGGGTAACGGCGCCGTACGTCTCGTATCAACCCACCAAAGGGGCGTCCGGTGCGCTCCAAAGGATCATCTGACTTTTTCATAGGTGTGAGGAGGGCCACTGGGTGAGAGGAAGGGGGTAAATCAGGTTATTAACCACATTTCAAATGACAGGAAGTCATGTAACAACAGCTCAATTTTCCTTTGACAAGCCCGAAGCTTCAGGAGGAAATGATTTACCTTTTTCTTCAAGGCTCTTGGGCTCTTTGGCCAACAGTTTGACCTCCTCCTCCTCCCTCTTGCGCAGCATCTCCCTCTGAAAGCGAGCTACAGAGCGCAGGAGCTCATCGCCGCCCATTTCTGAAGGCGGCAGCACGATGCTGCAGTCCAGGAAGCTGTTGATGGCGTTCAGCAGGTCCTGCCTATCGTCTGCCAGGTAGGCTGCTTCATGGAATTGCTGAGAGGAGTAAAAATAAATATAAATATAATCCTCTTCTATACTTTTGTTGTATATCTCTTGTATGTAGGTCTGTTAGCCAGTTAACGCTCTATTCTCCTCTTAAACTGGCTGATAAAATGACTTCTGGTGGATTTAGGACACAAGAAACTGACTTTCCTTCGATATCTGAGAATAGTAGGTGTTGGAGGTGTAAGAGAACATACAGTAAGGGACTTTCCTTTATGCTTGATGGGAAAATATAGTGAATTACATGAAAGAGGGTTTGGGGATATGGATCCCAAAGTGCCTTAGGTTAAGTTTATTGTGCGATTTCTCTAATGAGCTGAGTCAAATGCAGGAAAATCTATGAAGCCGGGGTCTTGTAGCAATGATTGAGCTGGTCTTTAGAGAAGGAAGAGTCCAAATATACCATAATTTAAAAACTGCTTAATTATGCTGATGTATTTTTAAAAGAAACAAGAAAATCAAGAGCTGCACTGGAACATGGAATAAATTAATTTTTCAGAGGGAGAGAAAAACACCTCTATGTCTACACCTTGCTCACCTTGTCAGACATGAGCGTGGAGATGGAGCGTCCTATCTGGTGGTAGTCCATGCTGGTGGTGGGGGGTCCGAGCAGAACGAACAGGAACCTGACAGGTACGGGGACCTCCAGGACAGACTCCAGCTCCACCGCCTCCTGCAGCCGAACAAACGCCATGGTGGGCTGCTCCAGGAAGTCCACACTGCCTGGAAGACCGCAGGAAAAAAAAAAACAGTCAACATACAAAACAGTGCTGCACACACATTTTTAAAAAAAAAAAACAAAGTGTTTTGGTTAGAGATAACTCACCCACAAGGACAACAGTGGCCTCCGCATTTTCTGGAATCTTCTCCAGCAGCTTCAGTTCATGTTTTGACTTGGACCGATGCATGCCGGGCACCATGGTCGGCTCCTTCTGCTGGAAAGCAACACAAAAACAAAAATCAGCATAATGAAGAATACTTATACACGAACAGCATCCGTTAACTTCTACCTCAAAACCCGACTTACCTGTACCTCGTTCTTCTCCACGTCGATGCGTGTGTCTGTGTCCCCCGCGGCGTGGACGGTGCCCATGAGGGGGTCGGTGACAGACGGCTCGGGCTGATGGGTGTGATTGGCACTGTGGTGGTGGGCCATCAGACTGCCCAGGCTGGCTGCTGAGATGTTTCTGGGGAAAGGGCTACTGTGCTCTTTCTCATCGCTCGGGTGACTAGGGGAGGCAGGGAGAGGCAGAGAGAGGGTGAGCAGGAGGAACAGAGGGAGCGACAAGGCATATAGCCACCTAGTAGCAGGAAGCAGCAGTGAGAGGGGAGATAGTTTAACAGCTGTTTTTAAGACAATGAAACACACATTAACTGCCACTAATCACCAGCATGGAGTAGTTTTAAAAGTGAAGTTTTACCCTTGTGTCAACATGCTCAGTGTTCAGATTTTTACAGCATAAAATGAGTAGCTCCCAAACTTTTTGGGCTCTGACCCCTTAAAAAAATGAAGCAAATCTACTTAGGTCTCCCCATCACAGGGAATGACCTTAGTGTGGACATGAGCTGTGAGCAGTTCAAGTGATTTTTCTTTCTTCGATTGTTTCATTTAAAGATAAAGGCTCAAAGAGGTGAAATTATCTGTATATCACAGAAAGAGGCAAAATAAAACTAATTTTGTGCATCAGAAATGTATTTATAACCTTGTTACCTCTAAGATTCATCCCAGGGAACCCTTATAGGTCCAAACCCCCACTTGGGAAATATTTATATCCTGCTGAGTTGTTGATCAATAACAATGATGCCATGACGTCTTTGGCAGCCGCTGAGATTTCTCAAGTCTCTCCCTCCAAACTCACCATTACAACTGCATGGACGTGTTCCAATGACCAAGAAATAGTTGTTGCCAAACCTAAGACCTAATACCTGCTCAAATCTAAAAGAGCAAAATGTAATAGTGCTATTGTGGCTAAATTTTGCCTCATAAACCTGGATGGAAGAGATAAGTTCTGTGTCCACAATCAGAGGGAATTTCAGCAACACGCGAGCTTGTTTGTTGTAGTCTGGCGCCACCAGTCACCTGTGTTTAAGCAGCAGGGCCCTCAGGACGTTGGCTCTGTCCTCAGCTTTGATCTGATCAGAAATGATCATCTGCTCCACCACCTGGTGGGCGATGCCAGGCAGGGTTTTCTGGTCCAGGTCCAGCAGCACCGCACCTACACACACACACACACACACACGCGAAGCTCAGTCATCTATGAACTGCATCATTTACTTTTTAGCTTTCCAAAATGATACGTGCAAACTTAACTGTGTTTCTCTCTCTCTTACCGTGGGAGATGGCCTTCCGGAGCTCCAGCAAACTGCGGAAAGACAGCGAAGCCACGTGAGGTTTCCCCCAGCGGTCCGTCTCCTCCTCCACGTCTTCCTCAAACTTGATCCATCGAGCCGTCTCCTTCCACTGCATCTCCTGGTTCTTGTCCATAGTCAGCTCGTTCAGCTCCACAAACACCTGGTAGGAACATCACAAGGAAACGGGAATAGGTGAGATGAGGCTGACGATATCCTGAGACAAAACGACATGCACGTTCAGCGTGTGCCTGATATTCAACTAAATAGCCAAAGCATTTTTGAAACTGGTCAGCTGGGACACTCTTGATTAGTGGTGGAGCATTTTGCATGTCGTCATGAAACAAAAAAAAAAAGAAACAACAGGCTCCATGCTTACCGGGATTCCAGGTGAGTTATTTAAAGCACTTCAAACACAAAAGACTTTTCAACATTATTACCCTAATGTGTTAAACGTTGCAGAAAAACAGCAACTTAAAATTTAACCAAAAAATCTGAGGAGAGACAATCAACTGCTGTGCATCTCTCGGCTCTTTTAGCATCCAATATTTGTTAAAAGGCGATTTTTTTAAAAAACACCATGCTCGTCTTAATCCTCTGTGAAATGACGCTGGGAAATATGCCCTTCTTTAAACAGCCTTGTGCCTTAATACACCTGCTGCATGCCTGTGAAAATCACGCTCACACGTGTCAAACCTGACTCTGGCCGGTCACCCAGCCTCACCTTCTTGTACTGAGTCGTTTGACTGGAGTCCATGTCCAGTACGAAGCCGTCTGGCCGTGAGGCAGAGCGGTACAGAACCACCGGTAACGGCTGGAGGAGCGAGACGGTGCAGGAGAGGATTCAAACACTGATACAACCGACAGCGGCACAAACGAAGCGACCCTCACTTTTACACACATGCCTCACAAGTAATTCCTTCTCATCACACACGCACACACACCTGACAGGGACCTGTTGTTTACCCCGGGCTGCTGGGGGCTCGTAGCTATGTATGAGAATGTGTGTGTGTGTGTGTTAATAAAACATAGCTCTCCCTCTCTCAGGAGCTCCCAGTGTCTGGTTACCTCAGCTCCTCTCTCTCTCCTCTTTTTTCCTTTCCGTGTGTGAAAGGAAAGAACTCGTTCATTCATTTTTAATCGTCTCCTTCCCCCTCCTGTCTCATCCACAAAACAGAGAGAGAGCTGCGCTAATTTTGATAGAGGGAAAGACGGGATTTGCTTCCAGTATTTTACAGTTTTGACGCATTTAAGGCAAAATCTGAAGTGGAAAATAGAGATTAAAACATTGAATCGGAGTGATCCCCCCCCCCAAAACTTCCTTGAATTGCAACTGAATTTAAAAGATAAATAACAAGTTTATTATTCATATAAATGAAGCTTATGACATTCTGTGTATTGAAAATGTAGGGCTGTTTTCTCAGGTTTTAAAATTAACACTCCCAGGTTCCATTTCTGGGTTTTTAATATTGCTGAAACAATTGTTTGCTCCATAGATTAGTTGAGTGACAGATAACTGATGATCTGTTTTACATCACTGTCGATTGAATATTTGTAGGTTTTGAAGCGTTGATCATAAATAACACGATATTTGGAGACTTCTACTTGGGCTCTGGGAAATTGTTATGAACATTTTTTAGTGTACTTTGACATTTAATAAACACCATATCCACCAAACTTCTTAAATGAGACTTAAAGTGCACTTTTTCCCAAATATATTTAGATACTGACGAGGCTTAAAAACGTTGAGTTAAAACCAAACACCATCATCAATCTCTACATCGGCTGCATTATCTGATCCGTGTCCTGTCTTGACGCTAGCGGATGCCTTCAGGCGACGGCTCACCTCATGTGGGGTGCGGTCTTGCTTACGGCTGCGAGTGGTCGGCTCTTTGTGGTCTTTGCCGATGTGCACCACTTGTCCCTTTGTGCTCTTTCTGACCAGGTGTCTGCGCACGCCGGGGACATCTTCAAAACGATGACCTGGCGGAGAAAAGAAGAGAAGAGAATAGAGATGAGAAAAGACGAGACAAGAAATAACAAAACATCATGTAGAATTTACATGATATTCAAGTAGCAAAAATGGGAATTACGTCCCAGCATGGTAAATTTTACAGTGTATTATATTTAACTTCTGCAGTCCTCAGCCTGCACATGCGTTGACCTTTCACCTCAAGTTCAAATCTCAGCCCATTAAGTCACAAAGAGCCGGGCTACTTTGCTTTTGTTTCTGCGGTCCCACAGCAGGGAGTAGGGTTACCCAGACTGGCAGCACACCAGACATTGAAAAGGATGTGGAGAGAGACACCGGATGGCACAGATACCATACAAGACTGAGAGTAGGAATTATCCTATCAGGTGTTAGGAGTTCAGAAATCAATGGAGTTACCGGCAAAGAAAAATAAAAATAAACTAGAACAAAAAAAAAAACTTAGAAAGCAAAGCAACGAGCTGAGCTAGTCCTCAGAAATCAACTGTTACATCCAGAAATTATAATCTTACAACAAAGAGAAAATCTTAAACTACAGAAATACCCAAAATTCCCTTCAAGAATACCAATCGTCTTACCTTTAAAAAAAGCTTGTATATCCTATGTAACAAACAGGGAAGCTTTTGAGGTTCTTCATCAATGTTTCAACCTCATTATCTAAAAATCATCTGCTCTCCTGTTCGTTCTAGCTTTACTCGTACCATCTCTTCAGCTCCTACTGAGCAGGTTCACTGTAAAGTAGCTCCATGATGTGTCCACTGGTGTGTGAGTGAAGTTTAGAGTAAAATGAGGCCTGACTGGCATGGGGCTCTTGAAGGAAGAGGAGGATTTGTGGTGGGCGTAGGGTTAGAGAGCTGGCACGGCCGTCTGACTACGTGACACACTCGCTGCTCAGACCGGAGTGCGCGACTTGTGCGGGTTTTGACAAATCGGAAAAAGTTGCCATTTCTTGACCGCCGCCTGACCCCACGAGGGCTGAAACTATCAGAGTACATCAGTGAGCAGAGGAGTTAATTGCTCGGGTCGAACAAAAGGGGAGGAACAGTGATCTAATAATTCCTGTTGTTGAGCAGCAGCCAGAGACAGAGCCACTTTCCCAGGATGATTTACGGTGGCGGGAAGCAGATAAAAGATAACTAGTGATGAAGCTGCTGGGAGGCTCGACTCTTTGTCACTAAGCCCCATAATATCAAGCCCAAACCTCCATCTAAAGTTTCTTTATTTTGCCCTCTAGTCTACTTAACTCTTACCCTTGTTTCATTCCACTAATGATTCAGGGTTGTGAACCGAGGTCCAGGTTTCACAATTAACCACCATGTTGGCTCGGGCCTGATTCCAGGGGCCTCAGCTGACAGCGGGAACGGCTAATTTAATAATGCGGGCCTGTCTGCCACACTCTCTGATAAGCTGCTGCTCTCCGCTGAGGGGTTGGCTCCCTCACGTAAATCACCAAAGCCCTGAACACAACCCCACGCTGAGCCGGGGGGCCGGGAACATCACAGGACGGCGGGGCGCCGACTGCAATGTAGGAGAACTTGAGATGGCCCCCGCTCTCATCTGAGCATCAGGAAAGCTCAGCCTTTATTAAAAGGTTTTTTCTTATCACGCAACACTATAGAGGGGATGGAGACACTGTGGTGATACGGACAAAGTTTTCAATATTTTGGATAAATGCCTGGTAGAAATAACAGGAAAAAAAACGAAGTAATTCATAAATGGTTACCCTGGAAATGATCAAAGAGATCCCTGAGTAGGAATTATACATTATGGATAAAAGATGGATAAAATGTATGACACATTCATAGAAATAATGTTTTCCTCTCTCACGCTTACTCCTTCTGTGAGCTTCTTTCCATCCTTTTCTTTTTGTGTTATGCTTTCATAGGTAAACATACACAAATTATGTAGAGTTACATAAAGACTCTCTGTCTCTAATTTTCACTGTTTGTGATATAGATGTCATGGTTTCTAGCAACAGTGTTGTTTTGTTGTTATTGACATGGAAAAAATGATAAAAGAAAGCAATGTAAGAATACAAAAAAAAATTACAAAAAGAACAAACACATTAAAAACACATTCTTCTTTATGGTGAGCATGTAAAGATTGAGGAAATTTCAACATTTCAAAGCACCCCATGCCTACATACAGTCTGCTATAAAACCTGATAAGAATATATATTTGCTGGAAAACTGTGTTAAACGTTTATTTCTTCACTTCTGTGAACTTTCATCAACAATAATTTACCTACAAAAGCAAACAAACACACAGCTACAATGCAACTTTAGGGGTTAATTTCTTATGGAGGCCACCTTCTTATGAACTCACAGAGACAAAAAAAACCCTCCAGAAATACTATTTCAGAACATTTAAGGTATAAAATGGATTTCTACCTGTGACCTTCTCGCCTCCTTGTCACTAAAAGTGTGCTAAAGCCTTTTTTGAGAACACAAAATCTGCAACGTGACAGTTAATCTAAACTCACTTTTAATGCCATCCAGGTCAGCGGAGGCCAGGGTCTCAGCCTCAATCTCATCAGTAGGGATGCGCTGGTACTTTGCCTGCTCAGCGCCCGTCATGTTGCCCGTGCGACGGCGCTCTTGGAGGTCGTAGCTGCGGCTGGCGGAGGACACCCGGGCCAGCGGTGTGTGTTCGGGTGGCGTTGGCTGGGGAGCGGCACTGGACGTGTCGGTTGAAGCCGGTTTACTAGATGAAGACGAGTGGAGGAAGGAAAAAAAAAAGAGAAAGCTGTAGCGCAGGTATTGACGAGCGACAGGTTATTTTTCTTACAGCCTAAACTTCAAAGGTTGGAAACTACAAAGACGAAGAAGATGACTTTTCTCTGCTGAACCACACACATTTTTCCTCAGTCTTTTTTCTTCATAAGTAATTACTTAATTTTCATAACACAGGATAATTCACCATCTTTTGATCTTTTAACCTCTGCTCCTGCTATAACACATTGACATCTCTCAGCTCAAAATACTACAAAATACTAACTCAAAATGTTAATGCATAAAACAGTAAAAACTCAACAAATATGGAGGATAAAGATGCTCATCCTAAATAAATCCTCCAAAGCTCTTTCGATACAAACATAATAAACTCACCGTCCTTTAAAAAAATATTATTCCACAATATTTCAAAACTACTTTCTCAACCTGTTTTATCAGGATGTTTCATAAAAACAAATCCTCAGCGATGAGGTCGCTCTCCGACAGATTAAAAAACCAGCAAAGTGCGTAGTCGCGGCTTTATCCCAGCCCAGATTCAACCCTCCTGAAGTGGAAAAGTAAATGTCATAGGTGGAGCCTGGGGGCTGCTGAGGTGTGTTTTGTGTCGTCTATAGCGACAGGTGATATATGGGCGCCTGAGAGAGGATTACTTGGGTCCATCAGATCATGCCCAGCAGGCCCACTGGATGCCTGAGACATGGTAACGTACAGTGTGTGTCTCACAGGCCAATGAAGCATGCGCCTGAGTGGTCTCACCCAATCAGAACAATATCACGGAGCGGGCGTGAGAGCATTTCAGAGACGTGACAAAAACAAGCATTATGCAATCATCACAGCAGGTAAAGCATGATTATAAACACAGCAGCTGTCCGTGCCTCCTTCCTGATCTCAGTCTGAGAAGGACAACTGTTAAAACATCAGTGGGGTTTTTTTTGTTTTTTTTTTTAAAGCTTGACTCACTCTGTGGAAGTTGCATCTTCAGTATCTGTTCCCAAACCAGACTGGGGTACGATATCCAGCTCACGAGCTGAGCTGGGACTCTCTTTGCCACGTTTGGCCACATGGTCTTCATCCGAAACAAAGAACTGTGGAGGGAATACAGAGCGTATTGTTACAATAGATCATAAACCCAAAATTCAAACCATGAACTTCTGATATCAGATTCAAACAGCAAAAGTACAATAGACTTGTGCACATAAAAAGGACAGGTTCACATTTTTTTTTTTTTAGTTAAAACAGCAGTCAGGAGCCCAAATGAACATTAAAATAGGTTTTTCTCACTATAATCATTCCTCCTGTTCATACTGACCATTAAAAGATCCCCTTCAAATGCGTTTTCAGTGTAACTCATAGGAGAGAAACTCCACAGTCCTCGTTTTGAGCAAAAATACATTTGAACGTTTGTCTCAAGCTTATATGAGGCTTCAGTCATCTGAGTTAGTCAAATAAGGTTGATATCTTCCACAGTTACAGTCCTTAGTAAAAAAAAAAAAAAAAAAAAAAAAGTCCCTCTTTGTGTCTCGACGGACAGTGTTTTCCTGTTCAGCTGCAGTGGAAGGATCGTAACAAAAAGAGGGACTCTGGCACTTAAAAGACTTTGAACGATACTGACTTGATTTGACTAATTTGGACGGCTGAAACTTCATATTAGCTTCAGATGAACTTTTAAATACATTTTTGCACAGAAGGAGGACTGTGGATTTAGTCCCAGATCACTTGAACACTATGAAAGGATCTCCTAATGGCCTGTATGAACAGGAGGGATGATTACAGCAAGAAAAACACTGTTTTACAACCGAAAAATTGAGAAAAATGAAAAACTGTGAACCCATCCTGTAATCTGAGGTAGAGAATTTAAGAGTGTTAATACATCAAGAAGGAATCTGATCTTTAAAAACAAAGATTTATAGAGATATTTACTGTACAAGTCAGGGATCATTATGTAAAGGAAATAAAAAACAATCTATCCAATGAGGGTTTGCCTTAAACAATGAACGGATGTAGTAATGACGGTGTATTTGAGACCTGGATCTGGACATAAAGACAGTAAACCAAAGAAATGTATTCTCCACTTGTTCCCAATGCTTTTTGTTTTCCCCTTTTCTTTTGTAAAATATATTTAAATTGACAAACAAATAAAAAAAGTGACAAAAAAAGAACAGACAGCGAAACAGACGATGAAGTACAACTAATTTCACTCATATTCTGTAACTATGAATACTCTTTACTTTCATTGGGTTAAACCCTGGTCTTGTTTTGTGAAGTATCATAATAACAGCCAAACACAAAACCCACTGATGAATGATTAAGACTATACTGAAATATTCATAGAGGAAAATATGGTAATGCTACAACAGTAAGTGAGCGGGTTGGGTATCCGAGCATGGACAATGGCCATTTGTACAGCAGCACATTCCTGAGCGCTTATTCACCCACATCTTAATGCAAATCACCTCAGATAGTAGCAGATAGCAGTGACTCACATTTCAACTGCATTTAACATGTGATTTAATTTTAACTGGACATCATAAAAACACATTAAAAACCAACGTAGACTGCAGGGTGAGCGACAAATAAGAGTTTTTACTGCGATACTGGCTAATGTTGTGTTGGCTGATGATATTAAAATATTATCACAGGACATAATACAGTAAAAAGTGCTTGAGCTTAGACGAATGGAAATAAAAATGGACATGCATATCTGACTATGTGCTGTCTTTTTACATGAATATGTTCCAAAGAAAAAATGTATAACTTAAGTAAAGTATATATAATCATGTTTTTTTTTCTTTTGGTTTATACATGTGTTACCACAAGATGCATGTTATGTGCATATTTGATGTTTCATAAATAGCAGTGTCTTGTAATCCTGTGATGCATGGGCTGAATGTTTGACATGGAAATAAAAACTTATTACTTACTAACCAACCTTTTTGTTGTTTTGGTACCATTGTCACATGTTACTGGTTTCAAATCTAATAACTGTCATAACTAAAGCAACTTTCATTTGCTGCAAAAGGGAAAATAGAACATTTTTTGGACATAAAAGGTACCAGTACTTATTATTTGGAAAGTAAGTCACCTTCTAGTCTATAGTGAAAAGGTGTTGATATCAATAAAACAACATTTTTTTGCCAGGTGCTGGTTGGTGGGGTTAATGGATAGATAAGTCTATGTGTTTATGTTTATGTATGTATATCTTCTTACTGTGTGTTGTCATTTTATATTTAAAACTATAAAAAAAAAGGTGTTTGTGGTCATTCAGAGAACAGGATCAACAAGATACATCATTTTTGAAATGATGCTCTTCAGTTTACATGTAGTTGTCATAACATCTTAAAGTATAAAGTATCATTTTCTGATCACTTTTAGAATATTTCTACTCTTAAATATAAAATCACGGGACTAGAAGTCTCCACTGAAACCAATACAGATGACAGCAGTCAGAGCCTATCAGAGCTTTCCCCCCTCACTTTAAGACTGGTTTCAAGTCCAAACATTACCTCCACATCTTTGACTTTCTCAGAATCAGACGGAGCAGATGTTGTCTCCGTCCCCTCCTCCTCATCTTCCTCTTCATCCTCTCCCTCCTCTATGGGGCCGCTGCTGGGAACGTGGCTACTTTTTTGATCTTTGTCCTTTCTCCTCTTCTTGCTGCTCTTCTTCCTGCGTCCCTCGGGGGGCAGTTTGGACAGAGGTCGGTGGATGTGGTGAGAGGAGTGACGATGGTCTGCGGCGAAAACAGCGAAAATAGAACACAAAGATCAACCCCCGGACGTATTATATTTAGAGAAGATGCATGAGAAGACAAAACGTTTCGCTGACAAACTTATTGAAAGTTGAAATGCATCTGTGTTCTTACACTCAATGTCCTCCTCATGGTAGTTATGGTGCTGCTCATCAGGAACAGCAGAGGGACTGAGGATCTGCTGGAAGCGCTGGACGCCCAAAGCTTTGTTCAGGTCCCCATCATCTTCCTCCTCTGGGCGCGGGGTCCCTTGTAATGACGAGGCAGCGGGAGCCTCTGGCTGCAACACAAACAACAAATAAACACATAAATACAAAGAAACATCAAGATAAAACAATGAAAATCAGCAAGTTGATCAGGAAAAAAATGGAGATCCACGATGCCCAATATTGAATAAATAAACATTAGGAAATAAATGAAATCTATAAATGTATTGACGAGGTCATGTGATTGACTCTCTGCTCGTTAAGACCACAGAAACAGCCAATCACATAACTGGCTCCTCATTATATGTGATATTATATTATATGTGAAACAAATATTAAATTATTATTAAAGTCATTAGAAAAAAATGGTGCTGTGAAATTAAAACAGACTTAAAAGGACATTTTGAAATAAAAAGCTGCTGAATTTAAATAATATTACCTGCAATAAACTATGTTACTGTGAAAAGAAGCAAGATTAAAATAATATTTCATAACAATGAGCTGAGTTTTGAAGAAATTTCACAATTTTGTTGCCATATATTTGGTCTGTATTCATTCATATGATTATCAATTTTATAATGTCTTATTCATTTAGTACTGAACACTTTGGGTCTCCATGCAGGAAAGACAAAAGCGTCTGTTTGTCTTTCACTTAAACCGACACTAGAGGGAGTTCTGCTGCTGTGAAAACGCTCCTGTCAGAACATCATATGACTGAGTCCTCTCATGCATGTGTTCTTCAAAATAAGCCTTAAATTGGAAACAATGGCCATGTGCTTTGATCAGCTACTCTTTTTCCACGCTGTGGTGTGACAGGAGTCATGTGGGTGATAACAGATCTGTTTTCTTGCAGCAGGATGTTGCGCCCTGCTGCGCCCTGCTCTGCCGGTGGGATGTTGTGATAAGGATTGACTGGAGCATTACGGCTGGTGAATTTACTCTGGCTAACAGGACCGTGCCGTAGCCACCTCGAGGCAGTGTTAAGGTTGCCATGACTACTGGGCAGATGTCTCGGATCCTGCAGCGGACCCTTCCTGCGGCGGCTCTCAGGGGCCACGAGTCATCTGATGCTCCCGCAAATAGTTCCCAGGACGACCAACATGTCAATCACATATTAAGTTTGCACTCAGTGCTGCAGGGAGTAACAGAAAACATGTGCTGATACACAATTACGCTTCTCCCCCCTACTTAGTGTTGAAAACTGCTAGTAGAAAGTAACTAAATGCATTTACTCATGTACTGTACTTAAGTGCAATTTTAAGGTACTTTACTCAAGTATTTATATTATCTGCTACTTTATTCTTCTACTCAACTACATTTCAAAGGGGAAATATTGTAGCTTTTACTGCACTACATTTATCTGACAGGAATAGTTATTAATTACTTTTCTGATTAAGGTTTTACACAAATAAATATATGATGAGTTTATAATATATAATTGATTGTTAAAGATCAAAATAGTTTTGGCTGGTTATGGCTCATTGCCATGTTTCAAATGTTTATGAGTTCAGTTAGCATTTCCACCAAGGAGACATCAGATAGTTTTCATTTAAATAATTAAAAAAAAAAAAAAACTGTTTGTGGCCAAAAGAGGTAAAATTATCAAATATTTCCAAAGACTCCAAAAAGGATAAATACAAATTTATGAAGCAGAACGATGTTTTTTCATTGTTCCTACCCAATTAATCATCTCACGACCCTTTAGATTTTAGTGACCCTACGGGGGCCCGACTCCTAGATTGTGAACCACTAGACCAAACTACCTGAACTTTGTATAAAGTAGATAAATCAGCTCCACCTCGACGAGCTACAACAGTAAAATGTTACTTATACAATTGAATAATGCCATACATAATAATATATCACTCACAGCGGCCATTTTTCTGCAGAACAAGTAGTTCTTACAGAGTACTTTTACACTGTTATTGGTACTTTTACTTAATGATCTGAATATTTCTTCCACCACTGCAAAATTATTTCCAAAAAATGCATCCAACTGTAGCAAGAACCATAAATAAATCCTGAAATGGTATAATATCAAATCAAATCAATTCTTTCCACCATCTTAAAGATCACATCACATATAGAATAACAACTCTGTGTAGTTTACGCCACATTTTCTATAACTTCACCTGACACTCACAGAGAGGCATTAAGCTCATCGAATCCATCTAGACAAGGAAATGTGAACAGGAAACTCAAGAGTTAATCCTCAGTTTATGATACTTGTAGCTCGACAGCTGTTAATAAATGGAGGCATGTCCAAAGAAAGTGTGAGAAGCTATATTGGCAAAAAGGCTCTGATTCTCATGACCCACATAACCATGCAGAGTTTTACTGACCTGCTCTTACATGCCACACACAGGTGACAGCAGACGGCCCTGCAATGAACTGTGGACCAGCAGAGATGAATGAGTAAAATAAGAGACAGGTGGGCCAGTTAGACACACATTCAATATTGACCCAAGGTTCAATTCCTTTTCATTCCTTTTTACCCAACAGATCAACAAGAGACTCAAAAATAGGAGTGAGTAAACTGTGTTCACCTCGCTGACCTCCAGAACAAACTGACAAAGACAATTCAGCACATTTAAAAAGCACCAATAACACTGAAACTTAAACCAGCGGAGCAAATTTCTTTCATGGGACATCTTAACCAACATCTAAAAAAAAAGGCCTAAATGGAAAATGCAGCTCTTATGAACTCTAATATTATTGCATTGATCATAATTAGATATCGCCGCTCATGCATTTCACTTACTTAAACTCAAAATTTAATAAGATGACGGATTTAAGAAAAACAAACAAAAAACAACCTGTCGCACACGTATCTTCTCCAGATGACTGAAACTCTTGGAGCGCTGCTACGCAATCTGGTAGTTTATTTTTACAGAGCCCTCATTCATATCATGGTTTCACAGTGAATCCCTAGAGGTGGGAGAGATGTGCGAAGGATTCTCAAGGAGGTGAGAGAATTTTCCACAACCGAGACCATGTGCAAAAACAAGCCGAAGGGAGCCGAGTAAACACAAAACAGACAATGAAGAAGACTTTGACAGAGATTGATATTTTTCTGACTTCAGTAAGGAATTTTAGTAACTTACCTCGCTCATGGCAACGTGAGTTTAATCACGATCAGCGTTTTTGCTGGCAGGAAGCGTCAGTGCCTTCAACCATGACAACACTGGAGCTTTGACCCTCTACACTTCTATTAAGAACGGCAGGCAGGAGATATCCCTCTGCCCCTGCTTATCAAAGCCTCGTGATACCCTAATCAGAGCCCTATCGGCCAACCTGCCACCTTCACCAGTCTGTCTATTGTGCCAGGGCAGAATAAACAAGACTCTCGTTCTCGCTTTGAGGACAAATGCTGACTGAAAGGACAAGCCGTGTTTGAACAGCCAGGGACAAAACCTTACGTTGACATTCATCTCCATATTATAACTTTGCCACATGAAGCCTAAATATTGACCAAGGTGCTTTTAGTCAATGAGCCTTGAAGGGCAATGTAAATGCATAAGAACTAAAGATCTTTGACTTTTCTAAAGATGCATGATTGAGGGTTAATATTTACAGAGCACATGTTAAATAAGTTGCGTGTATCAAAAAGGTAAGACCACTAGTGAGCAGATTTCTACATGACAAATCACTGAAACAACATATTTGCGGTTGAATATTTGACCAGTAAGTCATCAAACAAGTAGAACAGCTGCGTATGGAAGTTTTTATAAAATGTTCCATCATCTTCAGTCAGACAAAGTCAATCCGAAAGCTGGAATGCATTAGTACGGGGCATGTTGGTAACTTCCAATCAGTGTATTCCCATCAGTCCAGATAACAGCACTAATCTTGTAATAGCGATAAAAAAAAATTTGTCAGAATTTGAATTTATGTTCACTTGAGAACTAGCAGGACAGGAAGCTTATCCATTGCACTTATCCGATGGATGCAAATGGTGCCACGCCAGCGGCCCTGTGACAGTGTACTCTCAAGGTACACTTGCTAGTGCCTTGAGCTAATTGCTAATATCTGTGTGCTAATGTGCTCACAATGCTAACATCCCAATGGTTAGCATGCACAATGTTTACCATGTTCACCATCTTAGCTAATTAGTTCTAAACACACAAAGTACAGCTGAGGCTATAATCGAAAAGAGATTATTGATCATTTGGAGATATTCTTTAAGAAAAAAAAAAGTCAGAATTCTTTGGTTCTGGCTTCTTGAATTTGAGTATTTAATATCTTTGGGTTTTGGACTGTTGGCCTGGACAAAAGGAGACATTTGAGGACATCATCTTGGGTTTTGGGAAACAGTGGGTAACATTTTTCACCATTTCCTGACATTTTATAGACTAAACAACTGATTGATTCATTGAGAAAATAATTACTGGCAACACTGACTGACCTACAACAGACATTGCCAACCCTAGAGCCATGCTGCTAGCATGACTAAAAACTAATTTGCTACCCAAACCAACATGACTGATACTAGACAGCAAGATTATTATCTGCCATAAAACAGTTAAAATAAAAATAATAGCTAGTAAAAGAAGCAATCCTGTGAGGCAACAAGCTGCCTGAGGTTTTAAAAAGTTGTATGCATGTGCAGTGGCTGCAGAGGAGATTATCTGTGTCGTGAGGTAGGCTCAAATCCAGCACACTCAGCACTTGGAGGGGAAAGGGAGAGATAGGCTGCGGATACTGTCATGATCATGTCATACCATGTGGCTGCTGAGTCACTACATTCCTACATAACTTAATGTCAGTCTGCGAGAAGATCCGAATGCACAATATGCTCAATGTTTGATCATTTTAAGACAGCATGCGAGTTGCGACCCAGTTTTGTGCCCTGCCAACACTTACTGTGCATTTTGTGTTTGGCAAGCACAGATTTGCACAACTTTCCTATTACATCATAAATTGAAAGGTACTTTTCCGTTGTTTGCATATCATGCAACAGTTTTAAAAATGTAATACAGTAGAAATTTCCACATCATATCATATTCCACATCTAAAATTAGTCTTAGACTGGAAAATATATCTCTGATTCTTTGTTTTCACTTCCTGTCTGGAGATACCCTTTGATTGTATTTGTATTGGCGATCTGGCTTTCAGCTTTATCATTTCCTGTAGGGCTACACCCTAATGGTCGACCAACTGTTAGTCTAAGTCGACCAAGTTTTCATTGGTTGGTTAGTAGCAGGAAATTTTTTTTTATATAAATTTATGATATTAATTTATATAAATTAATATCATAAATGTGCAAAGACTAGTCTACTAATGGCTTGAACTAACGACTACTGATCTTTGGTCGCAGCCCTAATTTCATGTTATGCAAGTTTAGGTTTTCACTAGCCAAGGAAAGGTCATTTGCTTTCACTGCTTTCACTCCTCAGTTTTATACAAGTTGAAGATGTCTAACTGATAAACTGTGTCTGTTGAGCAAGAGGGGTTCTGCAGCGGTGGTATATGAGGTTAGAAAAGTAATAAAAGTTGATATGGAGGAGGTGGTGTGAACAGTACTGTACCAACTGTACTTAAATGTAAGGTCTGACGTCTCACTTTCTGAAAGGAATTGTCTTGGTGGAGTCACTGATTCAGTTTCACGATGATGTCTTAGCTCAATCATTCACAGTTATGGATGTAGACATGGTGTCAACATATTTTAAATGCATGTGAGCTGACCAGTAGTCTCAACTTGAAGGTCAAGACCTCCGAAAGGTGTTGAAAGATGAATATAAATATAAGGTGCAATGAGATTATTAACGGTAGAAGTATACTTATTTGCTTTCTTGCCAAGAATTACATGAGAAGATTGATACCCCTCTCACATATTTCCATAAAATATGAACCTACGGCCAGGAGACAGTTAGCTTATTTTAGCGTAAAGCCTGGAAACAGCTAGCCCGGCTTTGAAACATGTACACACAAGCAAATGTAAAGCTCACTAATCAGGCAGGCAGATTTTTTCACCTTTGAACAAATCCAAGATAGCCGTTTCCCCTTGTTTCCAGTCTTTATGCTAAGCTATGCTAACTGTCTCCTGGCCACAGTTTAATCATCACTGTGAGGTTACCAGGCAACCAGTGGAGACATCAGGAAGTTACAGCCTACGCCAAGAAATAATCAAGCACATAATCCTGACATTTTTAGATTTCAGACAAACTGAGATATAATGTGCTAATTTGTGAGCCTTCAGACAGAGCCAGGCTAGTTGTTCCCCCATGTTAACAGTCTTTATGCTAAGCTAAGCTACCTGGTTGCTGGCTACACCTTCATATTTATCGATCTCATCTAACTCTTGGCAAGAAAGCGAATAAGTATTTCCCAAAATACCAAACTATTCCTTTAATGTGACATAAGCCAAAACATTTGGGAACCATTTGTCTAGATGGTTTTCAACTGGCGGATACAGTTTCGTTTGTGCAGCTGAACTTCCCTGCAGCAAACCACTGAATCCTCACCAGCACCAAATGTTCTGTTCTGCAGCTGACCTCTGACCTTTCTGTGTTCGATACAAGGAATTAAATATCACATTATTATGAAGTTTAACACCATTACCGGCAGCTTGTGTTGCTTCAAATGTGCAACATAACCTGCAGAAATACAAAAAAAAAAAAAACCAAAACTTTTTGCTATTTTATCCTGTGCAAGTGCTCACAGCTTTCTCCTGTCAAGATATTTAATAGTCCACCTACAGACATTAAAGGGGTGACTATCTGTAACTAGTGACGCATTAGGAGGACATTAGGGAGTAATTATTACCTTGGATTACTAATGTCTGGGAAAAGTCATTGAGTTGTTGATGAAGTCAAAGTGCATGTCAGAAGCACAAGAGTTAGACTGAACATTAACTAGATGCAAAGTTTGTGTGACGGTTAAATTTACCTAAAAAAACCAAAGTCAGGCGACATACAGACTTGGAAAAGCTCTATTTATGCTCTTTAGGGTGGTGTCTAATGACCGACCAGGAATGATAAGAACAAGACTAGTTATCACTGACACAAATAGAGAATGACCGTGGTAAGCGTGGTAAGCATGGTAAGCGTGTAAGCGGAAACATAAGCACGGTCTGCTCTCATAGAGCAAACCATGCTTACGTTTGAGGGTTAAGGTCACAACAAAATGCCAAACTCACCTTAAATAGATACAGATAATCCATCAAATTACACACGTGTGTTGCCGCTGCCTTAAATACAGCGAGATGGCTATATCTGCTTTCCCAAAATCAAAAGCAAAAGCCAGACTTGTTGACCACTTTTATGGAAGGCAACCTGTTTCTATTTCAGTTAGCCCCTGTCACATGACCAGGGCAGATCTTCACGGTAGGAAGAAGACATTACTCGGTTTCACAATGTAGGCCCTTAAAAAAACAGGATCATCTGAACTCTCCCTGACCACCCACCCACCCACACATACACACACACACAAAAGCACATATTGTTAAAGAGATAATAATTAACTTGGTTGAGTTTGGAGCCAAGACAGCAGCCAATAACTGCTAAGGCACTGTCATAACGCAAACAGTTTTATCTTTAGTGAGCTTCTTGATCTGGCACGTCTGAGACAACTGTTACTGTCTCATTACACATACTGTGGTCATATTGTGTCTCAGTCCACTTTATGGCACTCCTATTTTCTATAATTAGCTTTAAAGACACATCGAGTCTCTACTGGATCAACAGAAAATCTCTAAGAATGTAAATGTAAAGAAAAAAGGGCCATTCCAATCTTTGCAGTAACTATTAGTATTTTTCTATCTTGTTTGAAGCGATGTTTTGTGCAACGTTTACAACTGAAAGGCACTGAATCAGAGACATTTGTTGCTTAATTATACATTTAATTGTTTAACTGTTTTGCATTTTACACCTCCAGTTTCCACAGGCATTCAAACAGGACATGGGTGAATATCATTTTTTTTGTTTTGCTTTACTGTAAACATAAGGAAATGACCTCATGATCTTGGCATAACAGGCTTGTTTTGTTGAGATCACAAAGTAAATTTGTGATCACAAGTGAACAATGTGTGATTTTCCTGTCATTCATAATAAAAGGTGTGACCTGCATCCAGGGTGCAATTACACGCACATCACGTAGGCTCATATCTACTAATTTTACACCAAATACACAATTTTAATATTAATAAATCAATGACTTGGATCAAAACGTTGTGTATTTGATTAAAAACTGTGGTTTTGTTTGTGTGTGGGCGTTACTTTTTATTTAATTTATTTATTCATTAATATGTTTTTATTATTTTAATACTTTTTTCATTTTAAAAAAAAATCCTTTTTATTTTCTTTTCTTGAAAAGGTTTGTTGGTATGTGGGAGGGTGAAGAGAGGTGGAGTTTTGTTGTTGTTATGGTGGAGATATTCCCAGTTTAACCATTTGCTCTTGTTTGACTTCTAAATGACATTCTTTGTTTCTGATTGTGTTCAAAGGAAAAACTAAAGATATCGCCTCATGGTTGTACGCCTCCGCCAACCAGTCACGTTGCAGTTTACATCCATGTCTGTCCAGACTCATAATATATTTGTCGTGAAGACTTTGAAGGAATTTAATAAAAAAACAGTTTCAAGATGGGCACCAAAGATCAGTGTCACCAATTCATCAATCCATCTGACCAAATGTGAAATATGATCACAATCTCCTCGTCGTTCCTGAGTTACGGCGTTGAATAACGGCCAGAAAAGTCTTTTATGCAGAACATTATGATCTCGCAGTGAAGTTGACCTTTGACCTTTTGGATATAAAATGTCATCAATTCATCATTTTATCCTATTAGATATTTGTGTGAAACGTTCTCATAATTAAAAACACATAAATTCTTGAGTTATGACGAAAAACGGATTTTGTGAGATCAAAGTGACCGTTGAACACCAGAATCTAATCAGTTCATCCTTAAGTCCAAGTAGACGCCAAATTTGAAGAAACTCCCTCAAGGCGTTCCGGAGATATCGCGTTCGAGAGAGAATGGGACGGACAGACGGACAACCTGTAAACATAATTCCTTTGGCTGTTGTCAGCACAAAAACTTTGATAACAAGGTGCCTGTTTTGTGTGATGATGAAAGAACTATTTTGTAATTAAGAACAAATGATTATACAAAAACATGAGAAAAATTTAAATCCATGGTCTCTGCGGTCGCTCAACACATCTTTCATGGTCCAGTAGGTAAGTGTCATATATCCACTTCCACCTCATAAATACCCTGCATTCTATGCCTGGGTTTAGATTTCAAACATGTGCAGCAGTTATGTTGTTTATGTGCAGCGAGGAACTCCCTCACAGATTCTATGCAGGTAGACGAGGCAGAGTCACACGACTGCGCAACATCGGAAAGGAAACAGCTGACCGAGCACTGACAAAATGCAAAGCTAAGGAAAAGCAGACGTTTCCTACATTGGTGTTGCAGTGAAGTAGTAAGAAGAGAACAACTTTGGTGCTTCCAAATAAACATTGTTATCACTCCTAAAAGACAAAAAGAATGTACTCTTTCGGTCAAAAATGACCTCTCAACAGCACAAAGGAGAAGTCTCTCCAAGTAACTTCTATCACTTCACTGTTTTTTTGCTCCCACTGTGCAATAAACATAACAATTTCCACTCGCCTGCATGTACAACCCACACCAAAGTGAACCATGTGTGTAATGTGAAAGCCATAATTCCGGGAAATGTAGGAAATCACTAACTCCAGCAAAAGAACATGACACAGGTTGAGAAAGGTGGGTAAATCAGTAAAAAAAAAAAAAAAAAAAAAAAAGATAATTCCTGGAATGCAGCGCGTATAATAATTCCCGGAATTTACCAACCATCGCAAACTGATGAAATCTAAAGGTATGAGACTATTCATGGGAGGATTTTTCCTTTAAGCTTGTGATATTTTCTGCCTCAGCATCTTAATCATCCTAAGATGAACTTGTTGAGAACCTCTCGAGGAGAGGAATGCTGCTTTCTTTGGCCGATGACCAGCTGCCCTCCAGGCTATGCCAGTCATGTTTATCAAAAGAAATCCCACCAGCAGCCATGCAATTACGTTCTGCATTAAGTGCCAACATTATTTTAGTGCTTCCAACACTGGCAACACAGTGACTTATTTTTTAAAAAAAACAGGAAGAAACTATTTCGGTTGTGGGACTGGTGACATTCACCGCTGCTCTAATGATAAGGAGATTTCAACAGGAGCAGGTCTCAAGTGTTTTTGAGCTATTCTGCACATTTTTATTTTTGCAGTCAGAAGTACTGTATGTAGCCAGCGAATTGGCTCTAGGATGTGACTAGATTTGTACACACATAGCTCTGGCGGGAACAGCACTGTCCAAAATACACACTCTGATGCCAGAAAGGGCCAAGGGAGCTGATGCAGCATAAATCCAGCGCGGGGAGAATGTGTTTGGGGGTTGGAAACAGAGTTTGGAGGAGCAGAATAGCTGCAGCTTCAAGAAATGACCATAAACTACTAATTGAGAACATCATCTTCTCCTGAGCAGCATTTAACCTTGTTTGTCACCAGGATCACCCAGCGTGCCTCATGTGTTTTATCATGTGGTTGACAACGGTGCCTGACCTGACAGGGCAAGACTGAGGGCGTTTCTGTATGTGGTCGTGCGGACTTACACTGTGAATAACCGATGCCACGGCGTCTGTAATCTGGTTGGGAGCGCTGGGGTTGCTCATGGCTCCGCAGTGGAGTTGCTGCTGGAGAGGCTCTGGAAAGCTGATTTGGATTGGTTTGGCTTTAGCCCTTCTCTTTCTCACTGGGACTCAGACAGCTTTTGGGCAGCATAACCTGGAGAGAGATACAGATCCGAGGGGTTAGTCCACATGAAGCTTGAGATTTAAAACATGAAGCAAACAAGGCACTGAAATATAGTGAAGCTGTGAGCCAGTAATCCCTGAATATGAATTTTAATTGTTTTGGCTTTTGGCTTTAATCCAGCACGTTAGATCTGAAATGAAACTGACAGCTTCAAGAGCTCACACTGATATTGGATGAACAGTGGAGGACTTTTTATGTATTATCCTTCAATTTTAGGACATTGCAGCAGGAGTTTGGCTCATAGACACCAGACAGTCATTTACTGCAAAAGAATTCCAACCAAATATTAAATATGAAGACTTTAGTCAAGTTGATTATAACTTCCTTAATTACCTTTTGTACCCTATAATTTTGTATAATTATATATAATTGTAACTAAGGATAGCAAGACTAAGAATCTACATTCATGCTAACGTCTCTGTGAGGATGTATTAGGCACACTGTCCCTTTGAGCTAAATGCTAACGTCAGCATGATAACAAAACTCTAATCCAATGATGGTGCTAAATTAAAGTAATGGGATCATCAAAGTCATTAGGCAACCTTGTCTGGGAATAATGACTGTCTGTACAAACATTTGTGCCAATCCATTACATAGATGTTGAAATATTTTAAACGATAAATGAAAACTTCGGCCTGCTGTTGGGACCATTGATATCTGTTCCAAATGTCACGGCAATCCAGCCAATAGTTGTTGAGATATTTCACTACAAATGAGGAATGTAAACCTCATGGTGGCGCTAGAGGAAAGGTCAGAGGACCACTAAATCCATTAGGATCCCTCCTCTTGAATAGCATGAATGTCTGTACAACGTGTCATGGTAATCCATCCAATAGTTGTTGACATATTTCAGTCTGGACTGAAGTGGTGGACCAATCAACTGACTGACACTGCCACCCTGAGAACCATGCCACCAGCATGGCTAAAAAGGATCACAATTCCTGCACAGTTCATCTGTTGTGGATATAAAACACCTTTAAATCACAGCCAAGAGTCAGCACTTCAACATTACAGTAACTTTTTGCACTGAAAATTCAAATTACATAGCAAATAAAAACACACAAAGCAACATGCTTCACTGTCCTAATACTGTTTGTGCTAACTGTACTAACATGTATACTAACTAAGGAATAATCAACAGTTTCAGGATTTCCTGGAAGCCACTCAAGTACCTTTGAGTGCCCAGAACCCACTTCAGAAACACAAATAGTCTGTTGTTTTATGATGGAGTGGAAACTCTAAGAGCAATTTACATTTTACTTGAGGCATGACGGCAACAACGGCAGGAGGCGTACAGTACATACCAACACGCTTTTATAAACAATGACGGTCCATCTCTTTTCATTTCTATGATTACTGATTTCAAGCCCCGCAGCACTTCCATCCACACACCATCCAAGGTCATTAACCATTAGTGTCAGATAAGAGCCAGATAACCTAGTGCTACTGTGCAGAGGACCCTTTGATAAGCAGTGGCACGTGCCTTGGCTAACCTCCACCTCCGTCACTCTCAAGTCTCCATTATTTGATGTATATAACTACAAAGGAATCAAAATGTCATCAGAATTTAGGCAGCTAGATGAGCCAGAGGACGCTTTAAAAAAAAAAAGGAACAGCCAGGACGGCTTTGCAAAGACAGTACAAAATGTTATTGGCGATGTACTGCAAGAGCTAGAAGTTACATGCTGTCTGGGAGGAATGTCATTTACATAAAGATACAGTTAAACTTTATTGTTAGATTGTAAAGACCAACTGAAATTTGCATTAATTTGTAAGAGCATATAAATTGCTAAAGTCCAAATGACACTACTGATGTACTGTGCTGGACATGATGTATTTAAACTAGCTGAAGCAAACAACGAAACCCTTCATTTCACATTTATTTTAATACACCGGGTGCCCACAACATCCTGAGACTTTACTGTAAGTGTCGCACTTGCTGCATTATTAAATGAACTAAAAGCAGAGGAGGCCTTCCTTTGATTTACGTCTCAGCGTCACAGTTAGAAATTATGTTCTGCCAAAGCCAGCCTGGCTCTCTGACAGCAGCTATCAAAGTAACGATAAGCCTCCCTGAGGCCTGACCACAATCATATCAATGACCTTGTTGGCAACCAGGAATTTCTATGAGGTATGTTTCATTAAAAGAGTACAATCAATGACAAGAGATTAATGCAATGCACAAAGTTTTAGGAGCTGGAGAGCATGAACTTGTATTTAAATTTGGACTGAACAAAGACATCACCTGCCAAGGAGGCAGGAAATTGACACACAAAGCAGACTACACACCACTTTGGCAACGCTCTACATTTGCTCTGCCATAATGCTAATCACTGCACCAAATGTTAATTACAGACTGGCAGCTGTTCTGTTCAGAATATCAACTTTAACTAGTTTTTGACGCTGAAATCCGTGCAGTAATAGCGATGAGGGATTCCACAGGAGACCTTCAGTTAGCTTGGGCGTGTTTGAAGTTTACTTTCTCAGTAAACCTAGACCCCACCAGCTTGGAGGAGGCAGGGCTGGCTATACAGGGATAAAGTTACAGAACCCTGGGATTCTGGGCAAAAACCATGGGAACCAGCCTATCTACCCCAGGGCAAGTCTGTAATAATACCACTAAGATAACAATAATGATCAGAAGAAAACAATTTGGAACAGAAACAATTGTGCAACTGTCTTGGTAAGAAAGCAGGTTCTGGTACTCAATGATTTAAATGTTTTTGGCTCCAATTGGGCACAAGTAATCTATCTTAGGGTTGAATAAAAAGGAACTGGTTGTCCCTTATGTAATAACTGAAATGGCAAAAAAGGACATAGACAAATGCTGACAGTGCAAGAGGAAGTGAGGACAAAACGCTCTGTATTTCCCCTGGAAGAAGTTCATCACATCTCCCAAGAGTTATCTTGAAGCTCTGTTCCTCGCAAACTGTTCCTAAAAAGAAGACGATGAGTGTAGGATCTTTTTTCCCAAGAAACTTCAAACTTTTCCATAAAGCGCTTAGTCACAGCCTCAAATGTGCACACAAGGCTTTGGGAAAACTATCCTTCTGGGAGGAAGTAAGTATGAAAACAGGAAGAAGGTAACCGCTACAGACTGAAGCCTGTCAGGAGGAGCCGTAAATCTAAAGAAAAATAGAAACAATGCACTTTGGGATCTGTAATGTGAGACCTTTGGAAAAACATGTGTATACATGGTCCGAACAGCTAATCTAGGTTAATATAAAGTGCTTAATGTCTACCGTGTTGACACTAAAGGTTAACTCAACTTGTCACAGCATAACAAGCTGTCACTGTCATCTTCATCTGTCCCTCCTACAGACAGAGAAGCGTATAATTAAGTGTGTGAATAAGCTACCTTCTACTGAGGAAACTGTCATCTACGCAAATTAAATACCAGCTACAGCGCTATTTTTGTTTAAATTACAAATGCATCTATCATATTATGTACAAATCTACCAGTCACAAATCTTATTATAAGCTGAATATACACAACTCTCTTAAAAGACGACATCATGAGACTAAAAGCAAAAGCTCTTCTGTTTATAGGAAAACTCACATCATCATATTTAATCTTATGACTTGTGTATATATGTCTATACTGCCTAAAGCTGTTTATGCTAATTGTTCATTAGATTGCATATTGTATATACTGTTTATACTTGTATTTTGTGTGATGACTGATAAAAAAAAAACACTACTTCACTACTAAATATCTGCCTGCCCTGACAGCTGACAGTGTGTCACCACCTATTTAAGTAACTTTAAGTAAGATTGCAATGATTGTGAAGAAGTTACATTTCATTTCCTGTTATTTACAGACGTCGCATTGTGGCTACCTACATAAACCAATCGAGTCTCAAATTTATCTGAACATCGATAAAACTTTGGGCAATTGCATCATACCTACGGAAGAAGGTGATAACTCTTCTTTTTGTCGCCATTGAGATCTACGGCGTGGGCTTCACGGTGACTCATCTCTTCCACAGAGTACAAATGTACCTGACAAAGTCTCTCCGGTATGTCGTAAATTTCCAGTATTGATGGCAAATGCTGTGTCCAATTTCATACCGTTTCATTTTACTTCTCATAATAAGAATGTGAGTCACATTACAGGAACAATTTTTCAAGTCTGTCCTAAAACAGGTGCCTAAATGAGCACTGACATGTTTTTCTTGCTGTAATCATTCCTCCGGTTCATACTGAGCATTAATCACTTTCAATGTAATCCACAAGCCTCCTTCTGTGCAAGAATGTATTTAAAAGTTTATTTGAAGATAATATGAAGCTTCAGCTGTCCAAATTAGTCAAATCAAGTCAATATCTTACAAAGTTAGAGTCTTTTTAGTGCCAAATTCCTTCTTCTTCTTACGATCCTTCCAGCTGAACAGGAAAACACTGTCCTTCGAGGCACAAAGAAGGAATTTTTTTTACTAAAAAGACTGTAACTACAACTTTATTTGACTTACTCAGATGGCTGAGGCCTCATATAAGCTTCAGATAAACTTTGAAATACATTTTGTCCCCCATCACTTACACTGTAAGCACATTTGTAGGGGATCCTCTAATGGCCAGTATGAACAGTGCAGGGCTTCCCTTGAAGAAAGGAGCAATGACAGAATAAAAGTGTCTGTATTGGCAGCTTATAGCGGTGATGAGTCGACACAAAATACCCACCAACCATCTCAAAAACGGCCAGAAGCAATGATCAGGGTACTCTAAGGCAGAACCTATATGTAAAAAATGTCAGCTTTGTAATTGAATGTCTTTTCCTGTGATTTCACGTGACTTTTAGGGTTAAAGATGGACGAGAGGTTAATAATTCTTCGCTGTGCCAACTGCTCCTCATAATGTCATTAAGCGTAAAGATCGAGACAGACAGTCGACTGCACACAGGTCAAGAGCCAAACTCAAAACTCACGACACAAGTCCACATGCGTCTCAACCCAGCGATCAGCCAGGGTGCCCCGGCTTCAACCGGCGGCTTGGCAAAGGAGCGTCGACCGCAGGCTGCATGCCGATCTACAAACTCTATCAAAAAAAGGCATAATTAAAGAACAGTTCAATAAAATGCGCAGACTGCCAATAAAAAATGCCTGTCCAGAAATAGAAGCTTGATCGCAATGTCCAAAACCTCAACCAACACACAGGCCTGTACTTAAAAAAGCAGGACAATAACAGGGAGGAAAAGAGAGGTTTAAGGTTTCATTAGAGAACTGGATTTACAAAAAAACAAGACAGTGAGTGATTCATTTGTTTCTGTTCAGCACAGTTGTCTGTTTTTCCTGAAGCACTGATTGTGTACGATAGTCCCAAGTGACATGTAGATAAATTGTGGCCTTAGTGTTTTTTATCTAACACGCTGTAACATTCTGAACGCTGCAATGAATTCACAGAATATTATCGCATGTTGAAGACAAAATGCTAAAGCTGATGAAGAAAAACTTGGAGGAGGCAAGTGAGCCTAAAAATAGGTCAGGCATGAAGTGGTTTAAGAAAAGAAAAAGACAAACACTTGAGGACATATCATCTGCTTTTTTGGATGTAGTAATAAACAGTCAATTTCGAATCAACCATAGTATTTAGAGAGCAATCGCGTCGCAAAACATGGCCTTTAAAGGCTCTAATTCAGGATTTATAACAGCGGAAAAGCATGTTTGTGCTGCTAAATCTCAAAATAGCTTGTTTGAAGTGTTTTTTTTTCCTTATGCTGTGTAACCTGTGGAACTGTACGGGATTTGTTTTTCTTTTTATGGTTACAGGTCATGGTTTAAGACTGAGTCAGCTCTCTCCAAGTCAACTGGATATGAAGCAAGTGTGACACTAACAGGAAGAATCCTGTTAAGTTTGATTTGACTTGACCTGAGACAACTCTGGTCTGCTAATTGAGGACTAGCCCACATAAACAATGAATTCATTAGACAATAAAGTACATAGAAAGACAAACACTAAAAGACATGGTTCTAAAACATGACAACTGATCGAGAAATATATATATTAAAAAAAAAAGATCCATGATCGTACCATACCTTTGTTTGCTTACTGCAGAGAAGCCACCGCAGACATTGTAGTGCAATTCTGAACTCTGCTGTGAGGAGAGACCCGGGGCTGGTCAGAGTGCAGGACAAAAACAAACAGAGGGAGAAAAAAAAGAGAGAGATAGGGAGACAAAAGAAACAAGAGTTAGAGATGTAGAGGTTGTGCGTCCGTCCAGCCTCTCACCGAGCTAAGTGCGCTCTAAGACCAACATGCGCCGACTGATAACGGCAGCCTTCCTCCTCAGGATTATGTTTCCTCCTCCAGCCTGCTGACAAGTAGCCATGTGACTCCAGGACCCATTCAATAGTGAGTCAGAGGCTGCTGCTCAGTCACACACGCACATATAAACACAGTCATCTATCTGTCTGTTACATACACACACACACACACACACACACACACACACACACACAAATGACCTCAAGCTAAAAGGGGAAATTCAATCCTGATGATCGATATCTGCATCTTCTTCAGCTCTTCATTACCCGTTGTAAATGTCTACCAGTTCAACCAAAGAATTTCATGATTTGAGTATCTTTTACAGTCCTGAAGACGTCTAATTATCCAGTGACAAGTTGAAACTTTGTGCAGCAGAAATATGTTTTTTTTTCCTGCTTTCTTCTCTTGGTAATCATCTTGCAATCCCAGATGTATCTTGCAGCCTTCTGTTGGGTTTGGTTACCACTGTTTTAGCCAATTTATCAAAAAAATAAATAAATAAAAGGCCTGGAAAATACAAACAAATAAGAGTCTCCAGCTACACCAGCAGCTCTGTGAGGCTGTACTTCTGCACAGCAGTGCTTTGACCAAAATGTTAACATCAGTACGTTGACAACGCTAACATACATGCAGTACCAATCAAAAGTTTGGACTCACTTTCTTATTCGAGGGAATATGAAGTTGTGTCCAAACTTTTGACTGATACTCTGTTACATTTCTACCACGTTCCATTTGCTATTCAGCCCTAAACAGAAAGTACAGCTGAGACTGATGGAAATATCATCAATTTTGCAGGTATTTGGTAATAAACCAAAGTGTTGGACAAAAACGGATATTTTGACCTCATGATGGCGCTAGATGAAAAGTGAAGAGGTCACCAAAGTTATTACAACTGTCCTGAGGGGAGCGTGAATGTGCGTGTGTGTGGTAATTCATCTCATAGTTGATGAGACACTTCAGTGATGGTGGCGCTAGAGGAAAGGTCAGGACAGGTCATCACCAAAGTCATTAGGATTCATCATCTGATAACCACAAATGTGTGTAAGAAATTTCATGCCAATCCATCTTGTAGATGTTGAGATAATAATGCTGGTGAAGCTAGATGAAAAGTTTTCACCATAAGGATTAAAGATCTGGGCACCATGGATATCTGTGCAAACTGTCATGGCAATCCATCCAATAGTTGTTTAGAAACTTCTTAACCAAAGTGGTGCACCGACTGACCCACACTGGCATCCCAAGAGCCGCAAGCACGTCTAAAAATGCATTCAGATATCATAAAAATAGGTGCTTTGGAAATTGGTTGGCAGTAACGACAGCCCGACACATGAAAAAAATATTGTGCGGTCCTTTAATCACATGAGAGTGATTCCACATGGAAAACTGGTGCTGCATGTATTCAGGAAACTGTCTATCGCATTGTCTTTCTCAATCTACGGTGACATAAACCTGTGTTGCGTCACTCTGATAGGAAAGGAAAAGGGTTTCAACATTAAACAATCATGGTTAACACAAAAGAGTTTGCAACAAAAGGCTCATTTACCGCCGCGCACACACACAAGCAAATGAATGACATCTCTCATTTCCACATAGTAAAGTCTGCCAGATGGGTGGTGAGTCATGCTTGTGCTGCTTTTCTTCAGTATGTTGGGCAACTCGGATTCTCTTGAAGGGCACTGAAACGTTACCAGGAAGCGTCAGAGAACCTGTGATATGATTAACAGGATCAATACCCTCAGATTGCGATGGCAATGATTACCGACGCTGCATATACTGTATACGTCAGAAGTTTTTTTTTTTGCTCTAAAATAACCAGTAAAAAATTAACTTAACCGCATGTTTACAAATCTGCACAGGATGTTTATCATTTGTGAATATGTGTCCACTGTGGATGAAGTGAGCGGGAAAGCGATGATATGTCGACTGATTTCTCTTTAATCAATCACTTGTAATAACTGTTGATAGACGTGTGATTGCGGAAACGTCCCTGCTGCATCTTTAAAGTATTTCATATCATCAACAGGTTTTTTTTTTTTTTTGGAGGTCACCTGCTTAAATATATCACTTTTAGGGTGTATTTTCCTTTTCAAGACACACTGGCATGCCACAGTCTCGTAGAGTCTTTGGCAGTGGAAAAAAAAAAAGCTTGTCATGTCACAGAGGAATCAACACCATTACACAATTAATCCAACCTAAAGTCATAAAAGCCGCCAGATTAATTGTGTTTTGCAGCGAACAAAGAACAGTCCTGTGATCTAAACAAGTTGCTTACCCGTTACCCGCCAAATAACCAAGTGTTGCATTCCACATCAGCTTATATGAGCCTTAGGACTAAAGAAATACCCAACCCCAGGAGGAGTCTGAGTGGGTGTGTGTGTGTATATGTGTGTGTGTGTGTGTGTGTATGTATGTGTGAGAGAGATATAGTTGTTTGTCCCCAGAGATGTGGGCTCACTCTAGAGTCACATGCATGTCTTGCGGGGGGGTGGGGGGTGGAGGGGGGGGGAAGAAACACAATCAAAGCCACAAGCAGCTAAAAATTGAAGTCCACCTCAAAGTCTGGGGCTTTCCTCAATCCCAACAGTGTGCTGATAATAGCATTATCCACTGACACAAATGCGGTCAACTATATAAAGAGGTGTGACTTCATGCGTGCAAGGACAGTTGACAACTTTTTCTTAACCGTGACTAACAGACGGTACGCTTATTTCACACCGCTTAACCTGCAGAATAGAGATTCTTTGCTTCTCTTTCTGGACAGTCTGAAAGAGTTTGGGCTAAATGTGGTAAAAATAAAGAAATTTGTACTTCATCCAAACCATCTCATGTTCATTTCAAAACATTTTCTCTGCTGAGGGAAATAAAAAAAGAAGGTAAAAGTAACTTATTACGAGCACTAAAACAAACAGAATAACACTCCTGCCTTCAGTTTTTCTAGCTTTTATTTGAAGTGTAAACTCGGAAATTCGCCTTCCAACTTCCTTTCCAGCTTCCATTCTTCTCTCCTCCCTCGGCTCTAGAACGAGCCTACGAGGCCTTATTCCTAGACGTTAAGGAAAAAAAAAAAAACACACTCGAGTGGTGCAACTGAGGACAAACTGTTTACTCTTTAAGGAGCGGTGCGTCACGTCAACAGGTAATGAGTCACAATCGTGCAGCATCATTTTAAACTTCCATAAAGACGGGAGGGGAAAATAATGAACTGATAAGGACTCACCAGAAGCCTGATCGGTGCCCTCAACCAGCCAGATCTCCTGTGTAGCCTCCTAATGCAAAGACTGACCCCGATGTAGCTGTACACCACTGACAGCTGCCCTGTGTGTGGATCTCTGTGGGGATTTGGCGGCGGTGTATGTTGATAGCTGTGCCTGTGTCGCCTCTGAGTGTTTCAGCCTGAAATAGCTCTGCGGGTCTCGAAGCTTTCAACATGCAAACTTCTCTGCCCTGCTTCCCCCTTCTCTTCACAGCCCAGTGGCCACGCTAACTTCACTGAGGGTTTGGCAGAGTCCGGCACTTCAGCATGACTGTGCTAAGTTATGTGCACACAGTCACTGGAGGACTTCCAGCCTCACACAGCTAACAGCTGCACTCGGTCAATATATGCCTCGTCTTTACCTCTGGGCTCTTTGTCCCATCACAGGCCTCTCAGCCAGTAGTGGCTGCGCTCACAGCTAAGACAGCACCTGTCTCGGGGTGCAGAGGGATTTAAGAGGCAACTGAGTCCTGGCAGCTTACATAACGCCTGAATATTGTCCTGCGCTCCAGAAAGGAAAAAGCAATCACCACTCAAGCATTAGAGGGTTAGCGTGTATCTATTGTAACGTAGGAGGCCGATAGAAACACATTTTTTCCACTGCTTGCACATAAAAAAAAAAAAAAAAAATGTCCTCAAGAGCTGGAAAAAATGTGTGATAAAGTTCAGAGTAATAAGTCAGGACATGAAAAGTACATGTTCAAGAGGGACACAATCTTACCAACAGCTACACAAATAGTTTATGAATAGAGCTGCTACGATTAGTCGATTAATTGCCAGTTATTCTGATAATCGATTTATCGTTTCGAGTCATTTTTAAAGACAAAAAAGAAACTAAATTCTCATTCCGGCTTCTCAAATGTGAACATTTTATGGTTTATTTAGGCTTCTATGATATCAAACTAAAATATCTTCTGGTTGTAGACTGCTGGCCGTGACGAAGGAGACATCTGAGGTTGCACCTTGAACTTTGGTGAAACGGGGATCGACGTTTTATAGACCAAATGACTGACTGACGGACTGATAATCAGTGAAAATAATCAGTGGTTGCAGCCCTACTTGCGTAACATAATGTACATAACAGGATGTCATATTTAATTATCAAAGATTACTCAACATGAAGCTGGTCACATTTGATTCATCTTTATTCCCATTTACATCTACATGAACCTGCAGTAGACTTATGTTATAGGATAGAAAAACTAAATCACATCACATCAGAGGTACATTCATGTTACATCAACTAAGTTAAAATACTTTTGTTATAACTATAATTTTATATGTAGTAATTATTCAGAAGGATTTAATTATTGTTTAACTGTTTTTACATCAACTTGACAAGGAAACCTTTTTTTTTTTTTTTACAGTGACTGGTCCGATCCTGTGCGGCTCTAGTAGTGTTAAGGTGTGGCGCTTCTTGTCAAAAAAAGTGCATCCAGGGCTGCTCATGTTGCACCAGCTGCATGAAAGGTAAAGCCATGTTCTCACAGAACGTGCTCATTATGAAGCTTTGACCCACAGCACTTGTAATAACTGTATTTACTCTCATGAGACTCAGACTGTGACGGGAATAAAATATCCCTCGGGCTCCCAGAACCCAAACAAAAGGCCTTAAAACCTCATACAACGGTCAAATTAAACCAGCTATTTATCCATTTCCCTGAAAAAAAAAAAAAAGCGTAATGTGATTAAGGTGGCGTGACAGACAACACAACATTAAGATCGCTGTGACTGAAGATTGAGAAAAGGCGTGAGAATTTAAACTAATACCTTCATGGGAAAGCTTGTCACAAGTCTGACAACAAGGGTGGCCAGGATGCTCCGCCATGTTTTATGTAGTTCAGACTATAATTAGATGCCCCAAAGAGACTACAAACCGCGGACAGTTTAATGGCTTTTAATGAGAAAGGACTGCAGCCCAAACTCTGCGCCGTCCAAGCTGTCCTGCCAAGGTGCTTAATGGTGATTAAATGTCACTTAGTAGGCTAGAGCAAAGCAACAGCCAGGCGAACAAACTGAATTAGAGACAATGATGTGACTCCACAGTGTTTAGTTTCGGTCAAAGTAATAATAAGATTTTCACCTAAATAAATGTCTGTTAAGTCATTATCTATTACTGAATGAGGTGATACAACGGTGACTGAGGCTATGGCCCGCTGACGAAAGCATCTACATTTGCAGTATTGCGAACTGGGTGTCTGGGGTGACATTCCCGGGAAAAATCGCGCGCAGTTAGTAACGCGTTTTCCCATCACCCAGCAGTGGTTGGTGCGCCAAAGAGGGGAGGCGGAGCTAATGCAACGTCACACAAGGTGACAATGTTTAGATTTTTGGGAGGTGAAGTCCAAAAACACACCTTAACGCTTATCGCCAAAGAGAACTTTAAGACAGATTTTTTTTAAGGCTTGATGTGCTTACTAACAAAATATTAGGTCTCTTTATCTGCAGAGGGAGAGGTAAAACAAACATAAAGTGCTAAGAGACTGTGATTAAAAAAAAAAAAAAAAAAAGAGCTGATTATCTACCTCTTTTCCTTCCTTGTCTTCTGCATGACCAAGCAATTCACAACAGGAATGCGGAGACAGTGCAAACTGTTTGTGCTCTGACAGTTTTTTTCCTCCGAAGCAAAAAACACGCTGTTGTGACAAAAAAAATCAGTTCACAATAAGTCTGTTTGACAGATTCCACTGAGGCGATGGAGAACAAATAAGAGCTGAGACTGTGATCACAGAGATAAGGTGGGACCTGGCTCATGTGTTCAAACGCCGCACTGGATTACACGACAAAAGGAAGCCCAACAGCTCTGGAATTTGAGAGTGCTTTCTTTTTTTTTTTTTCCTCTCCCCCCCAAACAAGGTCAGGCTCACCAAGACAAACATTTCAGATTCCGCTATCTTATGAGTCCTTGGGACGCACAGGTTTTATAAAAGGTAAAAAAAAAACATCATGGTGGTTTGTTTCATTTCGATTTAATAATGTCTAAGAAGTGATTATTTCTTTACATCTGAGTAAAATATCTCCTCATATAATCTGGAGAGCACATGGAGCTGATATATTGGTGAGTCAGCAGAAAAAGGCACATCCTTCCTACATCCTGCCACAGGCCGCGTCCTGAAATCTATTATCCGTGTGACAGATGGGACTGTGGTTCAAGCTACATTTCTCGAATCGCCTGCTACATTGACAGTAAACTCAAGATTAGATTTTTCATATTTTGGATTTAACTTAAACATGTCTGCATCGTTAGTTTTGTCATTTTGTGCTTGTACCTGATTCTTGATTGATTTTGTATCATTCTCATATGAATCAGATTCATTGACCTTTTCCACAGAAGACATTTTGACTCGTCAGAGCAGGAAAAGAACAGGTGGAACTAATAAACACTAACGATGGCTCTTTTCCAGTACTGCAACGCATCAATCAACAGTGTTAATATTTACACCAGCAGTATTTGACCTGGTCATGTGTGACCCCCCCCCCCCCCCCACACACACACACACACACACACTTAAGAAACCACTGGATTAGGCCGATATTTGTGTCTACTTTTAAATAAATCTACTAACGAGGAGTTTCTTATGTTTCTGTTTAATATCATTGTGAATTAAAAACTTTTGTTTTTGAGTGTTTGTTGGACTTATTGAGCTGTTTTTACGTCTGAAGTTAGTTTTTGCAGCTGTTCATCATTAACTTGACATTTTATAGCCTAATGAGTAAATAAATCGTTACTTTGCCCCGACTGCCCGCACAGTCACATCATGAACGACTGTCAATCTCCACTTTTTTTATCTCAAGACCTTCAGTACAGTAAACGCACATAACACCTCAAATTGAGGTCAGTGGGACAAAACCTGAGATTCTTGTTGAGAAACATGAATATCTACAAGTTAGGCTATGTCAAGATAACTCTCACGCAGCGCTGAAACAAGTCAGGGCTGCAACTAACGATTATTGTCATTATCAATTAATCTGTTGATTATTTTCTGTCTGTTTCAATCAGTAGTTTGGTCTATAAAATGTCCAAAAATGGTGAAAAATGTCAGTCACTGTTTCCCAAAGCTCGAGGTGACATCATCAAATGTCCCAAAGGTATTCAGTTTATCAGTTAATATTATCAGAGGGCTAAATAAACTAGAAAATATTCACATTTGAGACGCTGAAATGAGAGAATTAAGAGATTTTTTTGTTAAAGAAATTACTTCAAATGTTTAATCCATTATCAAAATAGTTGGCAACTAATCATTGAATCAACTAATTGTTGCATCGTGTGACAAAATTAACTGATGACAATTTTGATTATCGATTCATCGTTTAGGTATTTTTCCCAAGAAAACATGCATAACATTGCGGTTTCAAAAATGTAGGAATTTGCTGCTTTTTCTCTGCATTATTTCATCTTCATCTAAACAACTTTGGACTTTTGACCTTTGGAGAAATAGAATAAGCAATCTAAAGTTGTCTGTTTGAGCTCTGGGAACTTGTGATGGGCATTTCCTGACATTTTAAAGACTAAACTGATTGATCCAGAGAAAAAAAATCAACAGATTAACCAATTATGTAAATACCTCTTAGCCGCTGGTATGGTGAAGTCTGCCCCTGATTTGACCCTATGTGACCACAGAAACCACAGACATGCAGTGAGGTTTCCGCAACAGTGAGCAATGAATGAACGGCCGACTGAATGAATGAATGAATGAAAGGCTACTGTAGAAACATAGCAGGCTCCTTGGCAGAGGACGTGCTCCCTATGTAGACATAAAGGGCTCATTCTAAGGTAACGAAAACACAACAATTCTCATTTTCAGGTGACTACACACAAATTAAAACATACTTATGAATATTATATTAAATTTATGCCAAGTCTGTTCTGCTAGATGCCACTAAATTCTACACACTGCACCGTTAAGTGCTTATCCTTTTGCAAAGATATTATAGTAACATAATTCAACAGTTTTCATACCCAAACATTAATTAATAATAAATCTGTTGCTGTTTGGGGCCCTTTCAGTTGGGAGGGGGGAGCCTGATGTGACCCTACGTGACCACAGAAACAAGACATGCTGTGCGGTTTCTTGCACCAATGAGCAATGAATGAATGAATGAATGAATGTATGACTAAGCTGACCACACCCCCAGTCTCCACATTGGCCTTGAATGTGTCGTTTCAAAGCCTGAAGATAAAAACGACACACCGAGTCATGATGTCAACTCTTCATCATGACCATCACATTTTCACACAGTGGCTAATTGCTGTCAGGAGGAGTAACCGTTAGCTTAAAGTCTCCCTCCCTGACATCACCGTTAAATTCCCTCCAGTCTGAGAGGAGGATTAAAACCACAACAAAACTCAGAGTCCGAACATATTTCCAGGACTTTTTCTTTTTTTTTTTTTTTTCTCCTTCCCCTCTTGTTACCTCTGTTAACAAGCTGAGGAACAAAGCGAAGTCATCCGGACACTTTGATGCATGTGTGGCAGGCAGTCACTGTCAGAGCCGCGTCTCCTCACAGGAAAACAAGTCAACAGCCCAAACCCGTCCGGCCTTCAAAATAACACCGCTTCAAAGCGAGAAAACGCGTTTTCATAAAGCGAAACCACTGTGAGGCTTACAATTACACACAGATTAGAGCTTATTTATTCGCCGGTGCCTGGTACTCACCTCAAACTCTCTCGCTGAATGACTTGCTCAACCGGCGACAAGTCGCCAAAAATAAGAGTTACTCTGACTTCCGGTGAATGAGTCAAATTAAAACCATTTGTGACGCGCGAAGGCGAATTAAAGGACCAGTGTGTAGGATTTAGTGGCGTCTAGCAGTGAGGTTGAGCAAAACGAAAAACATTAAAGGCCCTCTTTAGAGCCAGTGTTTAGTTTGTCCGTTATGGGATACTGTAGAAACATGGTGGTGCAGCATGTTCCATATGTCGCTATAAAGGGCTCAAATTAACGCTAAAATAACGAAAACACAATGATTCTTAATTTCAGGTGATTATACACTAATTAGAACATACTTATGAATATTATATTCAGTTTCTGCTCCGCTAGATGCCACTAAATTCTACACACTGCACCTTTAATGCTTTTACTGGAGTTAAAACCAGGGGCCAACTGCCTCGGACCCCCAACTAAAAGGGCCCCAAACAGCCATAGATTTATCATGATGTTAATAACTTACAAAAGGCCCCCCAAACACTTAATGAGCCCTTATAATGAGCCCCTTATATCTACATGGGGTCTATCTGTGGACTTGCAGTATCTACACGACACACCCACTTTTCTACATGACACCCCCCCTCCCCAACCCTTAACCTTAACCATCTCACTGCCCATGTGTAAACCTAACCAAGTGGGTATGTCATGTAGATACTGCAAGTCCGCAGATACACCTACTTGAGAGCGGGTCCTCTTCCACTAAGCCTGCCGTGTTTCTACAGTAGCCCAGAGCAGACAAACCAAACATTGGCTCTAAGGAAGGCCTTTTGCATTATTCATGAGTTTCTCTGCCACCGTAGGATCTCCTATATGCTTGTAAGGGGAGGTGAAGGGAGGGGTATTCAGTTGGTTGCAACCTGCAGCCTCACTAGATGCCACTAAATCTTACACACTGCACCTGAAATAACCGTTTTTAATTGTATTTAAATGTCTTTTTATAATGTGTTTCTTTTACATTTTGTCTTGATGCTTTTGTGTTTTATGTAATGCCATGTTGTTGAAAAGTGCTGAACAAATAAACCTGCCTTACACAAACATTGTTTTCTGTCACAAAGCATTTTCTACTTTTATTTTGAAGGTATTATAATGGAGCTCCGGTACATCTCTGGTAATTTCCGGCAGCTTGTCGTCGATTTCCACCAGACAGAAGTTACTGCACATGCGCAAATGATGATATTCATATTTCTGATGAAGGCCTGAGGGTAGGCGTCGTTCCGTTATGATGCCCATGATGACCTCCACGATGAATGGAAAAAAATTATTGGATATCAATGAAACATCTTGATTTCACTTTTCAGATTGTCGCTCTGTATCAGCAAATATCTGCTCAAAACATGATTCAGCATAAAACTGAAACATAAACTGAAGACTAGATATCAGAAATGTAACTCCAGGAAGAGACACATCACTGTGCTGAGAGGCCTGACGTCGTGTCATGTCATGATGTCATCATCATCATCATCATCATGAAAGTTTAGTTTCAAGTCAAAGTTTAGAAAGTTTAGTCAAAGATGCTCATAAATGTCTTAAATATAAGGACCAAATGATTATTTAGCATAGATAAAGTTAATCAATGAGCTTGTTTTTGTTTGTTTGTTTGCTTGTTTATTTTATTTATTTATCTATCTTTTTTGTGTATGTGTGTAGATATGTACAGATGTGTATGTATATGTATGTGTGTATATGTATATGCACTATTATACTACTTTACTACTGACATACTACCTTTTCTTTCTTTTTATTTTACTTTATTATTAATAGTATAATTGTTATCATTATCATTTGACTATAAAATATATCAATATTGTAAGAATGCTATAAATATGAACACCATCATATGTAAGCAAATGTAAATCTATGTAAAATGCCCTGACGATTACCCATCAGCAAGGCTGGATTACCCACCAGGTAGGGGGTCCAAGACCTGCAGGGGCCCCAAAAGAACCTGCATACTCCAATAAACCACAATGTCCATTAGCATAAAAGCCTTATTTAATATTCCTAAATTGATATATTTAATCAGATTACCACCCAGCTAATTTTGGACCAGGTTGTATTGTAGCCTTGAAAAACTGTACAAATCACACAGAGAGTGGGAGGAATGAAAGGGTTAATAGGGACCCAGCACCAGCAGTTCATGTATGCCCTGGGGCCCCCTGACAGATTAATCCATCATCACAGATCATGTTCTGTACACCTGCACACACCTGATTACCGTATTTAGCATTAATACTTTAAAGTTGAACAATTTAAATCATTTTTAATGATCTGAAACACTGTAAATGTTTGACCCTGTTTGGATTAATATGACACAGACAAAATAATGAGTTAATGTGACCCAGAGAGTCGTTCAAGACCAGGAGTTGTTTTGACCCAGTTTTAGTTATTTTTTATTTTACTGTTGGGTTATTTACCCAACTAAAGCTTTATAATCTACTCTACTCTGTTTAAACTTACACGTCACAGTTTTTTATTGACTTTTTCTGTCTTATGAATGTCATAAACACATCGTTTTGTACATGAAACAATACATTTGTGACAGTCTTTAGCTAAAGCTTGTTGTGTGTAACACTGGGTCAAAATAACACATTGCTTCTGCTGCTGTATTAGTGCTATAATGACACAAACTAGGTAGAATTTTAACTCAGTGATTTTTAATGAGTTTATTTATATAATTGTATATCTATCTGATGTGTCTAATTGAATTTAAATATATGAATGAAGAGGGAAAGAACACTATAGGAAACATTTTAAAGGGTTGATCCCAAAATAATGCTGGTCTTTTAGGATATGCTTTTAATCAGGGAAGTCATGTGGTTTATTTAACTGTTTATTGCAGATAGTTCTTCTTTTATAGATGTGTAGCTATCATACTGTGTTCAGTGGTAGTTTAATAAGGACATTACCACACTTAAAGACATTTTTTATATCTTTTGGCACCTCTTACTACTCATGTATGTACTTGTTTGCAGTGGTATTGCAACTATTTTCTACATTTTAGTGACCATTTGGACTGACTCAGCTGGAGCCATTCAAGTAGAATCTTTTTTTATTTTGTTAAAGGTTTGTATCTTTCTTCAGTTGCTTATCACCTACTTATAAAGTTACACATGATGTCAGATGTCTGGGCCAATAAATTTTTTAAACTGCAGATTTGACAATAATATGCAGCTGCATGAGGCAAAGCATCACATCAGTATGCACAGAGTCAGAGTGTCCTCTACTGGTGGCTCACTGCAACTGAAGCCTGGAGTTACACCTGTTAAAGTCTCCTTCCACTCAAAAATGTGTTTTACTTCTTGTTCCTACAGTTGGATGTTTGAGTTTCACTGCGCAGAATGATGTATGTGCAGAGTTTGAGTTTGGAAAAAATAATAATAGACACAAATTATTAGTCAAAATAGAGTATTTTTATGTCTTCAAACACGTCTGGAGGAGATCTTCAAGTTAAAGGCAATAATTAACATACCTAATGGTTATTTATTTATTGTTCAGTCTACTTACTTTGTGCCGCTTTCAACCTGGTATTTAATGTTTGGATAATCTGTCTCTCTGAGTCACGTGTTTGTAAAGATTTACTCATAGCTTTGACTCCTCTTAGTTTAGTCTGTCAGGCAGCATTTACTGACGATGACTCAAGGATTCAAGGATTCAAGGACCTTAAATGTCATCTCACTACAGTTACATATATTCTCTGTTTCAAATGCTGCCTATGAAGAAATAAAATGGTGAAAAAGTAGCATAAATGCAACAGGTATTAAAACTTTAGAAGAATTTAAAATTAAGGTTTAAAAAATGTTTTTAAAAATAAATAAAGAATAGAGAATATACACATAACAATTACTGGGTTAAAGTTTTACCCAATTTGTGTCAATATAGCACCAATACAACATTGGGTTAATTGCAGTAGCAATGTGTTATTTTGAGCCAGTGTTACACACAACAAGCTTTAGCTAAAAAGAGCAGAGTAGATTATAAAGCTTTAATTTGGGTAAATAACCCCACAGTAAAATCAAAAATAACACTAAAACTGGGTCAAAACAACACCTGGTCTTGAGTGGCTTTCTGGGTCACATTAACTCACTATTGTGTCGGTGCTATATTGATCCAAACAGTGTAAAAATTTAATCCAGTGAATTTTTTTTAGTGCGCAACTAGCTTTTCTGAAAAAAAGTACATATGTTTCACCCGAAATAGAGTAAAAAAGCAGGACATTATTCAACTTTAAAGTAACAATATGCCAAAATGTTGTCAAGAATGTGCTATCCATCTATCTATCTATCTATCTATCTATCTATCTATCTATCTATCTATCTATCTATCTATCTATCTATCTATCTATCTACTTTGTTGATTTAGTGCGATCAGGATCTAAACATCCAATAGTTTAGTCATTGATAATGGCTGATGAGAAGATGTTACATGTCAGATACGATGTTACGCGATTAAGGTTATTGTCTTTGGCGGTTGGAGGTCAGATCTGTCAATCAGTGTGATTGATACTGGATTTGCTGCGTGCAGCTGCTTCAGTGCAGGAAATCTCGGGGCTGCTCGGCGTTGATTGGCTGCTTTCTTGTTGTTGTCCTGTCACTCCTCCAGACTCACAGTCCTGCTAGCATCGCAGGCTGCACAGCAAAACCCTAACCAGGAAGTCCACAAAGTTACTAATTAATATCATTTTGATTTTTTGTGCAGTAAACGTTGAAACAAAGGCATGACCTCTACCGCCTCTCCGGTAAGCCACCCGATATATTTGACTTTTTAAAGGATAATAGCCAGTTAGCTGCGTTAGCTTTAGCATTGCTAACGGTCCCCGTCGTGCTAACGTTGTTTGTTGACAGCACTCAGTGTCGGACAGACACTAACAACGTTTATCCAGCGTTAGCTTTAGGTTAGCTTGTTATCTGTTGTCGAGTTTAATATCGCTTTAATATCCTCTGTTAAATCAATACATGCGATACATTAATACATCAGAGGCTAACAGACTGCTTACAACTTTATTAACCAACAGTAACTAACTAAGAATTGGAGAGTTAATTGAATCAGCCACTCACTGGCGGACAAACAAAGACAGATAAACTGTCTGTGCTATATAATCTAGTTAAAACCAGTCGCTACGGCTTATGTGCATAGAGTTAAAGTTTAAGACAATAAGTAAATATTCACACCAGTCCCTATGTGGTAACTCCCTTCCTAAGTCTTTGACACAACAATTGTAGGAATTTTTCTCTTTAATTTTAATGATTCTGGCACACTTGCTCTAATTAAAGCTGAGCGAACTCATAAATAAATTCTAGAAACACATTAATAGCAAATTAAGAGGTAAAATTACATATTTACATAAATATATATATGGTTGGAGGCACCCCTGTAGTTGTAAAAGACAATACTGATATTTGTAAAGTATTTTTCTAGTAGTGTGTCAGTTAATGCAACTGACATGTCTGTCATGGTCTTAATTGATTGATTAATGAATTAACTGTTCATTAATCTTAATTTGATAGATATGAATGAAAAGCTTAACGGCATTATGGACAAATATTGGATATTGGCATCCCCACAAACAGCACGCAACAGAACAGACAACAAAGCAATAATAAAACTAGCAAAGAGACCTTAAGTAAGGTAAAAACAAACCTAAAAGGTGTGTTTTTAAACTTGCAACTAACGATTATTTTTCGTTATTGATCAATCTATTGATTAGTTGTTTGGGCCATAAAATGGTGAAAAATGTTGATCACTTTCTCAGGGCCCAAGGTGACATCCTCAAATGTCTCGTTTTGTCCCAATCAACAGTCCGCAACCCAAAGATATTCACTTTACTATCTTAGAAGAAAAAATACACATTTGTAAAGTTGCAATCAGAGAATTTAGACCTTTTCTTTTAGAAATGACTCCAAATGATTCAGTTATAAAAAATAATTGACAATTAATTTAATAGTTGACAACTGTTCAGTTAATCGACCAATAATTGCAGCTTTACAACAGTACAAACAAAGCAATAATAAAACTTGAGTAAAGGTCTTAAATGAAGTTTAAAGAATCATGAACATTAGCTCTCATTTGGTCCACCAAAAAGAAAGCTTGCTCAGTTTTTTTTAAATGTATTTGATGGTTATTGGTCATGATGACAACATGAGCCAGACAGACTGCAGCCATTGTTTGTGCAATCACTGATAAGGGGGAAAATTGGCAGTTGTAAAGCCTTGTTTACAAGCCTTTTGTATGCGTTGGATAGCTGTTCAGTGGTCTGTGTTTGATGCTGTGTTGCAGACTATTGGGGAGTTATTCCTCACCCTCAGTGAGATGGGTTTCACAGAGGAGCAGATCCAGGCAGCTATGCAAGCAGGGCATTTTTCTGTGGCGGATGCAGCTGAGTGGTGAGTTGTCCCAGCACTTATTCCACTTATCCCAGCACTCTGAAACAAGTGGAAATTGCCATTCATTAAATTATCTAATAAACATGTACTTTTGTGTCCCTCTCTCATACAATGATAGGCTCTTACAGGGTCAGCATCCACGGCACAGGTTGGTCAAGCAGTCATCACAGCCAGCTGAAACAGCATTTTCTGCGTTCAACCCTCCCAAAGAATCAGCAAGCATGTCTGAGTCACAGACATCTCCTACTGACAGCAGAGGTATGGCACCAAGCAGCAATATATCCATCACTGTAGTATTGTGTAGATACGTCTGTGTAATCGTATCTTTGCCGTTTTCAATAAAGCCTAAAGGAATGGATAGTTAAGGATGCAAAATTAGCTATCGTTCTTTGTGGTTGTGTCTCATTAGATTGTTTCTGACTTTAACAGGGAGTGCTTCATTAGTGCTGAGACCATCACAGTCATGCAACCTGACCCCAGAGCCGCAACCGGTCGAGTCCCGCATCAAACAGGACAAAAGTGACTTCGAAGAGCAACAGAGACAACGTGTTGCTCAGGAGGCCAGAGCAGAGAAAAGACAAAAGAAACAGGTTAGCGTTATTGAAAAGAAGGACTTCACGTACTGACCAGCAGCATCGGTGCCAACTCAGCCGCACTGGCAACATGTTTATCACACAGAGAGGGAAATCTTTTAAGCTAAGTAGAAGAGAACATCTTATCTTGTGTTTGTTGGTCTGCCAGGAGCGCGAGTTGGTGTTAAAGCGGATAGCTGAGGATCGGAGGAGCTTGCAGGAGAAGAGCCAGACTAATGCCGCCGCAGAGACGTCTCCCCCCAGTAGTCAAGGCCAGAAGCTTGGTGGAAAAGTTCAGACTAATGTGGATAACAACTGCATCCTCATGGTGAGGCTATGAAGAACCTAAAAATTACTGCAGACTGTTTATTTATTATCACTGCACTGACTCACAGGTGTTTAAACTTCATGTTTTTCTGTCTCGCTACAGATTCGGCTGCCGTCTGGGGAGTCCATGCGTGAGCGCTTTCCAGCCGACGCCCCTCTGCGCAGCGTCGTGGAGCATATCACCGGACGTCACCCCTCCCTACCCACCTTTTCACTCCTCCAGGGATTCCCACGGAAACGCTTCGGGGAAGCAGAGCTCGCTTGTTCGCTGCGTTCCCTCGGCCTGACGCCCAACGCCGCACTGTGTATTCAGACCACTCCTCCAGAGACACCCCAGGATCCACCCAGTCCAGCAGAGCCACCGTCAGCGGGACAGAACGAGCAGGCTCCGTGCGTCGTGCTTCCTCAGCCACATATCCCTGTCCAGGAGGGGGCGGAGGGGCTAGACCCTGTTTTACCCCCTCCACTACCCAACCAGCTGTGGGAAGAGGCAGTGAATTATGCAGGGATCCCTGGAGTTGGTCCTTCTCTGTCTGGGCCTTCTCACTTCTGGGGTAAATATTAAATACTGTGTGAAATACGCCTTGCATGTAAAAAAAAAGTCTCATTATTTATTGTTGTTATTATCATAAATGTTTCCTCACTAAAGATTGTTTATGTGCAGTGGTTTTAGTAGCCTATAAGAATGATTTATAGGCTCAGTTGTTTCAACAAAGCACAAAGTTGAACGTTATTTAAATAGCTTTATAGTCACGGATGACATTCCTGGGGCTGTTCAACAGGGCGAGGCCAGAGATTGGTTCCTGGAAATCACGAGGAGGCTGCTGGCATCGAAGTTGACGAGGAACAAGAAGGAGAGGGGGAACCACCTAATTTGCTAAACGGTACTGCTCCCTGTGTCTGGGATTGGCACGGACGCTTCATCCCTCCCTTTCCATTCATTTTGCATTCTTTCCCCATCTCTCCTCCCCGCTTAACCTCCTCCTGGCAACATGTGTCTCTACTGTGGAACTTTTTGTTCTCTCATGTCAGAAACAGATGATCCTGGCTTCTCACTCTCAGCTGTATCTTTCATTCAGTTTCCATACTGTATATTGCATAAGTTTCCCAGTCTACAAAACATTGGACAGACTGCCCTACTAATGTGTGTCATATGTAAGAAAGATTAGGATTAGGAAACATGTAGGTGAATGCCCCTTTCTGTCAAGCATACAGTACACAGGGTCAAAACTGCTGAGCCCCACCAGTGGGAACTGTTCTCCCTAAGTGCTTACAGCTAGCCAACCAGCCAGCCAATCATATTCAGTCTCTCAGAGCATGTGGTTTTGATGTAGTATCCTGAATGTGTGTCAGGTCAGAGTGTGCTATGAGCTCAGTCCCAGTTTAAGCTAGTTAGAGGAGAATCAAAGATCCAACACACACACACAAGATGTTGATCAGAGGTGTGCGATTATATACAGTAACATTGCAAAGCTTGTGTGTTTTTTAACTGTAAAGAAATCGTAACAGGTTTTGATATTAGCTTGGTGAGATTAGCATGTCCTTATTGATTGCAATTGTTGTGTGTTTTTTTTTTTTTTTGCAGGAATGCCGAGGCTGCCTTTTTTCCCGGAGAACAGGATTCGTGGAGGATTTGAGCCCAGGCACCACTGGCCAGAGCAAGGCAATCGACTTAGGTTAGTGTCTAGACAGAATTCCACTTAAAGCTTAATGTCATGCTTCTGCATTTAATGTGATTCCACTCTACATGTATTACAGCGCTATAGCTCTCTAAGTAGGTTTTTTAAAATGTGCTTTGCTACTGGTTGTGAATCATTCTTAAGGGACTTTTAACACTGCTTACATTAACACTAATTTGTCAGTTTAATGTAGCTTAGTTGCACACAAAGAATCTCTTTAGTTAGACTGGAGGTAGGAAAAATAATGCTGTATGCTAATAGTCAGAATTTTGCTAGCAGTTTAAAATGCTGTGTAGATTGCTGCTTTCACATAATCTGACCAGATATTTTACATGTACATTAAATTATAGTATATATGTTAAAGACAGTTGTGTCTATGTGTCTTAGGGAGGCACCAGTGGAGGACCCAGCAGAGCCTGAGGATGCAGGAGTTCGGATGGCGCCCGGAGCTGCAGGTCTGGCTGCAGTGGAGCGTCTTCAAAGAGCTGCACAGCAAGAAGACCCCCGTGCCTCCCAGGGACAGCCATCACCCCCTAAAAGACCCTTCAGAGCACCCAGTGTGCCCTCCCTATGTGCCTTGGCCACCCGCGCCACTGTCCACCTCATGACTGGTGAGAGACTGTATAAAATACTCAGTGTACTGAACCCCTTTTATTATACCAAACTGATTTGTTTATACGTGAGCGTCCAGGAAAAAGTGTAAAGCTCAGCTGATTTTCTAGAAAATGTGTGTCCATGCTTTGTTTACTCATTGTGTTCATTCTGTGCCATTTGTCCCTCAGCTCCCAGTATGCAGTACAGCAGCAGTCTGGCGTGTCTGACCCCGGAGCTGGCAGAGCTTCTGCTCAACCACATGTCCCGTGAGAGACTCCTACGTCCACGCACTCTGGAGCTCTTCTTTGGCTGCCCATTGCAGAAGTTTGTCCTAAACTGCTACCCGTACTCCACCAATGAGCTCCTGCGACAGTTACGGGCCTTCCCAGCACTGAAGCATCTAAGTCTGGTCAACTCGCCTCTTATCACTGGTATAAAATTTTAACCTAGGATTGATTCAGGTGGATGAAGCATCAGTTTTTCTGTGTAAATCTTGGTAAAATGTCGGGTTAAAATCTGTGTTTTTTGTCCAGACTCAGGCCTGTCAATCCTGTCCAGCCTGGTCAAACTCCAGTACCTCAACCTGGCCTCCTGTAGCAAACTGACCGACTCCTGTCTTCAGCATATCACAGGTTGGGCTTTCTACACACTCAAGCAGCCTCGTTAACAAGGCTCTGACTGTTACTAGAAGGGGATAATAAATATAATAGATTATGTAACACCACTCTACGTGCAACTACAAGCGTGTGCAAGAGCGCCAGATCCCAGCATAAGCTGCTCTGTGTTAAGCATTTGTAGTTAAGAGTTGATTTTTTTTTTTTTTGGGTTCTGCCTTTATGAATAATTTTGCCTGGTATCAACATATTTTCTTTCTCGTTGTGTCTTCAAGGTTTAAAGAGCCTGTGTTTCCTGTCCCTGGACCAGACCAAAGTGACTGATACTGGGATGGTGCTATATCTCCAATCAGCTCCATCCTGCCTCTTTCAGCTCAGCCTGAACCAGACGGCAGTGACTGAAGCCACGCTGGTAGTGCTGCCCACATGTGTGCCACAGCTGCGACTGCTCAGCATCAAGCAGACTAAGGTACTTCAGCGTTCACACGCACATCTGACGTTTGAATTGTGCCTTCATGTTTGTCTTAGCATTAGCTCACAGAACAGCCGCTTCAAAAAAGTTTATTATTTTATGTTTTTCTCACATTTTCACATCTTGTTTTGCCAGGTTAAGGATGTGTCAGCTTTGGCAGAGCTCTCCAGCCTGCAGACTCTCAACCTGGATGGGACAGGTGTGACAGAGGGCTCTCTAGAGCACATCGCCACCCACCCTGCCCTGTCTTCCCTCAGCTTGGCAGGTATCCCTGTAGAGGACGGCAACCACGTCCTCCAGATCATCTCAGGTTTGTAACTGGGAAGGAACGTTCATAAATGAGTCCAAGCTGTGTCGAATGCAATTTTTAGCAAGATTTTTCCTTCCTTCCAGGTCTAAAGTTGACTCAGCTGACTCTCCCTGGACGCCACTCTGTGACAGACAGCGGACTCGCATTCCTCTCTAGACTGTCTCTGCTCTCAGAGCTGGACCTGACAGACTACACACAGGTCACAGACCAGGGAGTCAGCCAGCTCTCCACCATGACCAGGTCATTCCCACACTTTATAATTAGTATGCTGCACTCTACAATACCCTACTTCCTTACATAATACAGCAGGCTGTTATAACAGGAATATTGACAGGAGTCGTGTGTGTACTTTGTGTAGGTTGAAGAAACTGTCACTTAGCAACACTCAGGTGACAGACGCAGGGCTTCCTTCTCTGCGTGGCCTGCAGGAGCTGCAGGAGCTGTGTTTGGACCGAACAGCAGTCACCAGCCGCGGAGTGGCAGAACTAATCACCTGTCTGCCGCACCTCCAGGTGATTTTTATTGGTGACATCTGCGAATATGTCCATCTGTCAGTTGCCTAGCACCAATTTAGATTTAGAAATGGTGGAGAAAACATTATAAGTGAGTAATAAGTAGTATAAGTACCTGCGTTATGACATCTCTGGGTTAATTTACTGTATATTGCATTTAACACTTTTTATGTAACCCTTTTGATAACAATTATCCTGCATATTTAAGTTTCAGGATTTCACACCGTAAGCCTGGATAACCCTTCATTTAAAAACACATGCATAGTTGCTGGGTTTACACTCAGAAGCACAAATCAAACGCTGCTACAGCTCAGAGCTCATTAATTCAGGGTCCTAACCCTCTCTTAAAAATAATAGTGTACAAATTTTACTAAGTGACGGTTAAATGTGGGTTCAGAAAGGTAAATGGACTGCACTTATCCAAAGCACTTTACGAATCTGCCTCTCATTCACACACTAACGGCAGTAAGCGACCGTGCGTGCTCGACACCGGTTTATCCATCGGGAGTAAGTGGAGTCTTCATCAAGGACATGGGGACAGGAAGTGGGGAAAGGGGGGTGACTTTTTGTGTCAAGGGAGTATTTTTCCAGCCTTCATGGAGGTTAGGGGCCAGGGTTGATCAGAGTCGGATGTAAGCTCGCTGACAGATTTAGTATGTCTTTTAATGGCATTAATACAACCACTGGCTTTCTCAACCAGAGGTCAGTTTCAATTATGTCTTCTCAATGACAGTAACTGTAACCGCTGAGCCACCCTGATACAATATGATCCTCTTTTCTTTACTCAGCAACTCACTCTGCTCATTTTGTATGCGTGAGGTTTTGCTAATGCATGTTTTCTTTCTGTTTTCTAGGTGTTAGGGTTAGCCAGCACTCAGGTGGGAGACACAGTAGTGAGGAGAGGTCTGATCCGCTGCAATCAGCTGGTTAAGCTTAATCTCAGCCGCACACGGATCACAGACCACGGTAAGGTCACACGCTCGCTTTGTTCATCCGACCCGACCACAACAGTGATGTAATCCTTGTCTCACTCGACTGAACGACTTCAATGTATTTTCATACTTTTTCCTCAGGTCTGAAGTTCCTGAAACACATGCCTCTGGCTCAGGTGAACCTGGACGGCACCGGCGTGAGCCTGATAGGTATCGCGAGCCTCCTCACTTTCACCAACATCAGCAGCATTCGGGCCAGCAACACTCGCACCATTTCCCCCGACGAAGTGTCAGATGAGGAGTGGGAAGCCCAGTGAGCGTTAAAATCCCTCCGGGTTGGTCCACACGTACCCCCGAGCACGGCTCCGACTGCTGCTGTCCCCCTCGTAGCCTCTAAAAACACGCTGCCATCAGGACAGCCTGAACAGCGAAACAAACACTCCTTACTTGCACTGTTTCAACTACAGCTCGTGCCACTAATCTGTCAATCATGCACGCTAACAAGTTGAAATTTAAACGGGGAGCCTTGTGTTTTTTAAAACTAGGCCATCTAACGTTTACAGCTACAGAATCAATCAGTATTTAATAGCATACGCTGCAGCCCTCTGTCTCTGGGAAACTCCACCTAACAAACATTGTAGCTTTAAAGCTTCATGTGCAGCCTTATAGGTCGGAGATACATGTGTTTCCTCTGGTTTGGCACTTGTGGAACCAGCTAGCAGGAAACATACCTTATGTTGGAAGTGTAACATATATAACACAGCATGTATTTTCAGACTGTAACGACTAACAGCCTGATATATTTAGACATTAAATGCAAACCTTAATTGTCAAATTCAACCACCAAATGCGGTTGAAGGAAGGCTTTTGGAAGATGTGAAGGCAGATAATGTCTTCCAGTAATGTTTTGAACACCTATTGTTAAAACTAACATTGAATCTTAAGCTGTAAACATGTCATATGTTGGATTTACCTGAAGAATTTAATTGCCAACTAGGATTGAGTTCACATCAACCTCCTGATGTTTATTAGAATTAGATCCTGTGCTTTTTGTGTGTGTGTGTGTGTGTGTGTGTGTGTGAGAGAGAGCTCCAGTTTATGGTGCTATTAATAATTGCAGCGCTTTTTCTCAGGCACCGTGCCTGATTTTAGGCATAGAACAGTTTTAAATTCATATAATACATCATACACATTTCCTCCTGGACAACATTTCAGGCTCACATATCTTCTCTTGCTTTAATCCTTTTAATTGTACAGTGTTTGTAGATGCTGCAAACACTACTGCAGATTATGTCCAAAAAGGACTAAACAAATCTTTATTATCTGTTTGATACCGTAGACACGAGAGAGAAAGAGAGAGAGATGTCAGCTGTTGGTTTATTATTGGCTTTAAATCCACAAAAATGAAGAGAACGCCCATGTTGCTAAAAATATTTGCTCGGTTTCTGGTTTTAACAAAATCCTTCTCACGTTTTATGTTATGACATGTTTTTTTGGTTATCACTACATACCAAATAAGTCTGTTTTAAAACACCCTGCTGGATGTCTACATCAGGCTACAGTCTCTTTAGACATTGACTGGACCTTTTTCCTCAAAGTGATATTTTATCTAGAAAAGTTTGTTATAACAGAATAATTTAGCATGTAGTAATAAGAAAAATATATAATTAAAAATGTTGGAGGATTTTTTTTTTCTTTCTAATGGTGGTGGCGGTACTTCTGGGTGATGTTAACACCATTCCAGTGTGACATGAACACAGCTTTACTGAGAGCTTTAGAAAAAGGTGATAGCCTGAAGAATTTATAGGATTTAATAACATAAGTGATGGCCTGTATGGATCTTAGTTTACAGCAAAACCACACTGCAATAGTCAACTAAAGAGTTTTTTTCCTTTTTAACTGCATCCTGGAGATGCATTGGCCTCAGTTGGCTGTCATTATCTTCTATCTTTGGTTACGCCAAGAAATTTCAGTATTCTTTTGGACAGCCCAGTTATTTTCAGTTCCCTGGAGGACTGGGTGAGGAGCGAACACCACGCAGCGGCTGTCGTACCAGGTCGGATCTATACAGCCGCGGGACTCACAAGCCACAATCCAAAGCAACTACTTCTAATCACTTGTCCTCTTGTTTACAGAGATGTACAATAGTTTATTTTCCCTAAAAGCTTTTGATTTTTGGATACAAGCACTGTTTAAGTTTAAAAAAAATAAAAGAATAATAAAGTCTTCTCAATTTAAATATGCTGTTTTTATGTTCTGTTTATTCAGACAAACCTTTATTGCATTACATTGTTAAATAAGGCAGAAATGCTCTTTTACACCGGTGGGAGGGGAGGAAAAAAAAAAAAAAAAAAAAGTCAACTTTTAAATATCATAAAATATGACCTAAAAAGCTGCTGCATACATGATGGGATAAAACAGAACATTTGGAAAAATAAAACTTTTCTATGAAGACAGCACAATGGAATGCATTCCAAAATGCACTGAGATGCTTCAGGTGAATCAGCCAATCAGAGTGCAGCCTGAGGTGAAAGGAGAGAGGAGGGGTTGGAAGGGGGGGGGGGGGGGGGGGGTCGGGTAAGGTTAAGCACAACGCAGCACCGTTATACTGAGATGGAAATACAGTACAACATGTACAACAGACGTGTCCAATAAGATGCATAAGAGATTGTTTCAGTTCTAGTTTAGGACATTTCTTGCTCGTCTCTTCGGGAGCTTGCAGGTCAAATCCATGATGCAAGATAAAGGAGTGGCTCAAGAGTGTGATGTTGCTTTTTTAGATGTCATGCGCTTGATTTTCAATCTTTGATTTCAAGTGCTCCTTATAAGCCAGGATGTCCCTGTTCCACTTTGTAATGGTTTGACTCTCGCAGATCCAGATCTCTTGAGCCACCTAGAGAAAAGAGAAAGGTTTTAATTGTGAGTTATAGCTGTTGTTAAATTCTCCTGTTTACAGTTTCTAACTAACAGATCCATAGGTTCAACAACTAATGTGGACCACATACAATCTATTAAATGAGCTTCAAGCATAATACAGACTGTCAGGTGGAAATGGTGATACACAAGTTACTGATTAAGGCTTTAAAGTTAAAAATGTCATCAAGAAAAATGCCAAATGGAAGCCATGATCACATATGTACCTGCTGAATGAGCCTGAAGTCGTGGCTAACCAGCATCATGCCGCCATCAAACTCGTTGATGGCTTCCGCCAATGCGTCAATAGTCTCGATATCCAGGTGATTGGTGGGCTCGTCAAGGAACAGCATGTGAGGGTTCTGCCAGGCCAGCCAGGCAAAACACACCCGGCACTTCTGGCCATCTGACAAGTTCCTGATCGGACTGACCTGCAAGAAATTTCAGGTGAAAACTTGCAGACAGAAAACAAACAAACAAAAAAAGCAAGTATGGATTTGGACACCCCTCCCATTCTGTATCTTCAGGAAAAGTAGCCAATTCATACCTGCTGTTTCCCCGTCAGGCCGTAGCGACCGATGATCTTCCTCATCTCCTCCTTTTCTTTGATCTCAGGGAAACACTTCATCATGTACTCCAACGGAGACAGGTCCAGCTCCAGCTGCTCTGTCAGATGCTGTAAACATAACCAGATAGGAGACATTTAATTTTATTGTACAAGCTACTTTATATGCAAAGAATCATTGCTGTAGAATTCCCTGGTAGTTTAAAAAAAAGTGATGCTCTGTGTTTTACCTGGTGATATCTGCCTATCTTGACGTGAGAATGCTTGCGGATCATGCCATCAGAGGGTAGGAGCTACAAAGAGAAAGTGAGAATAAGTTGGAATACTCTGAAGACAACTGCAGGTTGTTTCAGGCTAATGGGTAAATAAACCTACCTCTCCCATCAGCAGCTTCAGCAGTGTGGACTTCCCTGCTCCATTGGGCCCCACCAGAGCCACTCGTGTATCCAAGTCGATACCAAACTCCAGGTTTTTATATATGTGTGGCTGTAGGAAACATTATCAGATGACTTGAGAAATGAACCTACATTTTCAGTGAATAAAAAGGTCCACCTGTGCTGTAATAATCAACTATACTCACTGTGTTGTCACTGTACTTGAAGCTCACATTCTGAACCATGATAACAGGAGGAGGAATCTTCCCACAGGGAGGAAAATAAAATGACAGAGTCTGTTGGAGAGAGAGGTAAGAGTTAATACCATGACAATAAATGTCCATAATTCCTCAAAGTGGCTATATGCATCAGTGGCTATAAAAACAACTGCTCAGCGGTCTGGAAACCACCCTTACAAGCTACATTACAGTACCTTGTCATTCACAACTTTTTCAGTCAAGCCTGATGCCACCATCTTCTGCAGTGTCTTCTCCTTGCTCTGTGCCTGTCGTGCCAGCTTTGCAGAGCCGTGACCAAACCTAGCTATGTAATTCTGGAGGACAGATGTAAAAAAAGAAAGAAAAAACAAAGAAGAAACAATGAGTGCAGGTTTTGATTTGACCATTGACAAAGGGAGTAATTATTGTTTATCAGAAGCTTGACTACTTGGGGGGAAAAAAAAAAGCTGCTCTGAACTGTCCAGTCTGTTTAGTGCAAACAACCCACCACATGGTGTCCCTTATTTACCTTCATGTGTGCTATCTGGTCCTGCTCCCAATTGAAGCGCTTCATCTGGTTCTCTTCCAGCTCCTCTCTGGTCTTCACATACTGGTCATAGTTACCCTTAATTTTAAAAATAGATTTGCATGGTCATCCAACAGAAGCTGCATACACCGATACATAATTAGTAACAGCCCGCCCCTAGTTTCCTTATATAGTGCTAACAGATCACAGATTGCAGAGTCTAGTCCAGAAACTTCCAGAGATTCTAAGAGTGTTTAGCAGTCTTCTTACCGTGTAGTATTTCAGTTTTCTCTGATGCAGGTGGATGATGTTAGTGCACACACCATTCAGGAAGTCCTGAGAGTGTGAGATGAGCACAAGGATTCGCCTGAATCTGAAAAAGAACAAGCAGGATGATCAGCACCCATCAACATTTTTGGCTATTTAAGGGATGAAGGAAGTTGGGTGTGGACTTACGACTTGAGCTCCTCTTCCAACCACACACAAGCATCCAGATCCAAGTGGTTAGTGGGCTCATCCAGCAACAACATGAAAGGCTTGATGAACAGGGCTCTTTAAATAACAAAAACAAAACAAAATAGGATAGTTAGAATGTTTTATGTACTTTCTCCTCAAGAGTTACATAAGATAGATACCTTTTCTATCTGTACAGTAAATATAAAGCTACAGCCAATAGCTGGTTAGCTTAGCATAAAGACTAGCCTAGTTCTTCCTTGTTGCCTGGCAACAGGGCTAGCCAAGATATAATCTGCCATACATGAATTTACATTTTGCTTTAAGATCAAGTTACCTATGAGTTACTCTGGATGTTTAAGGATCTTTTCTACACAGGACAGGTGCTGCTACTCAGCGAATACTTTCCCCAATTAATATATGCATAGTGGCTCTACTCTTGAATGTAAAAGTATACCAACACAAGGACTATATTGTCTGAATTCAAACCTAAAACACAGAGACAAAAGAACATTTTATCATCATCATCATCATATCTATATGGCGATATGAGCGTTTTGTCCTCACCTGGCCAGAGCGACACGCATCCTCCATCCTCCACTGAAGTCCTTCAGTTTCTTCTGCTGCATAGCACTGCTGAAACCCAAACCGTGGAGGATCCGAGAGGCTCGCACCTCTGCCTTGTCTGCATCCAGCTCCTCCAGACGCTCATACAGCTCCATCAGCTTCTCACACTCCGCTATGTGGGAAATGAGAGAAAGACATTTACTCAGACTTAGCCAATTATGTGTGAGACAGCTATTCCATGCTCAATATGAAGTCTGCATTTGAAATAATTGTATTAGTCTTAGCTACAAGTCTCATTAATTTGGCCAGTTTGTTGTCACTCAACTGTGGCGCTGTAGTGACAATTCATGTTACTCACAGTCTTCATGGGCAAGTCTCTCTGCTTCCTTCTCCAGCATGATCCTCTCCTCATCCACCTCCATGACACACTGCAGAGCCGTCTTTTCGCTGGGGGCCATCTCCCGGGTCAAGTGGTAAATGTCTATATGCTCTGGAATGGGAATTTCACGATGTCCAATGGCTGACAACAGCATGGATTTTCCTGGTAGATAAAAAGTACAAAAGGAAATTAATTATATTCATCATAGGTGAACAGCTGTGAAAGAACAGTGAAGATAAATGCTCTTTTCTATGTTAAAGGAAAGTAGCTGTTTTTGGATATCAGGGCAGATTGCAGCCTTCAAGCACCTTTATCGAGCATTTGCCCCAACCGCTCCACAAAAACAGCACAAAGGAAAACTGGTTACCTGTGCCGTTAAGGCCGATGAGGCCATAGCGTCTGCCTGAGTTGAGCTCAAGGCTGGTGTCTGCTAGCAGCTCTTGGCCATGGAAGGTGAGCGACAGGCTGCTAATGTGGACGTCGGTGCTGTTGGGGTGTGAGGCCAGAACGCCTGTCACTGCCCGAGCCTCTGTCTTCCGCAGCTCAAATTCGTCCAGCTCCTTTGTCAAACTGGCAATACCTATTAAAATGAAATGCACACATTAAGCTTCAATTTCCAGTGAGGTACACCTGTCTTATAATCACAAAAATGTGTTATATTGCTAGAACTGATCTCAGGAATGACACTCAAGCCAATCAAACCACAATCAAACTGATAATAATTTTACTTTAAACATCGCTCCCCCTTCTTACCGTTGCTTTGTGCTCCATTAAGCTGGGTCTCTGCTTGTTCACCCTCCTCATTTATCTCATCAGCTTTCTTGGTGCGCTGGCGAGCCTTCGCAGCCTCCTTCTTCTTTGCTGCCTTCTTCTTGGCTAAGTCGGATGGCATGGTTGTGCAAGGCTATACAACAACAGGAAATAGAAAAGAGGACACCTATAGGTCAACAATCTAACTTTTAAATAATGCCATGTTGTGTCATGGAAACATTACTATCCCCTGAGGCTCAGTTGCTAAAGGATTTCAACATTTTGGATTTCAACATCACTTTCATAATCTTATAATGCATGTAAGTTTATCAACAACCAAACATGTCCTCTATGACTACTTTAACCTAATGCCAGAAGCCACTGACTTGTAAAACAACCTCAGTTTACCTCAAATATAGACCGATTAAGGCACTTGTACTTTTGACACTTCCTTATTTTAAACACTGTCTAATATTATCATTTTCCTATTTTTATGTGTTTAACTGAATTATATATGGGCACTTGTTTGCCTCAAATTGTCCCTTGAGGGACCAATAAAGTATTTATGAGTTGAATTGTACAAAACAAGTGCTATCGGAGTATAAATCATGTGACTTGTCAAATCAATCTGACTAATCACTTACAGTAAGTAGCGTTAGGAGTAGCTAGAACAATTGCCGGTAAACCTGAGCCAAAATGCGCCGCCGGTATCTGAAGTCACGGTGTAACATTAAGTTCAATTTACAGCTGATTTTATGAAAGGACTACCGGTATAAGAAAAGACATAAGATGATGAACGTCTCGGCCTCGGGAGCGGTGGTTATAATATTAACTAAAAACGCATTATGCTCCCACCTGCTTGCACGTTGGGCTCCAACATTAGCTATAAAGCCTGATAGCCCCGGCTAACTGTAGCTGATGCCGCTCACATTAACGGCAGATTTTGTCACCCGAGAGCGAATTAGTCGACGACTGAAGCCAAACAGCGCCATTATCTGATTAAGACAAGATGTCACACATAAGAACAGATTATATCGCTTTCGATAAACTAGCCGTTGACTGCGTTAGCCGTTGACAGCAGGCCCGAGTTGCTAAAGCTAAATTGACGCAAGGCCCGACTAGCAACGACTCTGAAGACGACTAATTCGGTAGCGGCTGAATGTTTTTCAAGACTACATTTAATCAAACGGAAATCTATGTATGTTATCGATTTGAGTCGTAGTTTTTAGACGCCGGTAACGTCTTTCTTACCTAGATAATAAATTACTGGTCTCGGGAGCACACCGACGTCTCGTGTCCACTTTTCGCCGGGTGGATGTAGCCGCTCTGGAACCGCCAGACGGACCATATATGGAAAAGAGGGGCGGTGAGAGAAGATAAACCCGCCCCTGCTCCTGGGACTGCAGTAAAATGTCCTTTTATTACTCCTAATTTAGCTGCACGTTTAATTTACAACTCGGTGAAACACTGTAGCTATTAGTAATTGAGTAGAACAACCTACATAGTTACGGAAGCGCAAAATCAGAGGCCTAATCTCACAATTATGACACTACTACCTCATAATTACGATAAAAGATAGCAATATTATGATTTACTGCCTCATATTTGCGAGAAAAGATCCCAAAATTATTAGTTACTACCTCAGCAAACAGGTAACCTTCAGGGAACGTTCCCTAAAGGTTCTCTGAATGTTATATTTTTGTAATTTTAGAACGTTTTTAAAGGTTATTTAAAAAAAAAAAAAAAAAAAAACTACATAAAATTTAGAGAACGTTCCTTGGGGGTTATTTTGGAAAGTTTTCCCAACCTTCCGCGAACGTTTTGTTTTAACTTTACGCGAACGTTAGCGAAAGGTTAGGAAAACTTTCCAAAATAACCCTCAGTCAACGTTAGCTGTGGGGGGTCCAGCGAACGTTCCCCCTACGCTTCATGCAACGTTCGCGGAACGTTTGCCGAACCGAAAATTGTTCGCCGGGCTAAATAGCAATAAAAAAAATCTCATAACTGTGAGAAAAGATCCCAAAATTATGACTTACTAGCTCATAATTACAAGAAAAGATCCTAATAATACGACGTACTATCCAATAATCGCGAGAAATCTCATAACTGTGAGAAAATATCCTAAAACTATCTTATACTTTCAAGAAAATATGTCAAAATTATGATATACTATTTCATAATTGCGAGAAAAAATCTAATAACTATGAGAAAAGATCCTAAAATTATGACTTGCTATCTCATAATTACGAGAAAATATCTCAAATTGAGAACATTTGAGATAGTAAGTTGTAATTATGGGATCTTTTGTAATTTTGAGATCGTTTATCGTAATTTTGAGATAGTACATTAAGTTATAATTATGAGATAAGGCCGGTTTTTTTTTCATCAGTGAATGTATCTGGCAATAAAACGGAAGACAGCGGTGTGATGGATATTAACGTCAGTTCTTATCGTTGTGAGATTATACTGATAAGGTCAGTAGCGTCAAGGAAATCATTTTCAGATCATAACATGGACCCATATGTGGACACAGGCTTTCCCTGATCAATCGTTCGTACTGATATGATATGTTATCACTGCATATTGATCTTGGACGTTGTTTTTAAGCAACACCCACTTCACGGGTCTCCTGCTAACCGTTTTAGTCAGAGGTGATGCTCAGTCAGTGAGGATGATGAAGAGGGAACCGACGGTATTTCTACTCCTGCCTGAGTGTGAGTGTGTGTGTATGTGTGAGTGAGTATGTGTGTGTGGCACTCAATGTATGAGGAAGTCAAAAAACTGAGGAAATGGACGACGCATATTCAGCCAAGCTTAACGGCTTTTTGGCAACATTAACGCAGAAATTGTGGATGTATGCTTTGGGATTAGAGGAGATGGATCGACGAGCGACATATCTGCACTGAAACAACGGACGCGATGCTAGCCTGCTAGCTTGCTCTTTGGTGTTTGTTCCTTCCGACTCATAACGTTACTGTTGACGTTACAATTTCGGATAAGACGATCAAAACTGTCGAGTCTTCTTGACTAGATTAACGTAAACCTTAACGGTCAACTTTACTCGGTGACACTTAGCGTCTAGGTACATTATTTGTATAAGTATGTGCACATTTACTTTAGAAGTAGCTATTAGCGTTAACGCTAGCCAAAATTAGTTAAGCTAATTAACATAACGTTAGCTGAGAAGACACGTTATTACACAGTTTGTATGACTAACTTAACATGTTACAATTGGCAATGGCGCTCATAAATGGGTTTAGTAGTCTCTAACGTTAGCTGCGCGTTTGACGTACAATTTGTGCTTACGAGGCAAAATATTAAACAGTTATAATTGAAATATTTTTTAATCTATTGCTCTACATTGTTTTTCGCGAATTATCTTTGCTTGATAGGTTGATTGGAAACTTTACAACGACTACCTCTCCGGATAAGACTTAGAAAAGAGACAGTATGTGACATTTAAGGCAATTTTCTGCATCTCACACAGGTTGAAATATTTAACCGGGAGGGTTGGCTCATCTTCAAATGCTCTTGAAAGCCACATGGGCTGTTAACTCTCCCAGAACGGCCTCATCAAGAGTAGCTCGTAACAGTTAGATATGCGTCTGTCCTCCTTTTTGGCCGTGTTCAGGCCTGCTTTACCCCTTATCCTCGGGCTGTCTCTGGGCTGCAGTCTGAGCCTTTTAATGGTGTCCTGGACACAAGGGGACACGGATGACTCCTGCAGAGATGAACTGGGTAATGGGGGGCTTTTTCTGGGCAGAGGAGATGCTCAAAGGGACTCAAGGGATGGGGCTGGAGAGGAAGACTTCCAGCCACGTATAGTGCCCTATCACAAGGACCCAAACAAGCCACATAAGAAAGTCCTCAGGTGAGTGTGGAAGTCAGGTCTGATTTTTTTTTGCCAGTGTTTCCAGGTGCTGAAAGAAGTCAAAACATGATGGGATCAGATTAGATCAAGATAAGTGCCACGAAGACTTACAGAGAGGGCTTTTCAGTGAACACATATGCAGCCATTGAGTTGTTTTTTTTTTTTTCAACAAATGTAATGGCAAATTTGTCACAAAAAAAACACCACACAACATTTTTTCTTATATCTTACAAGACTTGTTTTAAGAAACTGGAGACAATTTGATTACAGGGGATTTACATTTGTTAGTGCTCTCTTTAATAGGCTTACATTTAAATCTCCCCTGCAATAATCTAAATGCACTGAGTGGGATATACAGTATAGGTGTCCCATAGATTAAAGGTTACATTAGTCAAATCTACTTTTACATATATGTACAGTAGTTCAGATGACTTGACTTGACCTGTTAATCCACAAATGCATAAGATCTGATAATCTTCTACATGTCTTAAATTAGAATTCTAAAGCTGATTATCTGCTGGAAAAAGCTTCATATAATCTGCAGCAGTTTGGAAGAATCTGCTGAAATCTAAGATGTTTTAAATGCGGTCAAGATTTACTGGTAATAGCTTCCAAACCTAACTTGTGTTCTAATTTTTTCCATTTATCTTTCTTTTCCACCTCTGCAGAACACGGTATATTCACACTGAACTTGGCATCAGAGAGCGACTGCTGGTGGGCGTGCTAACCTCTCGTGCAACCCTCAACACGCTTGCCGTGGCGGTGAACCGCACTGTTGCCCACCACTTCCACCGCACCTTTTTCTTCACGGGCCTGCGCAGCCCCAAGGTGCCTCATGGTATGACTGTGGTTGCCCACGGTGACGACCGCCCTGTATGGCTGATGTATGAGACGGTGCGCCACCTCCATCAGCACTATGGCTCAGACTATGACTGGTTCCTCTTAGCCCAGGACGACACTTACATGCAGGCAGATCGTCTGTCAGAGCTCGTGGGTCACCTCAGTGCAGGTCAGGATTTGTATATGGGCAGGGCGGAGGAGTTCATTGGTGGGGAGGAGAAGGCACGCTACTGCCACGGGGGTTACGGCTACCTGCTGTCTCGCAGTCTGTTGGCCCGTCTGCAGCCCCACCTTGACACCTGCCGTAATGACATTCTCAGCGTGAGACCTGATGAGTGGCTGGGCCGCTGCATTATTGACTACCTGGGTCTCAGTTGTGTGGAAGTACACCAGGTAAAAAAAAAAAACATGGATACCAACAAACAGTTGTTTTATTAATTTAATGTGCTTTTGGTAGTTTTTTTGGTGGGGAATATCCACAATAACATTTCTTTATCTTTATTTGTTTGGCTCACAGGAGATGACCTATCGTTACTTTGAGCTCGGGAAAAACGCAGATCCAGAGCGTGAAGATAGCGCACAGTTTAAAAACGCCTTTACCGTCCATCCTGTATCAGAACCAAATCTCATGTACCGCCTACACAAGCGCTTCAGCCAGATCGAGCTGGAATGGACTTACCTTCAGATCCAGCAGCTGCAGGTTGGTAACACTTAATCATGTTTTGTCCCTTGTTTTTATGGTTCTTATCTGATGGGACTACACTGATGCTGTGGGGATGAGCTCTGTGTGAAAGTATACTGTTTGTTCGTCTCTCCACCACTCCCATTTTTGAACCAGGGCAGAAATTCCTGACTGATACAATATTTATACATGTCAGAAAGCCAAGACAAGGGATAGGGCGTTCTGCCGAGTTTTACATTCCAGCGTCAGCGCTCTTTGAATTTCATCTGCACTAAAAAGCCTTATTATTTAATTAAAGTAGCTGCTAATGATAGTTTATTAGGCACGGAAGCAAATGCATTATTAAGGACTGATATACACATTGTTCCTGCGCTGTTGTATATTATGTACACTGTAGTTTCCTGATAATTTTCCTCTATCTGTATTGTTTACTGAGCCTATGCTGTGTTTTGCACCATCATGAACCAGCTGCCACAACTAAACTGTGTGTGGGCTCAACCCGAAACTATCAGATGTTTGCACCTGTTAAAGACCGCTGTTAGTTATTTCCTTCTTGGATACTATTGTGTAATAAAGCTTCAAGCGACAATTGAGGATAATTGCAGCTGGGCTGTTTTGACTTGACTTTAAATATACCTTACAACACAGAGCAATCAAATATGTAATGGAGGCAAATGTTTACACCATGTTTCCCTCTGAATTGGTCTTTAATTACCTTTTATTATACGTTTGGCAGGTTTGATGTGTCAGAGTGAGGTTGCATTATATGTTATTTGTGTTTACTCATCAGATGCAGATCAGCAACCTGAGTGACTTGACACCGGAAGGTAAGGCTGGAGTCACATGGCCTGTAGGAATCAATCCTCCCTTCAAACCAAAGACCCGTTTTGAGGTTATAAACTGGGAGTACTTTACTGAAGAGCATATCTACTCGTGCGTCGACAGCTCACCCAAGTGTGAGATGAGAGGGGCTGACCGCGCCGATGTAAACGCAGTTCTGGAGATCGCGGTGGAGCGTCTGAACGAGCGTTACCAGCCGCAGCTACGCTTCCGCAAGCGGCGTCTACTTAACGGATACCGGCGCTTCGATCCCACACGCGGTATGGAGTATGTGCTGGATCTTGCACTGGAGGCCTATACCCAGAAAGGTCACAGCCAAGTCATTGCCAAACGGGTAAACTTGTTGCGACCTCTAAGTGCAGTTGAAATTATCCCCATGCCTTATGTGACAGAGGCAACACGGGTGCAGGTCATCCTACCTGTCACTGCCCAGGATCAGGACTTTGTCGGTAACTTCCTCGACATGTATGTGATGAACACTTTGGACACCCATGACAATGTTTTACTCACGTTCTTGTTCATCTACGATCCTTTCGATGCACAGCGAGTCAGCCAGACTGATGTGTTCGCTGGCATCAAGGCCATGATCGGGGAGGTGGAGAAGCGCTACGGAGACGTGAAGATCCCATGGATCAGCGTGAAGACGGAGGTTCCCTCACAGGTGAAGCTGATGGACATCATCTCTAAGAAACACCCAGTGGACACGCTGTTTTTCCTGGCCAGCACGTGGACCGAGGTCAACGCTGACTTCCTGAACCGCTGCAGGATGAACGCCATTAGCAACTGGCAAGTCTTCTTCCCCATCCACTTCCAAGAGTACAGCCCGGCCGTTGTCTATCGCGACCAGCAGCCCTCCGCTGCCTCCTCCTCTTTCGCCTCTGAGTCCCTGCGAGACGGCCACTTCGACCGCCACGTCTTCGATGAGGCCTGCTTTTACAACGCCGACTACATGACCGCACGGACCAAGATGGCGGCCGACATCTTGGACAACGAGGAGCTGCTGGAGAGCATGGACGTGTATGACATATTTGTACGTTACTCCGGCCTGCACGTTTTCCGAGCTGTAGAGCCTGCGCTGATCCAGAAATACGTGCGGCGGGCATGCAACCCGCGGTTCAGTGAGGATATCTACCACCGCTGTGTCCTCAGCAACCTGGAGGGTCTGGGGTCACGCTCCCATCTAGCCATGGCTCTGTTTGAGCAAGAGCAAGCCAACAGCACCTAGAGGAACGCTCAAGCAGAATAACATGGATTGTAAAATAATACTTTTTTTGATCCATATACTGAAAAGAACAGCGTCATCTTGCTCAAGGACACTTCAGTAGAGCAAATGTGCGCTGATGCATAAGCTCATAGTTGTATCCTCCAGCTGAGAGACTCTCTGCACAGTGTGTATGAGCACTTCTTATGAGACTTATGAGCCTGTAACTTTGAATCTGTCATGTCTAGACAACGTTGAATAATGAGTCACTGAGGTCGCCTCACACATCTCACTGAATGTGGACCACAGACACTCACAGATTACTGAGAAGCTGTCACTTGTATTCCTGCTGTTGACGTATTCTTACAGGAGCAGAGTAATGATATTTATACTCCAATTTTAAAGGAATAATGGATGTTCTATTACGAAATATCAAAAGGTCTTCATTGACTTTTGCTATTGTTAACATTTCATTGAGAAAAAAACTTGAGCCATGAGTCTGCCTTAGTGAAGATGTTAAAGTTAATACTGGAAACAAGCTGCCTTTTGTTTAGGACATGTTCTCTTTTTTTTTTTAAGAAGTATTAAAGTGATATTTCTGCTCACAGTTGTTTTTTTCATTCATACTATTGTATATATTACAGTGTGTTTCAGTCTCACTAGGCAAAAGGCAACTGTTTATAGGATCCTGTATGCAGCATTCTTGAACAGCCACTCCTGGAGGTATCTGTTATGTGCTTGGCAGAGCTGAAGAAAAGGCAATATAGCAGAAAAATTTTGTGGCCAGTTAGTGACGGTGTGCTCATATTTAGAAAAATGCATCTCGTAGTCTCGCCGGTTTGCCTAAAAGCTTTACTGCAGTGCCAGTGAGGCAGTGAACAGTTTGTTCCGAAGCAGCCTGCCCCGCCTCGTCTCCTCATATTGAGTCAGTAATTCTCCACCCCAGCCCGGGCCTCCCTGGGTTTTGGCGAGTATTCTGTACACATATGTCTTTGGGGAGAGAAGTGAACCCAGTGCCCAGTGGGAGGGTCGCGTCTACCTATAGCCAAAGTCCGCCATGGTGTGGGTGGTTAACCTTCACAGCGAGATGGTTGAACAAGCTGAATGGCTTACTTCACACAGCCTCCTCCTCCTCCTCCTCTGTAAAGGCGTGAGAGGACTGCACTGAGGGCCCCCCTCACAACCCCCCCCCCACCCACAAAACTTCTCCATGTGAGGGTTGTCGGCTCAGGAGAATAGTGGAGGAGCAGAGTGAAAGAGGCCCTTTCTGAGTCGGCTGCAGTCAGCTTTACAGCGCGGCCGCATTACGCTGTGGAAAGGCCTCCACCTGCTTCCTTGTGGTGAGGTCAGTGAACAATAAAATGCCTGTCTGCCACCTCTGATGAACGCCTTGCTCATACAGGAAATTTAACCCACCAATGAGCTTGAGTGCAAACTCAACGTTTTGCTTCTACGGAGCATAAAAGTGTTCTTTTAGTGAAGGGTAATGTAGCAGGGCTGCGCAATTATTTGCGTAATTGGATATCGCAATTTTAGATCCCACAGTTAAAAACACTTCTGGAGACATTCAGTTCAGATTTTATTTATAAAGTGGCTGCTATGGTTTACAGGTGGTGCACACACCCATAGTAAACCCACAGCAGGGATTTTAATTATTTTATTTATTAGACGTCTTCTCAGCACAGTGTGGGCGACATCTTAGCTTTGTCGTACCTGTTCTGAAGGGACAAACGGCACCTTTTATTGTTCTTCTTACTAACATGGAGTCCAGTGACGTCATGTCATTTCCCAGCATGCTGTAGCTCTGCTCAGTCTCAACCTGAGCAGAGGTCTAATCAGCCAGAATAAGTGAAAACACCTGTGTGGGTTTACAGGGTCTTTAAAATAGTAAAGATGTGGTATTTGAAAAATTTTGATGGACGTTATTAGAATTGTGGAGCGCCCTGGTAGCCGAATGGTTACTGCACATACCATTTAACCGCAATGTCGTTTTTATCACTTACCCATTATTATTGCAGACAGACAAAGGATATGTTGTTTGGATGCTATGGGTTAAAAAAAGACTTAATGTCTGCAACTTTATATGACTAAATGAAGGTCAAACATTTATCATTTTGGCTATTAAACAGTTTACACACATCTAGAATTTCTAAAATAACTATCCCCAAGCACTTAGCCAATTGTTAAACACATTTGGAGTTGTAAAAGTGATGTTTCGCACCAACTTAGGTATGTTAGTCTGGTGGCAAAAAATGGCTAAACATTTTTCTAGATTGAATCTTGCATTTATTCTCTAGATATTCAATTTAGGAAATGTTTTAGCTAACATTTCAAATCTGTTGAAATTAATAAAAAAAAAGAATGTTTCTGCATATAAAGACCTCACAAGTAAAGTGTAAATGTTTTACTGTTAACATGAATCTCCAGTACTACTGTCAAGATCCCAGTGAAGTCAAAAAGACATGGTTTAAACAAGATAAAGAAGCAGGGGAGGACCCCTCCATTAGCTCTGTGATCTCTGTTTATCCATCAGTGATTCATCATCCAGTAAATACACAAGTGAAAGAGAAAGAAAAGCTGTTGTTACCCTTAAACACAACAATATATGATAAACAGGGAGTCACTCAGGGGCCAAAGGTGAAACTTGGCATATGGAAAAGAAAGCTTGCACCTCGGAAAATTACTCATCAAATATGAATGAGTGTTCACTGCAGCAGTACATACATGTTTTATTTATGAAGTCATGCAAATTTATCCCAAAGAATTTTGCTCCCTTTTCTAGTTTCTTGTCATTATGATAAACTTTACAAGAAGTATCTCATATTACCTTAAAGTGGAGACAGGGGACACTTAAACTGCCTGCGTTAATCCCCATGATATATACTGTGTATACTGGGACTGATTCCTAGATAATATTTCTACACAATGCAAGAATGAGAATCTGGCACTGCTAAACTAAACTTAAAGCCTCATTTTAGTGCTGAAACTCAAAATCCCATGCTTTAACTGTGAGGCAGTGATACATTTTACATCCCAGTGACATTGAAGGACACATTTCTCATTTTGTAACAATTGAAAAGAATATTAACTTCAGTTTCTTCCAAAAAAAAAAACATATCAAACATAAAATCTTTAACATTCAGTTGAAGTAGGATTTTTGATGCAAATGAGTAGTATTTCCCTCTGTGTGTGGCTTTAAGAGGCTCAGTTTAATACTGAACATTAATATGCAAATTTTTGCAGCAAAGCACAAAAAAATCTAATCGCATCATGTACGTACAGAGGGAACATGTGGCCATAAAGGTGAAAAAAAGACACTTCAGATATCGTGGCATTTACAAACTTTGGCAAGCGCTTCTTTATTTACATCCAGGCTGTCTCACAATGTCACAGCTGTTTTCCCTTTTTTTTCTCTCTCTCTCTCTCTCATTTTTTTTTTTTTTTTGTAGAACGTAATCACCAAACAAGTCTTGCTCTTTACAGATATACAGTATCATGTATACTATTATCTTCCTGTCGGTGACCCTCTGACAACAGTGTAAACAGAAAGAAAAGAGCAGTTTTCCCGCTCTTCAGAAAACACATGCAAGGAGCGGGACGAACGTGTCGACGGTATGCCAGGGTTTAAGTTTTAACAGGGAGACACAGCAGTTTGTTAACATTTTGTCAGATATTTTCTGATACTGTGGTGCTCAAGCTGAGGTCACCCAGGAGCTGCAGCTTCTAGTTTCCTCCGCAAGAGGGTGCTAGTGAATCAGTGACTGTATGACATAACAACATGAATGCCCTGGCCATACAAAGAAAAATAAGATCACTCCGGGTCAGACACAGGACTAAGATACTACCAATGACTACTGTTTCTCCTCTAATGAATGCAGTTATTATAACTTACTGTCCTGTCCTAGTAACAAAAACACAGTTCAGAAAAATCACACCTACAGTTAGTTGCTGGTAGGGCTTATCATTTTTGGCAAAAAAGTTCCAGAAGGCATTTCAACAAATGTGACAAGTCCTGCGTTTGTCACACAGGCTGCTATGCCAGCTTTATATATTTACACATACCGTTTGATCAGATGTAATAATTAATGTCCATGGAGCATGCATAGGTCATCGTGAAATCGTCCAATCAGTTTGTGTATGCTGGGATAATAAAAGAGGGCCTCACCCCATGACGAAGAGAGTCCCGACAAAGAATTACAGCACAGTGCAAAGAAACCCGACGAGGTTCCAGCTAGAAACTGACTGCTGAGAAAGAAAAAAAAAATCCTCCATCTGACATTACAACATATACATACAAGTCAAGTGTCATTTAAAAAAAAAAAAAAAAAAAAGTGTAAAATGAGATCGGTGCAGATTATATTATGCGTTACAGCTACTGAGATTTCATGTAGATTGAAAAGAGAGGGGGGTCTTTCTTTGTTGCAGCTTCTAGCTCCCACGATAGATACGGGATGGACCTAAAATAAACCACCCCAACCCAAGATAGTACACAGAGGAACACTAACATTCCTGCCCTACTAATTCAAAACTCATGGAGCTCCCCTTACTGCACCATGTAACTCAATCCCCCCCCCTCCCCTAAAACCCCAAAACAAACACACACAGATAGTCTGTTGTATACTGTACAGTTGGCCCTCTTAAGGGGACAAAACATATTTACATTCACATCTCTAGAAAAGAAAAAAAACCTTTTTTTTTCTTCTTCTTCTTCATGTAACATAAAAAGTGTAGAAATGGACACAGTTCTCCAGACCTGGGTTTAAGCATTCATTGCAATAACAGTTTTAGGGTTTGTTTAAGAGAACTTGAGGCTTAATTGGCTACAAAGGAAAACATTTGGGCATGAATTCCCTTTGAAACGACCCAAATATTTCAGATTTGTTACGACCAAACCCATCTGGTTTCTTTTTGAACCCAGGTCAGGACTTTTGCCCATTTCTATTTCAGTGATCATGTTCTCTTCTGCTCGTTGCAAACCTTTGGTAACACCTTCATGACATAAACTGGCAAAAAATACTACACAAGGAAGAGGCAGTGAGCGACAAAACAAACCAGTCGACGAGTCTGTCAAGTCCCAACATGTATAGGCATATTTATCACTTCGCTATGATTAAGGGAAGAAAAGCTATTATTACGATGATCAATACTTTGTCTCTCCTTCATCATTTATAAAAAACACTATTCTCACTATAAACAGACACGGAGCTGTTCATGTCTTTGTGATAATACTTCAGTTAATTTACCTAACACTGATGTAGGAAAAGAAACAAAGAGAATCCGACTAAAATGAGACAAACTGGTTTATAGACAGCATGATTCCCTGCGACCCGATGCGTCACACTAATCTCGACTTTGCTGGTGTAATTAATCAATTTGAACACTGTCAAAAACACTCTCCTAATGAGAACAAAGAAACACACACACACACACACACGCACACACACACGCAGACACTCCCAAACAAATAATCACAAAACAGTTTCAAAAAGAGTTGGAAAAAAAATTTTGAAGACTCATCCAGAGCACTGTGCGGCTTTGACTGGGGGGTTTACGTGACGTATACGTTTCAGTCGGACACAGTAGCTAATCTCCCTCTTTGAGATGAGTATTTGTAAATGTGAGAGCAGCCGGTTGAGAGTTTGTCTTGCTTGCTAGTGACGTATGTACAGAGCAGAAAGTAGAGATGAGGGGGACGTTTGGTTTATCAGGCAGTGAGTCTTGACGCCGCCTGTGGTCCGAGAGGTTGACCTTAGAGGGTCCACGATGCGAGCTGAATACATGCGGTCGGCGACGATGTCCTCGCAGTCCTGCGTAAAACGGGACAAATACGCAGAAGGCGCATATAGCTTCCATACATGCACATCGCTACTGTCTTGTGAAAACCTCCTTACTCTTTTTTTTTTTTTTTTTTTTTTTTTTTCATGATTTAATATTTTCATTTTTTTTCCGAATTCTTCCATCGTCACGTTGGGAAAACATCTGAAATTGCAGTGTCATCTCTCGGAACAAGGCTGCTTTTCTTTAGTTACACTTTCAGAGGTATGAGGATTTCACTCGACTGCAACGACATGCACACAAACACACACACACACACACACACACCCAGGCACACACACATCCAAACACACACTCGGCTCTGAAATATTTTGCAGAGATTTCAGGAGGGCCTTTTCTTAAGTGTTGCGGACAGCTAAGGCCTGTTCCAGCTCCTGTCTCCTCTGCTGGATCTGTCGGGGCAAAAAAGGAAAAGGAGAACCGAAAGTACGTCATCCGAGTGTTTTTTCGGAGCACAAGAGATTCAGGATGTTAAAAGAGCGAATGACGAGCTGTTTCCTCACCTTGCAGTAGAAATAGCGGCTGACAGCTTCCTGGGACCAGGGCTCGTGGTAAAACGCCGCCCTCCTCTCCTCCTCAGGGTTCCCAACCACGTCTGTCATTAACTGTAGCCAATGAGAAGGCACAGTCGTTAATGACACGACTAAATAATCACTGATTAAATGTGACAAATGTGGAGTGTATTTACTGAAAACAGTGATACATGTGGATACAGCAAAGATTCATTTCTTATTGAGGAGTTACAGGAAACATTACAGATGCCAGACTTTTTCTTTTTTTTTAAAGCAAACAAACATTTTAATTCATAAAATTCTCTCTTGACCAACAAATTGTAGCCTCTAGGGGCTGCTAGAGGCTTTTAGTTTTAGCTTCTGTATTTTATTTTCAATCTCAACATCCATAATATATGTCAAATAAAGGCAGTAAGTTATTGTTTCAATGGGACTTTTAAGTTATGTGAGGAGAGACATGAGTGTGTGTTTGTGTTCATATATAAATAGCATCGAACCTTAAGGTCTCGGCTCTGGGATTTGAGCCAGTCCTGGATGTAGCCCTTGGGATCTCTGGAGAAACTGAGCATGAAGTCCCTCTGGATCTTCAGCTGGTTGATGGACTCAATGGTCTCGTGAATCTGAGCGGGAAACAATAACACGCTGTGTATCAAGAGAAAACACATACCTCACTGCTTCCTTTGCTTATTTAGCTGTACCATCCAAAAAAACCTACATCTGCAGCTGAATTTGACACGTATCATGGTATAGATATTAAAATTAGACATCTAGAAGAGCTGATTCTGTAGCAAGTCTCAGAACTAAAATAACCCTGCTCATTAACGAACAGCATATGCACACATCCCCAGGAAAAAGCTGTCTGTACAGATGTAAACAGTAGGAGAAGGAACAGAAGAAAAGGTGGATAGGTGACCTGGTAGAGAAGGGAGACCTGAAGCTGTGACTGCAAATGTGTTTTTTATGTGCAAGAGCTCTTGAGAAAGACGCTACCTCGAAACGAGGGATGGGATTCGTAGCGCAACAATAAAAGCGATTCTGCAATGTGCAGTTTTCAGCATGTCGTCTGTGAATTATCATATCTGTGTGACTGAGGAGGAAAAATGGTGAAATACTTTGACAAAACAAAAAGATATTACACCATGTACTTATCACTGAACCATGACGAGATCATCACCATCATTCAAATGTTAAACATAAACTGACACGTTGCTCTTTTGCCACTTTATGTAAAACATTAATTCATAAATTAGGATATAAAATTCTTGGATGTACCTGATATAAAAGACTGAAAAATATGAGATAAAAATGATTATTTAACCTTCTGGAACCGAGGTTAGTGTCAACGCTACATTAGACCATATTCTGAAAAACATTAAATAACTTTGGAACCGTTTATGATATCAACAAGCTTTTTTTTCTGTCTGAACTGTGAGATTCTCAGCTTTCCAAGGTACCTTGAATAAATGGTACCTTTACGACCACCAGGGCTGATTTACGGTGTGTGCAGTCATGTGATACGGGAACAGAAGCTTGCTGAGCTTCATTTGAGTCACCATGTGCACTCACTGCACAAAAAGCAAACGACTGCAGTCTTCCATAAATCAACAGATTGTCTATTTCCCAATGATATATAACAGATGATATTGACCAAAACATAAAAACAGCACCAAAATCGGAGCTCCAAAACACCTAAATACAACTTTTCATGTTGAAAAAACAAAAATTCTCACAAGTTTTTTGTCACTGTTTTTCTTTTAGTCAAATACGGTGAGCTCACACAAAAGTAATGCATGATGGTGACTTTACACTGCACTGGAGAGAAAGGGCAGGTTCCCCTGAATCATATGATGTATAACACTTGATACTCACTGAGAGAATAAGCTTAGAATTGGCACAAATAATAATAAAACTATGTCCAGACGCTTCTTTGTCCATGTAGGTTTTAGAGGGTTAATAAAAAGCAGTGATCCTTGCTGCCAGTGTGTCATTATTGTATGAAAGATAACTCTTAACAAGCATCGTTAGCTTAAAAGTTAAAATGTGTCCTTTAAACACAAATCTTGGTCAAACATTAATAGCTCCCACATTTGAGTGTAAACAAACTACTGCGGTTATAAAAAGGTCTCTTAGAGATACACATAATGAAATCTGCTGTTCCCACAAAAGCAGCTGACTTATCACCTCAGTGTGAGATACAGCATCAATGGTAAAGCAGAATAAATAGCGATCTCACCTTGTTGTCGAGTGTAGCGATTTCCTGTTGGTTGGCGGTGGAGAGGAGGAAGCTGCTCATCTGGCTCTTCAGGGGGTCTTCCACCTCCACGTCGATGTCGTAGCAGGCTGTCTTCTTCTGGTCGTTGGGGTCCACGCTGACAAGATGACGAGATTAGAGAATCATGATTTAAATGTTATTCAGAAGTGCAGAATCTGGAAAGAGATCTTTCAATCTCCTGATGGCTGCAAGATTACTGAATCCAGTCCGATGTTTCCTAATTAAAACTTCTGGTTTTTTTTGTATGTGAATAACAGTCTTGAATACCGATTAGTTTGTGTCACAAACTCACAAAATACAATTTTCTTTTCACTCCCCAGTCTCTGCTGCCACGTTTTGTTTATAAGGTCGACTGAACAGCATTTGCAGAGAAGTGGTGGTTTGTTTTATTAAATTGGTTTTAAAAATGTGATTTTTATTTCAAGTATTAAACAAGAAGTCTAAAGGAAAAAAAAAATGTTACTCCTGAGATCATACTGAGAAAACAAAATTTTTTATTACTATTTGACTTTCTTCTCCAGGTGCAGGGACATACGGTACAGTATGTTCTTCCAAAAGCAACACATTAGAGAATCGTTCACTGGGTGCAAAGAAACTGGTGCAAGATATACAAAACTCAGTGCACAATACAAACTCAGGAATCTACCTTATAACGTGGTTGATGACGATGGGGTCGGGGGGCAGGAGGAGGTTGGTGAGGCGCTGAGGGATCTCAGAAAACTTCAGCCGAGGGCAGTCGAAAATCTGCAAAATCCGGGTCAAAAATATATAAAACTTTGATGCATGCAGACAGAACTTTTCACACAGTTTTAAGTGCTTACAATATATATTTTAAAAATATAGGATAGGAGAACAAATTAGCCTCTTTTGTTTAGGTTTAAATTGTAGGATTTTATATGACTTGAGCAGTAGAAGAGTCACTGGTTTATAGAGCGACATACTGTATATGCAATATATATCATTGCTGCATAGAAGACGATATTTCTGTAGCGCATAGAGCCTTCCCGCACCTGTTGGAAGTACTTGTCACAGTTGATGTACTCCTTGTCATGGGAGTCCTGCAGCTTGTTGGTCTTGACGTACTGCCAGAGGGCCTGGATGATGCAGGAGCGAGTCTGAGTGTGAATGCCAAGCAGGCGAGCCAAGCGAGGGTCCAGCTTAAACTGGGGAGGCTGCGGAGACGATATAATCACATTACAACACTTTTTTTTTTTTTTAAACAACCGCCCACCTCAGAACCTTTACATCATCCCCATCACATCTGACATCCTTATCGTATTTCCCCCCCCGGCTTGGAAATGGATATCAGGTTTTGAAATGGAGTCTTAAATGCAGTGTAATGGTGCTGTAAGACCAGCGGTTATCAGTGATGTGAGGCCTGCAGGATGTCACTACAATGGCTGATTTCATGGCATGAGTTAGTCATAGAGTCGTAACACAAGAAGGGGGAGTCTATTTATGGGCCGTTGTGATTACGAGAGACCGCGTGGCACGTGGCATGTGGCGTGGTCACCTGGTAGTCCAGCATCAGCAGCAGAGTACAACGCACGCTCACGTCTCCCGGCCTCTTCACCTGGAAGCCGTCCGTTTCCTGGGTGGTGGCCGTGCGGTGCCACTGAAAGAGCAAATAACACCAGTTAGACTTAAACTCACTCAGACAGAATGTGCATTTTGTTAGTTTTACTCGTCATTATTCGCTTGTTTCCAATTAATTCCTGCTTAAAGGGAACGCCAGACTGTCTGCTGCTGTGGTTTTGTTGAGAAGTTAAATTTCTACCAACCAGCCTTACACAGTGTGCTGAGAAACCAAGATAGCAAAAGGTTAACCATGTGGCCGTGCAGCTGAATGTTATCGCTTTTAAGATCACACAATCAGCAGAGACTTGGAACGAAATAACAGAAAAACTAAATATCAGCCAGCCCAAATAAAAAAAAATAAATAAAAAAAAAAGATTGGCGTAAGATTCTGCGTCGTAGACTTTGCGTTTACATATATCAGAGCCTCCTCTGTGTCTAACCGCAGCCGAAATGTTATTTACATCTCCATTTTATCTTAACTGCTCAAGAGAATGAAAAGCACTTTAAATGCCATCTTCAACACAGTGGATTGTGGTAACTTGGCACGCAGCACAGAGTCATTTTTTCCTTCAACTAATGGATGACTCAGAACAGATTAAGTACTGATTGTACCTCAAGGTAGAGAAAAAATTATTTTGATGGAAAATCATTCGAAGTGAAGCACCTGGGTGCCTTGCTAAAATACCCCCTTAAAAGGAGGAACCTTGAGAAGTTATGATTTTCACTCTAAAACTCCTAAAGTGTTTTTTTTTTTTTTAAAGTCAATATATTTTGTGACGAGATAAAGTGAAGGGCAGCTAATGGTTGTTTTTAATAAGTAAGCACCTTGTTTTCTCAAGCACCCTCACACCCACTTGTTAAAACAACTGTGCAGTGTTGAAAATAAAATTTAAAAAAAATCCTTTCTGTTATAGAAAATCAGTTTATAAAAAAAAGAGAGGGCGGTCCAATCTCTGGGTATATTATATTATTATACATTATATTTGTATTTATATGATGTGGACATAAAAGGGGCGGGTTAGTTGGGTTGATTGTAGCTCGAGACTCAACCCGACACCACAAAATAACAAATTTTCAGTCAGCGTCCTTCCAGAGGCCTTCACTGACCCTGACTGCATAGCTGAACAGTCTGATTTGTGCAGAATACAAAAGCTTTTTTATTACTAATTGATATGATCCCAAATGAAAGCAATGACCTACAAAGTGACCAACAGGAAAGCTGTTAAAATGTGAATGTCGTCCAGATCGTCTGAAGAGATGAAACAAACACCGTTGTAGCTGCAGAGAAGTCCTCAAGTACTCTGACATGTTTTTTGTTGTTGTGTTCTGACTCACTGGAAATTAAACAACCACTATAGGCCTTTAAATGAAAGACATTTGGATATGTCACAGTAGTAAAAAGCACACGTGTAAATAATAAAATGAATAACGCCTGAATTCCATTTAGCTGCTTCAGTTTTAGAGTCCTGGTTTTGTGCACGTTGGTTCACCCTCATATTTTGTAAGTGATGTATCAAAGCTCCGGTGTGTCATTTGTCACGTAACAGTCAAGTCATAAACATCGATGTTACGGCTATGCTAGCATTCAGTTATGAAAAGTTTCTTTCGGTTTGGCTTGAATAGAAGCTTCTCCATAAATGTCAAACGGATTTGAAACTTCCTCGTCTCTCCGCTGACTGTCGCCGCCGTCGCTCTCCTCCGTGTTTATTTTTCCAGGCTGTGACGTGCCGACACTGAATGATGACGACGGGTTCTGACAGCAGTCGTTTAGCCACAGATCAGATAGGAATCAGATCTAGGGCCACATATACAAGTGGCCCAGATCTGATATGAAAAAAATCTGATCTGAGTCACTCGGGGGCCAAAAAAAACAGATTTGGGCCACTTCATCATGGCAACACAACCACTGTCCTGACTTACTGGGACGCTTGAATGGAACAGAGTCATTGTTAATGGAATTAGCTTCACCTGTGATTTTCCTGCTATGACGAGTCAAAATGTCTCCTGTGAAAAAGGTCTATTGTTGTAAAGAACACATTTTTTAGACCTTTTTTCATGGTGAACATTTTGACTTGTCAGAAACTGGAAAATCACAGGTGAAGCACCTACACACCTGTAGTCACACACAGGAGTTTTTACTTACAGATGCTTGATTAGACCTTTTCTTAAGCTCGGTAAGATGTACTTGACTCCTCTTCAGTGTGATTCAGCTTTGAGGTGAGAAATCATGAGCCAGTTTGAGAGAGATTGGATTGACCTCTCATTCAGAAAAATTGTTTATATTCTTCTTTGGCTATAGCTGCCGTTCTCCACAAAGAAGCAAACCATAAACTTTTTAGACCTTTCAAGTCTACAAGGTCAAGTATATGATACTCAAAGGATGTATGTGGGGTTGAGTTTTCTTTAAAGGAGAACAAGTGTTTTACCATCAAAGTCGTAATCACTTTAATTTCATTGCTGAAGGACAAATTTGTTACTGAACAAAAACCTATGGACTGCACTGTATTAGCTACCTAGCATGTTAGCATGTTTGTTAGCTGCAGCCAGAGCATGTAGTTATAGCACCATTCATGACACTTATCAACAGGTTAACAGTCCTTTAATGGTGTGTGGGTCATTTTTAAGCAGACCTCGTCCTCTGTGCACTGCGGCATGTTGGAACTGACCTCAACCAGGTGGTTGTCAGGACCATAAAGGTCTTTGTCCAGCTCGATCACCAGGCTCTTAAAAAACGAAGAGAACTTCTTCTTCTGCTTCCCCGGCTGTGAAAAAGAAAGACAAAGGTGGTCAGTTAATGTCCAAAATCAGACACAGAGACAAGTATACACATGAAACACACACAAGTAAGAGCACAAATGGAAACACTTGTCACCATGTCTTTGCTTATAGCAACATTACTCATCAAAAACCCACAAGAGGCTGACTAAGATCAGAAAAAAAAGTGAGACAGTAGACATTCTCAGGGTCCACTTCCTCCGAGCTCAACCAGAAATATTTGTGGTTTGTGAAACCTAAATGCTTCCTACCGCTGTGAAATGAAGGCCTTGCCTCGGACTGCTAAGAACAGTCGAAAAAGTCAAAAACAAATATAAGATTATTACGCTTTTCATGCTGCATCTGCAGTCGCTCTCAACACATTTTCAAAACATTGATAATTAATTTATATTCCAAACCGGCTGATACATTTGCGTCCAAAGACGTTTGAGCACATCATTACCGAGTCTGACTGCGGGCCAAAATCTACCCAGAGCAGCTCCGGGATCAAAGAGCGGCACACTTTCATACTAAATGGGAAGATTATGATCTCAGTTATTTTTTAGAGGACAAGCTGCAATTTGACTCGCACCAAATTCATTCGCCAGAGATGACATAATGCTGCATTTTCCAGATGATCAATATCACAGAATCTGTGTTATTAGTTCAGTAGTTTCCATTAGACTGTGTCACATAGTTTGAAAGTACTGAAAAGAAAACACGTGCGTTGTGTATTTTTTTTGAGACGAAAAAAAAAACTCACATCATCCAGCAACTTCCCCTCTACTCGCAGCTCCCATGATGCAATGCTGCCGTCAGAGTCATCGGCGTCAGGTCTGGCAGGGTTGAAGGTGTTGGATATGTAAAGTCTCAGTTTACGCTTTTGCTGCTGACACAAGGGCACATGAAACACCACAGTTTAAAGGGACATTTCACAAAATCACTAAGTGAAATGTCATGCTGCACGTGCCCCGTCTGATCTGATCGGATGAACCCAAAATAACAGCAGATTAAAAAAGGAAAATAGATTTTTTTCTTCTGTTTGAAGATGAGATGAGATGAGATGAGACAGACACTCTGCTGCCATGTGACAAACAAAATGCTCGGTTGAATGTCGTCACTTGTGTTATTGAACTGTTGAGGAAAAAAATATAGCAAATAGCATTTTTATCCCTCTAAAAGTGGATAAAATTGCATTTTGGAGGTCAGCAGGGCACAAAGGCTACTCATGAGTCATGACTTCGTCTCCTTACCTTCATTGGTCTCTTCAGTGCTTCCTGGATATCCACACGTTTGCGCATGATGGTCTGGTCCAGTTTGCGCTCAAACGCCAGCAGATCCATGTAGGCCTGAGACTCTGGGACCAGCTCACGGATCTGCTCAGAGGACACACGACAATCTGATGTTAGATTCTTCATATCAGACAGTCAGATTTTCCTCACAGATACAACCTGAATATCACTAAAAGGATTAAGCAGATTAGATCTCTGCAGATGGAGGGGGTGGGGGGGTGGGGTGGGGGGGGGGGGGGGGGTACTGTCCTGTTTCAAGGACATTTAGCACCTTAATGTCCTGATTACTTTAATTACCCCTTTAAGCAGATTTATGGTTGGAAAAACTTATTTCATCTGTATCATCTTGTTCCAACTTTTCATTTAATCACACTCAAGACTCCATTTTTTTTTTATGGCTGCACTATTATTCCTCATGTCTTGTGCAACATTTTCTCACAAATTTGAGTCATATTTTGTATCTTTGGAAATTGGGGACTTCCACTAGAATATAAAAGTTAAAAATAAAGTTCTGGTGGTTTTTTGGGTAAAACGTGACTGATGCACTGATGGTCATTGAGGTTTAAGGGGTTAAATATGGAAAAAAAACTACTGCTGCTTCAATCCAACCGGAGAAACTAAAACATAAACAAAAAAAAACAATTTTTTCTTCTGACACATTAAAAAAACAATCTCGCCAAAGTCCATTAGTGGCTGTTCTGGAGCGTTCAATACTATCACACAATGTTCCTCAGAGATGGAGTTGTAGATGTTCAAATGTCCATTTTTCTGAGCACTTTAAGCACTTTTCATCAATGTCCAGACTGTGACATTCTGACTTTGAGTTCACTTTCTCTTAAAAGCTCATCATCACCTAAAAATGTGCATCTGGTTGCCTCATTATTTGGTATAACTGTGAACAATATTTGTTCTACGTGAGACTTATTTTCTCCAGAAGTCACTTTACATTTAAGGAGATGACAGACAAGCTGCTGCCCAGTCTGTCATTAATACTGTAGGTCCAAACCATCCTGGGGACACTGAGGGGATGAAAAAAAATGAGATGCAGAGTGTGCAGCCAACCAGCCTGCACAGAGACATTACCATACCGATGAAAGTCCTCCGAGCATCAAGGGCTTCTGCTTACCAAACTGTGCACACACACACACACACACACACACACACACATCCTATAGTCAGCTCCTTCTCTTCCCTCCCTCCCTCTTCTTCTTCCCTCTTTCATGTTTCTTTTCTAAATGGCTGCCTTCATTGTTCCCTCTCATTCCTCCTCTATCTCCATCTCGTTGCTTTTCACCGGGCCGAGGTGCCGAGCAGATGGAGGAGGAGTGTGGCAGACATTCCCTGTCCCTGACTCATTATTGTGGAGTGGCGCCCCGGCCGTGTCTACTGCTATCTCCCTGTCTGGGTTATGTCAGTGGGGGGATAAGACCTGAACCCAGACGCTCACAGTCTCCAGACCTCCACGGTCTCAGTGTGAAAGCCCGCTGTGTGCCGGCCATGACATGGTGAGGTGATGGCGTGGCGCAGGGCCGAAAACTGAGACCACGGGTTGAAAAATCACAACCTCAGTAGGCACAGACTCACCTGTGGTAACGTAGTGATTCTGCCGCCTCTTTCGGTCCTACTTGTGGTTGCGTCTCGGCCATATCCCGCTGACTATTCCAATTTAAATCAATGAACCACCGTCCAAATAACAGAATGAAACCCTAAAACCTCCTGATCGCTCCCCCTCATCCTCTCCCTTCTCATTTAGAAATAACACATAATCATCTGGCCCTCTGCGCCTTTCCAAGAACCCCTGACATCAAAACCAGGACCGGGATTTTTCTGCTTTGCACACAAAAGGTAACAACAAACACACACACACACACACACATAGAAAAAACAGAGCAACAAAAGGTAAAAAATATGCAGCCTCACCCTTTGCGGAAGAATCTTGTCTGCCATTTTCCTTCTCTTAGCACTAGAGAGAGGGAGAGAAAGACAGAGAGAAAGAGGAAAAAGAGAGCATGTTACTATGGTGACTGATAGCGTAGCACCCAGACCATCTGCTAAAATGCTGGGCCATATCCAGCACCCCAGCGTCCCAGCTGTGTGTGTGTGTGTGTGTGTGTGTGCATACGTGTGTGTGCGTGTGTGTTCTCTGAAATGCAGTGGTCCACCTGGAGAGCGAAAGCCTCTAACAGCCAAAAAAGTGTCACATCACACATCTTTTGCCTGACATGTATTCACTGCACTCGCACACACACACACACACACACACTCACACAAACACACACACACTCTGCACAATCAGTGGGGCTGTTGCAGCAGGGGCTCGGATGGTGACAGGATGTGCGTTCAAGAGCTTTCAGGAATGCAGAGTCTTCAAGATTTTCACCAAGGAGAAAGCTTGCATGTGTATAATATATATATGTGTGTGTGTGTGTGTATGTGTGTGTGTGTGTTTGTGTGGATATTTTCATTCACAAATTCCAGGCATTTCCTGCTGTGTGATACTTACCAGGAAGGTAATGAGGAGAAAAGACAATCTGTGCCAAGTTGGTGCCTTTGTCAGAACTTTCTCACCGGTTGACACTGATTTTAATATTCAACACTCAGGCTTCCAAATTTCATTTAAATTCTAATCGAAAAAATAAATCCGTGGACACCTGTGATATGTGGAGAACCCATGAAAATTCATGCAAGTGTTCTGTTATTGGTGCCTGCAGAAGGACACCGACTAAAAGCACCTAGATGTCACTACACTGCAAAATGGTTGTGTTATAACCTGCAAAGCACTGAAAGGTGTAAAGAAGCAGTGGGATTAATGTGTTATTTTAAAGGATTTTAGATTATTCTCATTACTCCTAAATTATAAAAGACAAATCTAATTTCAAGCAGCTTTATTTTACATTTGTCAAGTTTCATTGCTTCTATTCTTTTCAGTCACTTTTAAAGGACGGGTTCACAATTTTTCAAGTGTGTCTTAAAACGACAGTCAGGTGTCCATATAGACACTGAAAGAGGTTTTCCTTGCTGTAATCATTCCTCCTGCTCATACTGGCTGTTAAAAGATCCCCTTAAAATGTGCTTTCAATGTAAGTGATGGAGGCCAAAATATGAGGCTTCAGTGGCCTGAGTTAGTCATATCAAGTGGATATCTGCCACATTTACTGTCTTTGTTTAGTTTACGTCCTTATGTTTTATGTCTTGCGCTGTCTACCTGTTTAACTGTTGGACCGCAGGCTCCTAGGAAGCAGTATTTCATCCCAAATGTATATTTGTGTAAGGATGGGTTGACGATAAAGAGAGTCTGAGTTTTAGCATCAAATTCCCTCTTTGTGTTTCCTCGGACAGTGTTTCCCTGTTGAGCTGCGGTGGAAGTATAGTAACAAAAAAACAGACTTTGGCACTAAAAAGACTATAATGTTGAAAGATATTGACTTGATTTAAATAATTTGGACGGCTGAAGCTTCATATTAGCTTCAGATAAAGTTTTAAATACATTTTTGCACAGAAGGAGGACTGTGGATTTTGGCTCCCATCACTTAAATCATGAGTGCTTTATGAAGGGATCTTCTAATGGTCAGTATGAACAGGAGGATTATGGAAAGAAAAACAACCTGACTGTCGTTTTAAGACAGACCTTTAAGGCTGTTTTACTAATTCAAAGCAACATTTTTTTTTTTAAATATGCTCATTTTAGAGTTAGATTAGAAGCTCAACACAACTGTTACAGCTGTCCAGTAAAGCTGTTAGTTTAGCTTAGCTTAGCTTAGCTTAGCTTAGCATAAAAACTGGAAACTGCTAGCTTGGCTCTGTCTAAAAGTATCAAAATCTGCCTACCAGCAACTCTAAAGCTCACTAACTAACATTTTATATCTTGTTAGTACAAAAAATTAAAGTATTAATCTTCTCATCTAACTCTTAGAAAGCAAAGAGTCAAACTATTCCTTTAACGATTAGCTAGTTTTTATTTTTGCTTGCCTGATTTTTTTGTTTGATACTTGGATTAAGCGATATGAATAAAATCTTCTATCACAGTATAGGTAGTATTATATCAAAATATCAATATATTTTGTGGTTAAGTTTAAATTGCCTGAAATGCTTCCCCGAAAGTAATTTGACAACGATAAAATAAGCTGTTTTTGGCTAATTCAGTGACTTAAATACCTGAAAAATAATAGGTACTCACTATTTAACCACATTACAGACAATGACTTAATATAACCAGTGCTATTACAGGAATAGATACCACAGTATAAATGGTATAAGGGGAGTTTTTCCTACATCATATCCTCTCTCAGTATATATCGTCATATTGCCCAAACCTGTTTGATAGTAGCAAACTTCTCTAGATTAAAGAATATTTTTTATATTTGTAGAAGTTTTGTTTTTGCAGTGTAGAGAAATATCCTACCACAGAGCACTGCAACGGTCTGTGAAGCAGTGTGTTACATCAGCATGCTAAATACTGAAACAAGCCTGCTGCAAGGAGAATTGAAAGATCCGGGGCTGCAATGCAAAGGAAAACACAAACCTGCATCACAACATCTGCCATTTTTTAACAATGTCTTAAAAAGGGTTCGATATTGGAGTCTACTTTATTTTTCTGCCCTAGCTGCAACAAAAACTGTTCCCATCATGCCATGCTCCAGTCCAAAGCATGCACCACTACATTTTAGGTGTCATCTACTGTAGGAGGCTGTACGTACAAGTATGTTTGGCCATGACAACTCATTCAGGGAGTGCTGGGCTCAGGTGAAAAGGCTAAAAAGGCCAGAGTCATCAAACGTAAGAAAACGGTCATGCAGCAGAATAAACTCCTACTTTGATCCGAGCGTGGGATCTGATTGGGGCTCTCTCATGTCCATCTGCCTCGCCGGCATCTCATTGGCTCCGGGGAATCCGACTGGCTTCCTAAGAATTGGTGAGGATTCGAAGGTTGATCCGATTAGTGAGTTGTGGCGAGACACACACTCAGTGGCAAGAAAGAAGGATGTCAGAGGGGTAACACCTGGTGGTTTTCTGGTATGTCTGTATGTATTGGATGTGTGTTAAGTTCAAGGGTCTGTTAGTAGGTGCAAACTCTAAAAACTCAGACAAGGGCAGGCACTGGGATGGTCGTGTAACTGTGTCCATGCACGCACAAAGTGCAGCGGAGGAGGACCTGGGAGGCGTCCTGCTCGTCTGAGGGACACGCTCATTCAACAAAGTTTCTCAGTGAACCAAAACAATCATGCTTCACACACACAGACAGACAACACACTGATAATGGACACACTGTGAACTTGTGGATCACAGAGCAGCAGAGGGAAGGGAGTAGACAAGCAGTGTGTGAGTTTCTTTTTTTTTTTTAAATTCAGCTCAGGATCGCTCTGAAATTTAGATGTTGCATTGACGTGATAATGAGCTTTGGACTCTCCGGTGCAGATGAAGTCAACATGCAAATTACTTATTCACTCAGTTCAGCACCTTAAATCCGCCGGCCTACGACCAAGAAACCTGTTTCATTACTGTATAAATCCAGCAATACTCCTAAGCAAACTGAAGAGTCCAAGGTAACCATTTTTAGGTGAGACTTCAAGGACAAAGACCAGAATTACTTGAAAAAACCAAGGTGTTAATGTCCATAAAAGAAACAGAGCTTAGTAGTAGTAACATGGTCCTCAAGAGAAATCTCAAAAAAGGAAAGAAAAAACCAACTTATGTGTACACCAGAATATTTGAGGAGATGTATTAAGCTAGTTTCTGAAGAATAAATGAGCACACCATTCAGGAGTAGCTTCACATCACCTGGAAATCATGTTTTTGACTTTCAGATGTTAAATGTCTCTCTGGGTGTGATCAGTACGCTCTGATATCACTGTTCATCGTGGTTAAAGGTGCTACAGAGCGCATTTTGCAGATGACTTGAAACTTCTATCCAGAAAACGTCAGTAAAACAATTTAATTCAGCTTGTCAGCAAGTCACTCGTAGTCAAAATATGAAAGACTATAAGAGCAAAACTGCTGCAGTTCGTTATAATATTAAGAATTGGATGAATTATGACTTCGATTCAACTAACTGAAGTCCGTTCTCATCATCGCCTTCACAGGAAATTTTGGTAAGTGCAACATTGTTGAACTTTTTTGCTGTTTAAACAGCTTCCTTGTATATCTTTACATTACACTGTGCTGTGTGTTTGTTGCTAGAAAACCATGGTTGGTTACATGGTCATTCAACTCTCTAACGCATAAAATACCTAACTAACTAAAGAAGCCTCAAGCTTTATGACACCACAGCACATCTTGGTCAAACACAGGAGTCATTATTTATCATTATCAGTTCATCTACTGATGATTTTTTCCACTTAATTAGTTTTTATAATACTAGAAAATATTGGAAAACCTCCATTTCAATTTCCCAGTGCCCAAATTCACACACTCAAATTGCTTTTGTCCAACTGACAGTCCAAAGACAAAGATATTGAGCCAGTAAATATTCACATTTGAAAAGCTTAACAAGTGATTTTTTTGTGCCATTTTTGCTTAAAATAATAATTTAAATGATTAATGAATTATTAAAATTGTAAAAAAAACCCAACAAAACAGCTCTAGTTGGTTCACATAAAAAGGTTTACATAGATGACATTTATTACACGGCAACATAACTTTGCAAATGGAAAGTATATTAAGCATCTGAACTTTAAAGACTATGATTTTGATGCATTATTTTTGATAGCTTTTTTTATGACTTTTAAGCAAATTGTGAGCATTTTAAGGCACATATGATCCATGCAGATGACTTTTCTTTAAAGCGAGACTAACTATTGTCTATTGTAACTTTTGAAAGAACAAATAACACATTCTTCTCCTCACAAATGAAACGTTTGACTCATAAGTGATAAAAATGCAGCCTTGATCAGTAACTTCGGATTTTTGCTGCTACAGCCTGGCATGGTCTGGAACGACCAGCAGCTTATGGAGGCAGACTTTAAATAGCTATTTCAGTGTAACTGACATTACTATTACTTATCTTCACTTGTGTCTTCACAGAGTTCCCTGCTTCAAAGACACAGCTACAACTCTCCTGTTTTGGGTGATGCAAAACTATTCCTACCACTTAATGCAAACAAAACAGGAATTTAGCCCTATTTTTAGCATCAACCTGCTGGGACCATAAGGTCTCAATGACACTGCAAACACAGGTGGCCCGCCCACAGCTGGCAGCCGGTGGGGTCCGAGCGGGATGGAGGAGAAACGGCGAGCTGGGACATCAACTTGTTTGTCAGAGGACGCACTCTCACTCTCACAAAGAGACACAGACACCTGGGTGGGTCACCCTGGACCATCGATCACACCCTCCACAGCCAGCCAGGCTGCTCTAGGGGGTTGAGGCCCCCGACGCAGGACAACATTTCCCCTGACCTGTTCGACAAGCTCGCTTAATTGTAAGTGGATCAATCGTGCTGCAGATACCGAGAGAGTGAAACAGAGAGAGACAGAGGTCCACTGAGTGCGCATATCGATCTTCTTTCTAATGACCATACCTGCCACACACTCGTCTCCTTATAGACATCCATCTACTGTCTGCGTGCAAGTGTGTGTGTGTGTTGGTGTGTGTGTGTGCCTGGGATACTGATGTTCAGATCTTTTGTACACGCTAGATGAATAGCTGACAATAGATAGTGTAACAATATGCCAAAGAACATACTAGAGCCTGATCGTCTGCAGACAGCTGTGTGGACGCCACATGAATATGAAGGTGCACACCAGACTACATAAACAAAAGACACATAAAGGAGGAACAGAGAGGAAACATTCGGTCGTGTCAGTGATTTGGATGCAAAGTGAGCAAGACCAAAGATGCAGTTGGGAAGGAGGGCAATGTGCAAGCTTGAAAACTAGAAACAAAAACTGAAATGAAAGCTGAACAGAAACACACAAAGGTAATGGTTTCACTTCATCAACAGGGTTTCTGAGATGCGGACTCTGAAGGTCAGTTTTTAGGAGATCACAGTGTAGAAATGGCTGTTGTAGATACAGTATGTCTACTCTCACTGTCTTGAAATGTAAGGCTACTATTTTTATGACCCCTTTCATAAACAATTACTCTCTTTTTTTATGAATCCGTGATTGTTTAATCTACACAAAGTCAAAAAAATAGGGAAAAATGCTCCTCACAGTTTCCAATAGCCAAAGTTGGCGTCTTCAAATGGCTTGTTTTGTCTGACAACAGTCCAAAACCAAATTATATCCAATTTACAATTATATAAACAAAGAAAAGCAGCAAATCCAGAAATTTGAGAGGCTTGAACTAGAAAATATTTAGCATTTTTTATTAGCTATATTAATGGATGGCAATGTTGGTTGACCACTTTGGTCCTGAGTGAAATATAAAAATATCGACTGGATTACCATGAAAGTTTATACAAACATTCATGTCCCCCTTTAGGGTGAATTAAAATAACTTAACGTTCCATCTAACGCCATCATCGGGTCAAAATTTTATCCGATACCTGTGAAACTACTAGCGTTCCCATCAGCCTCAGCTGTACTTTGTGTTTTATGCTATTACATGCTAACACGCTAAACTGAACCATGTTTTTTTTCTCCAAACCCCAAACAAAAAAAGCCAAACTTCTCAAATACATTATGTTTTATGTTGTCTTGACACGAACAGCCATAAAAAAACAAAAGCCTCATTAGAATACAGTCTAAAATTAGCAAAATCATGAGTTAAACCAGGAACTGTGTTATCAAAGAGTCAAAAATCAAACTATGAATTTGTTACCTACGTCTGGTACTTGACAGTTTTTGCTGCTTGGTGTGACAGACACATTTTGAACAGTACCAAAAATAATTTTTTGTGATCATTTCCATATTTGGTTATGAGGATCCACGCCAATATGAGCAAAATTAGATGTTTGAATCATCCATTCATTCATTTTTGACATGTTAGGTTGAAAGACAGCCATTGTGGTCTACATGGATCTCAACCATCTCACACAAAGAGTAGCCAAATGCAAGCCATGCAGTGTTTAGGTAGGACTTAGAGGTCGACTGGATTCGGACTCACTTTCTGGCCCGGTTCTGGACGGCCTGCTGCTGCTGCTGCTGCTGTTGCTGCTGCTGCTGCTGGACCTGCTGGGAGGGGGCAGGCCTCTTACGACTGGGCTCCATCACCGGGGAGGGCAGGCCGGGCCGCACCGCCGGGCTCCCGCCGTACGGTGGACCGGGGGGGCCCATGGGAGCTCCCTGGTGGGGCATCCTCGCTCCAGACGGCATGCCAGGACGCTGGTGAGGAGAGACCAGGAGAGAGGAGGGTCACATGAACGTAGAAAAACATCTTCTACTGTGTCATCTGATTAATTATAATCACAAATTACTATTTCTAAAAATATAACAAAGGAGAATTAGATGAAACATCAGATCAGTTTTTATGCATTTCCGTCTGCTGGATTCAAGCTGGACCTTTTTTCTTTTTTTTTTTTTTTGACAAAATCATGAAGTAGAGCTGCAAAATCAGCTCCAGATTGTCACTGTTTGAAGTGATATTTTGGTGAGTGCTCTGGTTACAACTAGGAAGATTTCTCTGTCAACAGGAAGTGACAAATTGAAACTTAAGATCAAAATAAACGGTCTCTCTAGATGTTCTACTTCTCGCCTACCTTTGGTAGCCTTTCAGCAATCAAACAGCAGTTGAGCTGGTAAACACCAATATGCTTTGTGCAATTTAATGAGGTCGATTTACACGATTTCTGTGTTTTGAGACTTTTCTATTAGGAGCCACAAATTTGAAAGAAACAGTTTAGTGAAGATTTAAGTGTTATGAGACGTCTTTGTTAAACCGAAATTATACTTTTCTGCATTCGTGAGGGTCCGCTAAGGTCTGCGCGGCGTAAATTTCGTCATCAGAGGGTGTGCGCGTACATGTAGGCTCTGTGCGGACATCTGCGTACCTCCAATGTGTTGTGACTACGCTACAAGGGCACCATTCTTGTAGACGCTGATCTACGCCGCATGTGTGGAACGCATCCTCCAAGCGGACTCCAGCAAGTGAAATAAACAGAACTACTACACGTCCGTGATGTCCGTAGTACATTCAGGCCTTTATACGGTTAACGTTAGAGAGCAACAGGAAATATGGAGCGTGTCATTGAGGCAAAATAAATCTGGTGTGAGATACAGTAATTTCAGGTGTATCCAAATCATTAAACATTTAAAGAAATCCACTGATACTAAAGCAGCAATCAGTTTTATTTTGTCTTGTTTAAAGATAACTCAAATTTCCAGAAAAAGCCAGAAACAAGAGCATCTGTGCTGAGAACAAACATTATTGTCTTGTTTCTCTCTTGTTCTTTTGTCTTGTGTAAATAAAAATCACATTTGATGGCTGAAAAACAGAGTAAATGAAGATTTTTTTTTTTTCCTTTTTCAGCAGCGTGCAAACTCGCACACACTCAAACACACACACACACACACACTCCTCCTAAACAATGCAAACAGTGTCAGAGCCTGCAGTCCCACACTCCCGTCTTGACGCCTGGGAACAACTGGGGATCTCTCACCTGTGCTTGTCACTCCCATAGCAACAGCTGCCTCCCGCCTCTATTTTATTGTCTGAGACCGAGCAGAGGAGGCTTGTATGATAGAAAGAAATCCTTTGATTTCAACCACAACACAGACCTCCTGTATGTGAAGAACCCCGAGAACTCAAGGCCAAACACTACAGAGAAAGACTAATCCTCTAATTTAAATGTAATTACTTTAAATACATCAGTGGTGGAAAGAAATATTCAGATCCTTTACTTGAGTAAGAGTAGCAATATGACAAGTACTGCATTCAAAGTTTTATGAGCCAAATGTACTTCAAGTATCAAAAGTAAAAGTACTCTTAATGCATTATTACTAATTCATTAACATGTAAGCGACATTTTAATGTAGTGTCTTGATTTTAACTACCTCACATACTGTTGTCAAGGGTTACCAACTGGGCAAAGTGGACAACTACAATTACTTTGTGGAAATGTGATTAATTGCACATTTGTTTGGTAAAATGGATCATTAACGCACAATCCAAACTAAAAGGATTTTGGGTCTTAAAGTAGCTGCTGTGTGATTACTTTATCTTGAGGCATATCTTGAAGTAGCACATGTATTAAATTCAGTTTAAATAACTTTGATATTTGCATTTAATCAAATAACTTACTCGAGGAGTTAAAGGAAGCATGGGGGGCTGATTAGGGGCCTGCAGCTTACTTTTACCCCTTGACCCCCTAGCGGGTTAATCCAGCCCTGACAGTTGGGTGGTTTTGATGTGTAGCAGTGCATCGTATTTCATAAACTCATCACAGGCTTGTATTTAAAATCTACAAAGTACCTTGTAAATAAAGTATATAGTAGCATAAAGTAGCAAAAAATTGAAGTACTGAAGTGGCAAATTGTACTGAAATAAATGCCCTTCTTACTTATTTCACCACCGCAATTCATTAAAAGTATAAATTGATCCAGAAATATGGAGATCACTGATGGTTTCTCAGTAAATCAAACTATAAATAAGACAGAGTATGTGTCATGGTGGACATTTTAAACTGTGACAGAAGAGAGTGAGAGTGCCTCTCTATTATTCGCATCTGAACCTTGTTGTATACCAGAGCTGTGACACAAATTGGCCCAATCTTTATACAATTGTTGACAAAAAAAAAAACCACAAAAATAAATTTGTGTTTAAACAGAACGAGGACAGCTGAAGGATACAAATTTTTTTTTAAAAAAAAGAGTTTCATAACCCCAGGCAGCTACACATGTTTTCCAAACATTTCATACTGTTTGTCACTTCTAGATGCCAATCACGCCACGTACATACACATATCTGATGTGATCTTTAGACTGTCCACAAACACACACGTGGAAAAACCTCTTTAAACAGAGAGCAAACAAAGAGCAGGAAGATAAACAGCAGCAGGGAGAGCAAAAAGGAAACTAAAAGCAAGATATTAAACCGTGAGAATATAAATGCAGAAATATTTAATAACTCAAACAACATCAGAGATTGTGACAGCAAACAACAGGCTAAGACAGACGTATTATGCGCGCTGTGAAATGGTGACCAGGCAGAGATCCTGTGATAAGAAGCCTAAGCAGGCGTCGCTGTCACTCTAGCGGGGGAGTTTAGTCGGTGGGGGGCGGGGATGTCGGGGTCAGAGCAACTGAGAAGGGTCTCAAAACCGGAGAGGAGGATAAAGCAACATATGGTCCGGCGCTCCGGCTCAAATGTTGTCACCTTGTGGAGTCTTAACAGTTCTTTTTCTGTCTACTTCCTATAAACTGGACAGGACAGTAACACCCTCTTCATACATCTGCACACACACACTTTTCAGACTTTCAGCAGCCAGTCCCGCCCAGACAGCGAACGCCGCTGTTACAATCGGCTGTCTGGAGAATTTGAGCCTTTCAAGATAACAGATACACAAAAGGATAGCTGGATAATGTGTACGATGAATTTCCCCTAAAATCGAGTGGTACTCTATAATCTGACATACTGAACTGACTCCAACGCTCTGCCCGGAGCTCTACGAGCCAGCCAGCCAGCCAGCCAGCACAGCCAGCCAGCCAGCCAGCAATCGAATCTGCCATGTGGATGGATATCTGAGAAGTGTGTTGGCATCTATGGAAAGGCTGGAGGGATTTGAAGAGGCCAAACTTAACCCACACTGTACTAAACATATGAATCTGTGGGTTGTAATATGGATGGCCCCTCAAAGGCTTCATTTGGAACCCTGAAATCTATTAAAAAACCCGAAGATGAGGTTACTCGTTGGCTCGTTGACTAATTTTTTCCAGAAATCAATCCTTAATTTTTTAATGTGTGACTACATCGTTTTGGACGTAACACAAAGTAGTCTCTGTTTTTGTTATGACCAATTAGGTTTCGATATTGCTTCCAGATTTCAATATTGTGGGATAATCATAGAGATCATATTTTATATCAATGTTAATAATAATTAAATTTATTCGTCTCGGTGGAATCGTATCATGATGACATGATCATATCGTATTATTGTTTTTACAAAATTCTGACTGATCATTCCAAGACCATTTTATAAAATCAAACACTAAATTAGTCATTGGGTTTTTTTGGGGTGTTTTTCCACATGTGATGACACGTTGTCTGCTGCAAAGCATAACAGTGGAACACATTACATAGCATTGGACATAAATTTGATTATTTTACATGTCATTTTGTTAATATCAATACAGAAACAAGACTCTGCGGCTACGCTAGCAGCTCTGTGAGGTTGTGCTTAGTCACAGAAGTGCTTTAGCTAAAAGCTAACATGCTCACAATAACAAAGCTAGCATACATATGATTAGCAGGTATAATATTTACCATTCACCATCTTAATTCTGCATGTTAGCATGCTAATATTTGCTAACTAGCACTGAACACAAGGTGCAGCTGAGGCTAATGGGAATGTTATTAGTTTTGAAGGTATAAAACAAAGTATTGGTGATGATGAAGCTCAATGAAAAGTGAGAGGGTCACCAAAGTTATTACAATTCATCTTGAGCTGAACATGAACGTCTGTACTAAATTTAATGCCAATTCATCAGATATTCGGACCGAGACGATCTCTTGAGCCATGTTGCTGTCTAGCATGGCTAAAACATATTCATAATAATACTGTAATACTGATTTCAACCATATCCGTACCCCAGCCCCCATCAGGATAATTGTAGCTTATTCCTACAATCATATATGTGATGTAAACTTATCTGTCAAACAGGGCTGAGAGAGATGACTATTTATATCTTGGGACGATCTTGCTCATATTGAGCCAATTTGGGCAATGAGCAGGACTTCTTTACGGCAATTTTGAATTTTTATATTGTTTTTGTATCAATGAGATGATGTAATCTTATTTATCAGGTATTGAATTTTCTCAATAGAGTCCCCAGAAACCTTACCTTATCACTATATACATGTATATATATAATGTCATGATATAAAACTGTGATAGAGAACTTGCCCACCTCTGATATCACATGATGGGTTTTTATTCAGTTTAAATGGTCAGTTCATCCAAATTGAAAAGCAGATAGTTTTGGTTTTGTGTGCTGAAATTTTGACATGTACACCTCTGACATTTCTGCCTCCGCTCAAACACAACAGAGGTGAATAGAATTTAATTGAAACGGGCCTTTTTCTAAAACAGTGTCTCCGTTCCTCTGGATGGTCCAAAGAACTCATTGAGCACAGTTTTTATGGAAAATATTTCTTTGGTAGATAGTAGCTTCAATGAAAACTGATCAAGGCAAGGTTTGTGAATTATCCAGAGTAACCAAGGCATTGTGTTTGGAAAGACAAGTGGCTTTTAAATCTTTTAAATTCATCTTTTCAGCGGTGTTGCCACCACAATACTGAAAATTCCAGTCGCCTCCACTGTACTGGAACGCTGGGAGCAGAAATATCATAGATGTCCAAACCCGGGCAAAGAAAATCAACACTACAGTATCTGCACTGTGAGATACCACTAGAGTTAAGTGAAAAAGTATGTTTTTTATCATTTGGGTGAACCAACAATTTAACCCTTACATGCTGTTCAAGTCAAATTTGACCTGTTTTTACATTTGAGAGCCATAAAAACACCCTAAAGATCATCCTTTTAGCCTGAAATGTTATGATGTGACCCAGAATATACAAAAATTTAAATATTTTAAACTATTTTTGTACAGCTGATACACATTTTTGTACTTAGAGAGTGTTCTGGGCTCAAAAACTTTAAAAATCCCCATTAAAAATATGTTGTTGCATTCAATAACATTCATTGAAATCATTACGGCTGTTATGTTCTCCTGTTTTATGTAAGATAGAACCATAATATTGTGATTTTAGTTTTTTTTTCTCTATAAATGAGTAGTGTAAAACCTAAAAACACACTGTCTCAGCTCTCTGAAAGCTGAATTAAGGATTATTCACATTAATTCATATTTGTGAATGAAAAATAAATTTGTGAATCAGAAGTTTTGGTATCAGGAGATACTGTGAAGTGTCAGAATGTGAAGATTATGTGAGGGTTAAACAAGTTGAGATGTCTGAGGAAAGGTGGTGGTCTGAGATCTTTTACTCTCTTTCACAAACACAACTTATAGATGACGAAGCTAGAGTCCGTCATACTATGTTTCAGCGCATCGGAGTTTCCGATGCAAAGCGCTGGAAGGCTCCTCTCATCACCAGCAGCAGAGGGACATGAGACAGATAACGAGAGAGAAAGAAGAAGAGACCTAAGTCAGGCCTTCAGCCCACCCATCAGTCCTAGAACCAGACCTCGGCCGAACACTCTCCCCCCACAACACACACACACACACACACTGCTGGGAGGCAGGAACACTACGACCTTCGGTAACCACAACAATGTTAGCATATACTGTATTTAAATATATATTTTTTATGTGTAAATGCATCTGTACATGTACGTCTAAAAGCTCTAAGTTGGCTCCGTTTCATGAAGGGGGGGGGGAAGGAAACGTCATCTGTTGCCACAAGCTAAAAAACTGCACTGAATCATCCCCGTATCCCATAGTATAAATATTTCTTCATTCTGCAGTATACACAACGAGGAACCTGCCGCAACTATTATAACAAGACTTTTCCATCTTAAAATCTGGGGGAGAGAGAACGAGGAGAGAGGGGAGAGGCAGGCATGAGAGAAAATAAGCAGAGGGAAATATTTGGCTTGGAGCAGCCAGAGCCTCATCAAGGTTAATTGGTCTGTTGAGAGGACACACTCATCTGGCTCATCAATCACCTGGTCCATTGTTGCCTAAAGTCTGTCTCTCTGCGTCGGGTGGATGTAGCCGAGCACCAAAGACTCTGTAATGACCGCTCCTGTCAAAGAGACAATACCTCATCTTGTTTCAGTATATAAATCTACCTGGTGGCACTACGCCCAACATCAGCACCCATTAAAATGGAGTTAAGTCTCAAACCAGAACTTAGTCGAGCGAGTTCTGTGATTTTTTTCTTATTTTTTTAGAAATGACTTAAATATAAAGGTTTATAAAGGTCGCCACACAAATACCGTGAAGTCTGTTTGACCTTCCTGATGAACTTAGAGAGTGATACTGAGTTTCCGGATGCTGCGCAAAGGTTTTCAGAATGAGATGTACATTTATGAGGAAAGAATTTGGTCCGTTAAGATCATTTTCTTGATTATTTGATTAATAATTTGCTCTATAAAACGTCACAATTTCCCAAATCCCAAGCTGACATATTAAAACGGGTTGTCCAAAGTCTAAAACCCAGACAGGACACGACATACTCACATGTGAGAAGCCACAGCCAAAGACTTTTTTTTAGTATTTTAGCACCAAAAAATGACTCAACCAAGCAATTAATCGACTAATCGTCTCAGCTCTAGAAATATTTATCTAGAAACACTCTTCAACGCAGGTGTCGGGGCCTAAAAAGCAGTTGAGAGATTAATCTGAGTGGTCACCAGGTGATTTTTGGGGGTTGAAAATAATAAAAACTGGATTCTGCTGCACAAAATTATTATTTTTCTTGTACTATGTTTTTTTTTTTACACCTTCAGGGATGTAAAAAGTATTCAAATGAGGGGCATCGCGGTGGACTAGGGGTTTAAGGCACCAATCAAGAGCCACAACGTCCAGGGTGTTTTTGTCGCATGTCATTCCTCATCTCTCTCTCTCAGCTTATTTTCTGTCATCTCTGTAATAAAATAACAAAATACCCCCCAAAAATACTTAACTGAGAAGGGACTCGTGGACATGCGACCTGTGATGAGGGGTCACAGGCTTCATATTAAGGGGTAAAACACGCCATAAATGACCAGTTTATTCACACGCTTGAGTCAGTTTAGCTATCAAAGTCACATCCGTTCAAACTTTCAACAACAAAGTATAAGTGACCGGACTTTTACAGCCTGAATCCGCTAATTCATTCAGCTCATTGGCAAAACAAACCGCCACTGTACTCCATGTTCTGTTATTAATGTGCAGCACTGTACGAGGCTTATGGTAATAGTTGCCTAACCTCTAACCATAAGCAACACTTGACTTGACATTTCACGCTAGCTTCACATGAATGGACTGATTGTTCTGCATGATTTCCAGGATTGGCCGCCTGCTTTGTCTCGTGACCTTACAGGTTCAAATCCCTCCACCAACCAATAACACGCTGCCTGGAAGGCTGCTCTGTGTGTGTTGTTTTGAGTGGACTCGTCATTTCCCCCGTTCTCTCTCTGTGACTCCCAGGGAAGCATGCTCAGTGAGCTCCTCCGTTAGCCGAAGGGGGAGCTGGCTGCTTTTTCGCCGCTTCTCTTCTGCTGCTGCTGCTGCTTGCTTGCTTGCTTGCTGCTGCTTTAGCTTCTACATCTACAATTATCCATTTCTGTGTTTGAAATCCTTGCTGCTACCCATCCTTCCCCTGCTCAGCTCCATCCATCCATGCTGCTCCACTTCTTGTTCTTTCAAGCCATCTCCTAACAGGCTGGAATCCAGGGGGCTGGAAATAACCTTCACATGGCCAGCTTACCCAGCTATCTCTCACACACAGACTGCTGCTGCTGCTGCTGCGCCGACTCATGCACACACACACACACACACACACACACATACACACACACACTTGAGCAGCAGTTGCACACACAGACGCGCACACAGATGCATGCCAGAGCCCAGCTCCCTTCACGGGAATGACGGACAGCGCCACTCACCACTCCATGGACCAGGAACTCAAACAGTTTGCTCTTGGTGGCTTTCCTGGCTCCCCCCGCCGTCTCCTCCGTAGCCATTTGCTCAGTCCCCTCCGTTCACCCTGCTATGTCTCCCCTCTCCTTCTTTTGTCTTTCCCTCTCCCTTCACCCAGCCTCCTGTTCCCCTCCCCTGCTCCACTTTCCTTCTCTTTGTGCTCTCCTTTTCAGCACTGCCTGTCCCTGACTCTCCTTCTCTCTCTCTCTCTCTCTCTCTCTCTCTCTCTCTTCCCTCCCTCTCCCACTATTTTGAATGTGCAGCAGCCCTGCCGAGTCTCTCACTGTGTCTAGCTCACTTTTTAGTTGAGCTGCCTTTCAGGAGCCCGGCACGTCCCTTGGTTGGGGTGGTGGTGGTGGTGGTGGTGGTGTGTGTGTGTGTGTGAGGGGGGGGTAGGGGGGGGGAGAGCTGTGCGGGGGTCTGGCAAGGGGGTTTCAGCCAGCCCACCCTGCCTCTCCCCCGCACAGCTGTTGCATTCCATTGGAAGATAAGGGCATGCAGCGTGGTGAGGCTGCCGTTTGGTCTAAACAGGGGCTGGGGAGGTTAGGATCAGTAAGTCCTTCCTCTGCTGCAGTTTCCCCCCGCTGACCAACCCAGAGGCCACGGTCAGCACACACAGAGCTCCGCGTCTGGGCTCATTCTCAAAAAAGGACATTGGGCTCTTAAAGGGGCCACGCTGCATATCATTAATAGGGGGGGGGGACCAGCACGAAAGTAGCACTTTTCAGATAAACGTCATTTTAAATAGATAAAGTTACAGACAGGAACTAATTTTCGTCGTGACCAACAACTCACACGTGTGTTCAATCATTACGTGGTGCTATTATAAAAAATGTGGAATGACTTCAGTATGATTTGACTTTGAATGGAAGTTGCGTGTTGTTACTTTCAACCCCATCAGTCGGGATGAAAATAACACAACAGTATGAACTTGAATTGTTTATATTATTCTTGTTTTTATTAGAAATGTCTGACAATGTCCTTGTTAATATGTAACTGCAATAATATTAAGTCCTTTATCTTAATAAAAAAATCATTGAAATTCATTTTTAGAACATAGATGATGACATTTAGACATATAAAGATCAGCCCATTCCTGCTTCGAAGCATATCAAGTTATTTACAGTTAAATATAATTTATTTTAAGCTCGTTGTTACTGTCGAGGGACGACAGAAACAGCTGTTACAAATTGACCCGACGATGACTCCTGACAGTTAAACCCGACTTGCTTCTATACTGAAAAACTCTGACATGGCAAACTTCAGGATTTGTAAAAATACAAAATAATCTGTCAAATGATCACCACGACAACACATGAAACAATAAAATCACAACAAAAAAAATGTACCGCTTGAGTGAATTTACTTACTTTGGTTGAAAACAGTTTTTTGGGTAAAACTTTGTGAAAGTTTGACGTATCCACATGATTTTTCACAGTTCTGTTATGTGTTGCTTGCTATACATGCTGACACAATTAGACATATCATATTTATACGAGCTCAGAGAAAATCACCATGTTATTTTTGTCCGGTGTTACTTTCGACCTGGTTTTCCCCTACATGTGTACACAGAAACAAACTGCCATATATAAGGGAGTTATGACATGATGATGATGACGATGATGATGATTCACAACTGGAAGCAAAGCCACTAAAAGTCAGGCAAATTATATCGGGCCCTTTGAGTGCAAAGCATTCCTCACAATAGGCGAGCTAATGTGCTCTAAAGCCACTTCACAAAAGGAGAAGGCCACGTCAAGAGCACCTTCATTTCCTGTGTTTCAGTGCTGGCCTTTGTCAGGAGTGCATTCATAGGTTACGAGTATTTCCTCCACTCGCCTCATTAGCTTTACCTTTCACCCACTAGTCGGCCCAGAGGCTACATTCAGGCTGCGAGTCCTGCACGGCTACAGTGTAATGGCAAACAAACAGGCTGGTCGGCACAGCAAGGTGACTGTGTGACTCTGACGCTTTTTTTTACCCTGCTCAGTCTTGTAGAAATAATATTTTGAATATCTTTGACCAACCAACAGTATCTAAACTGATAATGAAGTTCTACAAACACCCGGTTTCACCCAAAACAAAAGACACTATAAAGTAATGAATGATTTCTACTCTTAAAGTGATTTTTTAAGATTCAGATTAGGCTTTAAGAGCAATGAATGTGTTTTCTGTAAAGGTGATATTGAAACAACAGACATCTCTTTGTTTCATGCTCTCGTACACAGTTATTCTGGAGACAAATCGCGGAATAGTTAAGTAGCAAAACCACAGCGATGCCTGTTATAGATCATAATAATATTCATTTTGGTGTATTATTAGAAGACAAAATATAAGATCTAAAGGTCAATGTTTTACTAATGTTTTACTTATTCTAGGAAATTCTTTATTCATAAGGCTAAATTTATAAAGACCCCACCCATCTTCACGTGCTACTGTAATGAAACATAACTATATTAAGTCCCTGAAATGAATGAAAATCTTTGTGTTACTAGAAAATGATCTGACCAGTGGAATCTCTTAAAAACTAACAATCGCTTAGTCAATGTTTTTATTTATGATTTATTTATTTTATTGTTATTTTATGTTTTATTCTGCCTGTCTGTGTAAATGCTTTATGTCTCATGTGGTGTCTGTTCATTCTAGATGATGAAATTTTTATTTTATGATTGTCTTACTGCTTATGTCCTTTATGTCAAAATAAAAGTTCTCCTCAGGTCTGCTGAGGTCAAAAACAAAACAAAAAGGTGACTGTGTTGCTTGACACATGTAATTAGGCTCTGTTGTGATTTCTCGCAGGCTGCTTTCTCAAAGCTTTTCTTTCAAAATGCAGAAGACTGAAAGCCCTGGAAAAATGTGGAAAAAGCAGATCATCCCTTCAAGGACAGGAGGATGTGCTGGGAGAAATAAAGAAAGGACTTATTGAGGCACAGTGGAAGCATTTGTGTGTGTGTGTTGTGATTTCTGGGTTGTGATGCGACATGCCGTCTCACACTCCAATTACGCACGAGCCCGAGCTTCGCCTGTCGCCACACAGGTCATTACTCTGACTAAAAACCACGCCACGTTGAAGATTACGACTCTTTCATGTCTCTGTGCCTCTACCTCCTTCTTCTCCAGCCCTCTTTTCTCCCTCCCTTCTTCTCACAGCCGTCAGATCAGGGAGAGAGAAAATATTCATGAGGTTATTTGAATGACAAAGGAGGTGAAGTGGGGCAGATTCAAAGGGGGCTTGGCTTATGACACATGATGGCAAATTGTCACTGTTATTGTTTCCTCTTCCTCTGTTGTGCAGGTGTGAAAGCGGCAGAAAAGTGTCGAATCAGGTGTCAAAGTAGAAAGAAAATTACCCTCAACAGTTTTAACAGATGGAGAATATATTTAATGCAAAAAGGCACCAAAAGGAGCAAACGTGTCCTCCGGTTATCTTCAGATTTTGACGAGTGTGTTTCTTAACAGATGGCCCAAGGAATATATGTTGAAGAAAACTCTGCAGATATTATCATTATTGTATGGACAGATGGTAAGTGGGCCTGTGACCTCTAAGCTAGAGGTCACGACCTTCTGGAGGATGCAACGTCCCTCAGAGGGAGGACTCAAGCTTTCTTTTTTAAGAAGGAAATTGAATACATATTCCTCATTACACACGTGATATAAACATATGTAGGATATGGAAACAATCCAATGATTTCAGTGTATGTCCTTCAAACTTCCTTCACACCCTTGATTATTGGAATCGACTTATCGATAGGCAAACGTTGGCCCTCCCATGTGTTGCTGGCAGCTTGTAGCATTAGCCTGCTCGCTGGTGACACTTGCTGTTGAGATGAGCGCACTGCAGCTGTCATTTATTCACTACGGAGGAACCCAAACCTCACTGTAAAATCTCTTCCTGCTGCCTTAATCCAGCTGTGATCTCTCGCTGCAGTCAAAAACTGCTACAATATCACTCCACGATGATGCTATGTGTTAGATTAACCTTGAATTACATAACAAATGTCACGGGCTTTAAATTTATTAGTCACACACACACACTAACACACACACACACGCACACACACACGGTGCGCGTCTCGATTTCCCGCAAGGTCAAGAGCTCAACACGCGGAGCTTATCCATGCAGATTCAGAGATTGTGCCGATCTCCCGTTTCTCCAGCAACAGCACGTGGGCGTTCAACGATAACAAAGAGATCCAGCAGCTCCGGCGATGCAAAAGAGACCATTGAGCGCAGGAGTACCCCCTGCCGGACCCCCGCCGTCTCCCTCACCAAAGCCAGTCAGTCTCACCAAATGGTAATGTCCCAGTGTGTAGCAGACAGGGGGGTAAAGGGGGGCTAACAGGGGGTAAGGGAGCAGCAGTAGTATTATTGATGACCAACAGAGGGAGCAAACAGCCAGGCGGGCAGAGAGGGAGGGAGGAAGGTGTTGACTGTTTGAATGGAAGGCAGGATCCATGTTCAGGGACTGGTTGCACTGGGAATAAATAGACAAAAATGGCAACCACGTGGCCACAGGGTACAGTAAAAATAACATTTAAAGATTTAATGGCTGAGTTATTTCAGTAGGAGCCAAATTCTAATCACTGGTTTCATTTTTTTAAGCATCTTCCAGTGTGTTTTTTTCCAACAGCTTCACTTCCTTATTTGGCCACAAGAGGGAGATACAGAGAGCGCGCACACACACACACACACACACACACACACACACACACACACACACACACACACACACACACACACACACACACACACTAAGAGACATGCTAAATAAAGTCTGTTTTCTATCCTGCAACACAGGGCTGCATCATCTGTTTACAGTGTATAAGCAGCAGTATTCAACCAGGAAGTGACATGATTTAAGAAATAAGAAAGAGAATAATAATCTCTAATTTTCTTATTTACTGAATAAATGCCGGATACTTTCACCTCTTCAAGCCTCTATAAAATATTCACAGATTTTCACAACCTCATTCATTTTCATTATGCAGGGTCGTTGGCTCATTTTGAGGGCTGCGTGTTAGAAATAGCTGCTGTAAGAATTCAATTAAAGATCCCAAATTGGCAGAAATATCATAATAAATTCTCTGTACAACCGCTAAAGTTGTAGTTTATATTTTCAGTGTATATTTTTTTTCAAAATAACACAATATGCAGTTTATTATTGGTAAAAAAAAAAAGAGAGCTTGGTTTAGTATAATGTGTATAATTGCTTCTCTCTTCTGTAGCTGATGCCGCTGTGCAACAACAATAGGCTGAGCTGAATAAAAAGAAAGAAAAAGAAATCCATACTGTGATGGTCGAGGCTTCTGTCTGCAACCTCTTAACAATTAGCCTGACACAGGAAGAAAAAAAAAAAAAAAAGCAAGAAACAGAAGAGTATACAAAGAATAAAAGCATATAGCAGCGCTGACGTATAGCGTGCCGTTCCCAGTGGCAAAGTTTACATTCCAGAAACCACAAACCTGCCCTCGTCAACATTATTGTCACAGACAGATGGGGTGCGCTAGGGGGGGAATATGGACTGTACCGAGGGCAAGGAATAAAGTCGGATTCCCTCCCACTGCTGGGCCCCTCTCTTTTCTCTTTCTTCAGTTTAAGAGCTGCACACAAAAACCAAGCTCAAGCTGCTTAAAGGCCGGAGCTCTCGGAAAGCTACTCAATGGCCATCAGCCACCATCAAAGGGACTGTACAAAAGCACCCAGACCTGCACCTTCACTGAGGGGGATTAAGGAGAAGTACATTTCAGGGCCGATTTTTTCGAGAAGCTGGGCATATGTAATGAAGAGGAACCCGCGGAGAAAGAGAAGTCTCCCATGACGGCTGGGAATAATAGGGCATCTGCTGATATTCTGCGATCAAAGTGATTTGACACAATATACTGCGAGGAAAGCGGGCTGCACAAAGCGACGGCGCTCCTGTGGATATTTTTGTTCCGAACTATGTTAAGCACCTAACCTACGAAGCTGCAGATAAGGAGTTTAGGGTCGACCTTGGATTTCAAGGCTTGTTTGGGACAAAGCATCTTTATCCAGACGACGTTTATGGTCGAGCTCCCTGGCAGCGCCCGTCGCCCTAAAAAAGGAGGCATTGTGGGAGCAGATAAGACTGAGCAACTGTAATGAGCTGAGTTTCCCCGCAGCAGCAGCAGCAGCAGCAGCAGCAGCGACACCGGAACAACCCCAGAAGCATTACCTGCTTGAGGGCATTTCCTGTTTGTTGTAGCCATGACAACGGGATAATCTGCCTCGCGTCCAAAGCTAACAGCCAATCCGGTGGGAGCGACTTAAAAAACTGGAGCAGCAGCTGGTGAACAGAGAGAGATGCAGGAACTATTCCAGAGTTTAAACTGTAAAACTAAAAGAGAAATGCTTATTTTAGAGGTGGAAAAGGCTTCAGTGAGCGGTGTTACTCACAGCGCTAAGATCAGCGGGGTCAGCTTTGACACAAACACACAGTGAAAAACAGTCAGTGAACCCAGCTACTATGTAAAATTCCACGGGATGAAAAATAAACCTGGCAGGATACTCTCAATAATTCCTCCACTACAAACTCTCCCCTCACAACCCCCCTTCCCCACCACCACCCCTTCGCCCCCTCCTCCTTCCTCTTTCCTACTCTGTATCCAAGCGAAGTATTAGCCCTGATCTTTCAGCACCACTCTGCCCAGGCAGGATGGGAGATAGAGCCGACAGAACGAGGGCAAGATTGGTATGTGCGAGGGCCATATCGAGACGACAACTCCAAATCCAAAGAGATGAAAATCAGACACGGAGAGGCACAGAAGAGGAGGCTGAGAGGTGGCCTGAAAAAAAAAAAAAAACGACTGCTGCCATATTTGCACTGTGAATTTAACACAGCACATAAAAGGACCCGCTCGATGAATGAATGAGGGAATGAATTTTCATGTCAAAACGTCACCCGACAGACACCATCCGAGCAGCAATTAGACAAATGAAGTGAATAGAAACTGTTTATGCACAGTCGAATAAATATAATACAGTGTTGTTCATTATATGAGGGTTTAATTCTAGTTTTTCTGGTTGGATTATTTAAAACAAACATAAGTTGTGCTTTAAAATAGGATAAATTGGATAGGATTAAAATAGATAACAGATTTTATTTGTAGAGCTCGGCAGAGGAGGAAGAGTTCTTTGTTTGCAGTCTAATGTTAAGTGCAATGACTAATGTTTCATCACTGTAATGGCATTTTTAGTGTCTTATATGTCTTGTAAGTCCACATGATGTTATGATATGTTACTACAAGATACAACAAAAAGAAAAAATGTCCTTGGATTTGCTAATAAAGTGCAAAAAAACATGAATTTCAAATAATCATTTTAGCTCATCTTCGCACTGAACTGTTCCTTTAAAGAATTTCACACACAGGATGTGGTTTAAATTAAAAAAAAGACAAATAAAATCGACTTTCAGTTTCACCAGGATCACAATAACCACACTAACGCTCTTCCTCTAATCCGACAGTACCTGTCCCTATACATACAGACAGACTTTAAGACACCAACTGTGCACACGGTGAAATCTGATTCATCTATTTGTGGATAACCGGAAAATTAATCTGCAACTATTTTTATAATCCATTAATCAGTTTGGCAAATTTTCAAGGAAAATGAAACATCCCAGCTTCTCAAAATGTGCAGATTTGCTGCTTTTCTTGTCTTATGTGATAGTAAATTTTAATATCTTTAGGTTTTGGGGTGATGATCAGATCTTCATTTCTGGCTTGTTGAAACGATTTTCTGACATTTTATAGACAATTAACAGAGTAATTGCAAAAAATAACCAGCAGATTAAGTGAAAATTCAAATTATTGTTGGTTGCAGACATAAAACATACTGTTCACATGCATGCTTCTGTATCAGACAGAGATAGTGATACAGACATTCATAAAAACCTGATCCAGATCAGTAAAGAAACAACTTTCATCAATATCTTTAAAATTATTTTGCTGTTGTACGCTGTTTTTATAAAAGCTTTTGACATTTATTTACAAGTCTCAGCTCTGCCATCAACATATAACTAATGTTCGACGCTCTACATCAGAGTATGCTGCAGTATTGAGTGTTAACATCTAAATGAGTCGACCAGCTGCTCGGTGAACTGTAGCGCAATTAGGACCCAGACGGTTTGTCTCAGGGCGCAGAATCTCATTAGACAACTATACATTATAAATGGGAGTAATATACAACTGGAAAAAAAACCCACAACTAGTGCTTTAGGTAAGATCCCAGTGATTAAAAAACGCTGTTATAATCTGTTGGTAGGCAGGGCGGCAGCCATGTGTAATTAGGTTACAAAGCGCTCTATTTAAAACCATAAAGATCTATAATCTCACTGTGGAAATGACACAGTGAAGGTTAGAGGGAACATGTGCGGATAGTTTTTATAGCTTGGGGACTGTGTTGCATTTATCTGCAGTATTGAGGCAATAAATATGCTACATGCCTGAGATGCACCTCTGTGTGCAGCACAGTCTGCTGTATTTTGCACTGTGACATGTCAAACACTGCATAGCTGTAATGCAGTTTTAGAGATATTAACATATTAGTATTGGTGAGAAATGATACTTAACTTTTATAATATTTACTAGGGGTGCAACTAATGGTTATTTCTATGAAAATAGTGGAAAAACACCAGTCACATTTGTCACATTTTCTCTCAGTAACAGTCCAAAACTCAAGGATATTTAATTTAATATCATAAAAGACAAAGAAAAGCAGCAAATCTTCACACTTTAGAAGCTGAAACCAGCATTTTTTTTGTCATTTTTGCTTAAAAAAATATGATTGATGCTATTATGAAAATGGTTTCCGATAAATTTTCTGCAGATTAGATATTCAAAGTATGGATTACCGGTGATTGTTTCAACTCTAATATTTAGTGAAATCTATGACATTCATAAGTTTTACTGTAAGCTCATTTGTTTCCGGGGTAACAAACAGCCATTGAGGCAGCACATTCCTAACCAGCCAAAAAAGGAAGTGCTCCATTGTCCATTTATCCCTACAAATAACACAAAACACAAAGCCAGGGAGTATTTAATTGGGTGACCTGCTATTTAGGAAACAAAGCCAAACGTGTACGGCTTCCAGTCTGTTGAATCACCGCTGGTGGAGAAATTAAGTGTGAAAAAATAAAGTTTGACGAACTCCAGAGCTGAAACAGTACTCTCACTACAACACTGATTAACCTTGATGAGACTTCCAAACTAAATTTTCAAACATCACTGAGCAGAGTGGGTGACTGGGGTGTGTATAAGTGTTTGAGTGTGTGAGTGTGTGTGTGAGTGTGTGTGTGAGTGAGGGGGGATCCTGTGCAGCTTTCCTTAAAAAGCCAGGTCAAGCATTCAGCAGACTGTAAAAGGAGCTGATCCTCTGATCCGCTACCAGACCTCAGGAGCTGTGACGGTACCTTGCATACTAATGGGACTGTTCTCCTTTTCTTTCTACTGAAGGGAATATCTGTGCCAGCAGCTGGGTCAGGGAAGACTGCAGTTTGAAATTCAGCTATTTTAGTCCTATTTTTCTAGAGAGAGTGCGCCTGAAAAAAGCATCTCGTTATTCATGCCTCTTTCTATTTAAAAAAAAAAAAAAAGATAACCAATTAACAAGTAGCACAATCGCCTCCTGAACAGGCTTCAATGCAAGATAAAACTGAACAGAGAGTAAAAGCAGAAGAGGTGGCACATTCCTGAACCATCATGCATGGAAATTTAATGTACATCCTGTCTGGAAAATGTCTTTGCACACAGCTAATATGAACTGAATCACTTCTGAAAGGCTAAATGTATGGAAAGAGTGGTTATGTAATATTCTTTGTTGACTAATTGCACCCAAATCAGCAATTAAAGTGCTCTTTGGAATTAGCAAGCAGCTGAGTCACCAAGTCCTCTATAACTCGACGGTTCTGCACATGAAACCCGAGCAGGGAGAGAGAAAGAGAGGCGAGAGACCAGAGAAACCTGTAAAATGTGCAATAAATTCAGTGGCAACACATTTACAGTTACTGTACGCAGATGAACGCCCTCAAAAAAACAAAAACATTTAAAAAAAAAACACATGCTGACTGAAAGTTTTCAACACTCTTAAACTCCTCTAAGCTTTTAGGTTTTACTGAGCTGCCATCTGCACCGTGGGAGTAAGAATGTGATGATGGAAGAAACAAAATATTGTCACAAAAACCTATTTTTCTAGCTAATGTGATTAAGTAAAAATGTAAAGGGGATCAACTAAAAGTGTTGCGAATCCTTGGTAAGCAGATATCATAAAATAACTGTCATTAAATACTGCATGTATTTCATGAGCAGGCTAAATATAAAATGTTAATGCCCAATATTCAATTTTTAAAGCCATGCTCATATCTGTACAGTAAATATGAAGCTATACAGCCAGCAGCCAGTTAGCTTAGTTTAGCACAAAGGCTGAAAACAGGTGGGGGGTGAGAGGGCAGCTAGCCAGGCTCTGTCCAAAGGTAACAACAATCTGCCTACCGCACCGCTAAAACTCACAAATTGACACGTTATATCTTGTTTGTTTAATCAATACAAAAGCTAAAGTGCACAAAACAACACATTGTGGTTTTTACGGGGAGATATGTGACAGACTATTTCTAGGTCACTGCACCCAGTTAGGCCAGCTGTTTCTGCTTTGTTTCCAATCTTTATGCTAAGCTAAGCTAATGGGCTGCTAGTTGTAGCATCATAGTTAAGACTACACTCAAGAGGTGATAAAACAAACAAGATATAACATGTGAACAGTGGTGGAAAGTAACTAATTATATTTACTCAAGTACTGTACTTAAAGGTATACTATGAAGAATTTCCTAAAAAGCATGTATAAACTCATACAAAAATAAACCCTCTCAATCATCACTAATGACCCACTAGAACTGTGTGGCGTTGTATTTATCTACAGAGACTCTGCCCTCTGCCTGTATTTTATTACTTTCTTATTATTTTGCTGTACGTTAAGTTTCTGGGCGTCAACCTTTGAGCAGTGGGTGTGTAGCCCACAGAAACTACGTGCAGGGTGTGAGGTCGGGACTCGTAGCATAGCAACCAGGTTACATCTCTGTCTCCGTCTCTCTCCTCTGCTCGGCTCTGCTCTCTGTCTCTGTGTCATGGACGTATAAAGAGCAGCAGGTCTGTGTGTCTGCTTGACCGAGGGCGGGGCTGAGCTACACACACGCAGAGCAGAGAGGCCACAGCGGACAGGATGAAGCTCTGCATTCACACGATATCTGGCAAGGTGGCACCTTCCCGCAGGGTTGTGCAGAGGCAAAACAATCAGAAAATAATGTTTTATTTATCTGATTCGCTGGTTTGTTCTCGCCAGCGCTGATCGCTCCCTTCATTCACTCTCAGCTCGCTCTGGCCGAGCCAGGGAGGAGGGATCAACTTTGAATGTTGTGTTTACAAACACCAACCGACAAATCCTGCATAGTATACCTTTAAGTACAATTTTGAGGTACTTGTACTTTACTTGAGTGTTTCCATTTCATGCTACTTTGTACTTCCACTCCACTACATTTCAGAGGGAAATATTGTACTTTCTACTTCACTACATTTATTTGACAGCTTTAGTTACTTTTCAGATGAAGATTTGACACAATGGATAATATAACAAACTTTTAAAATACAACACATTGTTAAAGGTGAAACCAGTGGTTTCTAACCTTTTTGGCTTTTGACGTCTTACAAAAAGCAGTGTGTGGTCGGGGTCACATTTCAGATGTCTATGAGTTGTTAACAGCTCCACCAAATAGTGATTTTTCCCTCCAAACTTCTCACATGGTTTCATTTCAATAAATGTTCAAATGATCCAATATTTCACCAAAAATCAAAAATCAGAGAAAAAGTCCATAAACTGAAAACAGATTTGTGTATCAGAACTTTGTTTTTTCTTCTTTCCTCTCCCATTAATCATCTCACGACCCCTCAGATTTATCTGGTGACTGTTTGGAGGGGCCCGACGCCTAGGTTGGGAACCACTAGACCAAACTAGCTAACTGTGTATAAAGTAGTTCAAACTAGCTCCACCTCCACCACCTGTATAATCTCTAATATGATGTCATATATAATAATATATCAGTCAGAGGGACCAAACCACTACTTTTACTGCAGTACTTTAACTATATCAAGCTGTTAATACTTATGTACTTTTACTTAAATAGGATTTTTCATGCAGGACTTTAACTTGTAATGGAGTATTTTTACATTGCTATAATTTACTTAAGTAAAGGATCTGAATACTTCTTCCACCACTGAATGTGAATCACTTTGTTACTTCTGTGTCCTCACCTAAGCCAAGCTAACCAGCTGTAGCTTCATATTTGCCTTACAGACACAAGAGATACCCGACTTCAAATCCACCGAAAAAGCATATTTCCCAAAAATGTTGAAAATTCCTTTACTACTAACCCTAGTGGCTTTATGGACATTAAGCTCCTATAAACAGTCAAAAAAGTGGCTCTAGTTCCAACTAAAGACAACATTGTGCAGGCTACAATATAAAAATTAGATTTTCCTTTGGATCAGCAAAAGTAGATCTGGCTTCAACCCTACACCCCAAATTCCTCTCCTGCTGCTGTGAGCAGCCACAGCCTGCCAGCAGATTAACACAGTGAAACTGAAACTTTTCCTGCCAGATCCAAAAACACACTTGCAGACGTGTGTGGCATCAACAGCCAGTGGTGGAAGAAGTATTCAGACCCTTTACTTAAGTAAAAGTATCAATACAGTGATGTAAAAATACTCAATTATAAGTAAAAGTCCTGCATGAAAAATCCTTCCTAAGTACATAAGTACCAGCAGCAAAATGTAGTTAAAGTATCGCAGTAAAAGTAGTGGTTTGGTCCCTCTAACTGATATATTATTATATATGACATCATTAGATTATATTAGAGATTATACTGGACGTGGAGCTAGTTTGAACTACTTAATATACAGTTAGCTAGTTTGGTCCAGTGGTTCCCAACCTAGGCATTGGGCCCCTCCAAAGGGTCACCAGATAAATCTGAGAGGTCGTGAGATGATTCATGGGAGAGGAAAGAAATAAAAACAAAGTTCTGATACATAAATCTGTTTTCAGTTTTTGGACTTTTTCTCCAATCTTTGATTTTTGGTGAAATATTGGATCATTTGAACATTTATTGAAATGAAAGCATGTGAGAAGTTTAGAGGGAAAAATCACTATTTGGTGGAGCTGTTAACAACTCATAGACATCTGACCCCGACTACACACTGCTTTATATAAGACGTCAAAAGCCAAAAGGATTGGAAACCACTGGTTTCATCTTTAAAAATGTGTTGTATTTTAAAAGCTTGTTATATTATCCATTGTGTCAAATCATCTGAAAAGTAACTAAAGCTGTCAAATAAATGTAGTGGAGTAGAAAGTACAATATTTCCCTCTGAAATGTAGTGAAGTGGAAGTATAAAGTAGCATGAAATGGAAATACTCCAGTATACAGTACAGTAGCCTACTTGAATACTTTTTCCAGCACTGCCAACAGCCCTACATGAAGCACCATTATACCACCGTGTGTGCGCCCTGAATCAAAGAGGGGGGATGGAGGGGACAGGAAAGGGGGGGTGGGGGGGGGGGGGGGTGAATTAAAAAGCTTGCGTAAAGAGAGGTGAGAGGACGGTCCATACACACTGTCTGCAGCGGGGCTTCACCGTGCATCCCCCTCCCACCACCACCACCACCACCACCAACATCCACTCCTCAAGTGTCTGTTTCCCACACCAGTCAAGGTTAACAAGCCGCGCTGGTGTCTGCGTCGGCTGGAAAACGGGGAGGGGTGGGAGGTGGAGGTGGAGGGGTGAGGTGCTGCAACTATACAGTGTGCTGTGTGATGATGCAGACAGGCAGAGAGAGAGAGAGAGAGAGAGAGAGAGAGAGAGAGAGGGAGAGAGGGAAAGAGAGAGACAGAGAGAGAGAGCCACTGTAGCCTACAGTCCCCTTAAATATTCCCAACCACATCCCACTCCCTGCTCAATATGCTCAAATACATTGTGCACCATGCCTCGGAATAAGCATAAATACACCACGAGGTGCAGAAATAATCCTAGCATCTTTTTTTTTTTTTTTTTTTTTTTTTTTTTTTGAGGGGATGCACAATAAATTACAGCAAAACGAGGAAAAAACTCCGGTGCGCACTAATCCTGCTGGCAGCATAAAGAAAAATATATAAAGAATAGTTTTAATGGTGGATGCGGATACTCAGCGAGGCAAAGTGATGAGGAATAAAACAAATGTGCTAATGTATCACAAGGTAGCATATAACCATCCATACCTTTCTCTCCATCACTATGCGCCTTTTTAGGCTACTCAACAACAGCAACTGTCGGATGTGTCTCCGTGGAGCGGTGCGGTCCGGCGCGGCGCTTCCCCCCGTCACTCCTCAACTTCCTCACGGCTTTCAGAGACAGCGGCGTCTCCCTATCACTTCCCCATTACTGGACAGCTAGGCGACTTATTAGCACTGGCCTGTGGGACGCCGAGCCGGGGATGGAGCCAGAGCCAGGATTGGTGAAGCCTTGTTCGGAAGGGAGCAGGAGCGCAGGCGCGGTCTCTGCTGGAGAGTCGATATAATGAAAAATTACCAGTGGCAGGGAGTGTCATCAAATTATCCTCATGAGCGGGTTTTTCTTTGGGGGTCCGATGGAGGATTTTTAGCAGAGGAGTGAGAAATGTTGCCTACAGGTTATTCTGTGCATAGCAAAGGCTGTGAATATATGAGGAGAGCAAGAACAAAGAGATTTCAGGGGATTTTTTTTTATAAACAAGGCCTCAGTGATGCACTGAATAAACCCGTTTACTATAAAGAGGAGCAACATCAGCTCCCTAAACAAAAACTACTGCACATAATGTGACATTTATCACAACAAAACTAAATATCCATGAAGAAATACTGCAGATATAAGCAGTGGTGGAAGAAGTATTCATATCATTTACTGAGGTAAAAGTACGAATACTGCAATGTAAAAATACTCAATTAAAAGTAAAAGTCCTGCATGAAAAATCCTACTTAAGTACATAAGTATTAGCAGTAAAACGTACCCAAAGTATTGCAGTAAAAGTAGTGATTTTATATATGACATCATTAGATTATTAATAGTGAAGCATCAGTGTTAGAGCAGCATGTTACTGTTGTAGCTGCTGGAGGTGGAGCTAGTTTCAACTACTTTATATACAGTTAGCTAGTTTAGTCCAGTGGTTCCCAACCTAGGGGTCGGGCCCCTCCAAAGGGTCACCAGATAAATCTGAGGGGTCGTGAGATGATTAATGGGAGAGGAAAGAAGAAAAAACAAAGTTCTGATACACAAATCCGTTTTCAGTGTTTGGACTTTTTCTCTAATCTTTGATTTTTGGTGAAATATTGGATCATTTGAACATTTATTGAAATGAAAGCATGTGAGAAGTTTAGAGGGAAAAATCACTATTTGGTGGAGCTGTTAACAACTCATAGACATCTGAAATGTGACCCCGACTACACACTGCTTTATGTAAGACGTCAAAAGCCAAAAAGGTTGGAAACCACTGGTTTCACCTTTAACAATGTGTTGTATTTTAAAAGTTTGTTATATTATCCATTGTGTCAAATCATCTGAAAAGTAACTAAAGCTGTCAAATAAATGTAGTGGAGTAGAAAGTACAATATTTCCCTCTGAAATGTGGTGGAGTGGAAAAATAAAGTAGAATCAAATGGAAATACTCAAGTAAAGTACAAGTAGCGGATATTGGCAGGTGAAACATACATTTTATAAATATATAATCAATTAGTCGTTAACTTGTAAAATGTCATAAAAATAGTGAGGAACACCTGTTTAAATTTCCCAGAGTCAAAGGTGACGTCTTCATATGTCGTGTTTTGTTTGACCAACAGTCCAAAACCCAAAGAAAATCAGATTAACATGATGTTTAACAAAGAAGAGCATTAAATCACATCTGAGAGGCTGAAACTTGCCAGTTTGGCAGTTTGGCTTTGAAAAATAATAAAACAATTATTCAATTATCAAAATAGTTGCCAATTAATTTTACTACTCTAATCTATTAATTGTCGCAGCTCTAAATATATGAACATTTTATTTTAGTTTCACAACATGCAAAAATACGTCCCCGACCATCATCACTTCTAGATGATCCGGAGGAGCTTGGTGGAGGTTTGTGTCCAGCTCATAAACATAATTTTCTTGAATAATGCATAAAGTTTGCACATTTGGAAAAACACTGACTTTTAGTCAGTGCAGTACAGTCTCAGTGTCCTTCTCGTGTCAGCATTAGAGTTTCTATCTGCAGGATTAAAGTGATTTCAGCATTAGTCAACTAATCGATTACCTTGTTACAGCTTATAAATTGTAAGAATTTGCTGATTTTCTTTTGTCTTACATGATAGTAAATTCAATATCTTCAGGTTTTGGACTGTTGAGGAGCAAAAAAAGCTATTTGAAGACATTCCCTTTTGTTTTGGGAAATCGTGATGGCATTTCTCACTGCTCTCTGACATTTTATTGACCCAATGATTAATTGCTGAAAATAAAGCATTAGTTTTAGCATTGATGACTCAAGTCTGAGTCAGCGTCTAAACTCCGAGGGTGAGATCAGGGTCCAAACCGTCATCCTGACCAGCATCCACCCTGCTGACGTGTTCCTGAGCAATACAACCGGCCCCCCATCGAGTCCACAGGGGAGCCTGACCTAAAACCTTCCTTAAGGTCTCACCGAGGAGTTCTTTTTTTTTTTAGAAAGTGCAGCACAACATCTGCTTGTTTTGAAACAAAGCTTTCTATCCGCAGTGCAGCCCACTCTTATCCACCCACAAACTCCATCAGCGGAGGTTTACTACTGCCGCTCCGGCTCAATAACCAGCAAGAAAGAACAAGAAAAAGCATCTTGTGTTTGATAATCTTAGGAGAGCTCAAGCTGAAGAAGAGTCTTTCTGTTGAGATACACAATGAGCTATTTTTATGAGGAGAAATTGGATATTGAAGCTAATGCATTAAAGTCATATAAACAAGTTTGTCCTTTGAGTAAGGAAGAATTCACTTTTTATTGAATTGGCTCCAATGAGGGAAATGGTTGCAAACAAGAGGAGGAAAAAAAAAAAAAAAATCACTCAGAAGCTTTTCAAAACAATTCAACTTCAGAATTTATGCGTGTCTGGATCGACTTTAATATCTAAATTCAAGGGGAACACTTGACCCAGGACTTGTTTAATTCCTCCTCTGAGATTTAGCGAGTGTGGGCGTTCTCGGAGGGCAAATCACATCAGAGATATTCTAAAACAATTTTATTTGATTAGTAGGCTGGAAGAATTCTTATTGAAAAAGCTTTCAGAGACAGCTTTCATTTTTTGGCAGATGGAGACATTTTTGATGCATTTCTGAGCGCAGATCCTGAGGTTTCCTCCTTTTTTTTACGCCTCATTATGATTAGTCCTGGACATCAAAATAATCAATCACAGGTTCTTCTTTCACCATCTTCGACCAGGAGCTTCCACTGACGGCCCTGAGAGCAAAAATGGGAAGAAAATGAGTGCAAAGGATTAAATTTATTGATTCATTCTTAAAATAAGGGACTATTAAGGACATAAGGCTGTTGCAGTAATCAAGCCAGTGCATGAACAGACTCTTTAACCACAGAAGGGAACCTACTTGCTGCTGTGCTGTTTGATATGAGCGATGGGAGGAGGGGCCCTCGCCGCCGTCTCTCGCTCGATCAAAGATGTCAGCGTCGAATTTGGACAGACCGACTTCCCCCTAGATACACAGACACATCCTCAAAGCTATAATCAACACTGTTTTTTTTTAATTTATTTATTTGTGACTATCTGCATCAGCCAACAAGTTCCTGTATGTCTGGAAACGGTCTTACTTGTGGGCTGTGATGACGACGTTGCGTTTGGGCTCGCTGTCGTAGCTCACGCTCTCCACGCCGTAGACCTCGGCCAGCTCGTGGATGATCTTCCGGTGTTCTCTGTTCATGGGAGGGAAGCAGTGGCTCCTCTTTGCCTGTTTTCCCTGCAGACATCAGTAATGTATGTCCATTAGGGATTTATATTGAAAAAAAAAAAAAAAAGCTTTTCTGTCTCTTTCCTCCAGACAAATAACAGTTAAAAGAGTTTGGATTGCTACAAGCACTTTTATTGACTTTTTTTTTTGCAATCAGGCTCCAAAACCGAGAAGAGTCAAGGCCGTCGTAGCAGCGTATTAATGGTTTGGGTGCATTGTTTTGGTGTCTACATACTTTTGGGCATTGTAGTGCATGCATGGCCTATTTTCTGTGTTTTCTGTGTTGGGCTTTTTATAGAAATACACTACAAAAGACGACGATGGAAAACAACAACTGGCATAGAACCGGTCCGCTTTCTTTGCCAGAAGCTAGTTAGAAACTATTACAGCCAAATTTCAATAGAGAAGAAAATTTAATAAGCTTGTTTTGAGGGGAAAGTAGAGGCCCACACAGGAAGGAAGAGGGGAGAAAACGAAGGCAGTGAAGGCAGCACAGTATGCAGCGAATTTCAGACGTTTTCATAAGCAGACTCTAAGGCAGAAAAGCTTTGCCCTCCATGATCCATGAATCATGTTGTTCAAAAAAAAAAAAAGAGATTCAGTCTGTGATAAACAAGCTTTTACTTAGCAAAAAAAAAAAAAATCCAAAGCAGCACCGACAGCGACCTTGACGGCTACACTCCTGATAGCCTCAAAGCATCAAACAAATCTGAAAAAAGAACATGAGGCTATTTTTCTAACTGGCCCATGAGGTACCTACTAATTTAGTTTGGTTACTAAAGAGGCTTCATCGTCAGAAATCTACAGGAAACCACAGCTGGTTCCATCTCGGAGGTCCACTGGAGAATTGACCGAGCTCAGAAATAGCTGAATATACAACGACTGGGTCAGAAAAAAAAAAAAAAACATGACAATGATGTAAGTCGTGGGTGAAGATTCGTATCTTAAATGTCAACAATGAGTTGCCTGATCAAGTGCAGAAATGATGAAACTATTTTAACAGCTGCATTTTAAGCAGAATCTGATGTAATGGTCTTATTTTATCAAACATCTGCTGCAGCTATCTGCCCTGCTACCAGTTGTTTTCTCCAACAAGTGATAATATATCCAGAACGTTATATCAGAGAAATCTGACAAATGCATTTGAACCCGTTTTGTTTTTAAGGATTGCATTTACTAATCTTTCATAGTAATCTTTCAAACACTTAATACAGACTTCTAGATGGCGTATGATGCCTTTTTAAATAAACTGTTTTAGGAAATCTTTAGTGTCTGTTATGTAGTGCTCATGAGGGGTTTATTGTTGTATCTTTGTGGATCATGTTGAGTTAGGGGTTCATTTTGAGATCTCTTTTATAAAACGGGATACCTGCTGTTATAATTCAGTCTTGCAGTGTTTAAACTGCTTGTGACATGCAGGAAATGTCCTTGGGGACAATAATGGTATCTGGGGGTGTAAAAACTAGACTCCATATTGGATTTATTAGCCGAGCAGAGGCTTTATACGCCTGTTAGATATCTAAAAAAAGGGAACAAAAATGTTAAACAAGAGATTTAAAGTGAAGGTTATCAACATGCAAGTTGTTGTCAGTCATTGTTGCCCAAGGGCAGCAGGCTCCCAACACAACCACCAGAGGGAGCATCACATTACCGGGAGAAGTCAGTATGGATCTCCATACTGGCACGAGCATTCACAGTATCTTCTTACCTTATTAGCGAGCTCGGCAAGATTCTTGATCTCCTCCTCTACCTCTGTGACAAATTTCAGGTCTTTTCTGAAAGAGGATGTGGGAGGATTTGTTAGTGTGCTGGTTGATCTGCATCTGTATTTGATCTGCAAAGGAAAAAATGTAATAAACCGGTGCAATAAATCAACAGCTGGTAATAAACAAGAGGAAAAGACGGACCTGGCGTCCTCTTTGAGGCTGTCGCTGTATACGGAGGTGGAGCGGACGTTGAAGGGGTCAGAGGACGAGTCTATCTGTAAAGCCTCCGCCAGGCGCTTGTTTCTTTCCAAAGTGGCACACTCCTGGTCGCATTCAAGCCTGAGGAAACAAACATATACTCAGGTTTTACTTCATATCTTTAGGATGGATGTCGTTTAGGGGTACCAAACATACTACATATAAAACACATCGTCCTTAGTTCTGAACTGGCTGAGTCATATTAGAAGCAGCTATAATAACTTCCAAGTATTTAAATATTAATGCACAAACAAAAGGTCTTCAGTCATAGTGAACAGAAAATCAATTTCTATGCAGAAAAGCATTTCAGTGTTTCATCACAACACCGTAACTGTACTAAAATCACTGAAAATAACTGCAATTACAATTTGCTGCTTAAAATCATTTTGTTTGTGTATCTTGACGTGCTTAAACAATCAAAATCACTTCCATCAAACATTTTACAATGTGAACAGCTTTTCCTCCATCACTACCTGGTCTGTTTACGCTCTTTCTTAGAGAGGAAGGGGCCGATGTCCATAGAGTCACCGAGCTGCATGTCAGACAGTTTACTGGCCATGGCGATGGCTGCATACCTGCGGAAACAGACGATGTAAGAATGTTTCAATTATCTCACAATGAAAACACAAACAGCAGAATACACACAGAAAAAACTTCAACTAACCTCTGATAAGAACTGGCCGCCTCTGTGCAAACCACCGTTTCCTTTCTTCGACCGCAGTCACACTGCAGAGATACCTGAGGAAGGTATGAAGAATCAGACTTCAGCTCAGTGAAAAATACTTTTTTTTATTCAATTGTTGCTTTTCTGAAAGTTTGACGGCACTCGTGAGGAATTCCTGTAGCTGTGAGAGGTTTCATTATTTATGGAGTTCTTGAGTATAAAGGACTGCAGCTGACATGTTATTTCATTCTAGTCTAATGCCGAACACACAGCTGGACTGTTGAACATCATCTGTTAGATATGACACATTCATATAACTGAATTTATTAGCTAAATTTTCAGAGTTATTACAGTTACAGTTATTACAGTGCAGTAATAAGTTATTAAGCTTTTAACGGTGTGAAAATATGTCTCAATTCTCCCTGAATCCTCACTGTAACCGAGACCATCTGTAAAAAATTAGCAATCCGTTTCTAGCAACTGGAGGTCCAGCTGTTCTCCGTGGTTTTGCGCTCTACCTTGGCAGTGCAGGTGGTGCGTGGGCAGCTGCTGCCTTTATGACAGGGAGCGGAGCACGGGTGGCCGCAGTCTGGACGAGGCAGCGTGCAGGGCTGGCGGCAGCCGCCTTCTGGCAAGCAGTCGCCCCGGTGACAGATTCGTCTGCAGCGGTGCGTTTCACATGGCAGCTCTTTATTACACGTCAGGCCGCATGAAATGTCTTGCAGATGACATGGGATGTTGCTGCGTTGCTTTGGGTCAAAGAGAATAGTTTTAATTTAATCACAGGAGCAAAAAACTTAAAATTACTTGTGTATATTCGTGAGCTCAGGAGACGTCACCTCGTGCTTTCCCATGCACCATTTCTGAGTGAGGTATGTGCAAGGTGGACACTTCTCTTCACTGTGGCAGTTGTGAAACACTAAATGAGAGATAAATATTAGGAGCGTATTCTCATGTGCGGCGTGTAACTGCTTCTGTGAACGACTGTTGTTAAGTCTTACCTGGATGGTCACATTCATGTCTTCTAGTACACAGGTTTTTGCACTCTGGTGGCTTCGTGCCACAGGGGATGGGAGGGTACAAAACGGTGAGCCCGCAGTGACACGTCAGCTCGTCAAAACCTATAAACACAAGAAAAATCATGACACCACATAGGATAGAAGCAGAGTGGCAGCATCACAGCACAGTAACACCACAAAGAGAAAGAAATTAAACAAAGATGATGTAAAAACGAGTGAGTGAGAATAACTATGTGGTTCTTCTGAGTCTTGGTTCATAAACGCTGCGCTGTTGGACAGGAGGAAATGACTGCAGGACTCACTGGACTGCCAGCAGGGTTCACAGTTTCCACGGTGACACGGCTCTTGGCAGCGATGGAGGCCGCAGTTGAGCTTGTAGCCGCAGATCAGGGGGCACTTGTGCTCCACATTCTGGATGGAGAGAGGCAGAAACCAGTTACACCACCTCCTACAATCTCGCGGTTACCCAATAACAAAATTAAGATTTTATTTGGATTGATTGTGAGACCTTTAATATAATATCTTAAAAACTTTCAATCCTTTTAGCGGGTATGTGCGGCGAGCTGAAATCTAATTTTACTGTCACCTCCAGATGGTGTACGGGCGCAAAGTGGAAAGATTAAAAAGGCGGAGCCGCGGTCCGACTCCTGTCACTGGACCTCGGCAGCAAAATTAAACAAAGCAAAGTCATCAAATAGCCATCCATCACACTCAAATTGAATCCAGATCCAATTAAACTGGTTGAAAAAAAACTGGTACCAGCAACATAAAACTATTTAGATTGCAGAGCCGCTTTTTTGATTACAAGGCGCAGCTGAGAATAACCAGATTTTAAACTATGTGATCATTGTTCCTTTTTACCTGCACAGCGTTCCTGCCTTTGGCTGTAATTGTTCTGATTTTTGGGATATTTACTGCAGCCAAATCACATAATATTTTAGTGTTTGTGACTGATGCTACAGGAATTCAGACAGTCTGTATCTCGGCCCTCTGTGTCTGTTAAAGTTGGCTGAAAAAATATAAAATCCGACGATTGCCAGAATAGTTGTCGGGTTATTTAGTGGAAATTAAGCAATAAATCTTTTGTGACACTACTTTCCACATTTTTGTAGTATTAAACCTTTAGAAATTCAACTTAGTATCACAAATCCCAGTTTCTGTTAAATTACTTTAAACGTCCATTTATTAAACGCTGCCTGAGGTGTTGGGACTTCAACAGACGACTCAAAACTGGCACAGACTCGCTGAACACTCACCACGCAACACAGCTCGCCACACTTGTGTCGGCCACAAGAGCGTTTCTTGTTGCATCGTCTCTCACAAGTGAAGACGAGCTCATCTAGAGTTTAAAGAGTCAAACACAGACAACAAGTCAGGTGACTGGTGATTTTACATTATTTAATTTCATCTTGATGTGGTTAAATCTCACCTTCTTTTTGGATTGTGGCACATGGGACCTCCTGAGAAATAAAAAAAAAAGGTGTTATTAATAAAACAATGACTGCGGTGCCAACACAGCAAACAAATACTCCACCAGTGTTTGGGCTCACCTTTGTCTTGGATCCGCATCTGCATCTGACAGTAGAGGTCAGGGAGCAGGGTCCGCAGCTGTCCTCGTGGCACATCTTCTCACACATGTGGATGGTGTCTGAAATACCACAAGTTCAGTACGTCATCTTACAAACGGTAAGAACAATGCCTGGAGGCTTTAGATTACGCACATCCTGTTTGTACACACACACACACACACACACACAATACTTAAGACTGTGAAGAAGTTAAAAACAGATTTTTTGTTTCGGGATTAAAAACACAGCCGAACAGAAGATGGTGAAGGAATTGGGTCATTTTGAAAAAAAAAAAAAAAAAAAAAAATCACACATATGAGCATGAGATTACATCTTCATACAGCTAGTTACAGGAAAAATCAAGACAGCCTGGAGCAAAGCCAAATGTCAGAAAATGCAGATGTAAAGAAGAGTAATCTAATGATGCAGATGATCTGCGAGTGTAAGTAAAAACCTGAGGCTTAAACATGACGTGATGGAAAAGCGTGAAGTCTTTAAATTTGGACAGATAATGCCTGCGCTGACATCACATTTAATGCTTTCTCTGCTAATTCTCCACGCGTCTCTTTACCATTTTAAAAACTAGCGAGCAAAACTGAAAAGATTTGATGCATCTCAAAACCGTGTCATTACCATGTCCTGTTTTTAAATCTAAGAGTCGACGTGACACTTGTGAGAAGAGAACGTGCTGTGCTCAGTTTTAAACAAACCATTTGAGCAGTTTTATTACTAGAACATATATTATTGTATAACGTATGTTCCCATCTTACCTGTGGTCAGTTTTAGATCTTTAGTGAGGATAGCTTCAGTTCACTTGTTACACTATATTATGACAAATTGCTTGAGCCTCATCACACACACACACACACTTCCTCTTCCTTACCGCTGGAGCCGCAGGCCAGTGGTTTGTTGCACGTCTTTCCGCAGGAGGGGATGGGATCAGAGCAGCTTTGTCGTTCAGAGTAGCCCAGCTCCAGGAGTTTGGTGAGCGGGGTCTGACCGCAGGGACACGTCTTCACCAGGCTCGGGGAGCGAGGGCACGGCTGGCACGGGCCACGGTGGCACACCTGCTGGCACCGATGAGCTTCACAGTTTAGCATCCTGAAAATACAGAGTGTCGGGCTGTGATGGAAACTGTCGAACTGAAATAAATGCTTTAATATTAAATGATTGCGGACGTCATTAGTGCTGCCTGATGAACTTACTTTCCACATATTTTTTGACAGGAGAAATGTCCCGAACCGTCAAATCCATCTTTATCTGTCCCACACAGGACTTTACGAGAGGTGACGCCACAGTAGCAGACTGCACGTGAGCACAGAAAACAGATGAAAAACATTTAAATGATTTATTTATTCTTACAAGAACTGCAGCAGGACAATTTTATCAGTCGGAATATTTTGTGTCCCGGCGAAGTGAGACTCACCCTGCTGAAGCTGCAGCTGGCACGGCTGACACGCTCCGCTGTGGCACACCTGAGCGCAGGTGTGGTCGGCACAGTTGAGTACAGCACCACACACTTTGTCACACTGGAGCACCGTAGCCTGGCCGCAGCGCATCGGTTGACTACAAAGAGACGGTTCAATCATATGGTTTAAATATCTGATGAACCAAACACTGTCGACTATAATAACACAGATAAATATTAGAGTACACGGATAGAAACGTGCACACATGATTAATGCTGGGTATTAATGGAGTACCTGGTCTTCCCACAGATGCAGGATTTTGTTACAAAGGCAGGACACTGTGGACAAGGTCCAGGGTGACATAAGCTGCAGGGAGACACAGAAGGTATTGTTTTCAAATAAATCACTGTCCTGCAGATCCACATACTGGGTTGATGACATTTAAAGTAAAAAAAAAACAAAAAAAAAAAACAACACACTTTTGTTACACTTATTTAACAATATATGCTGAAATTTGTACAGAATTCTTATCTTAAAAGAGATTCTCCAGCAAGTAAGTATTGTACTTCCCTACGATTGTCGAGGTCAAAAGAGTAATTTTAAAAAGAATCGGTCCAAATCAGAGCTGACGTATACCGACTTTTAGTCTCCAAAAACACTGAATCCTACACTTCCCACAATGTAACTCCAATGATACAATCAGATCTTTAAAAACTATTTCCTTCTCAACCATCTCATCACATAAAAATGCCTGAACTGGAAATATGATGTGATGCTGCATTATTCTCACAACCTGTTTTCTTTTTTAAAAGTTTAATATCATGCAAAGTGTTTATGAATCTTTGAATTTTCCCCTCACAGTGTTACATCTAGTCCCAGCACTGAATGTTACCTCAAAACCGAACACCACAAAAATAAAGTGTTTTTAAAGGCTCACATGTTACAGGGGTGGTTGCAGTCCACCCCGCTCCTCTTCTTCCCACACATGTCACCACAGCTGTGAGGAATCTCGCTGCGCCGCCACTCTGGGTTCGTTACTTTACCTGCAAATCACATATGCAATAAAAAAAGACTGATGGCTTTGTTTCAGTCACTGTCAATCACAGACTCAACAGCTTATAGAGCTCTTCAAAATGACAGAGAGGATTTAGACTTATAGATAATCTAATTAAATTAAAACTGACAACTAATCGCATGAATGAAACAATCACTCACCACAGAAGCAGGTGTAGGAAGTCGGGTGTTTCAGTGCAACATTCTGGCAGGCTGGACAACGCCAACCTTCAGCTGAATCTGAAAAACAGCTTCATTTAAACATAAATACTATTTTTTTTTTTTTATATAAACTTTATCTAAAGAGACCAGCAGATATTCCAGCTGGCTTCACATGCTGCGCAAAACAATACACTGTTGATGCAGCAGGAACTTCACACAATGAGAGCTGTATTGTTTGTTTTTTTTCTGTTGATGGGGCCACATTCACCGTACATTACAGTGTATTTTGTGTTGTAGCCACACAGAGAAGAGTCTAGGTCAGCGCTGTCTGAACCGGTCAGAGAGGAGACGGTGTTTAAGGGTCGTACCGTCTGCTTGAGAGGCCGGGGATCGAGCCCATTTCTTGATGCAGTTCAGATGAAAGACGTGGAAGCAGCTCTGGCAGTTCCACACCGGAGCCATGACCCGGATGACATCGCAGCACACCATGCACTCGTACTTCTCCCCGGACAGCTGTTCAATTAGACAGCCTGCGGAGATCAGAGAGAACCTTCGATTAACATCTTTAACCCCACAGACCCTTTGGCAGCTACATCAATCCCAAAGAAGGGTTTCCAAATTTCTAAAGATACTAAATATATTATGTTGAATTACAAAATGTATAGAAGGGTACACAAGCCATCAAATTTACCATTTGACACAATAGTGAAACAACAAGCACAAACAGACTATATATGATGTTGACAACCAGTGTGAAAATGTAACTTTGAAGGTACTAAGAGGGAAAATATATATCAGGAAAACAGAGTCAAGTGGTTAATTATTCCTGGACTATTAAAATAGCAAAAGCAAAAGAGATTGGTGTTTTTTTTAGCAAGCTACAGTCTGACCTGTCTGAGTCTCCTTGCTCTCTGGAATCTTGTCCCAGTTCCTCTGGCCGGGCCTGTGGTTTTGGTGGTGTGGTCGTCTCTGCCCTCTGGTCTGGAGCGGCGTGTGTCGTCCTGAGCCTCTCTCAGCCTTACAGGCAGGATTCTGAGAAGATCTGCCGTGGCCTGGGTTATCCTGCCCGCTGGCTCCCCTCTCTGAGCACGTTTCCTCTTGAGCCGGTGGTTTGGGTGGTTTGATTGGTCCTTGTCGTCGTTTCGTTTCAGTGTGTTTCCTCTGATGGTCGTCACGCTGGGAGTCTGAGTCCGGACCAGTCCTGCTCCTCTGCGTTCTTTCCCTGGTTTCTGATATGTGGTTTTCTCCTTTGGTTTCAGTGTTGTACTCCTTTAAGTGAGTGCCTTTCTCATTGTGTTCTCTCCTCTCATTAGGATGTTCAAAATTTCTGCCCACATCTTCTCTCCGCCAGTTTGGCATATCAGGTCCATCCATGGGATGTGCACCTGACTGGAAGCCACCCATACCTCTGTTGTGGCCACTGTCACATCCAGGTCTTTGCCACCGTGGGCCTGAGCCACCAGAATTCCCATTTACACCTCTATTCCCTTCCCTCCTCCCTCGACCTCTACCTCTCCTCCTGGCACCATCCTCTCCCTCATAGGGAGGATGCTGAGGTCCTGCATAATGTGAATTATTATGGCCAAAGGGGGGTTTATAGCCCTGATGAAAGTATCCATATTGTTGAGAAGGATCATATCTGTTACTACTCATGTTTCTGTCATTGTTGTGTCTGGGTCGACCCCTTCTGGATTTGTGCTGATTCGGCTTGTGATGTGACGTCCCATTTGGATTAAGGTCAGGTGGATCTGCAAACAGACAAACTGTGAGGGTTAAAAGCCTGAAGCTGTGTGTGCAATAATCACAACCAAATACAGTCACAGTAAATATGTTTAATAGTAGCAATGATGAAAAAAAAAGATTCTAATTTTGGAGTGATTTCAGACATTATTATGATCAATCCTGATAGATAACAGCTGTAAACGGTCATTTTCATTTCAAACTCTAGAGCTGCAACAATTAGTCGATTAATCAATTAGTCACTTGACGAAAACTGAATGCATTTACAAGTTTACCTGAAGCTTAATTTGAGGCTTCAGCAGTCTCACTTAGTCATATCAACTGGATATCTGCCACATTTACAGTCCTTTTAGCATCAAATTCCCTCTGTGTTTCCCTGTTGAGCTGCGGTAAAGTATAGTAATAAAAGAGGGACTTTGGCATTAAAAAGACTGTAACCTTGAAAGATATCTACTTGATTTGACTCAATTGAACAGCTGAAGTTTCATATTAGCTTCAGATAAACTTTTAAATGCACAGAGGGAGGCTTGTGGATTTTGGTTCCCATCACTTACATTTTAAGTGCATTATGAAGGGATCTTGTAATGGTCAGTATGAACAGGAGGAATGATTATGGCAAGAAAAACCTGCTTCAATGTTAGTTTGGTCATTGAGTGTTGTTTTAAGTCAGACTTGAAAAACGGTGTGAGGGAGAGGAGCAAGAAGCTACAACAATCAAATAATTGTTGTGTTTACTATCACTATTATTTTTTTAAATGAAACTTGGAATCCATCTGTTGATTTATTCATTTACTGGAGAGCGACAACACGTTTAACACCTCGTATTTAGACCACAATGATCACCATCACTATGTATAGCCAGTAGGTTTTTTTTAAGCCAGATCAGATGTACTGTTGGCTTTCAAAGTTCAGTCACATGTCACCTAACTGATCGTACAGACATGGTCGGCTTACTCTAGCCATAAATGAAAATCAGCCGATAAAGCAGCTTATTGATGATAGATAAAAGTTAAAATCTTGGCTAACGTCAGCTAGCTAACGAAACTGGCACATAAGCATGTGACCAAAACGTAAGGAAGCGAGCTAAAGTGGGCAGCTTACTTATATTTTAACAGTAAACGCCAGTTTTAGTAACTTTAGTGACCACTGACCCATCATTTAGCTAAATGATTTAGTTAGACAGCATGTTAGTTACCTGAGGAGCCCTCAGCCATTCAGTCTGAGCTGTGCTTGTTTCTTCTCCCACGCCACAAGTTTTTTGGGTAAAACTGGCTGTTTTCTGAGAGATGACAAGCGTTGGCAGGACTTCAGCGACAATATCTACCTTTTCACTCTTGTTCTGGTTGTTATTAGTGAGAGCAGCTCCCCCCAAAAAGCAACAACAGCCTCTTTTTGCCTTCAAGTGACCTTATCAATATTAGCTCAAAGCTAGCACAAGCGCTGTCAAGCTATCAAGCGTTATTTTTTCCCCACCCGTATTCTGCGAGGACCCGCCCCTACGCCACCTCTGATTGGCTTACTCTGATATTCTTACACTAAAAGTAACCAATCTCACTCCTCATACCTAAACCTAACCAACCCAACCAATGAAGGCAATGAGTACTAGCCAATCAGAGGCAGAGATGGGCGGGTCTTCGCGGGATGCGGGTGGGAAAAAAATTAGGCAACTATCGATTGTGGGACTTCCGATTATTATTTTCAAAATAAAACGGAAATGATTCAGAATTCACAAATTATTCAATCTAAAATCAATCTGCGAAAACGGTGTTTCCTTTACAGAACTCACATTTTACAATATAATGGTTTTAAAGATATACTGTAAACCATGAAGGGGTTAAGCTAACAGATATAATTGTGAAATTATTTTTCTAGGGACAAGCCAAACCCATTCAAGGGTTCATAGATACAAAAAATATGAAAAACTGAAAAAAATGCTGCAGATTAGCCGCAAGATGGCGCTTCATGTTTGGATTTGTATAACAAGAAATACAGGGGCTTTTATATATGGGATATGGAAAAATTATTTTTAAATTGTGTATTTGTGCAACATATATCATGGTTTTGTATACATTCATGCATTTTTTGTCTTTTTTGTAATTAAAGTTTTTTATTAACTTTTTTAAGATATGCAAAACATAATGAAACACAAAACCATTTATTACAGTAAATCAATGAAAAACAAATTACTTACACGTACAGTAAAAAAACAACAACCCAAAAACAGTAACTGTGGAGACAAAGAATAATCCAAAAAAAAAAAAGATTCAAAAGAGGCAATGTCTGTAATCTATTTTAGTCATGCATATATATTTTTGTTTTAAAAACTGGTAGAGGTGTTACCAGGCTGCTCTTTTATATATATAATTTATATATATAATGATGCTACAAATCTCTAAGATATCTAACTTTAGATGAACAACTTAAACATTATAGACGTGCAACCTGAACAACTTTGGCTGGTTCAAAAAGGTTTGTGACATCTCTGGGTTTGGGGATCATCTTCAGTGTTTGGAGGACTTGTGCAGACATTATGACAAACAGCAATGAAGCTAGTTTTAGAAAAGGGAAGTGGTTGATGTTCAGATCAGTTTTTTTGTTATGGCTACATATTGTATTACATGTATATTGCAGTGCATATTTTAGTAGTGTGTGGTTGATAGCTGTATAAGACCTGACTGACTTGGAGAGAATGGAGTTTTGAATGAATTGAATCTATTTAAGAGGTCAATTAACTCAACCACATATATTCTCTCAGAGCTAGAAACCAGAAAACCAGGGATCTAACCTGTAATTTGAGAGATCCGAAGCCGAAATTATATTCAATCTGCTGACAGTGACAGACTCAAAAATGTTTTTGGAAAATCTATATATGACATGAATATAGTAACACTCACTGAACTCCCAGAAAATTCACTGCATCTATCTTCTAAGTGACAGCTAGTCAGTTTAATTCATACTATAGGATGCATTAATATCTGACAGTAGGAGACATTGACTCCAGACTCCAACTGTTTTGTTTTATCAGATCATGTCTATGCTGGTTTAGGAAAATGAATGTAGGTTGATAGTGATACACTACTGGATAATTAATTTGGTTAGCCGTTACCAAGTTTTCAGACCAAACTTTAAAACAGTGGCACTACCAAAACAGACTACTATCCTTTAATGACATTAAACTGAGAGATATAGTGATAAAATGTCAATATATAGACACATTCTCACAGTTCAAACCAGTTTAATGAGAGTAACGTTGCGTGCGTCATTACGGTAAAAACTACCGTTATATGTCATTACGGTAAAACTACCGTAATATGTCATTGCGGTAAAACTACCGTTACATGTCATTACGGTAAAAAAAACTACGAGGAAACGCAACTAAGGTTTTCAACTGTTAGTGATTAAAAGTAGCTTGTGTTCAATTTTGTAGCTTATTGAAAGCACACATTGGCCAAAATGACATTATTTAGGTGGGCTCCTAGGCGTCTAATAATATTCTGGACAGTGAATACCCCGCTATTTTTCCCTTAAAGTAAAATAAACTAGCCATTACTGTGTTTTTTTTCTGTAAACCGTTGCTTTCAGTTACAGGCCCAACTGTCGAACAGCTCTCTCTGCAGTCAAGATTCCAGATCACGCATGCGCAGAGCGCCTCTTCGTCCCAGTCAGCCAGGCGAGGTGGGTGGGAGAGAAATGCGTCAAGTTGCTGTCAATGAATATAAAACACTGAAAAATGGGTGATCTTAACTTCAAAATACATTTTTAAATAATCTAGCCTGACGATACCTCTGCTTTTTTAAAACGGCTGCGTCGCAACTGCTTTCGTGCATTATGAGAATAATTTGCATCCATGTCATCAGAAGCTCTATTTATCGATCCCTTAATGTTTTGTTTACATAAAAAAACATTTAATGTTTTTTATTGTTACATCTCATTACACAAGTATAAGAGAGTAAAAATCTTATGTTTCAGCTCCTCAATAATGCAGTGAGGAAAAAAAAGAAACTGTTGAAATATAAAAGCAATAGATCAGTGTACAAAAAAAAATAAAATACATGAGTGTATGTATGTATTCAAATGTAATTACTTGTTATTATTACATTACAGTTAAGATGCAATACACACAGGCATGCTTTTGGAGAGAAAGTGGACCTTTCGCCTGCAAACCTACAAATGTAGCACAGGAAACAGACCTTTCTTGGTGCAATAGGTCAGAAGATGGGTGTAATACTATATGCATAGAACATGCTGAACTTTACCCCACTTTGTGGAAAAGTGGTGGTTTAGTCAACCACAACATCCTGGGAAACACTAACAAACTGTGACTAAAGGTGGAAACTATTCTCTCAAAAATATGTATGTTCTTCTTGTTCCTTCAGTTTAGGGCTGGGCAATATATCGATATCTTGACATGAGACTAGATATCTGCTTAGATTTTGAATATCATAGTATTGTAATATGGCATAAGTGTTATCTTTTCCTGGTTTTAAACCCTGGATTACAGTAAAATGATGTGATTCTCTGAACGTACCAGACTGTTCTAGCTGTTCTATTATTTGCCTTTACTCACTTAGTCATTATATCCACATTATTGATTATTATTTATCAAAAATCTCATTGTGTTAATATATTGTGACTGTGATATAAACTCATATGTTGATTAAAAAACATTTCGCAGCCCACTCTGTTAATAAATATATGAGACACCAACTATTAACTCACTTATTGATTAAAAGATAATTGAATTGTGGTAAAACAGGAAATTTAATGTTGTGAATTTTATTTTGAAAATCACACACGGAAGCCGAACCTTTCCCTCGCGCGAGCTTGTCACTGACTCTCTGAGAAGCTCGAGCGCGGCCGAGCAAGAGAGAGTGGCGGTGAATGTGTCTGCGGCAGCGTTTAGCGTTTAAAAAACATAAACTACAGCCGAAGAAGAGAGGACCAAACCCCGCTGCAGCTCGAGACGACCTCGGCAGACCATGGACTATGATAAATTTTAGACAGATGCTGGTAACGGCGGGCTGTTTTGACGACAAGCGGCTTATTGAACATCTGTAGAGCATAATGAGGGCGTCCGCTATTCTTTACGGTGGTTTTTCCTCCGAGGTTTAGTCAGACGCAGAGTGACACTATTTATAAATGCGTCGCTTTTAGACATCCTCTCAAGGAATAGACACACCGAGGGGGACACAGCCTGCAGAAATTTAGCTAATTCCCCCCCCTCTCATGGCCCCTGGGGAACAGTGAAGTCATTTGAGAAGTCACACGTCTTAATCATCTCGATAGTTTTGCGAGGAAAAATCGGCTTTCCCCTCCATCATCCACCAGACTCCCCCCTCCACCACCACCACCACTACTGCTTTCTATCTGTTTTTGTTTTTTTTGTTTTTGTTGTTGTTTTTTTTTAATCTTACATGGTTTTGTCCTTCTGAGCATTTATCGCCAACCCTCCCGTGGGCATTCTCTCCGTTAAAGGATGCCGGATCAAATATCGGTGTCCGAGTTTCTCTCGGAGACAACAGAGGATTACAATTCCCCGACAACATCCAGCTTCACCACCCGACTGCAGAGCTGCAGGAACACAGTGAATGTGCTGGAGGAGGTAAGGCCACCAAGAGCTGCATGATGGATGGATGGATGGATGGACGGATGGATTGTTGAAGATGCCTCATTAAACAACACAACCAAAGAGACTAGATTATATCTGTTTTAAAGGGGCCACAGTCGCCTGGGGTCTTAAAATATATATATGACATGCTTTGGTCACAGTACCCTTGCACAGCCAACTGTAATGAAAACACACCTGTCTTTTAGGGGTGGAGATGAGCTGTGCAGCCAGGACTTCATGCAATTAACCATAAATTCAACTGGTGATGTTTGACAGCCTAATAGTAATGCAGTACTATCATGAAAACCTCTTTAAATGAGCAAAAACAGCACCTGTTGATCTGGAAGCTGCTTATTTAATTCCACAAAATGCATTTTTATTGTTGCACTGGACTAAAAATGCAAATTTCTCGACACAGTCCATACCTACAGCTGTGTGTGTGTGTGTGTGTGTGTGTGGGGGGGGGGGGGGGGGGTGTCCTCAATTGGGAAAAAGCTGAGTTTTGGGTCAGTGGTAAGGTTAGGGTAAGGGTAAGGGTTTGGCAAGTTAGGGTAAGTCTCCAGGAAATGAATGTAAGTCTATGTAATGTCCCCAGAAGTGACCTAGGACTCTCTGTGTGTGTGTGTGTATGTGTGTGAAGGTGAACTCTCATCTTGTGTGTATTTGTGAATCTGCTGCTCTTTCTTGCCAGATAGAGTAACAACAGAGGAGGGGGGGTGGATGGCTTTAGTGGAAGAGTGCAGGGAATAGAAGGATGTGCACTCAGGCCTGCAGCTCTCTGTGTTCACTATTACATAACTCACAGCTTCAGAGCATGCTGCCAGGCTGTAGCAGTGTGTGTGTGTGTGTGTGACAGAGAGAGAGAGAGAGAGAAAGACCTCTTCTAGTCACTGGCAGTCAGATCTGGATCTAACTGTTAAAGGATTATAAAGATCCTTCGGTGTCGCTGCACTTTAAACTGATCAGTTTCATCCCGCTAAAGTGAAATATTGCACGGAAACACACATTCACCTCCTTACGGTTTGATGCTGTGTCACCTACGATCATGTAGGTGAAGTGTAATCAGGTCATGCAGGTGGAGTTTGACGTGTATGCCTCTGTTTTTTTTTTTCCCTACCTCCCCACCCCCACCATCACCATCCACTGGCGTCCTCCCCGCTACGATTAAATGGAGCATCAAACCAGGGAAGCATACACCTTCACTGTTCCCTGCTCGTGCCAAAACGTGACCTCATTTCCCACTTTAAAACACATCTAGCTGCGGATTTGAATGACTTCAGGCTCTCGATGTTTAGTGTAATCTGTCATGTAGGGCAGAAGAATTGACCAAATGATTCCCGACTTTCCATTTATGCTGCTTTAGAGTGAGTAAATGGGGTTTATTTGTCGTTAAATAGCTGCAGCGCTCACACGGAGGGGTTGAGATGAGCAGGACAGTAACCAAAGATGGTTTGTTCATGAGAAAAAAAACTCTTTTTAACATACTAACGCTACTACAGCTCACAGTCAGCGCTATCCATCACTTCCAACTTCCATCTTTTACTAGTTTATTATATCAGAATTAAGCCTTCGGTGATAGACACTTGATGCAAACTGCCACTAAAGCACATAACGAATACGCAAAGTTCGGTTGCATGAACAAACCCCAAGCGTGCTCAGTCGCTGGCTCATAAACAGCCTATCATATCCCTTGATGACGGAGCGTGCTACGAATGACAGCCAATCATTGAACAGGCGTGTTGTTCGGTTGCACCGTCGACATGTGACACAACAACAGAAACATTGCGGAGCGAGAAAATCAGCGTAGGCGGTGAGGAAATTGTTGATAAAATTTTCAATTGTTGTGTTAAATTATTACCTGTGTGCCTTGATAGATGAAGTGGTTACATTCAAGCTTTTCTCTCCTGGTCTTTATTAAAAACAGGTCATTAAAAACGATCAATTATCGATATCAACTGAAATGAAACACTTTATTATGATAACTTTTTCAGCTATATCGCCCAGCTGTAATCGGAATAATAGAAAATTTACCAAAACAGAACCAGGGCTGTGTTTATTCTGAGCCCCGGAGCACAGTTTCTTTCTGTCTGCTGACTGTAACAAGGAAAAGGCTCGCATCATGAATCACCTCTCTGGCTCTGTGCCTCTGAACCGAGAGACTGCAGCACAAACGAAAAACATCTGTTGGAAGGGCGGCCATGTGCGCCGGGCTTCAGTAGCCGCTCTGGAATTTTTTGCAGAGATCACATGACAGGGAAGACCATTATGCTGGCACCGTAGCACTAGCGACATGCTCCTCCGCTGTTTAAACAAAAAGGCAAGATGCTCCTTAAACATTTCGGCGAGGATAATCAGCAGAACGCCTCTTGGGTAACTCAAACTGGGATACATCCTTCAGTTGCAGGCTGTGGCAAAACACACAGGCAGCCAGCCTAAAGCCACAAATACTGTTAGATTAGTGTGTGTTTTATAAAATTAGCTACCCTGTTTGATCTCTGCATAGACACGCAGGGACTCACTTGCATCATGCACCCAATAGAGCTGGTGCAAAGAAGTGAAATTGCCTTTGGCGTCTCTTTGCCTAAAGAAGAGTTGGTTTAAAATGTCCTGGATTTCTGCTGAGCTCCGAGTTCCTGTCCTCAAACTTAAAGCGTTCATCCCCCCCCTTTTTTTTTTTTTTTCTCTGAGTCATTTCCTTGGTATGTTGACAAGGTAAATTATGCAAAGGTACAGCGTGAATATTTAATGCTGTAACCCGAGGGGGGAGAGCGGACCCACAGGGTAGTTGTCATTCTCTGCGTGCTTCCACTGAGTCATCTGGAGGTACAAAGAAAGAAACCAAAAGGAAAAAAAAAAAAAGGTTGTGGCAGCATCATATCGTTTTAATTCAGCGCCACACATCAATTATTGATCACTGCAATAATGACACAAAAGTATTCATGACTCACCGGCCTCCGCCCTGTAACTTCTCTGTCTCTCTCTCTCTCTCCGTGGCGGCGGCAGCAGCAGCAGAGCACTCAAAGATGTTTACTGTTTACTCTTGGATCAGTGCAGAAATATGGAAAACAATGAGCAGTGAGGTGGAGAGATACAGTCTTAAAAATAACCTTTCTGGGTCAAAGAGATGGTGGTATTGTGTGTGTGTGTGGGTGTTGGTGGGTGTGTGTGGGAGGAAGACCGGAAGATGACTGATATGTCTGGGTTGTGTTTTGGTAACATCTTTGATGCAAAGCAGTAATTGTTGTGGAGATTTTTGCACCTCATTTCCCAGAAAGCCCTTGGCAGTCTATCTGTGTGTGGAGATCAGTGTTTTTTTTTTTCTATTGGTGAAGTTTAAGGACATGAAGTCAGTGCTCGTTTACAGTATTTGTCTGTTCAGGTGAAGGCTGTAACAATTATGTGATGACAAAAGCCCACACATGTTCCAGAAACACTGTAAAATGTCAGAACTGGTTACCAAAAGTATTAAATTTAGACTTATAACAGAGAGAAGCAAGAAAATCTTTGGATTTGAGACGCTGTGAATAAAAATGTTTGGTGTTTCTGATCTACTAGAGATGAGCGTCAGGATGGAAATGTCAGTCTGGACAAAGCCACATATCTCAACAGCTACCAGCCATACCGCCATAGAATTGTTTGTTAATTCTAGTTAATCCTAGCACTTTATTTGTCGTAGCCTACTTGGCAGACTACCATGAAATTGGCCAAAGCACATTGTGGCTACTAAAGGGGAATTTCTTTTATGATTTTATGACCGCTGGCCTTTTGTCAAGTGCCACCCTCAGAACATATTTGACATTTTTGGCTTCATACTACTGGTAAACTTTGAAAAAATAGCAAACTATGTATTATCTTAGCCTGTTCTTGGTTTCGGCCAAAGACTTTTGTAATGGAGTGTGTCATGAGCATCACAGCTGTGATTGGGTTTCTGAATGTCAAATCCTGTTACCTGGTAACAACATTAGATGTCAGAAGATGGTGAAAAATGTCGATCACCGTTTCCCAAAGCACAAAATGTAACCTGAAATGTCCCGAACAACAGGCCACAACCCAAAGATATCAAGTTAACTATGATAGAGGACTAAAGAAACCAGAAATATTCACATTTATCAAGATGGAACCAGAGAATTTTAGCATTTTTCTTTTAAAAAAAAAAACAATTTTTCGACTAATCGGTGTACGTATAATTGTATAATGTTCATTATGTTCACCATCTGTTTGCATGTTAGCATGCCAACATTTGCTTATGTGCACTAAACACAAGCTAGAGCTGATATTTGGTCATAAACCAGAAGACAAATTAAAATTGTGACTGTTTGATGACTATAGAGGAAATGACCGACTGACCAACACTGTCATCCATAGAGCCATAAAAAAAAAAACACAACTAAAATTGACATTGATTCATTTTCTGTTGGTTAATTGATCATTTCCAAAGTAGTGGAGGTTGCCTCAAAACTTCCATCTCATTCATGGAGCTTTAGCAGTGGTCGAGTGACGCTGTGTGTTGAGAAAGTGGAAAAAGGAGAAAAGATTGACAAGAAGAGACACAAAGTTAAAATACTAAAACTTGAACAAAGTTTTTACTTTATGTAACAGTTGTAATCAGATAGGCAAGTATGTAATAGTTAACCTGATTTCCCTCTGATCCATTCAGCCGATGTGACATTGACTTAGAAAAATATCAATACATCTCTAATGCGTTTGACATAAACTACATGTAAAACACACTTTTCCTCCCAAACACCAAAGAAGAGCGAACACAATCATTCGTCTCAACTTTCCATTCAGCCTCACAGAGAAACAGGAAATCTGACATCGGCTTATATGAAAACATCAGAGGTTATTAATCGAAATCTCTTGTAGTTTTTTTTTTCTGATTTGACTGAATATCAGCAGCAGGCACTTGCTATTCCCCCCGGGGGGGGGGGGCATGTATTGTCTTCCCCTCTACCCAACAGATGGTACTTTGCGTCATTGGGTTTGCTTTCCTAAACCACAGAGAGCCATAGCAGCAAATACAAGGGAAACCCTCACTGCATCGGCATTCCTTTGAGCATGCCTCTCACACCACATCACATGGGTCGGACCAGAAAAAAATGTTGACTTTTCACAGTCATTCTATTGAAGCGTGGCTGAGCTTGACCTAATAGGCAGAGGCCTTTTATATATTTTACTTTTTATATAACCGCCTTTTCAATCCAAGCATTTCACGCTTGTACAATTTAAAGACTCTGATGATGTCCTGTATGTGGAAAAAAAAAAAAAAAAAACTGAATGAGGAGTTTTATTCCAAACCGCTGCATATTTATATTGGAATGAAAATCATTGCCTTGAAGTCGTCATTTGTTTATTCTCAGGTTGTAAAAAGATCCAGTTTGTAAAAGTCCAATATTATTGGCATAAGCAAACTTACATTCCTACTATTCTTTTAAAAATCTCTTGTGTTTATTTATATTTTATTGGTGTTGCTTGAATCAGTGGCTGGAACAAAATTTTTTTTTTAATGGTGCCCTGTGGAGTTTTCTTGTAAACTAACAAAATGCCACCGTCCAAAAGAAAGCCGCATATCTCCAAATTTGGTGATTTTTGAATTTTTCAGATGAACCGAAGGGTGAAGTTTTCCTTTATGGCTTGAGAAAATTGTTCCTCTGCAGCTAAATATACCCTTAAAAACCATTTGATTTGCTGAAACATGCATTGTCACAAATCTGAAAACCCGGGCTGTTTTTATTGGCTCGTGAAAAGTTGACACTATGGAGATATGTTTGTTTATTTGGGCAAAAAGTTCTGTTCTCATGCAGTTTTTTTTTTTTTTTTGCCCACCAAAACACATTGTGTGTATCATTGAGGTCTAACAAACACGTTGAATGCATCTCCTTCATCGTACAACATGTGCAAAGCTAATTTTTCAAACATATTTTAAATGGTGCGTCGCTAGCGGTTTTATTCTTCACTGGCTTTGTTGGGGAACGGCCGAGCGTTACCGTCACCAGCTGTTGAACAGAGAAACGACATGTGAACAACTGCAGGATGTGAATCGCAAGTGAGTCCTCCAGCATACAAACAAAGCGTTCACCCACAACATTCCTACATAGTGCTACTACGGATGCTGTGGAACAATGTTTGAATCCCACATTGTTTGTATTTTGTGTTTTATTATCACACGTTGATGCCACAAGAGCATCTTTGGCTGATTGCAGAACGGAGAAATGCATATGTGGCGGTGAGGCGCTGTAAAAGGAGAAGGAAGTTATATCATATATATCATATGTATGATGGGTTATCTCTTATCTATAGCCCTGAATATATGAAACCATCTCTGATACTTTTATTATCAGTCAGTGGAGGCTTCAGGATGTTGTTCACTGCCAGAATTATCTTAATTAAGTCCCTGATAGTCTCATGGGTGAATAATAACTAGCTGAGATCTTGAAAGCAACTGTGACTTTCAGAAGACGCCAAGACACAACGTCAGGATTGTGAACGTGCAAACTTGTTTTGGAATGATTTTCCACAAGACCCGAGAGGTGATGGAGCGGTGGTGGCCACCGAGGTGTCCGATGGCCGCCTCTCGGCTCTGCTATTAGAGATAAGAAATGCCTTCAACATGTTTGTGAGACTTTACAGATTCACATGATGGATTACAGTGGAAAATGCTCAAAGTGAACAACAAAAACAATGTTTGTTTTACAATAAAATATCAGCAGGGTTCGTTTAAATGAATCTACTGTGTGTTTTTTTGTGTTTATTCATAAAAGTCGTATTTCTTTTAGGATTCAGAAGCAAATTGGATAATAAAACAACATATAATATAACATACTGTGACCTGAATGACTGAGAATCTCCACAAACACAGTAAAACAGACACTATCTGTTAATTATGTTCATTTCAAGTTGTTTGATGGTTCGTGCTAGATTGGATCAGCTGGAGGGACGATTTGCGTAACTAACCCTAACCATAACCCTGACCTTAACACTGACCTTAACCGCAGTAGTGAGCGTTCGGTCCTCTGGCTGATCCAACCTAGCATTTAAGGCTGAATGATTCTGAAAAAACATCTAATTGCGATTATTTTGACTGATATTGCAATTATGATATGATTTGTTAGATTTGTTGTTCTGTAGAATATGATGTGTAGGCCGGGACATCTCTGCAGCACGACAATATTTAATTTAAAATGGTATTTCAACACATATTTCGCCTCCTGTGATTTGAAAACTGCAGGAGGCCATATTGTGTTGACCTCTACTAGCATTTACCTTGTTTGACTGGAGCGTCCACAAGCACCTGAGGCTACAGCCCAGATGACACGTCATGTGAGCCTTCAGCCCCGTCACATGTGACAGTCCGTCAATAAGCAGTTTATTCTACCAATGTCGACACAGTTAACATTTACAGACTTAGTTTGGTCATATAGTGTTGAAGGACTGATTCTTGATCTGGAAACTACCTGCAAATCATATTAAAGTGTTTTCAGTGTAATGAAGTTTAATTTCAGTTTATTGTTTCAAAGCTAATGTGTTTCGCCTGATGAGTTATACTTTAATTAACACTTATTATAATCAGTTTGTACCACGTCCCTGTCTGTTAATAAAGTGTTGAGTACTTTGGAGGATTAAAAAGACAAACATTGTTATATTTTTGTTGTTTTATAGGTTTAAATTTGAAACACTAATAGATCCTATAAATAGATAGATTGGAACGGATTATTATTATTATTATTAGTTTGGTTTTTTCCTCTCACCTTTTTTTTCCCCGTGTCCTTGCTTGATTTAGTTTAGTATTTTTGGGCTGCTTTTAGAAACCCTCCACGCCCCCCCGCCACCGCCACCGCCACTGCCACTGCCACCACCAGAAACGAGGCAAAGACTATGAATAATTCAAAAGAACGAGCGAGACGGGTTTTTTATCATACTTGGCTTTACATAACAAAAACCGAGTGCTGGCTATTTAAGGCTCCATTCTGCAACATTCGCAACCGAGGAACACAGCTGTGTCAGATTCAATTATTAATGAAGTTGTGGCTTTTTATTCATCATTTGTCCCTCGTGTCACTAAACCCACTGAATCATACGGTGTGAGAGAATGGGAGCATTTTTCGTCCCTTGGCACCGTTACTCACATGACATCTTGTTCCAGTTTTTTAAAAAAAGAGTCGGAGTGGTCATTTGCAAGATTCTCAGTCTTGATTTTGTACGTTTTCAGTGCCAACTAAGCGGTGGTCGCCATTTCCCAGAGATCATTTGGTAATCAATATCACTAGTTTTGTTTCCTTTGACTTCCTGTTGATGAAATTTGAAGTTTTGTACATGAAGTTTCAACTACCTGCAGCAGCAAAACTGACATTTTTATGTATATATGGCAATTCATACTCTTTGCCTTGAAGCTTTCGTATCATCCATGAAACTATTACAGCAGTCAGGCGATACTGTATATTGAGTTAGAAGAAGAGACAGGAAGTCGAAATGGACGTTATTTCAATTTGAAAGCATTTTGACTGCTGTGTTTTGGCAGGAAGTCTTTGCTAGCAACAAGCTAGCAGCTAAAGTGCGAACGTATTTAGCAACGGCAAACTCTGCTAGTTTATGCTAACGTCATGGGAAGAAAACCGACACGGATATTCCAACATGGGAGCTTTCAGTCGTAATTCAATTTATTTATTTACTTACACATTTACACACTAAATGGAAATGAAACCTAAATTTGCTGTTTCATTGTGTTACATATTTGTAGATGCTCATTATGAGGCTGCAACTGACGATTATTTTTGTTATTGATTGTCAATTACGTCAATATTTTACTTGTTCGGTCCATAAAATAACAGAAAATGATTAAAAATGCCACTCACAGCCTCAAATGATGTCCTCAAATGTCTTATTTTGTTGACGATAAGAAAAATATAGGAAGTCTCCAGCCATACCCTTTAAGTGTAACTGCCAGCAATCCTGATTTTGCGCTTGTTTTTCTTTTCTTTTTGACACTTTAATAGCTCTTTTCAATAAGTGCTTTAATTAATGTGTGGTTGGCATAAACAAGGATATGTACCAGTGGCATAACAATAGGGAAAGTAGTATTTATTAATTTAGAAAATGTACTCTTTATCTTAAACAAATGCTATTCCTATCCATTTTTTTTCCATTAATTGTCAGAATAACCTTGAGAATAGTAATTGTCGCAGAGCTGGCCTTCGTCTCAACCTTCATTTGCAAGCTGACACACTTTTGTAAGGCATCACTTGCAGACTTCCTCAAGTGTCATGTAGTCGTATCTGCACACTGTCTGGTAGCTGCATTGACGGCACGCGCTCCTTTAGAGATTAAAATGGCCGTCGACGAAGCAAGACATGTATCTGCCTCTGAGGAAGGCTGCTGACAGATGTGAACACTGACCCACTCTTCCTCACCTAAATCTGTGGGGAAGAGCAGAGGGATCAGAGTGCCAGAGCCGAGTCTGGTCGGGGGGCTAATCCGCTGCCAGCTAATAGCCCTTGATGATATACGCAGTGCAGCTGTGGCAGGAAGGTAGGCCAACAGCTGTGGCCCACAGACCGATTATCAGATTTCAGCCACAGACGGCAAACAAGCCGACAAACAAGCAACACAACACGGTGTCACCTCCCGCTGCGGGACAGACAGAAAACAAATTAGAAAATAGCTCGGAGGGTTTGTTTGTGTTTATAGTGGGAGATTTAAAGGAAAATTCCCCCCCCGCTTTGGATGCTCTTTTATTTAATGTATCATCGCTCTGTGACGCTCAGTGCATTCCTGGAGTTTTTTAGTGATGATGTGTTGGGATTTACCACCTTCCCTGAACATACCACATTGAACTTGGAATTTCCTCCCAACTCGGTAAAATAGAGTAAAAAAACTGCATTTTCTCTTCAGGCTATTTAACTAAGTGATGACAAAAGCACATGACCGACCTCATACTCCATCAAAAATACAAACAAATGAACTTTACCGGGTGGCTTAAACACATCAAGGTTGTTTTTGCTTTTTCACTTCAATTCTGCAGATGATCTGAGGACATCTACAGTAGAGCTACAGCTTATATGTTTAATTTGATTACTGATTAATCTTACTTTTCAATTGTTATAGAGAGGGAATAATGTGTTTTACAGTTTCAATGATTATAAAACAACGATAAGGGACAAGCGCTTCTTGGAAGCCATCATACATTATTTAGATTAGATTAGATTAGATTTATTGTTGTCCATCGTAAACCAGTACAATGAAAGGTAGTTTGGCATCTAACAAGAACAGTAGCAATCTGCTTATAGATATATATAGATATGAATGATATGAAGAGGTGTACACAGAATAAATAATAGTATGTACTGTAGAATGAATGTAACTACATAACAGAAAACCATTATGTACAGTTTAATACAGGTGGGACTTATAATATGAGTTAATACAGAGCAGACTATGCAAATACAGTCGGCATGAATCCATGAGTAGCAGTATCTAAAGAGTGTTTTTCTTAATGACCATCATCCACCCCTTGTTTGCATAAAGTGTTATATGAAAGCACCAGTCAAATATATGACAGTTGGTTTTGATGATATCATCCAGCGTTGATATGTTGAGTATTTTAAACCTTATTGCAGAGACTCTAATATTACTCTTTTCCTTTTACTTCAGCTGGAATGAAAGAACCACAGATCCCCTTCATCCTCCTTTTTTTTTTTGTTCATCTTCTGTGGCTCTTTGTTTTTCTTCTTCTGCGATAATATCAGCGCGGTGGTAACATTGTTATCCTGAAGGACTGCCCCCGCAGAACCAGGAGACCGTGTTGTCCTGTGACGGCTGTGCTGTCTTGTTCTGGCCTGAGGGGTAAACAGTGCATCTCTGTCTGTGATCTTTGATGGTGTTTGGCCCTGGACCGTGTCTGTGTGTGTGTATCTGTGCATGTCGATATGTGTGTGTGTGTGTGTACCGCAGCTAAACAATTGATGCAGCTTTTTTCAATGCTGATTTGAATGCTACCTCTCCCAGAAAAGCCAAATGCCTGCTGAGGTCATTCAGGCCCACAAGAAAGGCGCTGTCAGTCCTTTCAAGACGAGTTGTTTACCTCTTTTTCCAACACGAAAAGTGTTGCATCATTTCCTTTTTCCACCTCATGACAGCAGCCGTCTAAGCTCCTGTCACTACTCTTTGTGCGGGGGGGGGGGGGAAACAGAGTGTAAATGTGCATGAACAGCTTTTGTTGTTGTGCGCCACAATATAAAGACTCACCGATATTTCTGTTCCTCTGTATGTCCGGTCGCTTAAATGTCTGAACATCCAAATGGCCGATGGGAGTGGATACACCTGTGGTTTAGCTGGTCTCTCACACGGCCCATAAAGTGTGAAATCCGAGACTCATCTGCAGAAAAACTTCAAGGAATGCTGTAAAGCGCTCTGCAGAATCCGCGCCTGTGACTTTGGCCAAAGGGCTCATGACCGTGCGGTGTGAAGGAACGTTACTCAGAGGCTAAGAAAAAATAATGTTACTTGTGATCGTGCGTGTTTACGAAGGAGCACATTCTTTGGCTGTGTGCCCTAAAGATTTACAGCGCGGGTGGCTGACTGGTTGGTAGGACGCGGCAGCTGGGAGGCTTATCAGCTGATCAATGATGAGATAAAGATTAGTGATAAAAGTCGACTGCTTAGAGGAGTTTATTTTTCTTTTCTTTGATCGGCCTGTACAGTTACAAAAGACAGATCCTGGTGTTTTGCCAGCTCTTCCAGTGTAATATTTCTCCTTTACTATGTCATAAACGATCAGTACTCAAACATTCAAAGTATTTGTATTTGTATTGTAAGTATTTGAAGTTTTTGTCATCGTGTTGACGTGTATTTAAACAGCTTAACTTTAAAAAGGTCAGGTGAATACATTAATAATGTGTTTGTCATCAGAGTTATTGATTAACAATGTGACAACACTTAAAAAAGTAAGTCATAGAATTCACAACGAGGTCCATTCAATAGTTGTTCTAGAGCTTTTAATCATATCACATGATCTTCCTCGGCAGATGGAGTTGTCATGCAACAAAATGAATGTTTTTTTCTGATTTTTTTTTTTTTTTTTTTTTTTTTTTTTGTCAGTTGCTGTTTACAATGTCAACTTCAGATGTCAACTTTTAAGCCGATGTAGATGAGAAGCTCTCATCTCTTGCATCTCTTCCGCTGAGGAAGATCTTGTTACGTGATAAAAAAGCTGCAGAACACCTTCTCCCTGAAACTTGTGGTGACATTTCATTCTGAACTTTTAAGACTGAACTTTTGCTTTATCTTCAACACCATCATTGATCGCCTACTTTAGGTGGAGTAGTTTCACATTTTTGAGGTTTGTGGGCGAAAAAAGCCACCTCTTTTGAACTGGAAATTGACATGGAGATGGCGAATGTGTTTCCAAAAGCACGTCGTCTTGTCTCTTCCTGTGTATCATTAGGTGTAGCGCTAAGATGAGCGATTATGGACAATTAATTGGAAAAAAAAAAAGAGAATAGATTCCAATCTTGAAATGATTTATCGTTTTAGTAATACACAGTACCACAGCAATGTAGCTGTTGTCATTGGATGAGTTATAGTAGATTTATGTGGTTTTCTGGATACAGATGACTCAGCAAATCCTTTTTTAAAGGTTTAGAAGTTTCCAAATCCAAGATTAAGTTATATGTCTTAACATGTCTGTTGTTCCCCTTTAGGATGGAGCAACAACCGCTCCTTTGACATGGACTAGATCATCAATCATAGTGAGAATCAATAGAGCAATTGGTAGTAAATAAATATTATTTAGTGGCAGCACCTGATACATACAGCGGTTTTGTCAGTTTTGTGGTTCAGATCTACCCTGAAACAGAAACCTTTTTGCTCCGCTGCTGTTTGTTTTTCTGCAGAGAGAGGATGCTAGCAGCCATTTTTCAATCATCAGCTGTGAGTTCCTCCCACTATTCTCCTGTCGAAGGCCGTTAATAGAGGCGCCTCAGAACAATTTAACATCTGTTTCACATGAATAATGACTTCCTTACTGGTAAACATAATATGCATAAAGGTAAGCTGCTCGTTTGATGTTAGGTGAGCACAATCTAATGCAGCACAGCGTGGGTGTGATTGTGAAAACATGCACATTGCTCAAAAACAAGTGGTGGGCTGCGTGAAAGCGAGCATCGCGGTGGGGGAAGCCACCAAAAGAAGTGTGAATTTACCACTGCTGCATGCATTGTTCAACTTTCTCGCTGGCCACATGCATGCATGTCAGTTAACCCGTGCTGAGTATCTGTAGATATGCTGCAAAATGTCTTTGCAGCTCAGGAAGTTGACTTGATCCACTGTGTGACTGCAGAAAACTCACCACTGCAGAAGCACCCCGGCTGAGCAGCTCCTTTCTCTCCCTGGAAATGTAAAGCTGGACGCTAAGAGCAGCAATATATAATGGAACAATCTCTGACTTGTATTGACTTCCCTAATTGTAGGTCATGATTTTAACAAAAGATAAAAGTATGCAAACTAATGAGAGCAGATATCTTGCATGAACTGCTGGTGCAAAAGTCACATTAAGGAAGCTTAACAGAGGTCTTGCATGTTTTAGCCCATAAATTATGTACATATTCGTGTATACTTCATGTCACTAGCGACCTTTTACCAAAGCATCCTGCAGGTTTTTTTAGCAGTCATTGTTTTTAGTTCATTTAAGCACAAAATGAAACTCAGCTTCCAGAGCTCCTAAATTTTTTTTCTCGAGATTGCTAATTCATCACGGTGAATGATTTAGGTCGCGTTATACTTTGTCAGTGTAACATAATCATCACATGGCGATGCAGCTGTGAGCAGGGACTGTTGAAATTTCATTGTGGTTTGGACTTCCTTGTGGGACATTCAAGTGCTAATGGGAGGTTGCCACATATGGGAATTGAGAGTTGGCAGCAGTAGAGCAATGCATCTATATGCTCTGTTGCAGGGAAATCTAATCTAGAAGACAAAGACGGCCGTGCAGTTTAATTAAAATATATTATAATTCTCTTCATTTCCAATGTGTAAGGGTGTCTGAAGATATTTGGGTTTGTTGGTTGAAATGATTTTTAATTTAAGGTTTATTCTGAAGTAGTTATCACCATTCAAGTTGTAAATGTTATAAACCTATATCATTGAAGGTAGTGGTAAAATGTAGTGGTATTGGGGAAAAAATGCCCTAAAACAATAAGAAAATGTGTGTGTTCATTAAAAAAAAACGATAATTTGACATTAAAAAGTTGCTCTCTCAAAGCACATGAATGTAGCAGTAAATTAGCTCTTTCCAACACTACAATAATGTAAAAAAAATGCCAACTTATTGTTCACTCTGTCAAGTTTCAGTTCTCTATAATTTCATTTTTTATACTAAAGGCTCCCTGCAAAATAGGAAAAGTGTATCTGAAAACATATGTTATGCTTTAGAGAATTGTCAGCGGTGGTTGTGTGAAGTAAAAACGTGGAAATCACTGGTTTGGCCCTATTTTTTTTAAGTGCTGCTTTGTCATTTTCCGTTTTGAGCTTTTAGCCTCTGCAGCCAAAGTGATGGCTGCAACGCTGGCCTCTCACTCGTGACACCGTCCTCCGTTGTGGACCCGTTTAGAAAATGTGAGTAGGTGGAGAGAGAGAGGTTTTAAGACTCAGAGTTTTTGTCGCAGAACAAAAAGTATGGACTAAAATAAGCTTTGAATTGCAGAAATATTGGCATGTGGTCAAGTGATTGCTGAATTTGCTGCTTTTGATGAAGAACTCTGGGATCCTTCTGCAGAAATATTATGTTTATATTGAGTATGAGGAGGTAAAAATGTTAGTTAGGACACTTTTAAACCTCCTCTGTTGCAGTCCTTTCAGTAAAAGAGTTCATGTTCTGGGATCCTTAACTTCAAAACTTCAAACAAAAGAAAAAAGATGTAGTCTCGCTTAATCCCAGTCATTTCAGTTGCCATGTCAGATACACTACATCGGTCATGTGGTCGTCCTGATACACCTCTTAACCAAAACCAAAACCACTGGCAGGCAGGGGATCACACTCTTCAGCACCGTGTGTGAGAAATAGGCCATCTGACCTCAGCTGCTTTTGGAAATGTTACATCCTCTCATTTTTCCCATTCCACTCGGAGAGCTGAAGGCTTCTCCGGCTGCGGGCCCAGAGAAAGGGATGTGCATTTGTTTCCTGCCAATGAAAATGGTTCCCCACCCTTCCTGCTTGAGTCATGCCACATAGACTCGACCGACCGACAGACAGACAGACAGACAGACAGACAGACAGACTGCACTTATCTTTTCTATGAGTTCTTACCTCTGACAAGTAGAAGAAAGACTAGTGAGTGAGCACTAGAATAGCTTTATTGCTGTAATAGACATAAATATTTTTGTCTTCAGAGTGTATTTTTATTGTGTGCAATTGTGCAGTTTTGCATAAGGAGCAAAAGTTAAACATAGTTGGTGTGGAGAATTTAAAAAAAAACTGATGATCTGGTCAGTAACTTTCATTCTAAAAATGCCACTGCAGATGTTTTTTAGCCCTGCGTCTTGGCTCTGGGGAAGTCCTTTGGTAATTGTGCCCTTTCCTGTTTTCTTCCTCAAGCACACAGTCAGCATATTAACATTTCTGAGAACCTGGGTGTCCGCTCTCTCTGTGGTGGGTGAGGAGTAAAATCTGCCACAGTGGCACAGCCGATTCCCAGAGCGCCGCTGACAAACACAGAGCTGGCCGGTTAGTCAGAGCAGCTTCCCGCAAACTCCTCGGTGAAGAATGTTGAGCCGGCGCGTGAGACGGCCCCCCGATCACGTCTCCTTGGTAACTGCACAGACAGTCTGCCAGCGCGATGCCAAATGCCGGGGTTGGAGGAGAAGAGAAGAGTTCAAGGAGCTTGGGAAGGATGAGTTCAAGGGAGGAAATTAGAAAGATGACTAAACACACTATGAAAGTGACAGAGCAGGAATCTCAAGAGTGGATCAGCGAATGAAGAAAAACTCCTCACAGACAGACAGACAGACAGCCAGTCAGTGTTTTGTTTTTTGTTCCCCAGCTGTCAGCGCAGAACAGTTGGTGTCATTAGACGAAGTGCTGCCGACCCAGGACAGGACACTGACAAGCCTGGCCGCTTCCTGCTTCCTGTCAAAGGACGGGTGCAGGGGAAACGGCAGGGCTGCTGAGTGAGGATAAGGCTTCGGGCAGGAAGCGTTAAGCTGAGACAGCCTCCAGTCAGTCATGCCCAGTCACTTTAAACCACCAATTCCTCCGGAGGCTTTGACCTCCCGGGCATGACTGTGTGAGGTTGTTTGGGAACCAGGAAGTCAGCCCCATTGCCCCCATCGGTCAGATATTTGGAGACTTTTGGTCCTTTCTGGCATTATTTGTGTTTAACTGTCAAATAATTAAGTTCATTAGCTGATAAAATCCCTGCAACTATTTTTAACTCTCATTTCTCCTACTTGAAACTGGAGTCAGGTCTTACAGAAAGCGACGGAGCCTTCTCCTCCGCTCCGTGTTTCCTCAATCGCTTCACCTTCCACCCTTTGATCGCTGAGTGTTATTTAAAGGTATTTTTTATCGATGAAATGGTTTGTGCGGCTGCCAACTGCTCTTCAGGCTGCTGAACCGCAATTTATCACAAAAACGGGTCCAATTTCTCACTCAAACTGAAACAGAAAGAAGTCGTTAGCTAGAGGTGGACAATGCAACAAACTCTCTGGTCATCACATCATGTTAAAGCAGGAGACGTTATTAATGGTAAATAACAAGTGTTTATTATGTGAATTAAAGCTGAAACGATTAGTCGATTAATTGATTAGTCAGTCGTCTAAGAAGATTAATCTGCAACAGTTTTAATTCATAACTGAATTTATTAATTGTGCAAAAAAAGCCAAAGAATTACAGCTTTTTCTTTGTTGTCTATGATAATAAACTGAGTATCTTTTGGATTTTTGGACTGTTTGTTGGATAAAACCAGCAGTCTGAAGCAAAGACAGCAAGTTCACGATCAAACATGAGATGGATCTGAGTACACTAGATAGACACTAGTATCGATACACAAAAAGGACAATGTAGGAATCAATTTGCTCTCCCTTTTTGACTTGTCATTGGCGTTTCTTGCTTTTACAAGTGAGAATTTGCCTCAAGAAAAATGGCAGAAGGGTTTTTATGCCTCCTGACTTTTGATATTAAGACATTTTATGAACTTAAAAGGCGCCCGTGGTGCTCATGCTGTTTAAAATCCGGTCTTACTGAGGCACCATACACCGCCGCCGCACACCCTTTACATCCCTTTATGTTGACCCTTGACCTCTTTAGCTCCATCTTTGACAGGCTTCCACTTAAAAGCATTCTGACACTGACATGTTGACTTTCACAGCACAAATGGCTCTTTAAGATAGATATTTCTCAGTGGAACAGCACACAGCCATGAAATGTACTTTATTCTTTCCTTCTTTTTCTCAGAGGCACTAAATAAATCGTCCATATGCATCACTTGCTGTTTGGGTGGAGAGACAAGCGACCGCAGATGTTTTGGCATTGTCACACTTGCTAATCCCACTGGATTGAGTGGGAGCTCGCCATTGGTTGCTGGCAGATAAAAACAATCCTTTGACTATATTCAATAGTTGTCGGCCTTTTGGAAAGCAGAGTTTGGATGCATTCTTGCCTGTTGCCAAGGGTTTGCAAAGACCGTGTGCCAAGACAGCGCTATTTCATTGATTTTTTTTTTTTATTCTCCTTGAAAAGCTGAGAGAAAACAGCCATAAAAAAGCCCATCTCTCCTAGTTACATCAGTCACATTTAGCATCAAAATAGGGCTGTCCAGTGTATTGCTATTTCAGTAATTCGGTTGGATTTTTTATGCCTAAAATTAACAATATAAAGCGAGAAATAAATCTGATTTCTCTGACTTAGTAATGCGTTGAAGTATGGGCAATGTAACCAAAAAAAACTAAGCTAAAGATGAATATGTAGAGGGTTGTTCAAGCTGAATATTTAATTAAGAGCAAAGACAGATTGGATTATGGGTGACCCTTTGGTGGCGTTGCCAGCTGCTCTCAACATGAGCACCACAAAGGTCAGTCTGCTTGCTCAGCCTGTTTTGTGCTCTTCATCCTAATCAGCACACAGCTCTACAACCTCTGAATAATCACAGATTCACTTCGGAGGCGTTTAACTGCAGACTGACTCGAACTGAGGAAACGCGGCTTGTTAATGAATGTGTTTGCGGTGTAACACAACATGTCTAAGCACTTAGATGGCGGCTGCTTGAAACCACTGTCATAAAGAAATTAATAAATCCCAAAGAGAAGATGAGTTAGAGTACATGTCTGGATTAAGTTTTGAAAGATCAGTTTATTAACCAAACAAATGCACATATATAGTTTTAATAAATAGATAGACTGGACAGAGCAGCACATAGCAGGCAAAGATTTGTCAACAGAAAAGTAGAAAATTAGATGATTGGAAGTTATTGCTATGAAAAAAAGGCTTTGCAGTTTCATTTCTTTCAATAAAATATGTTCTTTTGGTTGCAGCCTGAAGCACACATAACACACACAGTGAGTTTCCATACCTGATATTTTTCAACCAGAGGGATATATATTTCAGGTGATGATTTGCTGTCTGCCCTATTAAGGAAGCTTAAGTTGCTAATTTGATTGAGACAGGGAAGTTTTTGTTTGTTTTTTCAGTGGGGTCAGGCAGCTACGGAGGGCTACATGGACCTATTGATGCTAGTATGGTGGCTAGCTTTGTGCTAACCTAGCTAACCTAGCTGATGAGTGATGTTAGGTGCTTTCTCAAAGCCTGCTCTGTGGTGACGAGTAAGCTAACAGATGGACAAACAGTCAGCGTCTGGTGACCAGGCTATTAGCTTACTCACATTAATAGTCACAAGAGAGGAATTTTCTGAGTAAAGTGAGAAGCGAGTGAGTGGTGTGTGACGCTGCGTCAACTGCGTCTTTTATGAGGAAGGTGTGTAGCTATACCTCGGCGTGAGCATCACACAACACTGGCTGGAGTGATAATATAGACAGCCGAAGTCATGATGCCACTCCGGGCTAGCAGGTCATTGTAACTTAATATCCATGATATCCACCAACACTCACTTCAAATCAGATTCTTCCAACTTTTTAGCTGTAATAATCTTCCGCTCCGTCCTTGCGATCCTGCTGCTGTTACAGATGTCTGAACACGCCACGGCCCCTCGACTTGACCTTGGACTCTCCTCCTCCGTCGAGCTGTGATTTTCTTGGGAAATAGTGTTTATTAAAGGTTTGCTAAAAAACAGAAATATTATTTAAACAATGATATGAGTCAGTTTTAAAAAATCTACCACCCTTATTTACACAAATGGAGTGAACCACTTGACACAATGTTGAGGCAGTTTATGCTCCAAGGCTAGATATTTATTAATTTGCATTCCTACTAAAGGTCAATGTGACTTTTAATCATAGAGAACCTGGATTGCAGTTTCGCTTTGTCTCTCAGTAGAGGCCTCTGAGGCTAATGTTGAGAGAGAAAACAGAGGGTTATGATGTGATAACCTCAAGTTTTACATCATTTAAGTATGTTTTCATAACATTTGAAGAATTTCATTAAAGTTATTATCTAGATAATATCATATACAGAGGCGGTAGATAACAGTATACAATCATCATACTGTCTCAAGCCTGTTCGGGCCACTGTAAAGCCAAACAGACACAGGACGGAGTAATGAGGCGGTGTAGGGAGGTATTGGGCAGCAGAGTTTGTTCCCATGTGCAGGGGGATCAAAGGGCTTGGCCCAGGCAGGAAAGGCCCTGTGGCGACAAACTACCGCTGCCATAATTGGGGAAGAACCATGTAAAACTGTCCAGAGGAGGCCAAGGACAGCTTAATTACGTTGTGAAATTTAATTAGCCTACTGTTGTGTGCGTGCCTCCGTTCTTAACCGACTGACCTTGATGTAATGGTGTTTTTGCTGGTGTTTATCATCTATTATGAGCAAACATGGCAGAGTTATGGTTTCATTCCCTGTGGTTAAAACAGACTGGATAAGAAATGTTTGTACTGTCAGGATACATTATGATGAAAACCACCAATACTCGATGTCTGGCTCACATTTTAAATCACTTAGCTGCGAAGAGAAGTTATGCAGGTGTGTGTTTGTGCTGCTCGCGCTCAGGTTTTCTGAGAATAACAAGCCACCCCGATTATTTGAGCTTCTCTCACAGTATCTGAAATGATAATAAACGTCATGCGGACAGATGGCGTTCAGGATGACAGGTGATTCTCGTGTCGTCGCTGTGCCGCTCGCTGGGGAGAAGTCTCTATGGTTGTTTAGCTCGCAGCGGGGACAAATGCTTGACCTCAACATTGTTGTAAATGCTCTCTCCATGCGTCACACTAAACAAGCCAGCTCCAATAAACAAACATCTGCCTTTCATTTTATCACTCTGTCATTAAGGATTGTAATCGGCTGCTAAATAACTGCCAGAAACTTAAATATAGAAGGTGCTGTGTTGGGAGACTCCGGGGTTTTAATCATTAGATTAAACATATACAGCACCAGTCAAAAGATTGAACGCACTGTGATGCACGATGCCGGGCAAATCGAATGGATTTTTGTATTACCAGCATGATATAATGTAGAGTAAAAACCAATTGATTGTTGCTCGCTGTATTTATTGGTTGTGGTGTCATTGCGGTTCCTGGACTCAGTTTCATTTCTGGTCCACTCGAGGAGGATCATTTCCAGTCGGTGTTGCTGATTTTAAAAAATGCTTTTTTTTCTTTGATATATATCCAAAGAATATAATCCTGCCTGCAGCTCTTTCACTAGAATTCATCTGTAAAAACATTAGAAGAAGGTTTTTCTTGACAACTGTTATTTATTGGAGTAATTTTAACAGTTTCTATAAATAGAAAAAAAAAAAAACAACTGAAACTCCCAACAACTGACATCTCACCTGACTATCTGATTAAAGTGGTACATGCGGTGTATGAATCACACCCTTCGGGTTTAGATGAGGTTTACGCATCACCAGTCGCACAATCAAGCGATTGAGATTATGAGAGACACTTTGTTTACTTTCATTTTATCGTCAACAACGTGCTACACTCACAGCATTATTCACATACAGTGTGACGATATAACGCTTCTCTTAACTCAAGTAGCGACGGGGAAAAGCTACAAAAATAGAATAAAAAAAGGCCACACAAGTGAGGCTATAAAATGTAAAAACCTGAAAGTGTCATCTAGAGAGGTGAGACACTAAGAAAGAAACGATATTGAAATGAAAATGGAAGCTAACAAATACAAAAAAAAAAAATTATGAGGTTGAAAAAGAAGACTGTAAATCTAAAGGGCTATAATAATATTTTGAGTTAAGGGGTCATTAAAATCTAACATTTCACTTAATTCAGGATCCCAACATGCCGGTGTTTAGGTTTAATCAGACCACAAATCAAACACGCAGCACCCAGACAGTTTAAAACACAACTAACTCGCAGATTAGAGGGTCAACCTGTCAGCGGTGTGATTCCTATATGAATGACGAGGTGTGTGTGTGTGTGTGTGTGTGTGTGTGTGTGTGTGTGTGTGTACGTGTACGTGTGTGTGTGTGTGTGGTGTAACTTCAGATGTAGTCGATGTTTTCTCTGGCGAAAGAGCGAGCCGAGCGATAAGACCAACATGATGGGTTTTTCTTGCATGTGAGGTTTATGATGATGAATTTTCCTTGTGTGAAGCCGTTTTTTGTTGTTTTTTTTTGTGGGTGGGGTGGGGGGGGGGGGAGGGTGGGGACGGTTAAAGCAGTTCAAGGGTCACACGAGCACATCTTTGTCTTAAATATAGAAACAGTATGAATCATCGTTAAACGAGGAGCCGCTACCACTTGTGCGGTGATCTATAGCGTCTGTGAAGTGTTTTTTTTTTTTTTCCTATTTGTATCGGTCATTATTTGAATTCCCTGGTGCTTTAGATACCGGACTCTGAACATTAATCACTGAAACTGTAAGGAAGTGAGACAGATGACTCACAGTAACAATAGGTCAGTGGCAGTGTTTATTTTTTTGGCATTTAAATGTCTCATTGTGAATAATTATAAATAGCCGGATAAAATTAGATATACTGCCTATTTATTTTTTCCCTGTAAGACGACACAAAGGATTCACTCCAGCAGGGCAGCTGTGTCGAAATAATGATTCATGCCACGTTCAAGTCAACCACTGTATTGTAAGCACTCTGTCCACATTAGGTTTATGGAGTACGCATGCTTTGAATTACAGAGCAAATATTGGTGTTTTTATGCCCTAAATCCTAAACGCCGGCTGCACCGTTACAACAAAATAGGTTTAAACTATAAAATACCCTCGCTGCCTTTTGTTCTTAGAGGGTGAAACCACTTCAAATGTTTTTTAAAAAACATCCTCTGTCCCGCCCCCCCTCCCCTGTTTCCTCAGGCGTTGGACCAGGACCGAACCTCCCTGCAGAAGGTGAAGAAGTCAGTCAAGGCCATCTACAGTTCAGGACAAGGTGAGACAGCCCAGTTTCTAAATTTATCAGGCCTGAATGTGCTTCAGCCGACGGTCGGGTACACGCTCACTACTCTTTCCAAAACAAATCCCCAGATGAAAGCCTATGATTTATTAAATATCTCTAATAAAAATGAGGATTGTTTTTTTTTTTTTGTTTTGTTTTGTTTTTTTTTCGTCTGGAACATCGCCTTTTGTGGGACAGATGGTGTTTTGTGTATGTATCCAGGCTGTCCCAGAAACCAACACCTGAGTTTGTTTTGCTCGTTGCTGTGACATGGATCCTCAGTAATTTTCCACTGAATTCTTTCGAGAGCGGCCTCCTCCCTGTAAATTGACAGTTTCAGATGTTTGTCCCACAAAAAAAAAAAAAAAAAAAAAAAAAGTTAGTTTGTTCTCCACAGAGAAGACTGTTTACCTTACCATTCACATTGTTACTCTTTAAGACGAGAAACTTCAAGTGTCTCAGGAAGAACGACTGAAACGACTTCTAATGAATCAGCTACTAGTTGTTAGTCACCTTGACTAGATTCAGCATCAAGCTATAGTGACACAAAGTCTGTGTGTGTGTGTGATCTTGAAATAGAAATAGAATTGGATGTTTGTGCATCTTTGTATGCAGGATGAATAGCTGGACTCAAGGCTGCAGCCAGGAAAGTTTAGACAGTCCCTCCAACACACACATTCCTCCAGTTACTAAAGAGATTGTCGAAAATCTTTAGATTTTTCACATTTTATTCACTCAGTTTAGTCTTCAGTTGTAATTTTTTGCAACTTTTATTTCCCAAGATAAAAGTCTTCATGATGTTTCAAAGACTTCTCCTCACAACCAACTAACTAAAACCAACATTTTAGTAGATAAATCAATTAGACGATCAACAGAAAATTAATTTGCACCTATTTTGATCATCGAAAAATCATTTTACTAATTTTTTTAAGCAAAAATGTCAAAAATGTACTGCTTCCAGCTTCTCAAAGGTGATGATTTAATGCTTTTCTTTGTCATACATGACAAGCAAACTGTTTGTCTTTGTGTTTTGGCCTGTTGGTCAGGGACTTTGGGAAGTTATAACGGGCATTTTTCACTATTTTCTGACAAGTTTATAGACAAAACAATTAATTGATAGAATAATTGGCAAGTTAATTAATGTTGAAAATAATCAGTAGTTGCAGCTCTAACACATTTAAATTTCTTGTTGGCCTAAAAGTGATCAGATATACAGTATTTACTCCAGAAATACTGGAATCAGCCCTTAAAACATCCCAACATGTGTAGTTTTTTTTTTAGCCGTGCGAGCGGTGTGGCTCTGGGGATGGCAATGTCGGTCAGTCTGACTATTTTGTTGTGCAGACATTCATGTTTCCCTCCAGATAATTTATAACAACTCGGATGATCCCTTAACTTTTCTTCTAGCGTCATCATCAGGTCATAACTTTATTTTGTGCAATAGTTTGGTTTATAGCCAAACACCTGCAAAACTAATGACATTCCCACCAGCCTCAGCTGTGCTCTGTTTTTATTGACAGTTAGCAAACGTTAGCATGCTGACACACTGAGCTAAGATGGAGAACATGGTAAAGATTATTCCTGCTAGACATCAGCATGCTAGCTGTGTGGTATCTCTTATGCACATATGTCAATTTACAGTTGTTTTGTAATTTAATCAAAGCTTTTAATTCGCTTTAGCCAAATGACAAAATGTGCATGTAAATGTTAACATCATCATTATCTCTTGGTCTTGTTAATTGTAGGGAGGGTTTGGTAAACCTTCCAAATTCCCTGCAAAATGTAGAGGACGTGACCTCAATAGTAATTATAGCCCTGGTTGGACTGCAGTCTCTCTTTGAGGTAGAGTCCAGCACGCTGAAAGTTCAAAATGGCTGCTAACGGATGCTTGTCTCACCTGACCCGCCTCTCAGGACCCCTCTCTAGATCTGGCAACAGTCTAAACATCAGTCTCCGTCCAACTCTTCTCCATCTCTGACTTAACGACAAGGACAGATGGATGCTGCTGTTTGACCGTTGGCTCCCACAGAGTTTCACAGGCCTGGAGAACCACACATCTTATTGTGCTGACATTTACTGTATATTAAGATGACTTACTATTGTCAGAATGTATAAAACAAAAGTCTCTCTGGAACGGCGCTGATCAAAAATCACGGGTTAAGGTGACATGTGTTTTTTATTGTATTGCTTTTGTTGCTGCACTGATGAGGGAACTTTCCATTGTTGGATCTGTCAAGTATTTCTTCACATCGCTGTTAATATGAACATTATTGGAAGATTTGCAAACCCATTTGTTCCAGGTGTTTGTCTCTGTTACTGGTTAGAACGGAGACAGGTGACGACAGCAATATTTTCTTTCTCTTCTGCCTCTTTTTTTTTCACTTTTCTTATGACTTAAACTTCTGTTGTAAAATATTTTACACAGAGATGGTAAGCTTTAACTCTGGACATTTATCCTAAAGTGATTAAGCTGCCATGTGGAAGTCAGTGTCACCAGCAAGTCAGTTTGGTTTGGCCTATGGTTGGTCTATAAAATGTCAGAAAATGGTGAAAAATGTCAATCACTGTTTCCAAAAGCCCATGATGACATCCTCGAATGTCTCATTTGGTCCACAACCCAAATATATTTATTTAATTGTCATAGAAGACTAAAGAAACCAGAAAATATTCACATTTGAGAAGCTGGAACCAGAGAATTTGGACATTTTTCTCTTAGAAAATTATTTCAAATAATAAATTGATGATCAAAATGCTTGGCAATGAATTTAATAGTTGGCAACTAATCAATTAATCGACTAATCATTGCAGCTCAAGAGCAAAGAAGCACAAAAGATCATACAATAAGTCCAAATCTCAGTTTTTGGCACTTGACAGTTTTTAAAAGAACTCGATGCTGCAGACACATTTTGTTTAGCAACGAAAAAGTCTTGAGATTTGATCCTCAGCCCTACCAGCTAGAGTCATTTCAGGCTGTATGTGAATCACTTTTTCCTATGACTACCTTCTAACCACAGCACTTCCAGTATACCCCCATCAGGACTTGCGAAAGCTGCAAACCACTTCCAGTCATCTACACATATGCTAATGCTAATCTTTAGCCAGAGTTCAGGGCAGGGGAGGCTGGTTCTCTGGTTGACCTTTCTTTCCGCTCTGTTTACAACACAGATCATGTGCAAAATGAAGAGAACTATGCCCAGGCTCTGGACAAATTTGGCAGTAACTTCATCAGTCGGGACAACCCCGACCTGGGAACGGCCTTCGTCAAGTTCTCCTCCCTCACCAAGGAGCTGTCTGCCCTGTTGAAGAACCTGGTGAGTCCCACATTTCAACACTCACAATGTCATCAAGCTGAATTAATAAGAGTATGTGCTGCAGAGTGCACCGCGTTTGTGTGTGTCGACTCTTTTACCTCACAAGGATACAAATAGGAACATATTTTTCTTGTCTTCACTTCTATAAGTGGTTTAGGACTTGGATTTAGCATTAAGATGATTAAATTAGGTTAAGGGTTAAAGGTTAGTTGTGTAAGAGGGGGGAGACCAAGAGGTCATGGATGAACAGTAAAAGTCCTCACAGATGGACTGACTGAGGTGTGTGTGTGTGTGTTTGCCCACATGTTCATCAGTCTCTACTCTTCTACAAAAGTGTATAAAAATCGCCTACACAGTCAGAACCGTCATCGCAGTCAGACAGTATAGCTGACTGCGGCTATATCTACCTCCGAGCCTTGTTTTTTTTTTCCCAGACGAGGCTCTTATCAGCCTGCTGTGGATTTCCCCTGACGTTTCTGTTGAATAATGTGTCCTGTTTGAATCCTCTGTGAGTGATTGTTGTTGGAAGAAGAGCCAGTCCTCGCGCTCTCCCTCTCTTCCTGTGTGGCTGACAGCGAGATTAGACTCCATAAATACACTTGGCAGCACCAGGAGCAACTGTGTGTGTGTGTGTGTGTGTGTCCATTTGGAAACCTTCTTAAATCACCCACCTTTCTGCGCTACCTGTATATTGCAGAAAAAGTAAAATCATCTCCTCTTTCTCTCTCTCTCTCTCTCGACTCTTTTCCATGTTGAGTATTTTATTGAGTACATTTTTTAGACCTCAGTAACTGCGCCCCAAGGCCCGCTGGTATGTGCGTGCATTACAAATGAGTATTGACGAATAGTGCTTGTCCTAGATTTCCTACATGTTATTAGCTTAAATGTAAGGATTTTATATACAAAGTTTTTGTCAGCTTTTCGGCATCTTTCTCAGTGTTTATTTCCCTTTTTTGAGAATTGTTTCGTCAGAAAGAGCAAAGAGACAGTGACAGTTTGTAAGATGGACTGTTAGACTGCTGGTGTTAGTACACCGGCAGCCGGCCAGTGGAAGATTGATTCTGACGTTGGCCATATGCGAGACAGGCACTTAAGAAATACATTAGCGCCCATTAGGCGTTGTTTACTTCCTTGACCGCTTGCTGTCTGTTTGTGTGGACTTGGCTAACAACAACAGGGACTTAAATGCTTAATACTGTTGTAAATGACCTTGCTGATCCTAATGGTTAGAGCTGCTGAGCATACTGTAGCTGTGGCAACCCGAGCTGTTGGCAACGTCAAGCTTTTGCTAATTCTTCAATAGTCTAACTTGCATTTGTGCTGTTTTTGGCAGGGCTTTTGCTTTTACAGGGCTGGTGTTATTTTATATGTTTCGTATTGTCAACAATTTCCTTAAAAAGGCCGAAAGCAACAATGCAGCGATCCGTCTTTCAGTACTTTACAGTTCTGAGTTACTCAACCCAAAGCACATTAGTTTTTACTGAGTATGGAAGTCTTTAAAGCCACACTAGATACACAGTAGATCAGTGGGTCATGTAGAAAGGGTTTGCTGCAGCTCCCCTCAGCTTCATGGAGCATTTTAGCCTCTTTCAGCTCATTGTTTTGGTTTTCTGGTGTCCAACTCTCACCGCTCTGATACTCTGATAACCCCACTGTTTGCTTTACCTGCCCAGCCCCACATGGCGGCTAAAGAGCCAGATATTTCCCTGAACTAAAATGAGGCTTACACCCGTCATGTGGATAGAAACACAACTCCACATGAATGCTAATGTTGCTCCATGCCTGCTAGATATGTAAATAGGCAACTGTGTGTCTGTTTCTAACATTTTAATCAAATTTTATTGATAATTTTAGAGATAGTATGTCCATATATTGTGTTTACAGCTAGTTCTGCTGCCTCAAACTGCCAAAAAATGTGTTAATACTGCTTTGAAATGGGTCACAAATAGTGTCATGTTTAAAAAAAAAAAAAAAAAAGCTAAATAAATTCCTAAGACAGCTCTAGCTTTTATCAAATATTTGTTGTATTTTCAGACTTGGTCTCAAGATAAAAAAAGATAAAACAGTGCAACAGTGTTTTTAATATGGAAATCAATGAAATGAAATCTTTGGCTACACACGCAATATACAGTTTGTACATGTTAGTTGGATCAATTCATTGCCAGTCTTTTCATGGGATTTGTTGGCAATAATGAAAAATGGAATAACACCAGCTCTATCCTTGAAAAATGTTTCTCTCTCACTGTTTTGTAATATGTAACTCATGATAACGGCCACATTTATAACTCCCTCCTCTTCTCTCTGTGTCCTTTTTCAGCTTCAGAGCCTCAGTCACAATGTGATCTTCACCCTGGACTCGCTGCTGAAGGGCGATTTAAAAGGCGTGAAAGGGGTAAGATTTACTGTAAAACTTTCTCTTCCTGTCTCCCCCTCTTTTTTTTTCTCTCCTCTCTTTTAACTCTTCCGGGCTCCCACCCCCCACATGGCCGGACTCGGGGAAATAGATGCCTCGTCAGCACATCTCTCTATTCATCTCTCGGTTACTGCGCGTGTGCATGTTGAGTGAAGAGACCAGAGAGATTGGGGGGGGGGGGGGAGTAAAACTCTCTGCTTAAAAGATCACACTCTAAATCTTGCAGAAAGTAAACACTGCCTTTGTGTTGTGCTTAAGGCGAGTGGCGAGTAACTGGGTCATGAACCCTTGATGTTGGGGGTACGAGGAGGGGCGTGGTCGCTCGCCGACCGTCCCGGGCATAAATCGTGAGCGAAGTGAGGCATTCGCTGGGGCCTCTGGTAGCGATCCAACTCTGCAAATAACTCCGTCCCCATGGTAACCTCTTTGTAGTTTGCTGATGCTTGTTCCCTTGTGTTTCTGCAGGACATAAAGAAACCCTTTGACAAAGCATGGAAAGACTACGAGGCCAAGTTGTAAGTGTATAATTAAATTGTTCTGTTGTAATACTGCAAATTTTCACCATCCGACTCATTATAGAGCCATGAATAATGGATCAAACACTGTCGGTAATGTGCTGCAATATTGTTTAGACCCTCCAGGAGCTTCGCAGAAGTTGCTTGACACAAACTTACACACACAAAGTTAAAAACAGATGAGAACAAGAAGAGACGCCCCGTTAAGTGAGTTGTCCTCTTGTCTGTGTCAGTACAAAAATAGAGAAGGAGAAACGGGAGCACGCCAAGCAACACGGGATGATCCGCACTGAGATCACCGGGGCCGAGATCGCCGAGGAGATGGAGAAAGAGCGGCGTCTGTTCCAGCTCCAGATGTGTGAGGTAAGGTTGTGAAATGAAGCTGTAGCAGAGGAGGGATTTCTGGCACAATTTCATCTACTTCCAAGGTGCATGGAGAACGAAAGAAAGGGGTCAAGACTCCAGCAACATTTGTCATATAAAAAAAACGTCTTTATATCAATAAATTTGTTCTTTTTACTACAAGTGTTGCTGGTTTTGACCCCTTCAAAATGAGGCTATAGGATAATTTTGGTATCGATTCTCAACAGTAATCAAGCAGCAGAGCAGTCGGATCAGCCTTGTGTGCTGTCCAAGTATCCTTGCATGAGTCGCTGAAGCTGCTGTCTCATTGTAAATCAATCTGGATTGTACATAATGCCTTCAGATTTATGTTGTTAGGTCATTTTCAGACCAGCGCTGCATCTAAAAACACAAACCTTCATTTAAATTGTTTTGCTCTGCCAAAGAAAAAGCAAAAAAAAGCAGAGGACTTACTTTAGTTGGATGTCATTCTCCATCTCTCTCTCTCTCTCTCTCTTCTCCCCTCATCTTGCCGTCGTCTCTCTACTGATGATTATCTAATAAAGGTAAAAACACAATCCCTCCCGCCCCCCCCCCCCGAAATAAAACACACACAAAAGAAGGCTAAAAAAGAAGCTGAATCTGGCTCAGCTTTTGCTGCAACACGATGTGTCGCCATCTGGCAATACAGTCCACAAAGCCACTTCAGAGAGAAAAGACTGGAGCACACTGATTGTTTGCAGCCTCTAATAGTGCAAACAGACTAATGTTTCGACACTACTGTGCAAAAACAGTCTTGTAGCCGATCAGATATGTGCGAGCACACGTTTCCCGGTAGAACGTGAATGGCGTAACTAATGTGTAGTTTGGTTTATTACATTTATTTGTCACGACGTACGAAAGAAAAACAAAAATCATCTCACACAAGGAGAAGAGAAGCTACTAGCTCGTCCCCTGGGCAAGAAGACACAAAACACTTGTACAACTAATGCGATTAATAGAAAAACAAGTTCAAAATACAGAAAATACTAAATACACTCCCCAACCAACATCTACTTCATGTAAACAATCATAGACGCAGGACAAATGATAGAAGTCAAGATGCCTTAAAATCAGTTTTCTGACTCATCTCACATGTTCATCTCACAATGGTCAAGATGAAGGATAAAAAGAGTTTTGCATGAATAGTTTTTGTCTCATAGTTTTTCTCTTTGCAGTGTTTTTACATCTGATTATTCAATCATCCGCCATCGTGTATCAACATGCCCCCACCAACGCTATTCCTATTTTTAGTCTGAATACCCACTTTTTTATTGAAGTCCTTTTACACTCTATGTACTAGAGTCTCTGTTACCGGTTGCATTGACACTAGATTTTAAGCTTGATTTGACATTTTTTTTGTCATCTGTCCAACACTGGCCTCAAACTTCTTGTATTAAAAGGGGACATATGATACTTTTTGTGATTTTTCTGTTATATATATACTGTTATAATGTCGGATGACTGTGTTAAAGTTCCAAAACTTGAGGTGAATATTTGAAGAAAGGCTCCCTGCATGTCAAAAGTCAGATCTTCAGCCTGCTCAGAGCGCTCTATTTGCAGACTTACCTCTACTTCCTCTTTGTGATGGTGTCAGATTATTCGCACATTGCCCGTAAATGGCTGTCTGCTCCGTAGCCTTTGTTGCTGAGGTTTTCCATCGGTTGTTCCACTTGCATGTTTCGGATCAGATTTGGGCTCGAACACGAACGGATGTATTTGAGAAGTTTCCATTTTGAGTAAAGAACAAGAAAAACCAAGTGAAATCCAGCTGCTACAGTTTGTTTACGTAGCCTAACCAATCAGAACAGGGAGCTAAAAGGTCTGCATAAAGAGCCAGTATAAGATAAATAAGGAGTTTTGTTTTTTTTTTAACTGTAAATCATGCAAAGATATTCCAGTAGAGCCCCAGAGTATAAATATAGACCTGGAAATATGCGTCCCCTTTAATGGATTAGATCCCACAATATAACACTTAAAATCTAATGACAAGTAAAATATTTAAGCAGCTGAACACTAATCATCAGTCAAACTGTTTGCCTTTAATGTAAGCGCTTTCAGAAGCTCTGTAAACTTGTTTGCTTTCGAACGTGTTGTGACACAGTTTGAATTATCTTTGGTCTTATTGCTCAAAGGCTGTACTTAAAGAAATCCGACAGCGAGAATTAATTGTAAAACAAATGTGAGCTCCGTGTGCCCGAGAGAGTCAGAACAAACTGTTAGAGCTCACTCTGCATTTCCAAAGATCTCTCTCCAGTGGTGGGCGGTGACGCCTACGCCTCGGTTCACTGTTTTATTCTGTAAGGATTTTTTACTCAAATTACATAATGGACCGATGGCTGTTGCAGTGCTGTTGGTTGTGTGAATTACTGCATTCCTCAAGTAGTGGCCGGGGCCTTTATTAACATAAACTGTAGAGGGGACTGGGCCTTTATTGGAAGCAGGTTTATTTATTTCTAATTCCCTCTGCTTGATAAAATATATTTGCTCATATTTTAATACGAAGCCTCCTTGTTTTCTGATCTGTTTCTGTTTGCTGCATTCCCAGTAATCCACTTACTCCGACGTGCGGAACAATAATTGTAGCACTTGATTTCAACCCAGAACGTTTTGGCAGCGCACCGCTTAGCTGTAGCATGTGTGTATCATGCTCATGGATGTATGCTCGCCCGGCTTAGCCAAGTTACCCTGGTTACCCATGCTCATGTAGTGCCGCTGCCATCCCGTCTACTCCGTCGCCCTCCCCCTCTCTGTGACGGTCAACTAGAGGGCTACGCATGTACATCCAGGTAACTGCTATTTATGCTTAACTGGCATGTACATAATGTAACAGGCACCAGAAGTTTATCCACCCTTGTTTTTCCTCAGCCTGTTTTTAGAGCCGGCCTCTATTTGTTCGTGTCGATCACACCCCACCCTCCCCCCCCCCCAACATTATCAGAGACCCGGCTTTTAGTTGAGCAAAATACGGTTTTCACTACAAAACTCGCTGCAGTCCTTTTGTGCTCTGCCATGCTGATCTGGCCTCTTCTCACAGTGACTCAGAGGTGTTTCCTTGCCTACATTTTCCACTTAATGAAGGTTAAGTGGTCAGATTTATTTATAACAGATGTATTTTCCAGAAGGTGCTGAACATGAAACATAAATAAAATAAAAACAGATGTTGTAAAATAACCAAAGAGAAGGAAAGAAGGCTGCTATCCAGTATGAAGCCCTCATCTAACTTAAAAATACTTTTAATCTCTTGTAGTGACAGCTCTTAGGATGGAAACCGGCATCCTCTTAAACAATTAGCAGGTTTCTCGTTTGCTTGTTTGCTAAGTTAAAACCATTATAGTTGGATGTAATGAGCAGTCGGACCTCTCGAACCGCCAGTGTGGTTTAACCATACATTCATTTTGTTTATTCAACATGTTTAGCTGTTCTTGCCTCTTTCACTTGTCTGTTCATGGTTTCAGAAGAACTATTCATCACTCATTGCATTTGCCGTTTTTGTAACCCGCCTCCAGTTGATGCAGGATGCCAAAAACAAGTTGTATCTCCCACGTTATATTAGCACTGGCTTCCTCTATCGTTGGCTGCCTCGGCTCCAGATTTGATTTTAAATTTTTTTTGCATGTTCTGGCTCCTTGTGTCCTCACAGTAGCACATGTTTCCCCTGAACAGTAAAAACTCTTCTGTAAAATAAGGCCTTTGTGGTTTTAATCACATGTTAATGAACCAGCCTGACTATAAATGATAGTTAGATAACATTGTGGTTTGAAGAATTTGCCTAAAAAAGCATTAAAAGAGCTCTAATATGAGAACAGACCATGCTTGTTTCTATACGATCTGTTAGTTTCAGGCCAAGTGCAGTTTGGGGTAGAGGCCAAAAATAACAAGTTAGACAAGACAGATTTCACCAGCTGCTGATGTATTGAGTCACAGCTACTGATCCACAGCTTTATCAAATCTCTGTAGATAGACCGGGGCCTGTTGTTCAATATGAGAATATAAACTGTGAGCTCTCAATAAATTGGTGAATGGTCAGAGATACTGTAGCACCATATTAGCTCTGGTCGTATAAAAGCTGTTGTGGCTTTAATGAGCAGCGCAGCTTTATACATTTCAAGGATTTTTCTATCAGTGTGATGAACGAACTCTCATTAACCAAACACAGACATTCCTGTCTGGTTATTTTATCCATAAACACTTACTCCACTGATTTTCTAGGAATTTACTCTACTACAAGATACTACAAGATTGAGTCATTTTTCAACCAAAAATGCTGAATATCTTCTGGTTCCAGCTTCGTATTTCTGTGTCATACGTGGCAGTAAACTGAATGTCTGGCTGCTGATTAGACAAACACTGAAAACTGTTATGGCTATTTTTCACTATAAATAAATTAAAATATTTTCTAGACTAAACAAAATGAACTGAAATTAATTGATTATTTGAGAAAATAATTCTTCTCTTCTCTTCAGTAGAAGAAATAATTGTCAGTTGCAGCCTTACAAGATAAAAAAGTATTGATGTTGCAGTATAAAACCTCTACACTGTCTTTTATTCATATTTAGCACATCTATTGTACCTTGAATGAGCATTTTCTCTGAGGCATTTACTGCAACATAGTTTTTGACTTAAGTAATGGGCAGAGATTGTGATTTATTTTCATTTGTGAAGTAAATCTAGAAGGTGTTATACCCATAAAATAGGAGACAGAATAATTACAAACTCCAGAGGTTACTAAAGTCAACAATCAACATGGTTGGAAATACCAGAGCTGCCGTTGCTATGTGTGGGACAGTCGCTGCAGTCAGTGGTACAATCTGTTCATCCCACTTAACCTCATTTCTCTCTGTTGCGTGCGCTCTCTCGCTCTCACGGTCTGTCTCTCGCCCTCGCTCTCTCTCCATGTTACTCAATCACCAGATTACAGGATGCTCTCACTCTCTCACCCCCTTTTCTTTTTTTTTTTTCCCTTTTTCATCCTACGCCCTCGGTGAAGGAGTAGCGAGGAAAGGCAGGGCTCAGCAGCCTGCATTATATTCCGCCCAGACACGGCAGCGAGCGAGCGGTGCGGGCGATGCTGCCGCTCATTCACACAAAAGAGTCCGAACACGCACATTGCGGCAGCGCTCTCCAAAACACTGAACTCACACAGGGGGCTCAGACAAAATGTGGATAATCTCCCATCCAACAAGCACTGTCGGGCAGACAAAGGGGACAACACATGCATGCATACACACATATATATGCACTCATGCGTACACTTGCATGCACGCATCCACACACAAATTGAAACTGTAAGACGACGGCGTCAGAAGCTTCAGAGAGGCATTGTGTAATAGATTAAATTTTCACTGCGGAGCTGAAAGTGGTCTTTAGCTGTGACTTTTTTTTGTAAATCTCTGCGGATTGGCACGCTGTGGGATTAGCTGAGATTAAGATTATTTTTTTTATACATTTGTTTTGGTGGAAATGCTGTTTGAAGACATTTGTTTTGAATCCTCAGACACCCAGACTGAGCATACAGCCTACAAAGCGCTTTCTCTTGAGGCTATCCTCTCTCTCTCTCTCTTTTTTTTTTTTTTTTTATCATGTAAAATATTCCTCATCACCCTTTTAAAACTGTATTTAGATCAAGGCAGATGGATGCTATGCTCTTGTACTACAAGGCGTTTTCCTCTGTGTGTATCAGTCTGGTCCCCACTCCCACAGTGTCAAGGCTGTCTTGGCTCGTACATCAAAGGCTTTCTAGTGCGCTAAGATGTGATTATCATAATGCAAAGTGTTTATACAGCGAGTGTCTGCGGCAAAGCAGAAGTCTTTATTCAGACTCAGAGCATCTCTGGGTAAAAGTGCTGCCACATCGTACCTCATTAAACCCAAAATAAAATCCTTTTAACACACCCTGAACTTCAACTCATGGTTGAACTCTGCACCTCTCTTTGCTTTGCAGTACCTGATCAAAGTAAATGAGATCAAGACCAAGAAGGGAGTGGACCTTCTCCAGAACCTGATTAAGTATTACCACGCACAGTGCAAGTAAGTACCACCTTAATCCTGCTAACCTAAATGTGTGAAGCTCCCCTGGTGTGTACATCACACCCACACTCAAATGTATTTCAAAACAGCAAAAAAAAAAAAAAAAAAACAGGGTCTCTTTTTCTCCTTGCAGCTCTTCATGTCAATTTTCTATCTTCTGTATGATTCACAGATCTTGAGGGCGCACACTCACATATATAGCTCTCATAAATATGCACAGGTCATCATACAGATACGTTCTGACAGCTGTGTGGTTTGGTGGCTAAATAAGTGGGCGTGCTCCGCGCCAGAACCGCAGCTCACAACGGCCCGTGATAGAATGACAAATTTTCTCTCAGCGTTGCTAGGTCCTGTCATAACACCGGGACAAAACAATATACTTCCCCCTTAATCTGCTCAACCTTGGCCATTGATGGATAGGAAAGCTGCAGTAGTGATGGATTAGAAGCATAAAGGCACTGGATGGAGAGCTGAGTGTGTGACTGCACACTTCCCCGGAAAGGAAACAATTTAAAAGTTTCTTTGTTTTATGGTCAGAAAAACTTTATTCACCAAAGTAAGTAAGGTAATAAAAGGGGAATTTGGCTGGGTGTTATTCTCATACTTTTGCCTATTATGATGATTGGTCATGACATCATTTTACTTACCAGCTCCTTTGTAGAGATGTAGGAAATGTGGGCCCTCCGACAAGAACAACACCGATTGGGACAAAGAGTGTGAGCCTCCAAAAAACGTCAGTTCAACAGAAATCAGTGTGAACTCTTGAGTCTGACTGGCAGTAAACACAGAGAGTAGTCCGCCAGAAACAACTAGTGCTTCCTTTTCTGTATAGTAGCGGTCAGTGAAAACTGATACGAACATTATTATTCCATTTTTGCAGTTTGTGGGAAAAAAAACCAAAATCCTGCACACTCTCGATCGCTTGTACTCATTTTATTAACAATGTTTCAGTCCTCAAACCTTCATTATCTTTAATGCAGGCGACGGAAAAAATAATGAATTCATAAATTTTTACCAGATGAAAGTCTGAGGACAAAAACTTTGTTAATAAAGTGAGTGAGCAGATTTTTTTTGTCAGCTTTTGATCCTACACACCTGTCAAGAAGACTTCCTAGTGTGCAGTAATTTAGCAAATTTGGAAACTTGCAGACGTGAACCATCTGCTCATGTTTGCAATTACCTCTCTGGCTGGTACACAAGCTAAATAAAAAAAAAGTGAGTCATAGTCTCACTCTAAGAAGAGAAAACCGGCGGAAATTAGCAGGCAAACTGACAAAGATGTTACTATGCGGTTCAGTATAACGTCAGATATTTCCAGGGAACAACTCTTTGTGTTTACTGTTGATCCGACTCAGAGTCGAGCTTTTGAGAGGATTTCTGGGAAGTTTTTGGAAAACTGTTTGAGTCCATATTTCCCAAATCTCTACAACAGAGGTGGCGAGTAAAATGTTATCAAGACCAATAGTCAGACACATATATATATATATATATATATTAACACTCTGTAAGGCCATCAGTACTGGACAGGAAGAGCTGGATGGAGTGGGAGGAGAGATGTGGGATCCTCGATGTAGAGATTGAAAGAAAACAAGCAGGAAGTATGTGGCAGAGAAAGTAATGACCAGAGGAAGAGAAGGCAGAGATATGTTCCAAGAAGGAGAGAGTGTTGGGCAGGGTGCGGAGAGAGATAGAGAGAGAGAGGTCATTAGTGGTGATTTGCGGCTGCAGCCCTGCATTGAGGTGTGTACTGCTGACAGATCTGTAATGGATTTCAGGATGTGCTAAGCACCTCTGCAAATCTGCTGTGGACACGGCCAGCCACATGATTTCTGTGCCAAGAGCCGAAAAGGCGCCAGAACGAGTCGAGATATACATTAAACATAAACTGCACCAATCTCTCCCATCTCCTTCCTCTGTCTGACCTTTACAATAACCAAAAGGAGAGCAGTGCACCGCCTGACATTTGCAAAGTAGTAATTCCCATAAATGACTGATCTGTGTGCCGTATTAATTCCAATAAATGTTAAAGTCAGTGAAATTCAAACGGACCTCTGTTCTCCAGTTTCTTCCAGGATGGCTTGAAGACAGCGGATAAGCTGAAGCAGTACATTGAGAAGCTGGCAGCTGATCTCTACAATGTAAATACTCACAACCATTTACCTTCTGATTCACTCTAATGCTCGTTTTTTAAGTTTCATTTGCACACCTGTGTTTGTGTACATGCATACATGCCTACTTTGGTTATCTGAGCTTTTTTTTTTTCCTTCTTTCTGAATAAAATCAACACAGTAGCTGATTCTAATGAAAGTATTTGCATGAGCTGTAAATGAAATAATCAGATAACGTGTCATATTACATGCAGGAAGTTATAAGATAAAAGGGTTCTGTTATGCTCAGCAAATTTAGCACTCCATCACAAGGAAACCTTTGAAAAAAAAAAACAGGCCATTTTCCTATTTACCGTACTGCTGTGCTTCCTCCTGAAGCAGCAGTTTTATCTGAATATAATGCTCCTGCAGCTTTTTGTAAGAAAGGTTGAGTTATCACCCGGAAACTTATAAACCTCACTCATCAAAGGATGTTAACGCTTCGGAAAGTAGACGTGAGACAAAAAGATCTCACACTGTGCTGATAAATCCCAAGAAATTTAATTTAACACAGCAACTTAACGATGCCTGACACTCTGTTAAATTATATTTACTGGGAGCTAGTAGTGCAGTGTGCAGATCGTTTGTTTAGTTTAGTTTTTTGATCCAACGTCTGCTGTAAAAGTTTTTGCTCTACACTCCGTTTCTCAAGGCCTGGAAAAGTCACACAACACATAAATTGTGGAGAAGTGTGAAAAATAGCTTGTAAATGTCAAAAATTAAAAAAAAAAAATTTAAAAAGCCAGTATGTTTTTTTTCCAAGAGAACAAACACACATGTGAGAATGTGCGGAAGGTGAAAAGATATTTGATTTCAGTCAAGGTGTCTTTTCCTCACCTTTGCGTTTTCTTCTCATCAGATCAAACAAACTCAGGATGAGGAGAAGAAGCAGCTGACTGCCCTGCGGGATCTGATCAAGTCCTCCCTCCAGCTGGACCAGAAGGAGGTAGGCAGGTCACACGCAGCCAAATTTAAACTTGTAGCAGGTGAAAGTTTGTTTTTTTTTTTTTTTTTTACCAGGCCACCACAAACTGAGTTAAACGCAGCCATGGCAGACCTGATTCAGTCGTCCAAGTCGATAGTTTTGATAGTTTACTTCCTCTCACTATGGCCTCTACCAGGTTTGGAGCTTGTCTCCTGCAGCACAGAGCGAGTGCCCAGTGCTGTACCATGCTGGTAGCCAGTGTGTGGTAGGCTTTGCTGGTGACCAGTGTTGTGCCTCACTGGCTGCTCAGTGGAGAGCCACTCACTGCCCGACTTAACACCACATTACATACAGACACATAAAAAAAAAAAAAAACAAAAAAAAAAAACGCTGCCAACTCTGGCTTTAACTTATCAACACGGGCTGCTGTGGCTGTACGTGGATTTTTCAACGTCCCCCTCGGTTCACTTTTTGCACAATCTGTCTGCTGTTCTGCATGACACAAGTCGTACCAACATCCTTTACTTTCACATTTGATTCACACTTTCTATAGTTTCCCTTGTTAATAGCACCCACGGTAAGCACCGGTTTTTGAAAGTAAACACTTAAGTTTGTGGTTTCGGTCGGCACACGGGCGGGCGTCACACTCGTTCACACTCACCGCCTGCACCTGAGCTGGATCTTTCACACCTCTCCCCTCTATCTCCCCCTCCTTCTGCCTTCTCTGCTTGTCTGGAATCAAGTCTAGAAGAGTAAGTGATGGTTCATGTTGAGCATGCTGGCATCTATCTGTTCTGCTTGACAGTAGAGTGGTTTGACCCTTTAGAGGTGTTTCAGAGCATGCCCTGTAGGTTCTTCTAGTTTTCTGATAGCACTCTCAGTTTGATATGATAAAAAAAAAAACAGACCCTGTACTTTGATGTGTCGAGGATCGGTTTGCTGTGTGTTTGTGTTCGTGTTGCATGTCTGCAAGCAGTTCCTCTGTATATACTGTGTGTTTAACGTTGGTATTTTGTGTCTGCGTGTGTGTGTGTGCGTGTGCATGTGTTGCGTGGGTTTGCACAGGACTCGCAGAGTAAGCAGGGTGGCTACAGCATGCACCAGCTGCAGGGAAACAAGGAGTTTGGCAGTGAGAAGAAAGGGTACTTGCTGAAGAAGAGTGATGGGTAAGCTGCTAACACAGCCATTATTTTTAAAAATGCTGTAGCGCACGGTTCATGTTGCATTAAAATTTAAAGTGCACACAGAGAAGAAAGACATGACAACCCCTTCACTAATGTGTGTCCCCCCCCCCCACCCTCACAGGCTGAGGAAGGTGTGGCAGAGGAGGCAGTGCTCAGTGAAGGGGGGCATCCTCACCATCTCTCATGCCACAGTGAGTATAACACAAATGCACGCACACACACACACACAAACACACACACATTCATACGAACCCTCTGACCCCCATGAGTGACTGTGCTCATCAAAGGGAGAGCATCATGCGGGGAGGTTTGTGCTGGGCTTTCTCAATCTGGAGGCTGGCAGAGTGAAATTGACATAGATCGGTCGTCATGGCAACCCCGTCTCCCTCCCCTCGCCCCTCCCCCCCCCCCTCTGCCTGCTGCGCCTGGGTGACTCATCTCAGAGCGAGTGTGAGCGTACTGTATATGCTGGCACGTCTGTAGCGTAGCCTCCGCTCAGCAGCAGTCGCCGTGCAGTGTGACGCCTTCTTTCTCTGCGGACGGCAGGGATCTGAAACCAGATTCAAATCTGAATTAACTCTGTAAGGCTGTCCGTCATTGAGTTATAACCTCCTACTGGGCCTCAAACAAAGAGAGCTGCTGGATTTTGGAGCTTAGTAGAAGCAGTAAATTTAGCTAATTGTGGCAGAGAAATGGCAGGTCTCTCATCGGACACAGATTATGAATAAATCCGACTGGTGACTTTTAAAAAAAGCAGGAAGATTTTTGAAAATAAAGGTTGTGGAAATAGTTTGTACTTAACTGATCGTCACTGCACTTTAAAGACCAACGATTACATCATCCAAAATGATAGTGTTGCATAAGTGAAGCTTGAAATATGTCACCCTGGTGTGTAAGAAAAGCCACCTTGGGACAAATATTTAAGATGCCACACATAGTCTGAGACTGGAAACCAAAACAAGAAGTTAATCCATCGTTATGTAGTGAAGGTCATCTGATTCATAAACAGCAATGGCTGGAAAGTACCACAATAACTAAGATGACTCGATTTAATGTCATTACAGAAAAAAAAACTGGATTAAAAAGCAAACAGAAGCTGAGTTTGTGATTCATACTCGATCAATTCAACGGGCTGATTTGCTTATATGAAAGGATCTCAACAGTAAATGGACTGCAAATTTAGCCTTTTTCTTTACATTACATTAAATATAATAAAACAACATTAAGAAGATTACACATCACTTAAATATTTTAATATATTTTTTTACCTAATCCATTTGGGATTTATTTACCTTCCATTGCTGATAATCAATTGCACAACCTTCCTTCCTTCCTCTGGTCCCTAAAAATGTCCTCAAATTTAAATTATAATCCACAGCAAATTATATGTTTAAAAGCCCAGTTTGTGTTTTATATCTCATAAATCTGAGGCATATTTACATACACAATTGATAGATGGAAAATCAGCATATTGTATGGATCGTAATTCAAAATATAGACATTTTAACATATTTTGGTACTGATATTTCTCATGTAACCAGACTTAGATTTTAGTTTTTAGCCACACTAGCTTAATACTGTAGTTGCTCTAATGTTGCTCGATCCACCACAAACAATCTAACGACCACCAGCCTCAGCTGTGCTTTGTGTTTAATCCTAATTAGCAAATGTTAGCATGCTACCACGCTAAGCTAAGATGGTGAACATTGTCAATATTATTATATTATTATGTTGTCTAGCAATAGTTTGTGTGTTAAATCAGTTAAATCAGTTAATTTGAGAGTGATATCAGTTTACAATTTTCTGTTTTGTATTTTGGTTGAACTGTTTGTGCCTTTTAAGCTAACAGTGACTCTCGTATTCATGTAAATGCATAATGAACGTGACTGATGTGATCGTGAGCCTCTGAGCCGTGAGCCGTTTTTACAGTATTAGGGTGTGAGCTTCATTCAAACCTTTATATAGACGCTGCCTCAAACATGATGACATGATTTCTGTCTGCGAGGAGGGAAGTGGTTTTCTCAGACGCAACATGAATTGCTTCCTTTTGTTCTACTGAGCGATGAAGGGACTGAACTTTAACCTATCTGTGTGCTCTGATCCTCTGAACAGTAGTTACACGAGAGCTTATAATCATTTGTCTCTGTCTGGAGGCAGTTTACTGCCACTCCAAGAGTGTTTTTTTTCTTCAGGCCTTGTGGCAGCTGAACTCTAGGTGACTCTAGTTGACATGGCGGGTTGCCAGCAGGCCAGCAAAGCTCCAAGGCTCATCACAGACTGTTAGCATTTCATTAGCACGTGCCCCGGCCCCTCCTCTGCTCGGGCACTGGCAGGAGACAATGCTCAGTATACATGTGCCAACTAGGCACATTATTACAGTACACAGCCCGGCCAGTCCGGTCCAGTTTCTTAATGGGGACTGGAGAAACCATTAGTTCAGCTTGTGTATGTGTGAAAGTTTTACAACATTTATTCTGTAAATATTTTGATTCCTAATGTACATATTTGGATCATAGTGATCAGTCTATTGACAGAAGATTATACAGCAACAAGAGTATGAGTCTACAGCCATGCTAGCAACTCTGTGAGGCTGAACTCAGGCAAAGTGGTGCTTTGAGATAAATGCAAACATCAGAATCCTAACATGCTCTCAATGACTGATGCTTAGCAGGTAATGTGCACCGTGTTCCCCATCTTAGTGTTAGCATGCTAACATTTGCAATAAACACAAGTTCCAGTTGAGGCTGATGGTAATGCCATTAGTCTTGGAGGTATCATTGGTCAAATTAAAAGATTTGACCTGATGATGGCACTGGAGGAAAAGTTAAGGGATTACACGAGTAGCACATGAATGTCAGTCCCAGATTTCATGGTAATCCATCTGATATGTATTTCAGCCAACATTTCAATGAAAAACATCAACCTAATTGTTTCACCAGAGTAAAGTCAGGCCGAAGTCATTAACATTCATCACTGTGGTCACCATGAATGTCTATGTCAATTTTATTTTTTTATTGGCCATCTGTTGTTGAGATATTTCAGTCTGGACCAAAAGTTGTGGACTGACCGACCATCCCTAGAGACACACCACTAGCAAAACTAATAAAAATGCCAAACATTTGAGACGTTCCAACTGTCGAATGTGAGAACTTGCTGTTCCTCTCTGGTGCATATCATTGTATATTGACTATCTTTGAGTTTTGGACTGTTATTCAGACATAACACACTATTTTAAAATGATGTCCATTTTTCACTATTTTCCAACATTTTATACACTAAACTATTGACAAACCAAATAAAAATCTAATTTATAGAGACCCTAGTGTGTAATAATGAGTGTTTTTGTGACCTGTACGGCCTCCATTGTGATCTTCTTGCTTACAGTCCAACAGGCAGCCGGTCAAACTCAACCTGCTCACCTGTCAGGTGAAACCGAGCGCCGAGGACAGGAAGTGCTTCGATCTAATTTCTCGTAAGTTTTACACACGTCTACTGTACATCTCACAACATACATATATATATAAATGTTAGTATGATCATCGTTGGGGAATTCCTTCCTCTTAAAACCGTCAAGGAGCGAGAATCACACCACAGTGACACTTTTTGTATAACAGGATTGTTTTTAGACTGTTTGAACAACAGATTTCAAAAGGTGATATATGCGAATATTTTGTTCTGTCTGTTGCTTCTGTTGTATTTAACGTCATGGTTTCTGTATTCCACAGATAACCGGACATATCATTTCCAAGCTGAGGATGAACAAGAGTTTGTCATGTGAGTACTTCAGGGTAACAATACACAGAAAAGTATTGCTTGTTTTTGCTTTATGACCACAATGAAAAAAAGGGAACTAGCATTATTTCCTAACGTTTATGAGGTCACCTTTCACAATATAACTGACTTCTCACATCTGATAAACCCAGAAATCAAGTTAGATGTTTGTGTGTGTGATCACAAGCTGTCACAGAATTATTTTTATTAATGGGGGTGGTTGGTTAGTTTCTATATCTTTTTTCATACCTGAAGACAGGAAGCGTTAAACTTTGTCATGAAGGAGAGACTGTTGAGAGTGGGTAGCAGTGGGATTTGTGGTCTGCAGTAAATCAGGTCGCTGTAACCTCGTACTGCTGTTTCCCACGAAGTCACACACATGCATTTAGGTGGGCACACACAGACACACATTATCAGAACAATAGATTAAACCGTTTTCGAAATCAAACATCGCCATTTTGTTTTTCTGTAGACTTTCATTCGTTGTGCTAATTGTTCAAGGAGCTTTTTCACATTTGATTTGGTTTTACAACTAAGTAAAGTAATAAATCGAGTAATAATCATTTGTGTAGCACTTTCTAAACAAGAGACAACATAAAGAGACAAATCACACATATAGAAAACGACAGCATAAAAGACAGTTTCATATAAAATCCGTAAGGTAGAAAGAGTCAACAGAAGCAGTAACATGACAGAGCTGTATTTGACAAACATTTAATCTAGTGGTCAGACAAGAGGAGTCTATAAAAATGTGTTTTAAGATGGATTTAACAGCTTAGACAGTGTCAGCAGATCAAATACTAAATGGAAGACTGTTCCAAAGCCGAGATGCCAGTACAGTAAACAAAGCTATAGCCGCTGCAATGAAGAATAAGTAATATGGAAGATTTTATTATTTCTGGCAGATTTTGACTTTGTTAAAAGACGGTGAGATCTAAGAAACTTGTGCAGAAGGTGAGAAGCGGGTCATTTATAATACATGTCTGTGCTTATATTTCCACTGAGAACCAGCATTGTGCAGTTCTTTTAAATGAAAGTATCAAGTATCAAGGTCGTACTGGCATTTATTTGTTCATTGTTGGATAAGCTTGACTAAAATGTTCTCTCATTTCTCGACTGATAACATTCAACATTGTGGACATAACAAGTAAACCCTATGTTGCTTCTCAAGGCCCTGAATGATTCAGAAACACTGAATCATCAAAACAAAACTGAATCCAATTACACTGAATCTTCTTGAGCTGTCTAGACTAAAACACAGCCTGTAAAAACTACAAATACAGCCCACAACAAACGTGATTTGTAGCACTTTTGTTCTGGGCTTTTTGTTTGTCTGAAACTTTGTTCCAGCGCCGTTGCGGTTGTGCCACTTGCTTCGGTACTGCTTGCACACTCTGTATCTCCACGTACACGGAGTCCTTTGGGATCCTGCTCGCTTCTCCTCACCGCCGCTTCTGTCACGCACTTCTAGTCGCAGCAGCAGCAACATCTTCACGGGATTTTCCATGAAATATTTAGTATTCCATAGGGCTCCTGCTTTAGAGCAGTCACGCTCCCCCACAATTAGGCTTTGAGCATTATAATGCAGATTATAAGTAAACACAAAAACACTTTGGCTCAGCATCTGCGCACCTACGCATCTGTGGATTAAAATATCTTGTTTTTTTTCACACATACAGATAAACACAGAATCTAACACATCAGCTTCTGTGCCCACTCCCTGTCTGGCCTCTCTGCCTTTGCAGACAGGCTTGAGTGACAATGACAGAGGAAGTGCTGACGTCAGCCACACAGAGACTGGTGTGTGTGTGTGTGTGTGTGAGGGCCAGTTCAGCGCAGGAGCAGATTGTACTGTGAAGTGAACTGCAGGAGGCCATGTTTGAAAGGCAGCTACAGTGTTTCCTGTGTAATGACCACAGTACTGCGTGGGCGCATCTGTGTGTATGTGTGTGTGTTCTACCTATTAAAAAAAATAAATCAAGCAAGCACAAACAGACTGTCGAGGAGAGTCATTCAAAATTAAGATGTTTTGATATACAAAAAATACCCACAGAGTTTAGTTCTCCAGATGTCGTCTTTCGTGAGGTCTGATCAGATTATTGCTTCACAGGTTTTAGCCAACAGTCAGTTAATGCATCGTGTGTGTAGTGAAGAGTAAATCTTTTTTTGGTCCACTTATACAGTCTGTAAGTGTTTGTCCTCTTCTGCCATTAATAATAGATTAGTGTTTGAGTTTATGGAAACAAACACCTTACTCTGTTATAACTATAATTAGCTTTTTTTGTGGTGTATTTTATCATTTGTCTAAAGCTGAAATGATTAGTCAGTTGGCAGAAAAATAACATGCAACTGTTTATATAATTGATGGGTTTCAGCTTTTCAGTTGTGAAGATTTGATAGTAAACTGGATATTTTGTGGTTTTGGACGTTCAAAACAAGCAATTTGAAGACGTCGCCCAGGATTTTAGGAAATTGTGATGAGCATTTCTCAATTTTCTGATATTTTATAGACCAATGAATCACTTATTAAAGAAAGTAACTATTAGTTGGGGGCCTACATTTTTATTTCAGCTAATTTACTCATATCTGATGTTGGTTTTTTTATCTCTTGGTAAAATAACTTTTTAATTGTGTTTTATAAAGTGCAATATAAATAAAAATTCTCATAACACCAACAATTATCTCTTCCCACGTGCAGCTGGATCTCAGTGCTGACCAACAGTAAGGAGGAGGCGTTGAACATGGCATTTCGTGGCGAGCAGACCAGCGGAGGTGAGGACGGTTTGGAGGACCTGACTAAAGCCATCATAGAAGACGTGCTGCGCATGCCGGGCAACGAAGTCTGCTGCGACTGCGGAGCCGCAGGTGTGTATTATATATTATTGTTTGTGTGCGTCCAGAGAGGCTCCGTCCTGTATTCACATCCTCTTCCTGCGTTGTGCTGAGTCAACGCTCACCTTGTTATGTGAAAAGACAAACACCTTCACTTCAGCATTTTCCGCTTTAACTGTGGGCAAATCTTTTATTCAAAGCCAAACACCAATTCTGATATCTTTGCAATGTCACAGCTGCCCTGAACTCAGCGTCCTTCAGTTAGATGGTAACTGAACATGCTGCACTGCAAATCCCCCCCTGCAGCCCTCTGCAAACAAGCAGCTGCGTGTGTGTGTGTGTGTGTGTGTGTGTGCGAGCGTGCAAGTGTTGTTAGCATTCAGGACACAACCCGATCCTGATCCTCCCCCGCATTATGAAGCAAAGACTCAGCACTCAGGAGTGGCATAGACATTCAGGCCTCCTGACACTCAACACACACACACACACACACTCTCCTCTGTCGACACAAACGCACTCAGCAGCTCACCCACCGACTGACGGGAGGACTTATGCTCCGAGGGGGAAAAAAAAACATTTCTACGCTTTGAGAAACAACATCATTACATCACGTTGTTACATAAGCCACACGCTCTGCCGACCCCTGCAATCTGCACAAAGGGGAGGTAATTTGTCATGTCTATACTCTTGTTGCCGCATCCGTTCATATACACGGATCCAGTAGTAACACATGTTCCAGATGTGGGTTTAAGCTTTATTTCCTGGTCGATTCCGGTTAAATCACAATAGGCACTGCTGAGGAGATGAAAACCTGCTCTGATATGACTCTGTGTCCTTGGCGCATAATATTAACTTCATGGTTGAAATGTCATTGAAATGACTTTCAAAGGTCGCCTCTTCGTTCCCTCTGATCTGAGTGGAAAGAGGACTCCATCTCATTTGATATTCTCCCAGGATCTCCCTCTATAAGACACAGCTTTACAGCTTTAGTATTAAGCAGCTATAGAGGTCACCGTGCATCCTCTCATCATGCTCAACATGCTCCCTGTGACCTATCACCAGCTTGCATCTGTTCATTGTGTCATGTAAATGTGCGTGCGTGCCTCGCCTTCTGTCTTTGTGTGTTTGTGTTTTGTATGACTCACTGGTTTTTTGGGCTGCCTCCGACGTTTTCCACCAGCCTCTGGTGTTCTCTTGTCAGATCGAGACAGAACAACATCCCTCTGCCCCTCACAGCATCACTAAGCTCACAACCAGCAGAGCCGAGCTGTACGTATAAAGCTCACTTAAATCTCCCGGATTGCATCAGAACATCGGGCAGTGATGCCGGTCATTCACTGCGGTTTAGAGGGTGCAGTGTGAACTCGTTGTATGGCGCTGTTACATCTCAGCGTGCTTGTGCAGTTTGCTTTGCAGCAGGTTACGCAACGGACTCCTGTCTCCATGCTGCAATATGATGTGACTACGGGAACAGTTTTATGTCTACAAGAGTCTTCCAGTGTTCTGTAATATCTGTTGAATTTATAGCTGTCTGCAGAGTACATATGGTCAATAAATGAGCTTTGGTTTAAGCAGTTAGTTGACTGTAAAGCAAGGTTCATGAGTAGAAATACACCTGTTTTAGCAGACCAAATCATTTTTTATCAGCGAAAATAATTTTGTTTTTAAGAAATAGTACTGTAACAGAAACAATAAAATGTCACAACCCCTCAGAGAGGCCCTGTAGAGCCTGTCCTGTTTGTTCAAATAAAATTCTGGTGTGGGATTTGCATACTACTTTGTCTACAGGAAGAAAAAAAAAAAATCCAACCTGAAACACATTAACACTCGCACACAAAAACAGGTACAGCTGATAAACCCATTTTTGGCCCCGTGTTGTTTAGTGTTGTTTTCTGGTTCCCACAGAGAACTGACCGATCGTACAAAGTGTTCAGTTATTTTATGATCCACACAGTGCAACTAAAAAGAACTTTTATAGCAGAAAAACGTTCAACTTTTGTTAAACATTGGTGTCGGTGGTTTTGGTGTTAGTGCCTTACAGTTAAACAATAATAGCTTCTGTTTAGGCTTCAAGGCAAGTTCTACAATCATACAAGAATAAATCATGTAGGGACACAGAGAAACCAATTTCCCTACTGACAGCAGCCTCGCTAGACTAGGATATAATGCAGGCACACGCCTCATCGTATTTTTAGTGAAAGGGCAGGACATTTGCTTTTTATTGCTGAAACATCTCTTCCTTTTTGGCTTTATTTAACAATGTTCCTGCTGTTTTTTAGTTTAATTTGCATGGTTTCTGGGTATTGAAGTTACTGCATCTCTCTTTCTGCCAACTTTCAGTGTTACCTGGTGCAGCTTAAATCAAAATATATCATTTGATATTCAGTACAGGCTTAAATATGAGGCATATATCCAACTTTAAATAGTTTTATTGGACCTACACCATCTGTCCACTCATGATCACACTTGATGGAAGCAGCAACCATAAACTTTATGTTAAGGAGAACATGCTGTGTGGATCATTAACATTCATTTTCTCATATTTTCCGTGTTTATAGACCCTAAGTGGCTGTCCACCAACCTGGGGATCCTGACCTGCATCGAGTGCTCCGGCATCCACCGAGAGATGGGGGTCCACATCTCCCGCATCCAGTCCATGGAGCTCGACAAGCTGGGAACCTCAGAACTCTTGGTGAGTCATTTTGCGCAGAGAAATGGTCTACCGAATGAATAAATAGCTTTTTTTTTTTTGAGTCAGCAACAGCAGTCTACGCCCTTCACTATTTTCATCTCTGGTGAAATATTAGAAATAATGAAAGAGTAGTAGAAACACAGGAGAGAGCAGGATTTGATCCCTGAAGCAGCAGGGAGGTAACCTGACGCGCCAGATGGTTTGTTACACAGAACCATCTGAGAAGTCGTCCTTGGAAAATGTTTGGAAAAGTGCAGACGCTTTCAAAATATACTCGGCAGGTGTTTGGATGAACCATCTGTCTATCATTGTCTTACCTTGCGAGGCAGCTGGATTCACAAGATCACACGAGAATCCTCACAGGACGCCGATTGGTCCGAGCCACTGGCGGTTCAGACACAAGAGCGTAACTTGAAGCCTGACAAGAGGGATTCCCACGTGATCTTGTGATGGCGAGATCTCTGAAAACATGTTGTACTTGTCAACATGACCCTGATCTTACAGTAACTTCTCCCTCTTTCTCCCTCAGCTGGCCAAGAATGTAGGGAACAGTAGTTTCAATGAGATCATGGAGGGAAACCTTCCCTCCCCTTCACCAAAGCCCACTCCCTCCAGTGACATGTAAGTACTCTGAGAAAAAAAAACGCCTAGTTTTCAAACAACTGACTGAATCCCTCTTTTCTTAAAACACTCTCCTCCATATTTTGCCCATAGGACAGTGAGGAAGGAGTTCATCAACGCTAAATATGTGGACCACAAGTACGCAAGGAAGACGTGCACGTCTGCGGCAGCTAAAATGATCGAGCTATTCGAGGCGGTCCAGTCCAGGGACCTGCTGGCCCTCATCCAGGTTTACGCAGAGGGGGTGGAACTTATGGAGCCCCTTCCAGAGGCGGGGCCGGTGAGTCTGATCTTTAAGGATAGTGTTTGGTTCACCCAAATCAACGATCGTTTACCTCACCATTACCTCTAGTGATATCTGGCCATGCAGATAGTTTTGGTTTTACAGTAATGTGTTGAGGTTTTGAGATATTTCTCTTGCGTTTTTTTTGTGCACAAAGCACTGAAAACAGTTTTCATTGGAACGATTTTATATCACAGAAGTATTCATAATGAAAACTTATGACAGAAAGATTTGTGAATTATCCAGTAAAGACCAGAATACTTAGAATTAACTAGATTGTATTAGAGCTGCAACAATTAGTTGATCGACAGGAAATGAATTGGTGTAATTGAATGATTATTTGTCATTATTCAAGCAAAAAGGCAGCAATGTTTTCAGCATATATATGAGAAGATTTAGAGCTTTTCTTTGTCATAAATGATAGCAAAGTGTTGGTCGGACAAAATAACACACATGAAGGCGTTACCTTTGACTCTGGCCAATCATAACAATATTTTTTAAACATTTTCTGACATTTTATAAACCAAACAATTAATCGAGAGAATAATTGGGACCACGTCAGAAGACAAAAGTGCATATAACTATCCTGAATGACCACGCTCAAAGCCGGGGTGAAAAGCTTTCCATCATAGTGATTAGAGAGAGAAAACTGTCAGACTCAAACCCGACGTCAGAAAAGGTTTCAGAGGCTATTCAAACATCCTGCAACTAACCCCACTGACCCTCTAGACCATTGTTATTAAAAATACATATTTTAGTGGCGTTCAGAGGATTTCTTAAAATCTTTCTGCATGCCTAAATATCACAAGAGGCGAAAATAGGTTTTTCTTTTGTGATTTTGGTGAACTGGCCCTTTAAAGCCCCTTTCACAGTCCATCCCTGAAATGTTCAGGAACGTTTCCTGCATGGATGTCATGTGTGAACGCGAGCAGGGATCGATACTCCGCCGGTTTTCCACCTCAAGACCAGAGAGTAACATCACAGAGAATTTATGTTCTGTAGAATCTCAGCTGCACTCTGGTTCCCTCCCATGTCCCGCTCTTACATCGCTGCAGTACATTGCATCATTGATCACATATGATCTCATACTAGCGTACAAAGCCTTTAAAACTGCGGCCCCGGATCTCTACACATTTTGCTGTAGTTTCTCATCCTTCAAAGTTCATTCTCAGCAGGACGACCGACGCTGACACATTTCTGCCCAGTTGGTAAATGATGTGGTGGTTAGAAATGGGTGTAACAGTTGGAAATTTTTTTTTTTTTTTTTGAATCATGCGGATAAGATCACCAGCAGGTGGTGATATCCAGCAACCTCCACCACATAATCGGGCATCATTGCTGTCGAGTCCATATTTACTCAGATGATTCATGTCTCTGTTTTTTATTCTGCGGTTCAGCCTGCTTTTTATATGTTTCCTTCCCTTTTACACCACTGATTTTTGTATAAACGGATGTTAAATACACAAGCAATAGATGGTGAAGCTCTTGCACCATAAACAATGTGGGTGATCAGACTTCATGTGACATAAATGGGTCAAGGTTTCATAACACAGACATGGTACTTCTTTGATGAAAAATTAAATGTACAATGCAGCAGCGGAATAAAAGAGGATATTTTTTGGTGACAGTAGGAGCTGCTGCTGCTGCTGCTGCTGCTGCTGCTGCTGCTGCTGTCTGCACTATGAAGTCTGACTCACTGATATCTGATCCGCTCCTGTCAGTACATCTGAATAGCTGCAGACAGCACAGTGACATCCCGCTCCACGCACCAACCCTGAGACACAGACGACACGACAGGAATGCGTGACTAAATACAGCCTCTGCTCAACCGTATAGATACCGAGATGCCACAAAAAAATACAGCACATATATTCCTCACATTCATATATTTCATCTTTTACCTCCATCTTTAATGTTCTGCGTAAAGAAATTAAGCTTAGATCCTGTTTTAATACGCCGATTCAGATGAAATTGCGGCAAATCTCTGCATAATTCCTGCAGAAATATTATTTTTAGGAGCCATTTTGTTTACTGCAGCTTGTTTAAATGCTGAAAGAGACACGGAGAGGGAGAGAATACAGAATGGATGCTGCCCAGATTGTCTCACCGTGTCTTTGCTGTGTTTGATGGCCCCCTGCAGGAAGCTGGAGAGACAGCACTGCACTACTCTGTACGGACTGCTGACCAGACCTCACTGCACTTGGTGGACTTTCTTGTGCAGAACAGGTACATTTTCTTTAAGAGTTATTTGTATTAGAACGTTAGAAAAGTGTTGTGTGAGAGTTTGGATTGTTTTTGTGAGTTAAACAGCTTTCAAAATGTCTTTAAACACACCAGTGGTTTACAGCAAAATGATCTAGTAAACAACTCTTTTGTGTAAAACACACAGTCGAATCGAATTTTGATCTAGCTGTCTGCTGCGAGTCTCTCTGTTCTGTGCTTCAGTCTGTATTAAAGCGGTGGAAGTGCAGAGGAAAGCTTAGCGCTGCACAGCTCAGCTCAGATTCCCACAAGGCAAACAGAAATGGGTCAAGCACTTGTTCTCTGCCTTAATTTATTCCTCTCTTTTCAATTGTTTACCCACCACTGCTCCAGCAGCCTCCACAGGAGAAGTGGAACCCTCTCCATTAATTAATAGCTGTGCTCGTACAGCATTGTGCTCGGCCTTCGTTATTATAGAATATTTTTCTTGTCCTTTCTGGGAACCACTAAAGATCTGATTTTTTTTTTTTTTTTACTGTACTTACTGTTAATATTGTAGTGCGAAATTGGTTTTGCACAGCTAATTCAAGGTTAGCTTGTTTTTTCTAAGCACTAACCTTAAAGGACATATTCAAAATTTTTCAAGTGTGTCTTTAAAACAACAGTCAGTCGTCCGTATGAACAGTGAAAGAGGTTTTCCTCACTGTAATCATTCCTCCTGTTCATACTGGCTGTTAAAATCAAATGTGTTTTCAATGAAAGTGGAAACAGAGTCGAAAAATCATGAATCTATCCTTTAATTCATCATCTTAGATCCTAATTTTGCTGTTCTTATGAGAGTACTTAAGAGTTTTTAAAGGGAAAACACAGATCTATGTTTTAAAAAATGCTTTTCTCTCATGTTAAATCACAAGAGCCTGGGTTTTTGTTTTTTTTAATTCCTTTTTTTTTGCTGTATATTGTATTATTCACTTGGGGGTTTTTTTTGTATGTTACTGTGTTTTGTGTACAACAAGCTGCTCCAAACAAATTGCCCCCAGTGGAATTAATGAAATTGTTTGTACTGTATAGTAATGATACATTAACCTGAATCTGCAGGACTGTGGAAAACACCTCCAGCTTGTGACCCTTTGCCCTGACTGTGTGTGTGTGTGTGTGTGTGTGTGTTTAACTAGCGGAAACCTGGATAAGCAGACGGAGTGGGGAAATACTGCCCTGCATTACTGCTGCATGTACGAGAAGCCCGAGTGCCTCAAGTTACTCCTGAGGGGCAAGCCGGCCACTGACATCCGTGAGTCACATGTCGAGGTTCATCCTCTCGTTAATGTCGCCCACGTATCAGACTCTTTTTAACTGTTGAATATCCCCTTGCTCCCCCTCAGCCAATCAGAACGGAGAGACGGCGCTGGATGTTGCCAGGCGACTGAGGAACACTCAGTGCGAGGAGGCAGTAAGTATTTCTCACTGACAGAAACAGGAGCACCCAGCTGGAGCTTTTGGACATCACAGGAGATGATTTTAATGGTCTATAAACATTTCTAAGTTGAAAAAAAAAACACAATTTATTGCTTTAAAGATTGCGTTTGATCAGACGTTCATTGACCAGTTTATGGGCAGATTAGTCAAAACACTAGATGGCAGTCGAAGGTCTGTCTCCAGCCTCAGGCAACAGGGACAGCAGAGTGGAAATAATTGTTGATGTAGGTTTATTATTAACGCTAATATGAGCGTGCAGACAAAAACAGCCATCTCCAATGCAATTTGAGAGTTGTAATGAATAAAAATCACCCTACATTTACCAAGATATGAGGTTCTTTTCTTAGTTATATTAGTAAATAAACGTTTTTAACCATATATGAGTGAAACAGTTTCCTTGTAGTACCTCTGTATACTGAGTAAAGGCTCATACTTAAACAAGAGTAATGACTGTTTTGTAGATTTTTGTATGATAATCCTAATTTTTATGACTGATCCTGACTTCTAGTGTTACTGTAACATATTGTATTTCTTCTCTCCCCCCCCTCCCCTTACTCTTTATTGTATGTCTTGTTTATAGGGTTTTGTATTTTATTTGCAATCAATTTTGTTGCTGTTTTCCATGAATTAATGATGGTTTTGGGTTGAAAGAGCACTACAGCTTGTTTTTTTTATGTGTATAACTGAGTCATATGTGTGTGTGTGTGTGTATGTTTGCGTGTGTCAGCTTGTGCAGGCTGCAGAGGGGAAATTCAACCCTCACATCCATGTGGAGTATGAGTGGAGCCTCAGACTGGAGGAGATGGACGAGAGCGATGACGATCTTGACGATAAGGTTCGAGCTTGAGCTTGTTTGAGCTTGATGTTCAATCAGGTCTTCATTAAACCCAACACCGTGGTGCTGAACCTAAAGATGAAAACAATTTTCGAGTCAGTCTGATGTTCAAGTCTGATCAAGCGGTGTTTCTCCTGCTGGGGATTCTGTATAATTTTAGGCCTCCTTTTATCTCTTTGTCATGTGTTCTCCTTTATTTTTGCGGTTAAGTGACCAAATTCATTTGACATGTTAAGATGTTTCATGTTAACATGGAATTGAAATACAATTTGAAGCATCAGTAAGTCACGCTTTGATGTCATTTCCACAGAATCAAAGAACAGGGGCTTCGCTCTAGATTCACAAATCTGTACTGACTGAACTTCATATGCATGAAAGCAAAAATACAGCATGTAGTAGAGGCACACACACACCAATTTATTCTACTTACAGTTGCTTCAGTACACCATAGTGCAATGCAGCCTGGAAAATTGTCCATAAAGAGGTAAATGAGGCAGATTGAAAGACTCCCCAGTTAGCATTAATGGAGTGATTTGCAGGTCAAAAGTCATCTAGACACGAATAGTAAGTTAAAAAAGTTTGAAAAGCGAAGGTTTCAGCTACATTTCAATGACTATATTTCAATGTGAAGCAGGACCTTATTACATGTTTAACATGGTGTTAAAACAATGATTATATACAACCAAGATGTCCTCAAAACTTTACTTTTCAGCCACATTTAGGCAGTTTTAACCCAGACGTCTAGAAGTATTTTTGTCTGCAATTCACCAAATCTGTGTTTATTGTTTTTTTTATACCACGCAAGTGTAATAGCATCTTAGGGTGGATTTTCAACATTGTCAAGGTTGAACTTCAACTGACTTGATAACAGATTTTCAACAATTTCAAGGAATCTTTTGGGAAACATTTTTGGGGAAATATTCTTATTCAATTTCTTGCAGAGAGTTGGATGAGAAGATTGATACCACTCATGTCTGTCTGTTAAAAATATGAAGGTTCAGCCAGCAGCTAGAAAGCTTAGCTTAACATAAAGACTGGGAACATAGATACAGTCTTTATTGTCCTGCAGGAGCCTGTATATATTCCACACAAATATGGTTAAACAGCTAGCCGGGCTCTGTCCAATGGTAACAAAATCTGCCTACCAGCATCTCTAAAGCTCATGGATTAACATGTTATATCTCTTTTTGTTTAATCCGTACAAAACCGAAAACCAGCTGAGACTCCATAAGAGTGTTATTGACCTTCTCATCTAACTCACGGCAAGAAAGCAAATAAGTGCACTTCTGAAAATGTTACAGTATTCATTTAAAGCGTCTGCATGTAGGGTTATAATGTCTGCTCTGCAAGGATCGAGGTCTGCTCCGTCTCATCCTGTCGTATGTCCCTCTGCAGCCCAGTCCCATCAAGAAGGACCGCTCCCCGAGGCCTCAGAGCTTCTGCCACTCCTCCAGCCTCTCCCCTCACGACAAGCTCTCCCTGCCGGGCTTCATCAGCCAAAGGGACAAGCAGCAGCGTCTGTCCTACAGCGCCTTCACCAACCAGATGTACAGCGCGTCCACAGACCTCTCCTCCTCCCCCGTGGCCGACGGACCGCCGCTGCCACCCAGGAACCAGGGCAAAGGTCAGACCTGCCCGCTCCGAATGCTTTCGAGCTTGCATCCATTTTCGGACAACATCCACAGTTTTATCAATCTATCTTATAACCATGATAGTCAGTAAATTCAGTAGATGTTCTCCTTATATTTGTTATGCAAATGCTAGCCGTAATGCAAATGGTCTAAAGGTTGTGTGTATGCTGTGCACGATTACTGTAGAGGGTTGATAGCCTGTGAAACTGCACTTTATTATGTCTGTTAATGTTTGATTACATCCAGGACAGGGCTCGGTGCTTCATAATCACTATTCTGGGAAGTTTCCTCTCTGCACTGTCAGTCAGTCTACACAGACGCACATTAACACACCCCGCAGTGGAATCCAATTTGTCAACACACAGATCAGAGGGCGGGAAGCAGGTGTCATTAAGATTGCTTACACAGTAAACCTTCAGGAAAACATGGCTGCAGGAGAGGGCACGGTGGCAGTGCTTAGTCAGGCGTGTGAAAAGGGAAGTCGAACACACGTTTAATCATTAGCCTCAACACAATGTACACACGCAGTATACTATGAGCTTGCTGTCTCTGCAGTGTTGGTATTAAAAATAACACTCCTCCCTCTGAGGAGGGATTTAAAACACTGACAGTTGCAGCTTCAGTAAGCGACTGAAAACATTACAAAAGCTTACACTGCCAAACACCCATCTTAACAAGTCATTTAATCCATTTATGAGCATTAAAATCTTATTTTTCTTAACACAAGAGGTGTGAAATTTCACCTGTTTCCAATGCAAATCAACATGTTTCATTTAGACCTTTCACAAGAACCTTTTTAGGAACTTTTGACCAAAGGAACGTGATCCAAGTTCTTGTTCCGGGTGTATTAGGTTCCAGTAGCCGAGGAAAAGAGCCGGGTGACATAAATGATGCAAACGCTGATCACAATGGAAACATTTCATGCGATAAGAGTGCGTGACATATGTATTAACAACCACAAAAACAAAGAAACTTAGAAACCTTTAGTCTCGCCATGATTTGACACTGAGAAAGCCCCTCTTTGCTCAGGATAACAGTTTGACACCTTCACTTAGTTTTGACGCCGTGTTTCCCACCATCACAATGCTGCTTAGTAAACAATGATCTGCTGGAAACTTGAGGCGCAGACATGTTTGTAACAGGAGAACACTGGCTGCAAGTTGAGTTACTTGAACGAGCCTCTGATGAGTTGATCCGATCCACCAGAGTGTCACCTGAACACTTCAATGGAAGAGATGCAACTCAAGGAAATCTGACCTTTTGTACAAAGGAGTTAAGTTGGTCAACGCCACAAATTTGCTTAAATTTGATCGCTGACCTAGAAATACTGCAAAATCTGAAATATATCTTCTTCTTTTAACATCTCATAACTTAGAAACGTAATGATTATTTCCAGGTTTACATGAAAATATTAGAGATTTTCAATGTGGTCTCAGATTTTTGGACCTCATTGTATATTTATAGATATTGACGTAACTAATAATTTTTAAAACATTGCCCTGCTCTACCCAGGAACTGTCAGGGCAGTTTGCTGTACTGAGTATTACTGGCTAGTGAATCACAAGCCTCAAGACTGCAACCACTTGTGTACAGCATTTGTATTCGACTTCCCAATTAATGGTTTTAGTTCCTGGGTGTAGCTGCTTCATATAACGATTAGGTTGAAAAGAGGCTACTAATGCGTACACTTAAATGGTCTCAAGCAAGAGTTTTTACTTTACTTTAACAAAACATTGGAAACAAGTGGAGTTTTAAGTGTGTTTTATGCAAAAATAAGATTAAAACTCTGAATGAGAGGCTAAATGACAGACATACATGTAAACTAACATGCTAACTCTTCAGATGCTCCAGACTAGCAGCGCAGCGCTCCCTCTCTCTCTCTCCCTCTCTCTCTCTCTCTTTCTCTCTCTCTCTCAGCGGGCGCTGAAGAGCTCACCCCCGAGGCCAGCTGTGCGACGTTTCTTCCTCTCTTTTTTGCTTTGCTTGCCACCGATAAAGATTTTCATCTTGTTCTTTTATAATGTGTGGGAGCAGCTCTTCTTAAGACTGACATACTGTAGATTCTCTCCCACACTCCTCCTCATCTCGCTCTCTTTTCTTTCTCTTTTTTGTTTCTTCTCTTATTCTTTCAGCTCCACACTTGGCATTCCTTGGCTCTCATTCGCACTACGCCACACTGGCTGGCACTCGACCATACATCAGTGAATATCCTGTTTTTATGTTCTCCCCCTTACTCGGCTGTGTGCCCCATATACAGTTATCCCTCAGTTGTTTCTTCCTTTACGGCTCAAGATTCGCAGGGTGGTGGTGGTGGTGTGTGTGTTTTTTTTTTTAAGTAGACAATGGGACCATGTAGGCAGGCTGAGTCTCCAGTTAATTATTTCTTGCCTACATGAATTTTTATCTTTGTGGAATCACATCCACCACCCTTGAGCTGTAAACTCTTACCACAGCTGATTCCTCTCTGGCTGAGCTCTCTATTAGCTGCTTTCGTCCTATTTTACTCTATATTAGTGCCCGATAGACACAGGCAAGCATATACATAAACAAACTGACCAGAAGAAACGTGCCCACAACCCAAATCATAGTGTCCCTTTTCATTATTTTGCATTCCCGTCCAGACATTTCCTGTTTTATATTTGTTGGGACAGTATGTTGTTCGTTTTGTTCTAACGTGTATCGTCATTTTGTCCTGCGAAGCGTATTCCTGACAGCAGAAACACAACCTTTTCCATATTCTTCTCCTCTCCTCTCCTTTACCTTCTCTGGGTTTTTTTGGGGGAGGGGGGGGTTAACAGACTTGATTATTTTTTTGGGGGGCCTCATCACCTCATGTGTTTTATGTATCGCTCCTCCAGCTCCTCCCCCATCTGGCCCTCCCTCTACACTCACAACAGGAGGCAGCTCCACCCTGTCCAAGAAGAGGCCTCCGCCCCCCCCTCCTGGACACAAACGCACCCTGTCTGACCCACCCAGCCCGCTCTCTCACAGTCCACACAGTAAAGGGGGCTTGACTGGGGGTGAGAAGCAAGCACACGTTACAATAGGGCTGCAGCCTGAAGCATGAATATCAGGATTCTCCAGAGATTAGAGGCATATTTTAACAGTATTTTGAAAGATTTTGACAAAATAATCTTAACTCAAAGTCCTCTTACTAGCTTTTTCTGGAGCTTTTAACCATTTATCAACTGTTTTACAACCTGTTATCATGTGACTTTAGTTCCGTATTGACATCACGTGATCACAACTGAACCGACTCCCTTCACTAAGACTGTGAGATGCGGTTCAAAGGTTCAACAAACAAAAAAAAAAGCTTGTAAGTGGACCTTGAGTCAAGATTATTTCATCAAATGTTCCCAAAGTTAAGAATTAACTTTCATGCACAAATGTTTAGAAATTTCTTTGGGGTTCGGGGTTTTTTTTTTAAATTTTACAGAGAACTTTGGGTGCCTATTTTATGTCTCTTTGTGCAGTTTTAAGGTATGTCAAATGGTGATACGAACCTATGAGCTTTCCATGGATATGTGTAGAAAAATAGAAATAAATAGAGTATATTGTCAGATATACTGTCACATAAAGTATATTGTCACATAAATAAAACAAAAGCAACAAATCGTCACCACTGAAAAGCTGGAACTAGTGAATGTTTGGTAATTTTGCTTGAAAAATTGATACTTAAATGATTTATCAATTATCAAAATACTTCAGTCAACTAGTAATCAATTAATATCTCAGTATGTATAGAAGCAAAGAGCAGCACCTTTCAAATGTTGAAAAATACACAATTAAACTTCTCCAAAGATACATGACTCTTAAACAAACTGCACTTGATAAATGATGTATTTATAAAGCTATTTTCACTATTAACAAAGATTAAACTTTAAGTCTACAGGCTATTTATTTACATGTTTCTAAAATTCACAACCATGGAGGCTAAATGCCGATGACTCTATCAGAAAGAAAACTGACATTATCAAGGTTTAAACCCTCGTCTTGAACGGTATTTAGAAGTTGGAAACTGGTCATTTTGAAACGAGAGGAAGCATTTCACTACTTTTTTAGAGACTATTGATCATCCACAAGTTAAGCCAAGCAAAGTGAACTAATCAGCATATCTTGAAACTGCATAAAGAGATGTCAATGACTTTTTCTTAGTCAGGGTTTTGATTAATCTAAACTAAAAAAAAGTTATCTTGTTACCACCACTCAGAGACAGAGGGAACGAAATCAAACGCACCTCAGTCATTTTACTTCCAATCTTGTGTCTTTTAGGTGAATCACAGGGATATTTTTCCTGTTACTCCACTTGTTATCATTCGTCCTCTGTGGTGTTTGTGCAGTCTGTGTCACACATATAACGTCCAACCACTAATTAAACAATGACACTTTCTATTGCACAACAACCTCCAGACAACACAGGCTCATGGAAAGCTCAGCCAGATGACGCCTCCCTCATTGTTTTTTTTTTTCAAAACCATCACAGCATGTTAATTTAATTCCACATTTATATCAAATTAATCTCTTTGGTGGGCGCTCCTGTTATGGTGTTGAATAATCTATTTGTCGTCATTAATGTTGAAACTTTAGGAAGCGACTCCACCCCTCCTCCCGTCAGCAAGATGTCTCCGGTATCTAACAAGTTTGAAGGCATTCCTCAGCAGCAAAGGTATCACAGATAGAAAACCTCTGATCTGTCTGAAATGTATTGTATCACCTGCGATAATGAAACGTACAAGCATCTTATTTGATTGGGTTTTACCTTGATTAATTTTAAAATCTTTTCCCAGCACTACTTCAAGCAACACAAAGTCTACACTTGGTCCAAGGGTTCTTCCCAAACTACCTCAGAAAGGTAAAGTTTGTGCCGGTTTTTCATTTTAACGTGAACTCTTGAATTGAAGAAGTTGTTAAAAACTTTGTTATCTCTCCAGTGGCATTGCGGAAGATCGACACCATACACCACCCCTCTATAGATAAGCCCAGCCTTCCTCCAGAGGTCTTCCAGAAGTCCCCGCCGGGAACCGAAACCCCTCAGAAGGCTCCTCTGGCGGACAGGCCTCAGCTGGGAGACCTGCCCCCCAAGCCGCAGCCGTCTGATCTCCCCCCTAAACCCGGAGAACTTCCTCCGAAGCCGCAGCTCTCTGACCTCCCTCCTAAACCTCAGCTGGGGGACCTCCCGCCCAAACCCCAGCTCAAAGACCTCCCTCCGAAGCCTCACCTCGCCGACATCCCCCCCAAACCCGGGACAGCCGAGTCCGTTCCCAGACCGCCTCCTGGAGAGACGGCGCCGAAGCCTCAGACGCAACCTCCGCCTCCACCTCAACCACAGCCTCAGCCTCAGCCTCAACCTCAAGACTCGCCGTCACCTAATCAGCAAGCGAATATAGTGGCCCCCTCTCAACAAGCCGCTGAGGACACCAACGGGACCCCGGCGGGAACTGCAGAGACCCCTGTGCCCCTCCCGAGGAAGATCAACACGGTACGCATGTGCTCGCCGTTTCTCTCAAACATTTCATCACATATTTTAACTTTTAAGCTGAGGTGAAATCTCTACTGGACCTGTTTTTCAGAGCTTCTTTGTGTGATTTTTTGTTTTTTAGGACATTTTTTTAGAAACATTGTGTGAACGATACAAATAAAACAGGGACCCGCTTATAAAACCATTGCTCCTCAGCGCTACTAGTGGTCAAAAACCTTTTTTGAAAAACCGTTTTTTTTTTTACATATTAGTGGTTTTAACTTTTATTGATGCAGAGGTGGTACAGGTCAGCGTTTTTCCCCACTGCTGGTTATAATTTATATGACTTCAGCAGCATATTCACTTGTTTTTAAATCACATTCATCACATTTTCCTCACCGAGAACATACCAGAAACAATTAATCAGAGACTGCAAATCAACAAAGTGTCCAAAGGGCATAAAATATTTCCACTCATACATGACCATAAAATGTGAGAATGGTCAACTGCCTTTTCATTTTTCCTTTCATGGGTATTTCCTCAAATTTCAAAGGGATTTTTTTCCCCTGAACCTGGTGCTCACATAGAGATCTGCTGCTTTTCACTTTGCTTTTATAAATTTGATACTTTACACAGTGGGATTACAACATTTAATGAAAGTCGACTCAAAATAAATCAAGTGTGTGTGTCAACAATGATAACGGTTTTATCTGTACGTGCAGGGGAAGAGCAAAGCCCGCCGGGTGAAGACGATCTACGACTGCCAGGCTGACAATGATGACGAACTAACATTTGTTGAAGGAGAGGTGATAATAGTTACAGGAGAGGAGGACCAGGAGTGGTGGGTAAGTCCAGCAGCTTTACGGTTTACTGAACTCTGAATCGTCTCAAATGTACAAAAAGGCAAAAAACGCTTTATGCTCTTTTTCTTACATGCTTTCTTTACAATTTTTACTTCCAGATCGGGCACATTGAAGGAGATCCGGAAAGAAAAGGGGTGTTCCCCATGTCTTTTGTGCACATCCTGAGTGACTGACAGCCAGAAAGACTTGCACTACGCCTCTCCCTAAACTGGGAGCTCCTGTAAATAGCTATCAAAACACCTCTTGTCACATGACAAGTGTCCTAAAAGAAAAAAAAACAAAAAAAAAAAAAACAAAGAAACAACCCAAGAAGGCTCATCTAGCCATGGATGCCTCATCCATGCTGTACAAAGAATGTGTGTATTCTTCCTCTACCAGTATTATCTTAACCCTATAGCACGGCTGTGACGAAGCCACTCTCAAAACCCTAGCACTTACCTAAAGTCTATGTTTATGCTGTTACTGTGTATATATGTATGTAAATATATATATTTGTGTGTGAGTGTATATACATGTTTTATTGTACAAAACATGTACCATTGCTCTCTACCTGTCAGATTAAAACATCAGGGCAGTAGAGGATGAATTTTATCTGTATTAATTTTACTGGCCCTCAAGTAATTATCAGCTTATATTTCTGGAAAAAGGACAAATAAGAAAAAGGAATGTGAAATAGGTCATGTCACTATTTGTGTCTTGCATCCCTGTTTACCACCATAATTGACTGAAGAGGCAGGAGTCTCCCACTAATCTTCCCGAGATGAAAAGAATTTCATTAAATGTACTCCTTGTTCTTGCTTGCTTTTGTGTGTACACGTATTATGGTTGTTTTACAGTATAGAAACCTGCTGCTACTGTGTGGTGGAATAGCAAAGCCTGTGGTTCACTGTTGGTCACTAATTTACTCCTTGTTACACTGTTCACTGTATGTATGCTCTGTGTGTGAACTCGACGCCATCTCCACAGTCCTTTGACCTTTTTCTGTGCATGGTGTAACAATGACTGGAATTGAGTGGAGTGCTGCGTTCAAGACGCTCACCTCAGGGGTTTGAAGAGCCACTATAAAAGCAGGACTACACAAAAGGTATCCTGTTGTTAAAGCCACTATTAATGACAAGTACGGGGAAACTTAACGAGGACATCTTAGCAATAACTTGATTTTTCTGACAGGCTGGAAGTTTCACAACAACCTGTGTTCACAGATTCAGTGTCTTGTAAAACCTCATGAGCTTGAATTTTTTTTTTTTTTTTTTTTTTAGTTTGAGTCATGTAATATCATTCCATGTTACTGGATTCAGTACATTTTTTCCAGGTTTGCCTGTGAACCAGAGATGTCTTTTAGATGAAGGGTGGACTTGTAAAAGGCTGGAGAGCCAAATGTATTTTCACCCAGTCCTCACTGACTTGCAGTTCTTCCCATGTTAAGGAACAAACCCATCAACCCATTGTATCATTAAAAGTGCTGTACTTAAAAACTCTGAGCCTGCTTTTTTACTTAAGTCATTCTGGTTTGTGCCTCCCCTTGGAATTTCAAAAACTCTGGAATAAGGAGGGGAAAGAGCATTTCTAAGCAGCTTATTCAAGTGTAGCGTTTGACTCATGTTGAAGGAACACGTTTATTCTCTGGCAGAGAGTTTAGCCATTTTAGAGAAGATTTATACCAGCAGTGGTGGCAGAAATATTCAAATCCTTTAAGTAAAAGTAGAAATATGGGCGTCTAAAAATATTCTATTACAAGTAAAAGTCCTGAATTCAAAATGTTATATAAAAAGTACAGAAATATAATCAGCAATTTCTACTTAAAGTATCAAAAGTAAAAGTACTCATTATGCAGATTACTCATCTTTTAGAGTGTTTTAGTACATTTGTTTAAAAAAAAAAAAAAAAACCACTAATACACATAGCATTTTAATGCTGCAGTTTTTAGATACTTTGGGTAGATTACTGCATCATATTATATAAGTGTATCATGTTTAATACTTTATAGCACTAATGCAGCACAAAGTGGATAACTTAACAATTTAAACCGAATGTTTTATGTAAAATCTTAATCCAAACAATAACTAGTAGTCAGTTATTAGTGGCAAATGTGGAGTAGAAAGTACAATATTTCCCTCTAAAATGTATTAGAGTAGAAGTACAAAGTAGAATAAAATGGAAACATTCAAGTACAGTTTTCATTTCAAACATTTTACTGCTGCACAAAAGGCGTCTGTCACTGGGAAGTCCATTCAAATATATGTTAACTGGAGACTTGGGTGGTTTCCATATTTGGATCATGAGTGGCTTCCAACTAATTATGTCAGAGTTTTTAACCATATCATTCTCAAATTTAAATAAATGAACTTTCCCTTTTGCAGATGAAAATAGCATCTATTGTCAAACAAAGTGAACCAACAATAAGCTCAACACATTTGAATTGAGCGGGGGAGAATAAAACATTTCCGACAAAGTTCCTCTCCAAATCTTTTATTTTGGTAGCTGAACAATTCTCATTTCAACCAAAATATACCATCCAATTCTACAGCTTCTTTTGGATTTAAGATTAAACACAGGAACTAATACTTCTAAGACAACATAAATACTTTGTGTCACAACACAAAAATCACATCTTAATAAATAAAACTGTTCACGTAAAGCGTTCATACCAGAATACTGGTAAACAGAAACTAACTTATTTACACACTTGGGCTTTGTGTGGAACTTTTGACCCTTGGTCCTTCTCCACAGACTTGATGACGCCCACAGCGACTGTCTGCTTCAGGTCTCTTACTGCAAAACGACCTGTTGCAGCAACAAGAAAGTTTATTTTAAAAAAGACACTGAAGCACATTATGGAGATTAGAACATTTAGACAAGTGATACTGTACCTAAGGGAGGGTATGTGAAGAAGCTCTCCACACACATGGGCTTGATGGGAACCAGTTTGACCGTGGCACCGTCTCCAGACATCAGTATCTGTGGGTTGTCCTCAAGTTTCTTGCCCGTGCGGCGGTCAAGCTTCTCCCTCAGCTCAGCAAAGCGGCAGGTCACGTGGGCGGTGTGGCAGTCCAGGACGGGAGTGTATCCGGTTTTGATCTTTCCTGGATGGTTCAAGACAATCACCTGAAGACGGGAAAAGAAATCTGTACAGTCTTTCACTCAAAGATGTTTCTTCTTGTTCCTACAGTTGAATAATTGAGCTTCACTGTACAGAAGTTTGACACCAGAAGGCAGTTTTCAAAAACCATATAAGACACAAAATTAAAAGTATTTTATACACATCTTAACATGTCTGCAGGTGATCTTTAAAAATCTAACTGTACTGAACCAACCTGAGCTTCAAAACTGTTGACATCTGAGGGGGGATCCTGCTGGGCGTTGCCAGCTACGTCCCCTCGCCGCAGGTTCTTGACGGCCACGTTTTTAATATTGAAGCCGACGTTGTGTCCCGGTAAAGCCGTCTGCAGCCCCTGGTGGTGCATCTCGATGGACTTGACCTCAGCAGTGAGCTTGGCGGGGGAGAACATCAGGGTCATACCAGGTTTGAGGACACCGGTTTCAATCTTTCCCACAGGCACGGTCCCAACTCCTGACAGTTGGAACAAAAAGCACATTATATAGTTAAAACCAGTTTAACCATTCCTCTACTGTACACCTTGACCTCATTGGATTGTGCATTTGGTTAATTTAGTCTAAAGGCTTTGAAACAAGATAAATGACAAGGCAGTGATTAAAATTTTGTGCACCATCTGACCTCCAATTTTGTAGACATCCTGCAGAGGTAATCGTAGGGGCTTATTAATGGTGCGCACTGGTGGGTGAATGGAATCCAGGACTTCCAGTAGAGTTCTCCCACTTGCGTTTCCTTCCCTTCGTCTGGCCTTCCAGCCTTGGAACCAGGGCATCTGAAGAGAGACATTACTTCTGCTCAAGCTTTTCCATGCCAATATTTAAAGATTTTAAAGACCTGAAAAAAAAAAAACCCTCATTACCTTCTGAGTTGCAGTGATCATGTTCTCCCCAGTCCAGCCAGAAACTGGAACAAAAGGGACACTGGTGGGGTCGTAGCCAATCTTCTTAAGAAAGCCGCTCACACCTCGAACGACTTCGTCAAAGCGTTTCTGGCTGTAAGGCGGTTCGGTCACATCCATCTTGTTCACACAGACGATGATTTGCTTGACACCCAGAGTGTAAGCCAGCAAGGCATGTTCTCTGGTCTGACCGCTTCTTGATACGCCGGCCTCAAACTCTCCTTTAGCTGCAGAGACCACCAGGAGGGCAACATCAGCCTGAAATTACACGATAACAGTGAAAAGAATGTGCATGCAGAAAGAGGTCTGCATTAAAGTAGGTGGTTGACTTTAATGTGTTGCTTGCCTGTGACGTCCCTGTTATCATGTTTTTTATGAAGTCACGGTGGCCTGGAGCATCAATTATAGTCATGGTGTATTTCTGTGTGTTAAATTTCAGCAGTGAAATGTCAATGGTGATTCCTCGCTCCCGCTCAGCTTTAAGCTTGTCCAACACCCAGGCAAATTTGAAGGAACTCTTCCCCATCTGTCAAAACAACAAAGAAAAAGGGTCTTAGAACAGGTTTTAACATTTTAATTAATGTGTTTTACAGTAAGTTTTTCTTTCTTCCTCACCTGTGCTGCAGCTTTTTCAAACTTCTCCAGTCTTCTCTGATCAATGCCACCACATTTGTAGACGAGGTGGCCGGTGGTGGTTGACTTGCCACTGTCAACATGGCCGATAACCACCACGTTAACATGAGTCTTCTCTTTTCCCATAGTTACAGGTTGGGGTTTGCCAACCGAGCAAGTTTACTGTAGGCTCCTGGGATGAAACGTCACATTCACTCTCCCAAAATCCTTTATCAAATGGATTCCAGCAGCCACTGCGGAGCGGCTTTATAAGGTACAACTGGCCACGCACTGGACACATAATTGAAGACAGGTGTGCTGCTTCATTAAGCTTCAGTGGCGGCTGTTGCTTGATTGGTGTAACCTGAACTGAAAGTACTGAAAGTTTGACACAAAGCAGTCCTGAAACCACGGCAATAAAATGTTGAAAAAGCTGAGAGATTCTTCAGAAATGATCTCAAATTACAACCAGGTGAGTCATTTGGAGATGGCAAGTCTTTGAAGAGTCTTAATAAATAGCCTCTCGCTATATATATCAAAGAAACTCTGATTCACAAACTCAATCACAAAGAATATAAAGGAAAGCACCTGAAAGTCAATGAACACATTGAATATTAAAAAACTTGTAGATATATAATAAGCGTAATAAAGTACTTTTCACTGTGGCATGTCCATGAATTAGTCTAAAGCCTTGTCTGACATCAAAATTATAAAACTGTCACTATATTTACTATATCTGACAACAGTATAAAGCTGTTTCACATTCATCTGCTGCTGGGGAGCATTTCCCTGAACTTACCTTTAATCAGAGTTTAAGATGTGCACATACAAATGTGATATTGTGACACCACAACTAGTTTGGTAGCCAATCATGATCCAAAATGCAACTTACACAAGTGTGATGTGGAAACGTGAAACCTCCAGCACAGTGAGAATTTACTTTTCAGTGAAGAAGGCATAGTTTATATTTGCATAGACTCTGGATATTTCAATGAGGGAAAAGTAGATATGCATTCAAAGATGTAAGTAGTTTATTAAAGTTCTGGGTGGAAAGCCATTTGACACAATTTAGGCCTATTTCAAGATAGACTACGGTGTAGTTGAATGTCTTAAAACATGTCTGGAGAGGATGTTTTAAGGATAGGTTCACAATATTTTAAATCTGTCTTAAAACAACAGCCAGGTGTCCATATGAACACTGAGAGAGGTTTTTCCTCTCTGTAATCATTCCTCCTGTTCATACTGGCTATTAAAAGATCCCCTTCAAATGTGCTTTCTGTGTAAGTGATGGGTGCCAAAATCCACAGTGTGCCCACACAGTCATTTAATGCAAAAATGCATTTAAAAGTTGATCTGAGGCTCATATGAGGCTTCAGCAGTCTGAGTTAGTCATATCAAGTGGATATCTGCCACATTTACAGTCTTTTTAGCATCAAATTTCCTCTTTGTGTTTCCTCGGACAGTGTTTCCCTGTTGAGCTGTGGTGGAAGTTTAGTAACAAAAAGAGGGACTTTGGCACTAAAAAGACTGTAATGTTGAAAGATATCTACTTGATTTGACTCATTTGGACGACTGAAGCTTTATATTATCTTCAGATATACTTTTAAATACATTTTTGCACAGAAGAAGGCCAGTATGAAGTATAGATGTGCTGATATCAAATTCTCCTGCTACGATTATTGTAGGTAAAAATATCACGATAAATGGTATTATCACGATAATCACATTTCCTGAAATCCTACAATTAGTGCTAAAATATCGTTAAACTACTTCACAGCATGACTTTATTCACTTGACAGTGGTCTGTATATTGTGGCTTTGTTGGACTCTGCATGAGAAATAATATAAAACACAGTTTAAACTCTGTAAAGAAAAGTAGATTGTTCAAAGTTGAAGACAACTGACTGAAAATGTCTTTAAATGCAGCTCAGTGTCTCCCAGATTCTACACACACATTCATATATTCACGAATTTTTCCTGATGAAATTGATTGATTGATTTGTGGAGTGCAAGAAGTGTTATCTGCTGAGTGTTACGAGTTTTTAAATGGCAGAGAGATTTGTTAACACACACACAGATTGTAATAACAGTTCTACTGGGCTCTTCAGGTCTTCAGAGGGAGCTTTTAGTGACTGTGGTTCTGCTCTCTGGACCCAAACTACCAGATGACCTGAAATTAGTCACTACTGTGTCCACGTTTAAAAGAAAATTCAAAACCTTTCTGTTTTCTCAGGTTCATGACTAGTCAATTTCTTGCCTGAGTGTGTGTGGCTGGACAAATGTTTTTTTTTCCTCTTCTTTTTTGTGTAAATGTATTTGTGTGTGTGTGTGTGTGTGTGTGTGTGTGTGTGTGTGTGTGTGTGTGTGTGTGTGTGTGGTGATTCAACTTTCCTAAGCCCTCCAAGCAACAATTAAGTCAAGGCTGGGAAGAGGGGAAAAACTAAAGTCCAGATACCTCACTGTGTGGGGGTGCTGTGTTTTTCTGTTTCCGATTACCGTAAAGTCATCCACTCATCATGTGAGAAGTTCTTTACCTTAACAAAAACTTGAAAGAAAGAAGTCATTTGAATATAGACAAAACCAAGTGGGGGATATGACTAAAGACAGAAAGAGGTTAATGTTTAGGAAATCAGAAATTAAAGCCAGAAATCTTACCAGAACAGGGTTTGAAAATTGTTGGGTATGTTAGGACTAGTTAATTGGGGACTGCTGTCCAATTGGGGATAAAAAAAAAACATGTTCCTAACTGTGAAAAAGCTCATTTTTAGATCAGTGGGGTCAAGTTAGGGTTAGGTTAAGTCTCCAGGAAATGAGACCATGAGCTGATCTGTGTGTGTGTGTGTGTGTGTGTGTGAACTGCCATTGTGTATGAAAGGTGCTATACAAATAAAATTTACTTGACATAAAGCCCACTTGTGGCTTAACAAAATCAAACTGCTAATGAGGCAGGAGAGCTGCTCTGTGTTCACTGTGTATATTTTTTAGTTCTGTAAGTACACAATATCATTTCAGTTAGTTTTTTTTTCCTAAAGTCTAGTTTTTATTTTTATTTCAGTTAACTGAAATGTTTTTTCACGTCTATTTTTAGTTCATTTTTAGTAAACTATAATAACCTTGCTTCAAACACGGTCTACTTTAACGACTTTCAACGCTCAAAGGTCCTAATTAAAGCTGCGGTGGGACATTTTAGCGACTCGGTTATTACTCGGCTAATCTCCACGGTGAAAACAAACCAGCGGGTCTCGCCCGGGCGGGGCTATCTCCAGCGAAGTAGTGGGGTAGGTGTGAAGCGTATCACTCCGCCCACCCTCCGCGCTACAAGGCAACACAAACCAAACTCTCCTTCTAGTATGACGCTGACGCTCGGCAGCTAACCCGGAAACAGCAGAAGCAGCAAATCGCTTTTCCTCCTCTCCTTTTGAGCCTCTGCCGCTGGCTTCTAGCGTGGTTTCCAGACGTCGACTGTTTCTCTGCGAGCATTAAGGTAAAAACAGAAAAAAAACCCTCTCTACTTTTACTCCTCTTTTTCTTTTCCTCCTGTCTTTTCACTTGTTCGCCTTCATTGTCCACCAGTTGCCATTCATTCTCGCTTGTTTTTGAGTGTTAAAATGTTTGTTCTTCGGAGGTTAAAAAAAAAAAGAGAAAAGAATGATGAATCATAAACCCATGTATCGTCAAGTTGGTTAACTGTTAAACTGAAGCGATGGAAAAAACATCAGTGTTGCTGCGTTACATCCTTGATACACCGTTAACTTCCTCTTTTTCACACCAACGGTCGGTTTTGTCAAGGCTACACCGCTACTTTTTCCATCTTTTTTTAACAAGGGGCTTTGAATGCTACATGCTTGACCGATATTTTACTAATGCCAGGTGATCAGCTGTGTTTGGCTTTACACAGCCTGGTAATCTATAGTTTTAAACTAACCGTGTGGCTTGGATTAGACACAGGCTGCCGTACAGTACAACGGTGCATTAAAGGAAATGCACACACTGACAGCTGGGAGATGGTTTAGAGCTGCTTTGTCTTCACCCCCCCTTCTTCTTATAAGTGATGGGTTTTAGTCTGATCAGTGTATAATAAAATGCTTGAGAAGAGCTTTCTAAACTGTGGTCCTGCAGAAGAAGAAGTATTTAGATAATTAACTTAATTAAAGTGGCAACAAAGGTGTAAAAATACAGTGTAAATCACATCTTACATGTGTAAAGCACAGAGTTACTATCTGCAATGATTAGTCAATTAATTGATTAGTTATTTTGATAGTTGATTTATCGTTTGAGTCATTTTTTTCCTGTTTTTTTTACTCCTCTATGATAGTAAAATAAATATCTTTGGGTTGACATATTATAGGCCAATTAATAGATTAATTGAGGAAATAATCAACAGATTAATTGAAAATGAAAAGTAATCGTTTGTTTCAGCCTTATTTTACTGGATTATTATCACTGATACACTAAACCGAGAGCTGCATTTGGATGTTGCAGGATGTGGTTGAGCTATTTTTAGTGTTTATGTACCGCTGGATAGTTTAATTTACTGTCTGCGTTGTATTTTATGTGCTCGTTATAGGTTTTTATAATCTTAATCTGCAATGTAACCAGTAATTACAGCTCACACAGAATGTAGTTGAGGAAAAAGTGCAATATTTCCCTCTAAAATGAAGTATAAAGTAGCATAAAATGGAAAAACTCAATCACATGTACCTCAAAATTGTACTTAAGTGGGTAAATGTACTTAGATAGTTTCCACCAATGTGTCCTGCAATCTCCTTAAAGTCCTTGTATCGCTTCCAGAGAGTCTAGCAGTACCCCTGTCACTTTTACTTCATCTGAATATAGCTCACTGAGAAGTTGTCTTTGATTTGCATCAGTCTGCATGACTGAACCATAGCCCAGAGTTATATCTTATTTCCTCTCTGCCAGAGCCTCTGCATAGGTCCTGAAAGTGGAAGTGAAATGTCCAGAAATTCGGATTTGATGGTATGTCAGGCAAGTGCAGCTCAATTGTGGCTGTGACGCAACGTCTATGTTAAATTTGACTATTTAAGGTGTCACGGTCTCTGCCTGTGCAAATTAGGCCGATTCTGCCCCCCCCCCCCCCCCCCCCCCCCCCCCTCCCCGAGGCTGGTTAGAAATATCATGAAGAGCAGCGAGACTCTTGAAATAATCCCCCATGAAAGATGAATGTTCAGGTGTAACTCAGCTGTCACTGCGCAGAAGAAGTCATTTCGTTGCCTCTCGGGCGGGGATTGCAGACACATCCATCAGTCCTGAGACCTTTGCTCCTTGTGTCACCAAAAATAAACACGCTCTTAAAGGGTACGTATGTAGGGGGACGAAGAGGGCAGTGGTGCCATCCTTCCTATTAATGGTACCTGGATGTACTGAAAGCCAGTGTAGAAATGGTCTTGATCCTTCTTGGTGAACTGAAGACTGCTGGGTGAGATATTTGAGTTGTCTGCTACTATAGTTTTTGAAAGAAGGAAGCGTCACTTTCCTCCTTTTGTTTAGATCTTTCTTAATAGATGGAAACTTGTGTTCTCATGGTTCCATTCAGTGTAGATGCAAAAAAACAAAAATAGGGGAAGCTGGAAAACACATGACAAATACTTGACTTGAGCCACAGTTGTAGGACTGTGAGACATGGTACAACTTGTTGTGCCTTGTCTCTCTCCGCCGCGCTGTGAACAGATGGGATAATAGATGGAATGACTTATGCGGGACTCACTTAGCCTGGAAATAACTCTTCCTTATTTTGATTAGGGTTGCACAGAAGTAAAAGTTGCAGTAACTTATGATTGCAAAAGCAGAGGGAGAGACTGCTTTCGACAAGAAGGTTAATTCTGGTGTTGAGCATTTTCATTACATGGGTTCAGGAAGTGACATGCAAGAGCTGTTTTCTCTCATTGTTGCTTTTTGAAATGAAATGCATGAAATGAGAAAACAGCTCATTTGGCTCAATGTTTTCCCTCATTAATCCTCGTCTTCTGCAGTTACAGGCAGGTGAAATTAGATATGACTTGAACACGGACCAGATACAGTGCAGCGACATTGTCTTACAAAACAAATGTCGCCCCTCCGAATTGGGAAATAATTATTTTTTCCATCTTATTATAATCTTGTTGTAACCTTGTCAAAGAGTCATACAGATTTTGACTTGCAGTCTTTTCATGTAGTTTATCTTAAAGAGATCGGCTTATGGACACATTGTTGTCAACAAAACATCACCAGATAGACATCAGTGTTTACATTATGGATGCTTTAAGAGGAAATATGGACAAAGATGCATCAAATATGATCAAAACAATCTGTCACTCTGCTGACATAATGCACACAAGATACAGCAAAATCATAAACACTTCAGTCACCCACTGAGACTCTTCCAGAGACTTTGAATGGAAGCTGTTAACCCCAGACAAGTCCCATGTGAGGATATTGTACACATACTTTGTCTAGTAAATGTATTTTCGAGTTTGGACAACAGATAGATAGTGTAGCCGAGGTGATATCACGGGTGAGTAGAGTGAGTGTCATGATAGTTCATTTAATTATTAATCATTTTCCAGGAGGCTTCCCAAAGACCTTTAGGGCAGGGCTGCTCAGATGTCGTCAGATCTGCAAACATTAGAAGCAGGATATTGTTTATTTTTCTGAAAACTGTGCTTGCGTTCATTAGAAAAAAACACAGTAGGGAGAGTAACCCCTATATTACATCTTATTGAGACAGTTTCCCGCGAATAAACTGACTTCACTGGAATGTCCTGAAGACGCCAAAGGGTCCGAACCCTATTTTGCAGCTTGCTGCTGTGAGCACACCCGGCGTCACCCAGCCGCCGGCTGCAGGTTGGGTTACTCTAGTTATTCTCGGTATGAGGTTCACTGCAGCCTGATAGTCAGACTATTTATTGTATTTCCGGGCGTGAGTGCATCCTCACACATACACACACACACACTCACACTCAATACGTCTCGTCCGGTTGAGTCATTGTTGTGATGTGTTCATTTAATATATTTCATCGTGTGGTTTTTACCGTTGTGTTGTGACATTTTAGGCAGTTATCATGGTTGTTATTTACTACGTAGTGGTTGTTTGCCACAAACACCTCAGCTGAAAATAATTTTCCTAGCACCTTTTTTATTCTGTAGTAATCAAAGTTGTATTTAATTCTTATACTGTGGGGCATTTTTGATCCATAGCGGGTGGACACAATAACATGAACAGGTTGTGTAATGTAATGCAGCTTCAAAACACAACCTTCAGATCGACACACGGTTAAAATACGCTTTCAGCTTTATATGATTGCATCGTATTGTTGTGTGTTCACGTTATTGTGTCCCCACACACTGAAGGGAACATGCTGGGTCAGGTGCTGCTGTCTTAGGTTTATGCAGAACAGAGCGTATTGATCCCTCTCTGTGGCATAATGCTGTTTGTGCAGTTATTTGGATTAACTTCCTCTAAATGATTCGGCCTCTTCAGCGCTCTGCTCTAACACCATTATCATGATATGGCTTAATCCAAGAGACTTCAACATCATTCATCTACTATATGCTTGTTGTTTTAAGAAAATATATAGTTTAATGTGACTTACTCGCCATTTAGACAAGCGATATGCTTTATTTAGATGAGCTTTAATGTGCTATGTAGCTGGAAAATGAGTTTTTCCTGGACTTTTTTCTGTGCTGAGACTTTTCTCATTTGCTACTTGAGTACAGCAAATCCTCATCTCTCTTCCATCTCTATTGCATGTCTGCTCTTGTCCCTAAACATATCATAGCAGAAATGATGACATACCTTGAGTCACTCAGTAGGAAAGGCTGAATGTGCCCGCCTGCTCCTGCACACTGCTGAATTATCAGACTGCAGATATCACAAATGATGCCTTGATCTAATTTACTGGTTATAATCTACAAGGCTACAGTTTGCTTCAAAACGAGCACCTGTTTCCAATGACTGCATGTGTTCATCGAGCTTATGAAGAGTTCGAGTATGTGCCGTTGCTCTCTGCTGCTCACTCTACAAACAGATTTATTTAATAGTTTGTTGATTAATACATGCTGACTGTTCTTTGCCTTTTTAAAACGAGCAGAGAAAGATGATCCGGGAGGCTGTGGAGGTCCAGGGTTGCGGTGGTTTGTGTTTGCAGCCTTTGGCGGCGAGTATTGCACGTTTGATGTGCGCTTCTGTGTATGAGTCAGTATGTGTGCCAGTTTCTGATCTGCAGCGCCGGCCGTGCTGGTAGAACGGAGCATTCCTCTCAACTTTCTCACTTCCGTCCTGTGATGTTGGCTTATCTGACGCCCTAAGCGTGCACATAATGAGAAGAGAGAGCAACCGCATATCCTCTTCTCCTTCAGGCAGTCCGTCCAGAGGTTTCTAACTGGATGCTTTCACTTGTGTGCAGCAGCAGCATCTTTAAGAGTAAATATGAGGGGGGGAAAAAAAAAAAGCAAAGTGGACTTTTCATAGAGTCACACATTAGCCCACACAAAAGGAAATAAAGCTGCATGCCCCTACCCCCACACTTTTCACACATGCACAGAAAACCCCTCCAGGCTCAGATGTGAGAAATTCAACAGAAGAGAGTGTAAAGATCAAGATTAGTTCAAGATTTTTTTTAAGATTTTACTTTGACACTTAGGCAGGTACATAAAAGTTAATTGGTGAAATGAATGAAAGTGGTCTTGCTGTTGAAATGAGTCTATCTTACCCTGGTGATAATGATTTTATTATAGCATGTTCAACCAGGCAGGCATGAGATCCTCATGTGGCCGCCTACATGTGAGTGGACACCACAGGGGTGTTGCCACAGATGGCAAATCAGCAGGATTGAAATTCAGTTTTTTTTTTTTTTTGTTTTTTGTTTTTTTGCACGCTGCCCCCGCACCAAACCTCCACATTCTCACATAATGTAAGACCTGTCAAATAAACCCGAGGTGGAATTTTATCCCACTTTTTTTTCATTTTTTTTTACCCCCAATGCATTAATCTAGTCATTTCAGGAATTTCACAAAAAGTAAGAACATGTGCCCCATCCCAAAATACATATAGGCTTACTTAAATATCTTTTGTTTTAATGCAATAATGTTGTTTTAGTTAAAACTGCAGAAACCTAAGGAGCAAAGGAGGAGTGTTTCGCCTTCAATGCTCACAAATGTGCACTATTACATCTCCTAAAGAGTTTTTTTTTATTCAATAAAAGAAAGAAATTGGATTATTTGGCCGCCTCCTTCTTCAGTCTTTCTCTCTGCTGCTCCTTTCAATCGTACAGAATCTAATGATAAAAATGTAGTAATGCTAACAAACCTGCATGTCAGGTTCTGCTTACGTGATTGATTGTAATTGCGCGACATGCTTTATCCAGCTAAGAGGAACGAACCGTCAACAAGTCATTTCGTTCCTTGACATTTTAGTTTGAGCGTCTGCGGTCCGTGTAACTGATCTGTGGGAGTTTTCTTAATGAAATGATTTTCCACAGAGGCTCTGCTGCAGCTTGTGGGCTACAGAAAACTTCTACATACACACACACTCGCGCACACAAAGTCTATATATCCCTCCTCAGCCCCTTCGGCTCTCGCTCACCAACAGGGGAAAGGGAATACAAGTTGTCATGGCAACTTGAGTTTTAATGGAAGTTTTTATTCAGCGGTGCTGAAACCAACACCGCTTAAATGTGAATGTTTTTTTGGTTTCTTTGGTCTTCTATGACAGTAAACTACATCGACTGTTGGTCAGGATAAAACAAGATGTTTGAAGGCATCATCTTGGGCTTTGGGAAACAGAAAACGCCATTTTTCACCAATTTTCTGACATTTTATGGATTAATCGAGGAAAAACGAAATGAAAATAATCAATGGTGTTTGGCAAAAGCCCCTCTGCCTACACTGCCTACACTGAGAACTAGACTGGATAAATAAGCTTTCAGCTATACAGCTACAGAAGTATCAGATTTGTTGGCGTTTATTATTGATTTTTCTGGTTTCTGGCCTCAAAATTCAAATGCATGTCCATTCAAAAAACCTTCATTTTTCATTGAAACATTTGTGAATAATCTAGATATTGTAAAACCTGTCTATGCAGTAATACAGTTTACATATTCAGCAATATATTTATGATATTGTTAATATTGCACAGCCAGCAGACGAGCAATGAATGATATCTTAGTGAAGGTTTAAGGTTATATTTTTGTTGAAAGTGTTGAACGTTGCTGTAATTCATGGTGCTGTTGAATTATATGGCTTTCTATGGTACTCGAAGGCATTTCTAGTATTTTGTACAGCCTATTTGCATCAATGAGGATAAAATGGCGAGCGGGCCTGTACGACCCACGTGTGAGACAAATGGACAGGCTCCACATATAGATCCTATTGATTACCTCGCCGGCCTGCTCTACAGTCAGATCCAGCACATGTTTCGCTGTCTGTTTAGCACACACACGGTCTTCCAGCAGGCTCACACATGTAGGCCCACATTTATTGACCTCTTCATGTGGTGGAGTAATTGTTACATTAACGTATTGCCGCTACACGCCGAAGATGTGAGAGCTAAGGATTAAGATGTGTCTTTGCTTCTCTGAACTGTCTCAGGCGAAATAGTTGTGATGTGGCAGCTTCACAAACACTCCCTGTAACCCAAAACTTTCAAACCCTCTTCTGGTATTTAGCTACTTCAACGACAAGATTTCTGGATTTCTGGCTTTAATTTTGGTTTCCTAAACATGAACCTCTTTCTGTCTTTAGTCATCCCCCCCTCCTTGCCTTTGTCTATATTCAAATGACTTGTTTCTTTCAAGTTTTTGTTAAGATAAAGAACCTATCACGTGACTAGTGGATGACTTTGCGGTAATCGGAAACAGTACCCCCACACAGCGAGGTATCTGGATTGTAGTTTTTTTTCCCTCCCTTTTCCCCAGCCTTGATTTAATTGTTGCTTGGAGGGATGAGCAAAGTTGAATCACCACACACACACACACACACACACACACACAGTGCCACTTTTAAATGATCTCATCATGCGGGTCTTTTCCCACAGCACAATGAAAGTGAATGAAAGTAGTCCTGTATATATGTTTAAATAGCACGTTGACCACAGACATGAGAATCTGGAAATTTAATAAAAGACAGCTTGTTGGATTATGTAGATGGACGACCTCAGTGTACTTTGTGTTTTGTGCTAATTATGTTAGGACGAAGATGGGGAACCTACATGCTAAACATCAGCCTGCTAGTATTGTAATTGTTAGCATGTTAGCATGCTGATGTTAGCATTTAGCTTAAAGTACTGCTGTGCCTCAGGGAGCTGCTAGAGTTGCTCTAGATGTCATTTTGTGTAGTTACCTCTCAATATTTTTCACAGTATCAGTATCACAGTATTTTCAGAGTATCAAAAAACTTCTTACTGGTATACTGGAAGCTGTCATTAAAGCCACTGGAAACTGAAACAGCCTTCTAATTATGTAATTTATGGTCTTATGTACATGATAGTCAGTCGAAATATTGTTCTTGTAAACCTTCCTGATATTGAGTTTGAACTGGGCGTGGTCATGCTTGGACATTTATTACAAAAATTACGCAATAAATTCTGCCAACCAATCATAAACGAGGTGACATGCTGCAGTAAGCATATTGTCTTGTTTCTAGTTGCCGGAGTTTCTGTGTAATTGGTAGCGTTTCTGCATCTCACCCCAGTTAATTTAGCTATATTCATCATTACTGCGGTTAATTACCCGCTGTACAATTAAACATACACTAGTTCTGCTCAAGCACTCTTAGCTCTCTCCTTTTTTAGCAACTTTCTCGCTATTAACACAGTTGTTTACGAGCTTCTCAGATCTGTTAGTCAGTTTAGCTTAGCAGTTAGCGATGGTGTCTCACTCTCCTGCTCTCTCTTGTTTGGTTCTCTTATGTTTAGCTATTTCTCTGCCTCCTTTAGTGATAATGGTATATGTAATAAATCTAGTATATTTACTGTGTTGGAGACGAGGCTCAGTGAGTTATAACCACGGCTCCGCACCATGGAAACCCAGTCGTTAGCTGCTGTAGATAGCTAGCTCCTAGTAGCTGTTGCAGGGGTCAATCAAAACATGATCTGCCACGTCCACACAGTCTTGAGAAATGGTCTAAACAGCAAAATGAGCTGTTTTTTGAACTAGGTTTTCTAATAGTTATGAACATTTGTGTTCACACAGATTTTTGTGGGTGCTTAACGAGACACTCAACTTTGATATCATGTACGCATTTTTACTATTTAAAGCCTCAAGCCTTTTACTTGCTCGTAATTTTGCCAATTTTAGAGTGTGTTTTATTTAAGCGGCATCGTTGCGGTCAGACGACAGTCAAGAATAATAATACTCTTTCATTTATAGAGCACTTTTCAAAACCTGCCACACAAAGTGCTTCACAAATTAAAACATCAAAACAAATAATGAAATCACATTTTAAAAACAGATTAAAACAATTCTAATGTAAAATAAAACGAGATTTAACGAGAAATAAAAGACAGTTCAAAGAAAATAAAAATTCTTGTAAAATCTATAAGGTCACTGACTCAGTCGATGACTGTAACCTTTAAGAATGCTTGTAGCTTCTTTTGTTTGATGGAAAAAAGTCATGTTTTGAAAAAGTATTGTTTCGATATCACTACCAAATTGTATTAGCACTGAAATAAAAACGTTGAAATGAATGATTTTCATTTAATTTTCTTATAGCCCAAGATGATACAAAGCATTTGTGAATGTCTGAAAAGCATTTTTAATCACAGCTGACCGCTGTTTACAACCTGCTGACCTAAAAAAAAAGATTTTTTTTTAAGATCACCTCTTCAATTTCTTGATTTCTTGAACTTTGAATATAGGATACTGTTATTATTTTTTATTATTATTTCAGCTCGAAGCACATCAAATCACAGGAACAAGACGTTATTTGTTATTTTAATGATCCTGTCTCCATCACTCTAATAATCCTAACTGTGTTTGTTGAAGTAATTTCATAAATAAGCATAGAAAGTCTTTAGTTTTCAGTCTCATCGCAGTCATGAACTCTTGCAGGAGGAGAGTAGTTTGGAGATGTTCTGCTCCACATACTGTCGGTCTCAACTGTAACCTCTGTAACCATGTGTTTATTCAAAGACTCATTTGGCCTTATGTTGTGGCCTCCAGCTGTAGTCCTGATGCATAGCTGACTCCCATGATGCCCTGCCACAGATGTCACCCAGAGTGTCCCCTGTGACGTGTCAGGTCTATTGGATTAGGAGCAAGTCGTGGTCAGTTTGCATGCAGAAAAAGCTTCTGTCAGAATGAGGAATAAGAAGAAGAGAGGCTGACATTTCTCAGGTTCAGAAGAAGGACGTTCCTTCTTAGCTTTAACTCACCTTTTTATAGGATTTATTTTTATTTAGCATCCAGCCCACTTCGCTAAAGACCACATCCTTTCTTTTATTTTTGCCTCTTTTCACAGTGTCTTATTCGATCATGTGTTGACACTTCGCCTCCTCAGCCGACTCTCCCACAGCTCTCACCGTTCCTCTTGTGGGTTTTTGAAGTTTCTGGGTTTGAAGTCTGATCACATTCATGCATGACCAACACTGGTGCTATTGTCGTGCATTTGTATGCAGGCTGGCGAAGAGGGAAGTGCCTTTGGTCCTAATGGTCTCACAGTCTGCTGAGCTTGTACTCTCCATCCGGGGAACTTGTGATATGAGCTTGTGGCTTACAGAGACTGTGTTGAATCAAACTGAGGATTGTGAGGTGACAGAAACTAAACAAGTGGTTTTTTTTATTAAACATTTCTATCACAACCGGATAATTTTTGCATCGCCTGTTTAGTAGGCAGTTTGATTGTCTTTTCAAGATCTTATAATTGAATTGAATGATAAAGTGTGGACTAGATTGAATCGTGTTGTAGAGCTCTTACACGAGGAGGCAGGGAGCCTTGTAGAAAACCTGAAGCTCGCTGAATCAGAGGAAGTGTTACACAATAGGAAGTGGTGTGTTGTTTTTTTTTATGTGCGTCTATTTGTTCCATGTTTTTCTTAAAAAAAAAAAAACTCAATGCAATTAACCAGTGTTTCTCAAGGAAAGTAGGACATGAGAACAACCTGTTTACTACATGCTCAACATTATATCTGCAGCCGTTTATGTAATATTATTATATTTCCCTTTTATGCGAGTTTATCATCAGAGTTAAAAAGGGAACTTAAAAATTACATGAATTTGATTACAGACATTTGTAATGGGGAAGCATGTGTGAAGTGTCTGTAAAGTGACTGAAAATGCCCAGAAGTAGCATTGACAGTGTTGACTAGTGACAGGAAAAGGGAAATATCTGTGACTTTAAAAACAAAGGCTTCATCTGAGTAATTATAGCACAGTATGACTCATTAACCGACCACCAGCATTTGCATCAAACTCCGAAATCTTATTGTTTTTCAGGCCTTAGATTCTCATGTCTTTGGTGAGAGTTTGGTGTGATGTTGTATATGAACTTGTGTTTCAGAGGCTGACCTCTGCTGGAGGACTGTGACCCGGGGCCACCTGCCAGGCCAGGCCTCCCTGCTCCTGACTGACAGTCGCACAGCTCCGCTGCTGGTAAGTCCTTGTACCAAGTCACACCCGTAAGATCGGAGAAAGCTTGTTTTTAAAGGATTAGTTCAAGTGTGTCCTTCCTAATGCAATTCCAATGTAAGAGATTGGGGACAAAATGTACAGTCTGTCAATAGTTTTTTCAGTTTCACATGATAGTAAACTCAACATCTTTTGGGTTTTTAGCTGTTTGTGAGACAAAACATGTAATCTGAAAGTGTTAATTTGGGCATCAGGGAATAATAAAGGACATTTTTCATCATTTTCTTACACTTTATATGCTGAACAATCAATCGATTATGTGCAAAAATACATTTCAAGGTAAATCTGTAGCTAATTTGAGGCTTCAGCTCAAACTGCAGCTCAACATGGAAACAAGAAGAGGGAATTTAAAAGACTGCATCTGTGGATGATACCAACTTGAATTGACTAATGCTGCATTCGCATGGATTCAGGCAGACAGTAGACAGTAAACCGGTTATCATATTAGTGGATGAGAGCAGGACGGTAAAATTAGGTGAGGCCAGCAGAGACTATGAGTAACGGTAGATGGCATCGCTGTCTGTTCTCTGGATGTTACATAGAAACAAGTAAAGCTGACATATGGCAGCCAAACATGTGACTTTATTAAGTTTTAATATTTTTTCAGGCGACAAAGTAACCATTCAGATCCCCAATATGTAGTCAGTTTGTCGAAATAACACCTGTTTGGAAATTTGCTTTGACGTTTTTGGAGATGTGGGGGAGCCGCTGTTTTTCCCGTGCCGTCCAGAAGGGGTTGTCCGTCTGCCGTTTTCCTGAATCCATGTGAACGCAGCTTAACTCAGACAACTGAAGCCTCATATTCGCTTCTGTTGAACTTCAGAACGCGTCCTTGTCTGTGTCCATGTAATAAACTGTGGATTTTGTTGCCCATCTTGTACATCGAAGCGGTGTTGGGAAGGGATCCTTTCACAGCCACTATGGTACAGTACCCAGTACATATGGGCATGTAAGACAGACTTAAAAAAATGTGAAACTTTCCTTTAACAAGATCCATGTCTGCATTAACTTCTGCATCAATGCAAAGTTTGACAATCAGGCTGGATGTTCATACTGCAGGCTTTCATTCTCCTCCAGATTTCCATCTGCTTATCTACTGTTATTTGTTTACATGTCTATTTATATCTATTCAAGGGCGTCTCTCATATCTGATCCTAATTTGAATGCTTGAAAAGCAGGTTGTCGGGAGTAAAATACTGTACGTCACTCTTGTTTTTGTGTCTGCATGTTTCCCATTGTTTCAAAGTCATTTAGGTCACGGTGCACGCTGAAGGACTTTGAGTGAATACAGGCATTTCTCTAAACGGCAGTTGAGTCAGTTGCTTTTCTTTCTTTCCTCTAGTGGTGTTTTCCAGGCTAATGTGGACTCAGAATAGGTTGGAGGAAGAAATGGTTTAACCGCTCGCTCAGGTGCTCTTTTGTGTTCTTACAAATTTTGATTAACATGTCTAAACATTAATTAACTTGGCTTGCGCTCTGATTTTGCACCACATATCCATGTAGTCTGGGTCAGAAATTCAGAAAATGCAACTAGACAAATGGATTCACGGCACATT